>NC_052505.1:79519107-80216607 GCF_014356525.2 Nilaparvata lugens | reverse complement strand
TAGTAAGACAAGATATAATCTGTGGAAGTAATATTTGACCTCATCAGGAACTTTTATGAACATAATCATAATTCTCATTTGAATCAGAAAATTACTCTACTTTACTATAAAAAGGAAAAACAAAAAAAAATCTCAGTACCCTTTTTTGAATTATTTTTTTCAAAAAAAAATGGCATGAATGATGAACATGTGATAAAATAATTCAAAAAATCTGGTTGTGGCGCACTCACACAATTTCCTTGCCGTTATGAAAATTTATCACCTGACGCTAGTGTTCCCGCGTCTCAAGTCTACTATTCAAAGATCTTAGCAAGTGGTGACAGGAGAATAACCTGGAGACGCACGGAGTCTGCTATCTCTTCATAGTGAATGATTTAATAGAATCAACAGTTGCCAACAGTTTGCAATTGAAATAATAACATTTTCTCGAATTTCGAGCTTTTTAATTTTAGGTGAAAAATGTTTACTGACATTAATTGTAGAGATTCTCATGCTCGATCTTTTCCACTCGAATTTTTTTGTTTAAATGTATCTGAAGCCTGATAATTGGGAATCTGAAATCAAACTTTGCATAGATGGGGCGGAGCTCCTGAAATTTTTGCAGATATGGGACTTGTGGCAGTTGATAGAGCTTAACAATGACTATTTTAGGTATAAATTTAACCAAAATCGTGGGAAGCCATTTTTAGAAAAATTGCGAAAACCCTGTTGTTCGACAAATTTTTGCCATTTTAGCCGCCATCTTGAATTGCATTTGATCGAAATTGTTCGTGTCGGATCCTTATAGGGGAAGGACCTTAAATTCCAAATTTCAAGTCATTCCGTTTATTGGGAGATGAGAGATCATGTAGCCTACACAGAACGCAATACATCATACAACCCACACCACACAAACCCACACACACACACACAACACACACACACCACACACAACACACACACCACACCCACACCACACACAACACACACACACACACACACACACACACACCACACCCCACACACCACCACACACACAACACACACACCACACACCACACACACACACACACACACACCACACACACCACACACCCACACACACACCACACACACACACACACACACACACACACACACCAAAACACACACACACAACACACCACACACACACACACACACACACACACCCACCCACCACACAACACACACACACACACACACACACCACACATCCCACAAATAAAAACCTTAAACCTGTTATAGAATGAATTGTATATAAACTCATGTTATTTTAATTATCCACTGCATACTACTGTATATTACTGAAAGTTGATTACCCTGATCTACTTCAGCCTACTTCATTTTATTAATCAAAATTTGATCTTATCTACCTATTAATTATTTTACTCTATCAATTTTCTGTTTTTTTTTCTCTTAAATATTTATATTAATTAAAAATTTTAGAATATTTCCATTAATAAATAAATCCTCAGTTTAATTAATTAAATTAACGTTTTGGAGAGAGTTAGTGGGGAGGATATTTTAATATTCTTTCCGAAGAATGGACATTGATATGTCCATAGCTCCGCCAATTTATGTAGATGCATAACAAATATAATTATCTATAGTTATTATATACAAATACTTTTTCATATCATATACAGTTCAATAATTATTTTCTTAGTCTATATTATGTAAATTCATCTATAATTTGCTGTATTGTAAGCTATTGTATATAAGTGTTATAAGCCAGTATATATTGTATCTACATAAATAGTACTCAATCAATTCTCGTAACTAATTCTGATTCTCCCTTTCATCCTCCTACTCCTCAGTGTTCTCCTCCATTTCTAATAACCAATTTTTCTTCTCACTCATTCAAGTTACATCTGTGGATTAAGTCCCATAAGATTAGAAAGACACCATTTTCGCCTTCTGAAAAACTCTCATTATAAAATTTAAATTTACTTATTATCCCTTTTATCAGACGAATAATTTCCCTTTGATATGAGCTGAATTTCGATGGAAAGGTTTACTGCCTAAACAGTTCTCAGAATTTATTGAATTCAATAGAAAATAAAATTCTGTTAATTTTCCTTTAATCTATATATTTTTTTCCGTCAATTACCTTTATTTGCTATTTAATGAAATTAATATACCAGAAGTTTCATCCATTATGTTCCCTATAGTTTTCGTTTCTTATTACTGCAAGGGTTTAGCAAAGTATCGTCATAATTGCAGTCTGACTAGGTGAAGCTTCAAAAGCAACTGTTCATAAAATTTTCAGAGTCGTGGTTTACGACAAGGTAGGCTACTGCTGCAATTGGAAGTCACACCGTTACGTATTCACCCTCTTAGTTTTTTGTTTGCTTTCTTTCTTAACTTACGATATTTTTCTTAGTTCATTATGAAAAAAGTCAGACTTTGTTATGGTTGTGCTACTAATCAATTACGTACTAGAGTTTTATAGTTTGATTTCTATTGAAATTGAATTGAAATTAGTATATTCTCTGTAATTATTAGGCTTAGGATATAATATGTTTTTACTGTATTTTGTGACACTTCGTGTATTCTGTTGCATGAATGTTCATTCTGACCGTAACATAATGATGGCGAATGTTACATAACTAGTAGTTTACCGTGTATTTTTGTGTGGAACCGCTGTCAAGGTCTGTAACCCTAGATGCAGTGCGCAGTCGACTATCGGCAGGTCGATCAGAGTACAGTCGACTATCGGTAAGTCGATCAGAGTACAGTCGACTATCGGTGGGTCGATCAGAGTACGTGTTCCAGATGTGTAACGACTAGATAAACAACATTCGTGTAAGTTGGATTGTTATCGGGGCGCAGAGGCTGAGAGCCGTAAGGTAGCTGAGATTATTAGACCGACTTTGTCTGGCGTAGATCGTGACTGTGGGAGTATGATGATGAGTGCATCGTCTCTCAACTCGGCAGACACAATAATAGACGAGAATTTCAGGAGTTGGTGTCGTAAACTGGAGCGACAGGGAAGGGACTTTCATCCATCATCTAGCGTCGCCGGCAACGTTGGGGTAGTCTCTCTAGCGTCGCGATGCTTCCAACCACAAACCGCATCGCTGTCTGGAAGCAGCCATACACTCAGCTCGTGACAGTCGGGTTAATTCAACCCAGATACGCAGTTCATTTGTCATTCGCCCGCCGCTCTTCAAATATACAATGCGAGTGCAACCGGCATGCTATGCTCGCTCATTACTTCAATATTCTTCTTACTTCACCGACATCACGCAGACTTGAGCGGTTTTTTAGAAGCTCTGGGGTCATTTAGTGAACAAATCGAGAAGTAACCTACCATCTCCAGCAGAGAGTTTTCAGACATTACAGGAATGAGGTGAACTAGTCTTCCTTTAAAATTATTTGTCCAAGGCGTTATGACAACCCATAATGAAGCAGAAATTCAATACTTTAACTCACTTGGAACTGATTTTATTCTAGCCCAAATTCCACTCCAAATCAAGTTAGTAAGACAAGATATAATCTGTTGAAGTAATAATTTGACTTCATTAGTACTTTTATGAACATAATCATAATTTCTCATTTGAATCAGAAATACATACTTTATAAAAACACTTATTGACATGGGCTCCTTTTTATTAATAAAACAAAATAAAATCTTATAGCACCCTTTATAAAGGGTGCTATAAGATTTTATTCTGCTTTATTTATACATACTTTACTATAAAAAGGAATAAAAATCTCCCCTTTTTTGAATTATATTCAAAAAGGGTACTGAGATTTTTATTTCTATTTATATTACAAGTAGCCCTATACAGAAAAGATACATACTTTACTGTACAATACTTTGACTTACATGGATCTGAGTCGATTTTAGACCAAGTTCTACTCTAAATCGAGTAAGACATAACCTTGGAGTGATTTGACATCATTTATTGGAGTTGCACTTTCATGAACATAATCCGGTAATTGAACAGAAAGCATTTGAATCAAAACATCTAGCCGAGTGTGACAAAAACCACTGTAAACAGATTTCATCTCTTTGATGAGAAACATTGTAAAGAATAGTAGGTTAGCAAGTCCCTTCAAGTCCCTTGATCGATTTTGATGTCATGGATACATCCATACATATTATACATTCTATATCAAAAGAACTGTTACAAGTTATGTTATTGATGAACATGGATTCTCATCCCTCACCTCCTCCATCCCCTCTTCTCTCTTATTCTCGTAACTAATTCTTATTCTCCCTTTCATCCTCCTACTCCTCCTTGTTCTCCTCCTTCTTCTAATAACCAAATTTTTCTTCTCACTCATTCAAGTTACATCTGTGGATTAAGTCCCATAAGATTAGAAAGACACCATTTTCGCCTTCTGAAAAACTCTCATTATAATATTTAAATTTACTTATTATCCCTTTTATCAGACGAATAATTTCCCTTTGACATGAGCTGAATTTCGATGGAAAGGTTTACTACCTAAACAGTTCTCAGAATTTATTGAATTTTATAGGAAATTAAATTCTGTTAATTTTCCTTTAATTTATATATCCTTTTCCGTCAATTACCTTTATTTGCTATTTAATGAAATTCATATACCAGACGTTTCATCCCATTATGTTCCACGATAGTTTTCGTTTTCCTTATTACTGCAAGGGTTTAGCAAAGTATCGTCATAATTGCAGTCTGACTAGTTGAAGCTTCAAAAGCAACTGTTCATAAAATTTTCAGAGTCGTTGGTTTACGACAATGTAGGCTACTGCTGCAATTGGAAGTCACACCGTTACGTATTCACCCTCTTAGTTTTTGTTTGCTTTCTTTCTTAACTTACGATATTTTTCTTAGTTCATTATGAAAAACTCAGACTTTGTTATGGTTGTGCTACTAATCAATTACGCTACTAGAGTTTTATAGTTTGCTTTCTATCCGCGGATTTTCTAGTCGTCTTCAACACTAGACGAGAAAACTAGTTTCGCGCTTGATTACTCCAAGTTTTACACAGAAAAACTAATAAACTAAAGCAGAAACTGAAAATAATTAGCGTCTAGATGGCCAGTCTCCAAGAAATTAGTTTTCTTCCGTACTAATTCCTAAAATAGAAGAAATAAGTTGGAGGTGCGCTCCAATAATTTCAAATAAAAACAGTTATTAATTCTCTGGATTAATTTTTTCTGGTTCGAACATTTTGCTGCTCGTCTTTTGTTGTAACTCTTCTTCAGCTTCTTAATTCTCTTTCTCATCTGTTCGTCTGCCATCCTTCAACTGCTGTGTGCTCTCACCGAGCGAATCATTACTCGGCTAGACGTCTCTAGGAGAACTCATTTATCTTGAGCAATTTTCCCCCTGTATTAGCTCCACTATTTCCCCGCCAGAAGGAATTGGTGCAGGATAATTAATAATTTAGAATAGTCTGTTGCCAGAGTATTAATGACTTGTTGAGAAGGATAGACGCAATGCTCAGCTCGACTAGCAGCTAACCGTCTCAATGGAACAACTATTCAATTTTGCAATGCGAATTGTGCACAAAGTAACAACAAGCTGAGGTATCGATCACCATCAACATCTCCAGACGAAACTCCTCGAAATTGCTGTAATCTATTCATGAGACTATTCTGAATGTACCTTCATTCTTCACTCTTCAACGATATCATTAATCGTGTTTCCGGGTATTTTTTAGTCCGGATGCTTTTGAAAGTTTTCGAGGAAAATCCAGTACAATCTTGACAAAGTACTGAGATTAGCAACAACTGCGAGAAGTTTATGAACAGAACTAGCTTCTATTATAAATCCAATGATGAAAATCTCATACCTTGCTACGTAATGGAACAGGAAAATACCATCCTCTAACAAATGAGCGTTTACAAACGCTTTTTAATTCATGCTTTCTATTTGATAAAGAAGTTATGAATTTCTCATAATTATCAAACTTCAATTTTACATCCACATGATGTGAAGATATTACCATAGATAAAATATAGCATAAGAAGATACTCCATGGTATTGAACGTTCATGTTCCAAATTTTAAGCAGATTTTTTGTTAACTCAAGCCGATTACTGTCGACAACTGTCTATTATTACTGTTCTGGCCGGGTGTGAGTGTAAGAACGGTACAGGATGAGAGACTACCAGCATCACATATCTTAACGAAAAATAAGTACTAGGACTATCAACTTGAGTTAACACTGAAAATTGAAACATAAACACCCTACACCTTGATGGGATATCTTCTTGTGCTATATTTTCTCAATGATATTATATAATATGAGAATACATGAATACATATAATTCTCTCTGATTCCATTATAACATCATCAAGTTTAGATGATGAAACAGAGCAGTGAAATATGAAACTCATGAATATTTTTACATGAATATAAATGTTCAGTAATACATTATTATAGAAAATTCTGAATATGAGATATTAATTGTGTAGTAGCCTTAACCTTGAATTTAGTAAGCTTATTCAGCATAGAAGTTTTAATGCTCTAGCTGAATAAGAATTTTGGCAGCTTTTTACTTTCCTTGCCCTATTACCTTAGGTAAGGGAAGTATTGCTTTCCGAAAAAAATTAAGGTACCCCAATTTCTATATTTCTATACGTTTCAAGGTCCCCTGAGGCCAAAAAAGTGGTTTTTGGGTATTGGTCTGTGAGTGTGTGTATGAGTGTATGTGCGTCTGTGTACACGATATCTCATATCCCAATTAACGGAATGACTTGAAATTTGGAACTAAAGGTCCTTACAATATAAGGATCCGACACGAACAATTTCGATCAAGTGCAATTCATGATGGCGGCTAAAATTGAAAAATTTTGTCAAAAACAGGGTTTTCGCGATTTTCTAGAAAACGGCTCCAACGATTTTGATCAAATTTATACCTGAATAAGTCATTGATAAGCTCTATCAACTGTCACAAGTCCCATATCTGTAAAAATTTCAGGAGCTCCGCCCCATCTATGCAAAAATCGATTTTAGCAATGCAGATAGATTCCCAATTATCAGGCTTCAGATACAATTTAAACAGGAAAATTTGAGTGGAAAAGATTGAGCATGAAAATCTCTACAATTGATGTTCAGTAACATCAGAGACAAGAATAATATAGTTATTACTTATCCTTACTATAGTTACTTACTTATCCTTCATCTATGGTAACATTTTCTCCTAAAATTGAAAATAAGCTCGAAATTCGAGAAAATGTGATTATCCAATAATTGCAAACTGTTGGCAACTGTTGATTCTATTAAATGATTCACTATGAAGAGATAGCAGACCTCGTATGTCTCCAGCGATATTGTCCTGTCACCAGCTGGCTCAGATCGTTGTTTATAAGTAGACTTGAGAAGCGCGTGAACACTAGCGTCAGGTGATCAATTTTCATAATGGCAAGGAAAGTTGTGTGAGTGCGCCACACCACTACCTCCGTAAACAAAGCCATAGTGCATTCTGGTGACGTCAGCACAGGTAGGGCTCCTACACCAATAAAAACACTAGCTGATATAGATCAGCTGAAATCAACAAATTTTTATTGGTGAAGGAGCCCTACCTGTGCTGACGTCACCAGAATGCACTATGGCTTTGTTTACGGAGGTAGTGGCCACACCAGATTTTTAGGATTAAAACTTCTGCCAATAATGAGATCTCTTAGAATTTTCCCAAATATATGAGAGGTGACTCCACACATATCAGGAAGCTTGACTCCAACCATAGATCTGTAGCCTACTTACAAAAAGTTTGTACCAACTTGCTACAGTAAAAAGTTTGTGTTCAAATTTGTACACAATCACTTACTATAAAAGATCCCTTATTAGAAAATACAGTTACAGTATGAATTTCTTTGATTCTCCTATTCATTTCATGAATGAACCAAATATCCTCACTCGAGAAGTACCTTGGTTGAAGAATGTCTGATATAATGAGACGGGCGTTGAAGGTATTGTACACGTTGTTTACTGGCAACCGTCAATCACCTGTAGCGGTCAATCACGAATACCCGAAGCAGCAGCCATCATCAAGAGCTATAAGGAAAGAGCACAATCACAACAGAGCCACGTGTTCCCTGGCCATTACAAGTCATAAAATTTTATTGTCCTCAGTAATACCAAATCCAAATCATGATTGTGGTCATCTTCAATCTGCGCTCAGGCCGTTAGAACAACAGCTTTCCCAGTAAAGCGGGGTGGAATAAGGGAGAAAACACGCCAAAAACAGTTGTTGATTGGAAACGTGCTCAAAAACAACTCATACGACGTTTATTGACGGGCGTAATTTCACGTTGTTTTGGTCACTTATAACGTAAATAAACTTGAAGAAGTTGCTGATCATTTCAATCACGTAAATTCTGTTGTATGCATGCAGCTAACGTAGACAAACAAACCCATTGACGGACTGATTACGGTTATCAGGCAGTAAATCTGTAACTTAGGTTGACCGTATTGAGTCACCAATGTATTTTTATGTTTTAGCTCCTAAACAATCAAGTAACTTTCTTAAAAAAACAAATACATCAAGCCCGTACTGGAAAATTATATTAAAAATCTTATAGAGCAATGCATTTCAGTTTGATATTATTCGAGATTCACAATAAATATCGGGGACCGAGCTTCGCTCTGGAGTGCAGAAGCATAAAACATTTATTACGTCGTCGTCTTCTTACAGGGGTAGGCATTGATACCTGTTCCGCCTTCAAACATTCTCCCACCTTTTTCTTGGTCTGCCAATACATTTATTACGAAAGAAGAAATTATAATAACATTCATAGTTCATACAGAAATGTTCTATCTAATCACAGTAAATTGAGATTAATTCCCAAAAGAATGCAAAAATTTCCCTCACAAAGGCCCGGATGCACAAAAGCCGGTTAAATTTTAATCCTGATTAATTTCACTTGAACCAAATCAGAGAAGACCATTCCAAAAATATGGATCTACTGGAATTAATCAGGATTGAAAATAGCCCTGCTTTTTTGCAACCGGCACTAAGTACCTGATTGAATGATTACAAAAGTTCAACAGCTGAATCATAATTTTGACACAGTCCCACACACATGAACTCGCTCACTCACTTCCATCATCAACAGACGACGAAATAATTATTATCAGCTGTTTTTCCAATGATGAATAATAATTATCCATCCTTTTAATGTCCTTCAGCGAGTTTTCCCAGGGATGAGACCTAGTGCAATCGAATTTTTATATTATAAACCTACTATGTTCTGAATTTCGTGAGAATCGTTAGAGCCGTTTCCGAGATCCGGTGAAATACAAACATATAAACATCTAAACATATAAACAGAAATTGCTCGTTTAATAGTATAGGATTGTGAATGATGATAATTATTTATCATGTTATAATAATCAACATGATAATAATTATTATAATGTAGGATGATTAAGAGTGAATAAAAATTCTTCGATCTATTAATAAAACAAGACATAGAGATAGAAGCTTCAGGTAATTGCAGTTATTTTTGAAAAATAAATTTTACAGGTAATTAGCTTTTTATTTGTCTCGTTCAATGAATAAATGAGTAAATCGGAAACCATCTTGTTCATACATTGAGGTTTTCATCAATTAACTTTGTGGATAATAATATGAGTGATGACATAATGGAGTTCAAAATCTAAATAAGCGAAACAAAAAATTTTCCTGGTAGGCAAATTATCATTACAAATTATTAATTTACCTGATAGGTAAGCCTATTGTTCACCAACAGATCAACCATGAATTGAATCTACTCATCGCGAAAATGCAAGTGGAAAACAGAACTTGAGACTATTCAAGATGAAAGTAATATTTGAAGCTCAACAATACGTGTATATTCATAGCTTGATTCAAGTTATTGATTGACTGTACACTGTAACAGTTTTGACTGTATCATTCAATGTACCTAGAATACTCTCTAGAATGTATTCCAGGTACATTGGTATCATTTTTTCGAAAGTATTTGCGGTTGGACAACGTCGTCAAATAGCTAATTCTATTTCGTGTCTTCTTTAATGCTAATTTCAGATTGCAAATCAATTCATCATTCGAGCAATACGAAAAATCAACACCTCTATTTCCACCGGTTGAAAATTCACATTTAAATTATTGACTTGCCCCAGAGTTGACATGATGATGGAGTCTCGACTCACCCCACATTGCAAATCGACTTATCTCACTGAACACAAATGGAATGCGTTGATCTCTATGCAAGTCATTGTTTCTGATTTACCAAGGAGCGTTGACCATATTCTTTAATTTTCAAATTTCTGTATCATATTGATGTTACTTTGACAGGCACATCCCCATAGTTGGATCCCATACACCCAAATTGGTTTCAAGATTTGGTTGTATAGAATGATCTTGTTTTTCAAAGTTAGGGTGGATTGACGACCAAGCAACCAATACATATGTCCATATTTTATATCAGGCTGTTGTTATTAAGATCCTACCAGGAGACTGAAGAGAAGGAAGCCTTTTGAACTAGTTTGAAATCAACTTGTGATAGTGTATGCAGACTATATAATTTTTACTGCTCTCATAATCTCAGAACTATTTGGGTCAACAATGGATGAACTGATCTTTAAGGGCCGGTTTCCGAGCTCGGGATCTATAAGTTCTGGACTTACAGAATCCAGGACTAAAATAAGCTCTCGGGTCTAAATTGACTTTCTGAGTCACGATTTTATCTTCTAAACTCCGGAGTCTATCAAGTTCTCGACTTATCTGAGTCCAGGATTTTAACGCAGTAAACGTGAGGGAAATTCACAATATTTTGCTGTTGTATTGTTGGCATTATAGCAAAACGGAAACAGCTGATTACAGCGGGACAATTCAAATGAGCATGCTCTCCAAACTATATTGTAAAAATACGTTTCGATTTCTTTGTAGGCCTATTCAAAGCAAAACCTTTGAAAGGTGAATGAATAAACATCTCATTTTACGTTATGCTATTATAGATCATTGATCCTAACCAGTGATTTTGGAATAAAAATTTAATTAGGCTATTGAGTTTGAAAACGTATTTGTTTTGAAAAAAACTGGGGTAATAATTTATTATTGTTATTATTATTAATAATTTTGAATATAACATTGAATAATAACATTCAGATTGGAATACAAATTCCAAGGCAATCCTTGTATTATTTGGCTTGAACATTTTTAGGTTATGTCACAGTCGTAAAAAAAAGTTAGTTTTTTACGCATATTTCTGATACAATTGTATTCCAAAATGAACTTGCAAACTATAAATTATGAATTTAGATGGACTAATCCAAATAATTTAGGTATTCCATGATATCTATTAGGCTTTCTACTCCAAAACAATAACTGAATTGTGTTTGCTCGGTTAAGTCTAGAACTTGAATTTAAACCCTACCCCAGTCGAGGGTTTAAAATCACGCTGTTTTAAGTCCTGGACTTAAAGATTTTTGATAAATCCTTGACTCGGAAAGAGGCGAGAATCTAATTTAAGTCCTGGACTTATAAGACCTTCACTCAGAAAGCGAAATTATAAACTCCAGGGTCTAACATGATCTCTAAACTCCAGTGTCTATCGGAAAGCCAATTTTCTGACTCCAGAGTTTAAAGCCAGTTAAAGTCTAGAACTTAGGTAAATACCGAGCTCGGAAACCGGCTCTTATAGTTTTTCATAGTGTAAGATTTGTAGTAAAATGACAATAATGGCTTGTCTCATTGGAAATTAATGGCTAGTTTAACATTGTATCCATACTGGTCAAGACCATAAAAAATGTATATGGAACATGAACGACCCCACACTGTATTAACTCAGGGCTTGTTTAAAAGAATATTCTTCCATTATTTTCAGTTATATATTATTGTAATATATCGTATATTGTAATGTTTCTTTTGTAAAAATAAATTTCAATTTCTCTGTGACTAGTTTTAATGGCAATCAACATAGAAAAAAATATTGACAGGGTAGTTTTAAATCCACATCTATTGACGGGGGAACGAGGAAAGTATATTTATAGTCTATCATGTAGGTATAGTATAGCATACATCCTCTCACAAACACACATTTCTAGTTAAGTGTAATGAACAATTGAAGGTCGACCAGGTGTCTTGAACAATCTGAATAGATTCAGCGGCATGACAGATTTATGATAATTCGCAAATTCAATTTCAATTTCAGTGCTCTTTAATGGACAGTGGAGTAGACAGCGGAGCTATTTAAAACACATGAATGCCGAAAAGACAAACTTACAACCTGTAAATCAGCAAACAAGATATTGATGACAGAATGAGTTGGTGTTATGGAGAAATATAAATACTCGTATTTCTAGAATGGTTGGTATCAAGCAAGTACCTAATGGTAGAGATCTTATGCGACACTTGAATATCTTTAAAGCTGAAAGCCACGTCTGTCATTTGTCTGTCAATCTATTCGTCTGAGTTTCCAACTATAAAATACGACAAGAAAGCGTTTGCTAACTATTGACATTTTATAAGGTCTTACAAGCAAGGTCACTCAAGTGGCTCGGAACAAATCAACTGTGCAATATTCTATTTGTTAGTTATTCAACAGGTTTGCTTTATTGCATTCAGCTCATGAATAGAATAAAAATCTGGTGTGGTACACTCACACAACTTTCCTTGCTCAAGGATGGGGTGGACCCCCCATTAGTTTCCCAGGAAAAAGACACATGCAAGTTGATAGAGCTGATAAATAACTATACAGGGTATGAATTTGAAAAAAATCGTTAGAGCCGTTTTTTAAAAATCGTGAAAAACATGGTTTCTTAGTAACTGTCATTTTTCTCAAGAATATTACGGAGCTCCTGCAATTTTCCCAGAAATGAGACTCATGTCAGTTGATAGGGCTTATGAATTTATCCATGGTATAAATTTGAAGAAAATCGTTAGAGACGTTTTTGAGAAAAACGTGAAAAACATGGTTTATTAGTCATTATCCGCCATTTTTCTCAAGAATATTACGGAGCTCCTGAAATTTTCCTAGAAATGAGACTCATGCCAGTTGATAGGGCTTATGAATTTATCCATGGTATAAATTTGAAGAAAATCGTTAGAGACGTTTTTGAGAAAAACGTGAAAAACATGGTTTTTTAGTAATTATCCGCCATTTTTTTTGCCACCTTGAATTGAATTTTATTGAATTTCGTATTGTCGGATCCTCATGGTATAAGGATCTCAAGTTTAAAATTTCAAGTCAATCGGTTAATTAGGAATGGAGTTATCGTGTTCACAGACATACACACATACACACACACACACACACACACACACACACACACACACACACACACACACACACACACACACACACACACACACACACACAGACCAACACCCAAAAATCATGTTTTTGGACTCAGGGGACCTTGAAACGTATAGAAAACTTGAAATTAGGGTACCTTAATTTTTTTTGGAAAGCAATACTTTCCTTACCTATGGTAATAGGGCAAGGAAAGTAAAAATACTGGAGAGGGGCCCTTCGATGGAGAGACAGTTCTACAGATCAGATCAGGGGCTTTTGATTATAAAGCTTATTCTCTTAATGATTTAATGATACACAATTATTTTTTAGAATAATTTGGTGGAGGATCAACAGACACAGCCCAAATCTGTTCCTCCTCCGAATTTTGATTTATTAAAATAGTCGATCTTATGGAGGGATGACGATGATTCTTGATTCACAATGCATAATTTATTATTATCTACTGCATATTATCCTAAAAAAGAGCAACGATTTGAAAATTTGAGAAGTCGGTTGGATTAACTAATACAAGAATTACGCTCTCAAGAGTCTACAGCTTAATGCCTGAACAAACCTCTATAAAACATTAATAAAAACAATATAAGAACATGAAGTACCCTTTTTATCTAAAACATTTTAAATCTTTAAAACATTTCAACAACTAGTTTCGGCCTACTTTGGCCATTTTCAAGTTTTAATGCCAATACTAAATTATTATATTATCTCTATAAGACAATATTATTGTCAGAGTAATTTTATTCATTGTATGCCTTGTATCAAGTAAACTGAATTAGAAAATGTTATTGATAAACGAAACTGTAGAAAATTATATTGAGCTGGATTGTTAAATATTATTCAATATACATTAATACCAGGGCAGGGTTTAGCAATTTGGCACCCCTAGGCCCAATACTTTTTCTAGCAAGAGTAGTAAGTTAGCTCTCCTGAAACATATTTTTAAAATCTTTAGCAGGACTATTATGTTTATGTTAATTGCTTGAACACAATATCACGATGCAACTTCATATTTATTGTAGTTTTTCTCAAGAATATAAGGCAGGAATCGCTTCAAGTCATGGGGAATTTTAGAATGCCTGGTGTTTGTACCTGTATTGTATTTGAATATGAATGAATGAATAAAAATGAATGAATACATACTGTGTTTGTTTTTCTAGAATATACATTAAGAATATGTTTATGTGTGAATATGTTTGTATTTATGTATGTGTTTGTTTAGTTCGAGAATTTTAAAGAAAAATAATCCTAGCGGAGGAAAGCAGAACTCACTCAAGACAGCAAAAAATATGGGAGTGGGTGTGCTAGTAAGTCACGCCTCAAATTCAACGAGCAGTTTATTGGACAATGACAATGGCGCGTAAAATTCTCAAGCTGCTTGCTTCCTATTGGTAGTGAGCTGTGAAGGTAAAATGGCGACTACTGAGCCGAATGACCAATCAGACAGCTCCTTGGTTTTGAAGGCGTGTATCACCAACTTAGCAACTCCTACATAATTTCATGTCAATGGCCTGAGAAGTGTATTCGAAGATAAGAATACAAGGGGTATTTTTTATTCCAAGAACGACTGAATAATCGAAATTTCAATCTGATTAACTAAGTATCTGCTGGAAAGCGGTGTGCGAGTTAAGAGTTTCTTTTCACCAACTATTTACCTTTACGATACGTTTCTAAAGCATTTATCATTTTTTCAATTAGACTTGTGAAGGTTGATTGTTGTGAAATTTCTTCATATCATTCCTATATTACATTTGAAAATACAACAACAGACTCAAAAACAATCATTCTTAATCTACGTCCACAATAACAAGGATTCTTTTAAAACGCGTAGGCCTATTTACAGTTATTTTTTGATTAGTCATAGTCACAAAGTAGAAGATTCTATATCTATCTTCTAGATTCTATATACTCTATCTTCTCTGTGCCATAGTTCAATTCTTTCAGTGTTTGTTAAGTTATGAATATAAGTTAAAAACAAAGGAGCTGTCACCAACTTGTTAATACATTGAATAATGCATCGTGAGACATAATTAAGAACCCTGAGTTCTAAGTCTAAACTTGACTACAGAATTTGTTTGAGGGAAGCGGGGCCGTTGAAAAAAGAAGAAGGGGTCTGTTTCTGAGGGCTGTCAATACAAAAATGTAACAATTTAATAAATAGATTTGATAACTTCACATACATGTAAACATTTACAAATTAACATAATACATGTTTTTCATTAACAAGACAGTAGACAGTTTGAAATGTGGCTTGTGCAACCATTATAAACTCACTGCCAAATTATAATGGATTTGTGGCATGTGAGATGTGTTTACATTGACCGATGGTCAAGCGGTGATTCCAGCTTCCATTCACGTCCGCCTATTCAAACCACTACCACAACATTCCTTCTCATCACTGCTTTGAATTTCCTGCATATCTTGCGGTGAGCCTTACCACAAGCTATGTTTGTGTGTTTTCATTTTTTTCGACAATTTCTTCGTTATTATAAATTTAGTGTGTTTAGAATATTATTTGATGTTCAGTAGAATAATTATGCACGATGGAAGAAGTTATATCCTTTGTAACCGGAATAGGTATGTATGCCTAATCCTGGGAGGAAGAAGAAGAAGAAGAAGAAGAAGAAGAAGAAGAAGGAGAAGAAGAAGAAGTATAAGCACGGAGTAATGAACAACGTTTCTGTTTTGAACTATTGCTCTTTTCTGTGGTATAAGTATTTATTTTTTGTCAGACCAGTTAAACTTTAAAAGTTTGCCTATTTCACAATATTTTTTCTCTGTAAGGGGATGAAATTAAGCAGCAGAGTTTTCATTAACTTCGTTACGAAATTCACGTGACAAAAGCAGTGAAATTTTCTTGAGTGAATAACGCTAACGTCCTTCTTGTAGGCTAATATGATGAAACTAAAAATGATTAATTACAGCGACTACAGACTACTTTGACCAACGTAGTTGCCTTGTTTTGTTTCAATCAAGAAATACATTTTCATAATTATTTAGTCATTTGAGAATAATTTTAGTTTAGTGTGTAGGATACTTATCTCACTGACTTTTACAGTTGGAAATCTGAAGTACTACTGTACTATGAATAAATTAATTATATGAATAAACATAAAAAAATATGAATAAATAAATCCACAGACGACGAAAGTCTCAGCTGTTTCAGTCAAGGATGAATTATCCTTTTAATATCGTTCAGCGAGTTTTCCCAAGGATGAGACCTAGTGCAATCGAATTTTTATATCATAAACCTACTATGTTCCAAATTTCGTGAAAATCGTTAAAGCCGTTTTGAAGATCCGTTGAACATAAATAACCAGATATAAAAAGATATACAGAGATTGCTCGCTTAATATAATAGGATTATCGTAGAATTTAGTCAATTTCAACATTTAAAAATGAAAAATTAGTTTTTTAAAATGGGTATCAAGATGACTTTCAAAAAATATCTAACAGAATTCCATGTGTATTTTATTATATAGAATGGGGTGGAGGGTAAATGCTTGTTAACATTCTCAGTGAAGACATCACATAGCAGCTAAGATCAAATAAATTGTTTTGTATTGATGGGCTGTAAATGTAAAACTCAGGGATGAAACACGTACAAAAAATGAAATTAATAGGCTGAAAGGCTTATATTTTAAGAGTATAGAGTTTCGAACGAGGAATATACTGTTATACAACTGAAATTAAATTGTATCTCTTAATTTAGGTTTGACTCTTTATATAGTTCATTTCATTCTACAGCCATAATTCATTCTCATTTTCCAATTTCATTTCTAAAAAATCATCTAATTTTCACAAATGACAATGTAAAGCCTGGTCTTGCAAGACCCATTGCATACTAACACTACATTTTTACTTTCCTTGCCCCTATTACCATAGGTAAGGAAAGTATTGCTTTCCGAAAAAAATTAAGGTACCCCAATTTCTAAATTTCTATACGTTTCAAGGTCCCCTGAGTCCAAAAAATTGGTTTTTGGGTATTGGTCTGTATGTGTGTGTATGAGTGTATGTGCGTCTGTGTACACGAAATCTCGTCTCCCAACAAATGGAACGACTTGAAATTTGGAACTTAAGCTCCTTACAATATAAGTATCCGACACAAACAATTTCAATCAAATGCAATTCAAGATGGTGGCTAAAATGGCAAAAATGTTGTCAAAAACAGGGTTTTTCGCGATTTTCTCGAAAACGGCTCCAACGATTTTGACCAAATTTATACCTAGAATAGTCGTTGATAAGCTCTATCAACTACCACAAGTCCGATATCTGTAAAAATTTCAGGAGATTACCCCATCTATGCAAAGTTTGATTTTAGATTCCCAATAAAATCTCTACGATTGATGTTCAGTAAAATTTTCACCTAAAAATGGAAATAAGCTCGAAATTCGAGAAAATGAGATTATTCAATTTCAAACTGTTGATTCTATTATTAAATCATTCACTATGAAGAGATAGCAGACCTCGTGTGTCTCCAACGTTATAGTCCTGTCACCAGCTGGCTCAGACCTTAGAATAGTACACTTGAGATGCGCGTGAACACTAGCGTCAGGTGATCAATTTTCATAACGGCACGGAAAGTTGTGTGAGTGCGCCAGACCAGATTTTTATTGAAACAAAAAAAAAATATGGTGTGGCACACTCACATAACATTTCTTGCCGTTATGAAAATTGATCACCTGACGCAAGTGTTCCCGCGCATCTCAAGTCTACTATTCAATCATTTGAGCCAGCTTCGATCAAAATCGTTGGAGCCGTTTTAGAGAAAATCGCGAAAAACCCGGCTTTTGACAATATTTTCGCCATTTTAGCCGCCATCTTGAATCGCATTTGATCGAAACTGTTCGTGTCGGATCTTTATATTGTAAGGACCTTACGTTCCAAATTTCAAGTCATTCCGTTAATTGGGAGATGAGATATCGTGTACAAAGACGCACATACACTCATACATACACACACACACACACACACACACACACACACACACACACACACACACACACACACACACACACACATACATACAGACCAATACCCAAAAACCACTTTTTTGGACTCAGGGGACCTTGAAACGTATAGAAATTTAGAAATTGGGGTACCTTAATTTTTTTCAGAAAGCAATACTTTTCTTACCTATGGTAATAGGGCAAGGAAAGTAAAAATTAACGTATTCAGAACAGAGAATGAATTCAGGATGATTGTACCACTTTTGATGAAACTTTCAAGTGTATGATGTGTTGAACATAAAATCGTCGTAAGGTCAACATCTAAATCTCACATAAAATTTCCTCCAGTAACAGTAAACATAGTGTTACATAATAAATAAAGTTATCTGTATCTAGAGCTGTAGACCAGATTCTAGGCTAGACCTGCGGTGCGGTTTTTGGGTCAGCTTTGCCAGTGTCACTAGCCTCTTATTATACTGTTAACGAGTGCTATTTAGTAGACAACCCGAGATTATCGCACGGGTGGTAAATTATTATTGTAAGGAGAGAGAGACTTGACTGAGGTGACTGAGACACCTCTTATCAGCAACTCTCGTGCAAATACAAGCCCACAGCTGCTAACGGTCTCCTGGATATTTTGTTAAGAGCTGAGAGGCTTTTAAAATGTCATGTAATCGTGTTCAAAATCGACTACTTATGATGTTGTTCTCTAGTGAAATACAGCATATCTCAAGAGTGATAGCCGATTCATTTGTGAGTCTTTGAATAAATACTTGATAGGAATAAAAATATTAATCTAAAAGTACCGTACCCTTTTTAAAATTATTTATTCTATAGAAAAAAATCTGGTGTGGTGCATTCACACAACTTTCCTTGCCGTTATGAAAATTGATCACCTGACGCTAGTGTTCACGCGCTTCTCAAGTCTACTATCTGAGCCAGCTGGTGACAGGACAATACGCTGGAGACACACGAGGTCTGCTATCTCTCCATAGTGAATGATTTAATAGAATCAACAGTTGCAAATTGAATAATCACATTTTCTCGAATTTCGAGCTTACTTTCTATTTTAATTGAAAATGTTACAGCAAATTAATTGTAGAGATTTTCATGCTCAATCTTATCCACTTGGAATTTTTTGTTCAAATAGTAACTGATGCCTGATAATTGGGAAACTGAAATCAAACTTTGCATAGATGGGGCGGAGCTCCTGGAATTTTTACAGATATGAGACATGTGGCAGTTGATAGAGCTTATCAATAACTATTCTAGGTACAAATTTAATCAAAATCGTTGGAGCCGTTTTCGAGAAAATCACGGAAAACCCAGTGTTTGACAACATTTTTGTCATTTTAGCCGCCATCTTTAATTGAATTTGATCGAAATTGTTCGTGTCGGATCCTTATATTGTAAGGACCTTAAGTCAATTTCAAGTCATTCCTTCAATTAGGAGATGAGATATCGTGTACACATACGCACATACACTCATACACACACACACACACACACACACACACACACACATACAGACCAATACCCAAAAGCCACTTTTTTGAGCCAATTGTCAGGGGAACTTGAAACGTATAGAAATTTAGAAATTGTGGTACCTTAATTTTTTTACGGAAAGCAATACTTTCCTTACCTATGGTAATATGGCAAGGAAAGTAAAAAGACAATACTTGATAGGAATTTGAGGGATACAATACACAACATAAAACTGCAATAGGCCCTTCAAGTGTTATTTAACACACGAAACAACCCTACGATTTAACAGATAGACATAAGTTAGATTGTTCTAGAAGTCAAGGCCGTCTCTAATCAGACATATAGAAAGCGCCACCGAGCTCTCGTTCCTAATGCCCAGTCTACACGACAACGATATTAGCGCAAACCTGCCAGGTTTGCGTCGTGTAGATGGAAGATAGTTGTAAATTTCTGAGGTTTGAAGGTTTGTGCTTTCTACACGACAACGATATTAGCGCAAACCTGCCAGGTTTGCGTCGTGTAGATGGGAGATCGTTGTAAATTTCTGAGGTTTGAAGGTTTGTGCTTTCTACACGACAACGATATTAGTACAAACCTGCCAGGTTTGCATCGTGTAGACGGGAGATCGTTGTAAATTTCTGAGGTTTGAAGGTTTGTGCTTTCTTCGATCAATCTCAGCCAGGTTTGCGTCAATTTTCTAGGAAACGATTATGTCTCATCTATTCATCAAAACCTAAATCGCTTCAAAATGAACATAGAGATTTAGCGATTTCAGATTCGGATTCAGCACCTTCAGATTAAATATGTGAGAGGTCAATTCTCAAAAATACTCAAAAAAAGGAAGATTTTTTAATGGATAATAATTATCTTATTTACTCGATAGTAATGTAATAGATATTCACTCTTTACTTGATAAGCAGTATTCTTGATTATTATTATTGAGAAGGAGAAGTGGGAGGAGGAGGAGGAGTTGGAGGAGGTGGAGGAGGAGGAGTAGGTGGAGGATGAGGAAGAGGAGGAGGAAAAGGAGTAGGAGGAGGTGGAGTAGTTGAGGAGCAGGAGGAATAGTTGGAGGAGGAGGAAGAGTAATGTGAGGAGGAGAAGGAGTAGGTGGGCGAGGAGGAGGAGTAGGTGGAGGAGGACGAGAAGGAGGAGTAGATGAGGAGGTGAAGGAGGAGGAGGAGGAGGCTTGAGTTACTATTCATATCAAGTTTATAAACATTTCAAAGACTTCTTATAGAATTTATATATGGTTTAGTTCATAATACACGTTTGTGTTAAAGTTGGTGTCGTGTGAACAGAGGTTTGAGCAAACTTGGCTCAAAGCCAGATTTGCGTAAACCTGGCTCTGAGCCAAGTTTGCGCAAATATCGTTGTCGTGTAGACCCGGCTTAACAACACCAACATGCATGCGCTGTTAATAAATTTCCAGTGATTAGAAAAAACAAAAGAATGTCGGTTCATCATTAAACCACCATTCGTGATCAAATGAGAACGTGATTAAGTGAGTCACCCCTACCATTCATGTGATCAATGTACATTTCATACCAACAAGCAGCTCCCGGGCTTAGGTGAATGGCGCCTTAGGCAAATGTTCTACTGGCGCCCCCCTTATCACTATAATGTAAAAGCAAATAATCAATGTTACTTATATCTTATGAAGTGAATAACAAGAGATAACAAGATTACGTCTTTCAACCACAAAACTGTAGACCTCTTAACATTCTTCAGACGATTCCTAACGGAAAATCCTCTCTCTGCAGAGCAATTGGTGACTGCTCTGCTTAGAAAAATATTCTAACAGCTACTTCGAGATTTTAGAAACTAAACTTCAATCCATGTTCTATAATATTTATTCAAACAGGTCATGTATTCCACCACGATCTTCATGTTCTCCATACATTTTAAAGTTCAGACAAACATTTTGAAGTTCTCCATAAATTTTGAAGTTCAGACAAACATTTTGAAGTTCTCCATACATTTTGAAGTTCAGACAAACATTTCGAAGTTATCCATAAGTTTTGAAGTTCAGAAAAACATTTTGAAGTTATCCATAAATTTTGAAGTTCAGACAAACATTTTGAAGTTCTCCATACATTTTGAAGTTCATACATTTTTAAGTTCTTCCTGTTCTCCAGTTTGAAGTTCAGACATTCATTTTTGAATTCACTTCTAATGTCATTGGGGTGGGAGGCATGAGGTTTGTTCGCAGCTTGTGGTATGGCCTCTTCCTGTGATCCTTTTTGAACAAGAGCAAAGAGTATGGTATTTAAATCTTATCAGTTAAATTTTCAAAAGCTAATAGTTCGTAAGATATCAGCTTATAATTCTCATTTTATTTCAAAAGTGTATTATTAAAACAATATTGAATAAACCTCGATTGCATCCAACTAATCTGCTATTTGAAGAATTTAATGTGATGACTGTAAGGCAATTGTACTTGAAAAATTTAGCAAAATATATTATAAAGTATAAAAACAATTTTTTATTAAATGATATAGTTCAATATGATTTTAGACCAAATACAACCTATAAATATAGAATTTATAAAACAAAACTAACAGTAGTTAGAAGACAGCTCATTTATATAAGTACAAGATTCATAAATGATTTGCCTTTTGATCTGGAAGCAAAAATTAATTACAAAATACTAAAAATTGGTTAAGAGAAAACTATTTCTTTTCAATTGAAAGCATTATCTAATTTTTAAAAACATATTTTTAAGCGTGGATTATTTATTTTCTCTATTATTGTATAAAACTAGGAAACAACAATGTAACTAGCTGATTGCAACTCTCACCAGCGGGCAAGACTTGATTGCTTTTGCTGGTGATGCCGGATTACCATTGAGAAGTATCTAATTATGATTTTGGTATTATTTATGCTTGATTTTTATTTTAATTATTTTATACTTTTGATTATAAAATTAAGTGTTTTCTTTTATTATGTTTTGAATATGTATTTATTGTATGGCAAATAAATGATTTGATTTGAATTTTTCTTACTATTTACATTTTACAATTCCGGTAGCCTGTATTATCAGGCAAATGCCCAGTCTACCCATTTCTTCTTCTTCTTCTTCTTGCCTTCATGGATTAGGCTTTTGCCTGTTCCGACTCACAACAGCATTCTACAAGAAATTTAAATGTTTTGGAGGAATATATTATATCTAAAAAATAGCTTATACAAGTATAAAATGTTATTAATTTTGAATTTCTTTATCAGCTTCTCCTATATTCTTATTTGATTTCCTCTATTGCCATCTTTTCCGAGGTCTACCAATGTCTCTTTTTCCTATCGGATGGTAATTTAAAATTTTTAAAGGAATTCTTTCCGTTGGCATTCTTATAATATGTTCCCTCCACTCGTTTCGATGACATACAACTTTTTCATTCATGTTGAAGGCACCCAATTCTCTTCTTATTTCTTCATTTCTCATGTGGTCTCGTCTGTCACATAAATAAATGTATAAAATAAATGTGTTAAATATACTACTGACAAACTCACAAACAGTCTACCCATTTATATTATATTATTATATTTTTGTTGTGTGAAGCCACAAATTCTGAGCGGTGCTCAAGTGGCATACAACATGTCATTTTTAGAATGGAGTCACATGAATGCTCTAAAACACTCCTCAATGGTATAAGGACAAGCCTCTACCAGTGTCCTAATTATCTTTGAAACAAATAACTTATAGCTGCTAAACAGCCTTATATCCTCAGGAATGCAATTAAAACACTTGAGTCCTGAATAATACGGTCCCTTTTCGAGAAGAGTCAGTCTATGGATAGGAAACTGGAATAATCCTGTATTTTTACCTCGTGTTCCATAAGTATGGCAAATTCGGTTAGCATAAAAATATTTTTGTTTATAGCCCGGGCAATTAGAAGTGTTAACATGTTATTGCTGAGAAATCTTCAATATGTTTTGTTTGATACTATTACTTTCATTTCATTTGAATTTACTTTTCACTTTCCTTGCCCTATTACCATAGGTAAGGAAAGTATTGCTTTCCGAAAAAAATTAAGGTACCCAAATTTCTAAATTTCTATACGTTTCAAGGTCCCCTGAGTCCGAAAAGTGGTTTTTGGGTATTGGTCTGTATGTGTGTGTGTGTGTGTGTGTGTGTGTGTGTGTGTGTGTGTGTGTGTGTGTGTGTGTGTGTGTGTGTGTGTGTGTGTGTGGTGTGTGTGTGTGTGGTGTGTGTGGTGTGTGTGTGTGTGTGTGTGTGTGTGTGTGTGTGTGTGTGTGGTGTGTGTGTGTGTGTGTGTGTGTGTGTGGTGTGTGTGGTGTGTGTGTGTGTGTGTGTGTGTGTGTGTGTGTGTGTGTGTGTGTGTGTGTGTGTGTGTGTGGTGTGTGTGTGTGTGTGTGTGTATGAGTGTATGTGCGTCTGTGTACACGATATCTCATCTCCCAATTAACGGAATGACTTGAAATTTACGATATAAGTATCCGACACGAACAATTTCGATCTGATGCAATTCAAAATGGCGGCTAAAATGGCGAAAATGTTGTCAAAAACAGGGTTTTTTGCAATTTTCTCGAAAACGGCTCCAACGATTTTGATCAAATTCATACCTAAAATAGTCATCGATAAGCTTTATCAACTGCCACAAGTCCATATCTGTGAAAATTTCAGGAGCTCCGCCCCATCAATGCAGATAGAATCCCAATTATCAGGCTTTAGATACAATTTAAACAAAAACTTTCAAGTGGAAAAGATTGAACATAAAAATATCTACAATCAATGGTTGAGTTCAAAGCCACTAATCGGTGAGTGAACGAGGAGATCGGTGAGTGAACGTGGCCTGAACGATGTACTGTTTTGTCGTTGAACGATGCATAGACTCACATGCAGCGCTAGATTATTTGGAATTGAAATCGGCCATTAAGGGGACAGCCTGGGAGATTATTACATACTAAGATCTTGAAGATTTTTGTGATCTATAATATTACAAAAAATATATCATATAATATCTCGTGCTAAAATACCTCAATGGAACCTTTAATTTCAAGTAAGAGCTAGCATTGGGAAGGCATAGGTATTGTACGTTTATACCTCTTCAAGGTTTTTGGTCCAACTGATAAGAAAAAAAATACGTCATATCCGGTTCGTTCACTGATCAGTTAATCGTACTTTTCCACCGATAGAAAAGAACGTAAATAGAGTAGCTGAACGTAAACATACATGGCTGAATATGAGGTTGTTTACAAATGATGGACTCCATTATAATGTATTTGGGAGCAGAGAAATGCATGATTACATAAATTCAATAACATTCATAATATTTTACAAAGCATTTAAAACTACTCCAATCACCTGATGGTTTTCCATTTTAATTGATTACAATGAAATAGGTTAAGTTCTAGTTTTGTTTACAAAATATGATCAACAAGGGAAACATCTGTCAGTCACGACTAATGAGCAACCGTTCAGCCACAGAATACACACAAAATGGAAGGTATCAATCTAAGTGCACCAAGACCACGACACATGACTGCATCATCTTGTTATAAATTAGAACTACTGCTGTATTTCAATGCTACACTTTCCTTCAAGATGGCGGATTATGGCGTCAAGATACTAGCCGACTTTCCAATCTGTGGTTCATCTGTGGTTCATCTGTGGTCACTAATCTGTGATCAGGTTTTTTACTGAACGTAAAAAAAAATCCGATGGAATTGATCAGTGGCTTTGAACTCAACCAATGTTCAGTGACATTTCTACCTAAAATTGAAAATAAGCTCGAAATTCGAGAAAATGTGTTTATTCAATAATGCAAACTGTTGATTCTATTAAATAATTCACTATGAAGAGATAGCAGACTTCGTGTGTCTCCAGCGTTATTGCCCAGTCACCAGCTGGCTCAAATCTTTGAATAGTAGACTTGAGATGCGCGGGAACACTAGCGTCAGGTGATCAATTTTCATAACGGCAAGGAAAGTTGTGTGAGTGCGCTACACCAGATTTTTTTTTACCTCGTGTTTCATAAGTATGGCAAATTCGGTTAGCATAAACATATTTTTGTTTATAGCCCGGGTATTTAGAAATGTTAACATGTTATTACCTAAGAAATCTTCAATATGTTTTGTTTGATATTATTACTTTCATTTCATTTGAATTTACTTTTTCATTAATCTTTTATCTTTGTTAAGGATTTAAAACTATAATTTACAGTACCATATGTTTTGGTATTATGATATGTTATTAATGTGTTTTATTTAGCTATCAAGTTAGTGAAATGTAGTTACTTCTGTACTAGAAAATCATGCAGGCCATTGTAGGCCATAAATTGATAAAACGCAATAGATCTAGATCCAGTAGCCTAGTAGTAACCTACTGGAACTCACCCCTACACACAGACGTATAGTCTTGTAGGGGTATTCTTGTAATAATAATACTACTAAATTTTATTGTATAGTGCATTTTAAAGAATAAAATAATTTTTAATTTGAATTTGGGGCCTGCCAACAAGCATTCAATTATTAATCGATGCAAGCATAGCACTGATCATCATTGTATCAATGTATGGATGTATGCATACATAAGTATCACAAGGGGTGATCAAAGTATCTTGTATCAATGTATGGAAATATGATGTATGCATACAAACAAGTAAGTATCAGAGGAGGAATCAAAGTATCTTATATCAATGAGATATTGATATTGATATTGACGCCGTCTCGGCGGCGTTGTTGCGGCCTCTTGCTGTCACTCAGAGAACCCTAATAAAAATAATTTTAAATAAACCCATGCGATACCCTACACAACAACTTTTTTCCGAATTCCATGTCCTTAATATCAGACAAATATACATAAAAACCCTCCTCTCCTTTACCAAATCCTACAAAGCAGAAATATTTACTGAATCACCACACAATTACCAAACTAGACATAGATTAAATTTCAGATTTGGTACTCCTAGAGCCACTTTAGCTCCAGCAAATAACACCCCATTCCACATTGTGCACCTCCTCTACCGAAATTTGCCTACATCAATCCAGGAGGCTGAGGGGCGCAGTGTACCTGTTTACAAAAGAAAAATAGTCCAATGGCTATTCAACATTGGTAGGGATGCTTCGCATGCCCTTGTCAATTCACCCTACACCTAGGTTTCGTCTTGGATATTTGTCTACAGATATTCCCATTTTTCATTTTGTTATAAGCCATTAGTTTTTCCGTGTTTCGTTATTTTTTCTTTTTCTCTCTCTCTTCTTGCTTGTGTTTAGTTTCTTGTTTTTGATGCAGCGCTCTATTAACTCTTTCGACCTTATAGCACCAACCTATATCAGTAATAGATTTAACCTATTTTATTTTCTACATTTGAAGTTATTGTTTAATTAAAGTTTATTTTTTGTTTAGAAAAAAAGTAAAATTTAAAAGTTTTTCAAGAAATGATTTCGATTATCCTGTATTTCTTAAGGCTTTTCTAGATAGGAATTCTTTCCCCACACACGGATT
This sequence comes from Nilaparvata lugens, assembly GCF_014356525.2. Classification (NCBI taxonomy): domain Eukaryota; kingdom Metazoa; phylum Arthropoda; class Insecta; order Hemiptera; family Delphacidae; genus Nilaparvata; species Nilaparvata lugens. Next base: position 80,189,498 of record NC_052505.1, on the reverse strand, counting down.
TATAGTCTAAGTGGGGAAATATATTTCCTTGATTTGTTCTTGTATAACTATTATTGTTATTAGTTATTTTGTATAACTGATATGTATATGATTTTTTTGAGGAAATAAAATTGAATTGAATTGAATTGAATGTATGAATACAAGTATCAGAGGAGGAATCAGAGTATCTTGTCTCAATGTATGGAAGTATGAATACACAGTATCAGAGGGGGTCGTATAACAAAAGCACTTAACGGCATGAAGCGATTGCAGTTTAGGATTTGACCGGAGAGGTGTATGACCTTAGTCAGACAAGTTTCGTCGAACGGGTGATTAATAGCTGGCGTGTGCATTCTGCCTTCCACTCAACCCAGCACAAGTAGACCTACACCGGGATTAAGATATAAAACCAACGCCGAGCAGATCTACGTGAAAGAATACAAGTTGCGCCGAGGCCGAGCCATCGATTCCCTTTTTCAATTAGATCGGAAACGGACGGATCCCTGATAATATCGCAGCCCGGTGGCTTCTGACAGGAGAAAAATGACCGCTAATGATAGCTTTCCCTCCACTAGTCTCGGCTAACCCAAACCGGGGAAAGCTGAGGCTTCAAAACAAACGCAAATCGTTGTTCATTGTTTTCGTAATTTGAGGCATGGATGGATAGATAGATATTCATCAACATTGATGACTTTAGGGTGTGTCTTGAGTCCCAGTGCTTCCAAACTTCGCAGCGTTCAATACAGGCTTACACAATATCCGAATTTTATCTTGGAAAAAATACAAAAATCTAGTTCTATTATTATACTTGAATAAAATATTCCACCATAGAACCACAATAATTAAACTCACTACAAGGTACAGGTGTGGTCCAATAAGAAGATCTCTAGTTTTTCGGAAGTTGAAATATGCCAACTGCGTATTCTTATAGTCCATAAATAAAACCAATTTTGACTTGGAGAAATACGCGAAACAGAGAAATGGAGGGAGATCAGCCAATTACAGTGATGAATCACCACCTCCGTAAACAAAGCCGTAGTGCATTCATGTGACGTCAGCACAGGTAGGGCTCCTACACCAAAATTCGTTGATTACAGCTGATCTATATCAGCTAGTGTTTTTATTGGTGTAGGAGACGTCACACGAATGCACTATTGTAGTAGCGCTGTGAGAATGGTTGAAAATGCTAAAGAAAACCTATCTGAAGTTAAAAATATACTAGTATATACTAGTTGAAAAGAACTAAAAGTGCTAGTGAAGACAATTCCTCCAAGTTTAACATCTCTATTCGCAAAATCTTTGTTCACGGTGGTAGTGGTTGAATAGAGTCATACAGGTAGATGCCCAGTTGCCAATTTGTCGATTAGACTGAGTCGACTCAGTGCTTTCAGAGAAGATACTTCTCTTCTCACTTAAACACTCACTAGAAATTAGAGAACGCTGGCCGGTTTAGAAAGGTAACATCGCGCCGCTGTATCCCTGGTTGATCTCCCTCCATTTCGTATACTTCTGTAAGTCAAAAGTAATTTTGTATGGACTATAAGAGTACAGCAGTTGGCATATTTCTACCTTTCTCTGCTGCGCATGCCTCTCCAAGTCAAAAGTAATTTTGTTTGGACTATAGTTATAAAATTACGGCGTGCTGGCGGGTTGACTCAAATAGCTGGATACAACTCAAAATTTCATTGCTATGCACAGTAGCGTTAGCGTCCTCTCTGGAAGAGGTAAATCATTCCAGGGATCAACTTATAAGACCGTGACTGTATTCTGAAGACTCTTGAATATAATCGTAGTCTACGTAGCACTCAGTGTCGACAATTATACATGAAAAATATCACGATAAAGCAACTTTTTCTTGGCTCCTTTGAGATCAAAAGGAAACCCTATCTTTCTATGAATGTACTTCAAACATGAACACTAAATTGGTTAATGACAAGATTATTTACAGTTAATTGCAAACATCACAAATATCAAATAGTTATAATCAATGGATGCTCTTGAATGTCACTAGCACTGAGAAAATACCGTATAGACTACAGTAAAACACTCAAATAAAATAAAAAAGTATTTTATCACAAATATCACAAGTGTACACAACTATGGTTAAAGAAAACATTCAATATTTGATTTGAAGTAAAATGAATGGGTATACTAAAATTGGAAACCATATTACCTACCTATGGTATTGTTTCGAAAATCATTCCAATGAATATATCCTTCCATTTTTTATCGTCCATTAAATGAATGAAATCTTTTTCACTTTTCATTATTGTGTTACTGTAGTTGTTTTGAACTGATTATCACGCAAAATTTATCTATGGAACTCAGTTCAAAAAGAGAAAACTACATCTAAATAAAAGGAGTTGGCGCTATTCAAGGTCAGACATTGGTTACGGGGTTCATTTGACGAGTAATTGGATTTTGAAGTTGCAATAGGGAGAATTTATTTTTAATTTTTTATTGAGATTTACAGATAAATAATCTAGAATTGTCTATCTTAAATCACAAGAAGCTGAAGTCAAAAAGCTATATTTTTGTCATTGTGTATGTGTGTTTGTTGATTCAAATTATTGCAAGACCCGATAACAGTGAACCTACTTGTGATAACAGTGAAAAGAGTATGTCTTAGTGCGTGAACTTTGTATAATTCTGATTGCCTTTGAAAGTTGATTTTTTTATCACGATTATTACCGTACAAGTAAGCACTGACCAGGAGAGAACAACTAAGGATACTCTTTGCACTATTTCTCTCCCAAATTTTGATAAGTTTTCAAGTTTTAAAATTTCGTCCTAAATTAAATTAAATTAAAGACCGAACAAGATTTGAAAATTATGAATAACAGCAAGATTAGATACATTGAAACTCTCATTACAAAGTGATTGAGGAAGAAAACTCAACCCAAGCCTAAATTTATTGACATAAATAATTAGTCAACACAGTTGACATCCAATAATAAGCTAAATAGTCGATTAGTCCATAATTTCAGAACTTTCTTCCATGAAATTACTAAGCAGCCGATTCCATAATCAGAACGGTCATCACTGGTAACAATATGTCAACTGGCTCGCCACCTATAAGCAAAACAAGCCATTTGAAATTTCATCGGCGTTGAATGATGAAAATCCATGAAAGAGAAAGAATCAGCATAGAAGAGTAAGAATTTGAAGAATTAACCGAATTATCATGCAAGCAAAGTTGGAGAAAAATGACTCCCAGTTAATCGCTTATAAATATTCTATAATGGGGATTACGATTTTACAGTGAATCCTGGCTGATTCATTCAGCAAATGTGACTTGCTTTTTTAATAGAGTATTTGGGATGGTCTACGATTATGGAATGCAAGATAAGTCATGGAATGTTGTGACAATTATTTAATTACATTTATGATAATATATTTTTATAATGAGTGATCCGTGGTCTAGTGGATAGAGTGCCTGCGTAGCAGCATAGAGATCCCGGATTCAAACCCTCTCAATACCAAAAGTTTTTTAACCAGATCACTCCCGTGTTATCGGATGGGCACGTTAAACTGTCGGTCACGGCTGAAGTATGACAGTCGTGAGGCCCATTGACGGCTTAAATTATATATTCAGGAGGTGGGACTTTCCCGCAAGGGACTCCCCACTAACAAAAGCCATACGAATTTACTTTTTATAATGATGAAAATCAATTAAATTTGACAATGACTTAAAGACAATTAGCTTTAAAAAGCATACACAAGCAAGTCCAAAGGTAAACTTCAGTTTCAATAGCGAAAGAATACTTTTGACAAAGTAAAGCGTGAAGCGTTTTAAGTGCAGCGGTATTGGAAAGAGTTTGGAAAGTAAACCAAATAGCAAAATGAATAAGTTGATGAATTAGCAGAATGAATGAACAGTTGTAATAGAAATGAATAGGATTTTGCAATGGAATGCTTTTTGCTATTTTGAGATTTCATGATTAATAGCAAAACTCTAATCTCTAAGATTCAATAACAAACGTCATATTCAGAAAAATGAAAGTTTTATATTAGTCTCTTAGATATATGTATGTTCTCAAGGTCCTGTATATGTTCTTTGTAATGTCTGGAAACGGTGGTCATGCATTGCTCAGGGATGTCCCCAGCTATCAAACAAGGAGAGTGACAGCTGATTTACTGAGACTTCCCAGATCATATACCACTTGTTTCCAGAAATCGTTTGTATTTCTTGGCCGCAAGTTTTTTAATAACATCCCAATTGAAATCAAGAGAGTTCAGAATCAACTTGTTTTCAAAAAAAGAGTTCTTAGATGGCTCAGAGGTCTTATGCCTGACCATTTAGAATCCTTATTTAATGTTATTTCGTATTTTAAATGTAATTTTGGTGGCTTGCAATAAGCATTAGTAAGATGAGCTGTTATTGGAAAGTGTGCAAGGTGAGTGAATGTGAGAGTGAATGCTTGCTAGCCTTTTCTTTCTCTCTTCTTTTTCTTTCTCCATTTATTCAAGCATTTAAAATTAATTAAAGTGATATTCATTCCTGCTTGCAAACGTGGAGTATTGTATACTTCCAGCAAGTAGTATTTTTTATTCCAATTCACAAATTTCTTTCTAATAAAACATACCAGTATCTATTTTATTAATCTTCTATTAATTATGTTTTATCTTAATGAGCTGTGTGTTTTTGTTTTTCTTATTGATTCTGATTGTAAATATTGTGAGTTTGAATAAATAAAATTTGAATTTGAATTTGAATTAGTCTATACAAATAGTCAAATATGAAACCGTGGGTAAATGTTTTTGGACAGTGAAAACTATTGAAAATCCAAATTGTTTTTCAAGACAATAGAATAGTAAAAAAATGTAAAATATTCCACCGTGCAAAGAATAATTCATTAAAGATTAATATTAACTTTTTGGTTAGTGATACTCTTAATTATCAAGAAATAAAAATAAAAAATCTAAGTACCCTTTTTAAAAATTTTACTCACAAAATTTTTCAACATTAATGTAATTTTCAAGTGAGTGAATAAGTATTGAGTAGACGGGCAGAATAAATGTATTAAAAAAACAGTAGTTTCCAATACTTGAATATTTTATGTGATGGAAATAAGTACTAATTTATTTTGGAAAAGCCATATAATATGTATTGCATTTTTATAAAATGAATAGCAACGGAGGCAGTTGAAGCTTTGAGAATAGATTTGTTATCCAAGCATTGAAGCACAGGTTTGAATCTATGATTAAAATTCTCATTAGCAAAAGCATTAAATAGGAAAAATGTGGAATAGTAATAAGTGAAATAGAGCCTAGTCTACAGCCTTTTAAAACTTAATTCAACTTTTGCTGTCAACACTCAATATTGATCACATTGTTCCAAGTTTTAGAATTTTCTACACCGTTCATACAGTACGATGAATACAGAAATGATACAATTTTGATCATATTAAAAAGTCTCAAACTGTCTGAATGCTGATGATGGATCATCTTCCAACTTTCATAGTGAAAAATTACAGCTCAAACTACGAACTGATGAGATGGGAAAAATTTCCAGTTTGATCAGTTCAGAGGAAAATTCTACAACTTTTTTCAAATTGGAATGAACATCTTTCGCATATCGCTTCTCTCCATCAATATATAGTAGTAACTTGTGGATCAATTAATAAGTTCTAGAGAATTTGTTAATAAGACAAAGAGAAGAATACTTTAAATTCCCTTTCAAATTGACAAGCATTGTAGATAATTGTCGCTAATGGAACGCTGAGAAAAGGTTTTCTTTCCGGTGTTAATAATTTTATATAGATACAAAAGCCGTCAAAAACTTGCGTTTGTTGAAAGATGCTTTACTTGGTTGACGCGTTTTTATCCCTTCTCCCTTGTCAATACCAGGTCACTTTATTTTGTTGAGTATATTGGCATTAATTTTCATGAATTTCCACTTTTATGAGCAATCATTTTCCTAACCTACCTCTTACACGTTCAAAATCAAATTAATCTTTGTCCTTAACACTTTTGTCAAAACCTTATTATTGTGTTGATAAACGTGATATTTTCGAGCTCAAAATTTATGTGTTTTTATAGAATTATTTTGTGAATTTGAAGTTTTTTTATGTTTTTACCAAAGTTTTATTACTAATCTATCTAAATTTAAAATTGTTTGTTTTATTCTGATTTGCATATTCAGATTAATGATTTAGTGTATAAATTGAAATGGACATAACCTACATAATATTTGGACAATTTAAGACAAAATTAGGAAATTGAAGAAGTTTTGGGCAGTAGCCTATTTTTTCTTCTCCGACTACTGTATTGTTTACTCCATACAATGAATAAATGAATAAATTATATAAAATTCACCAGTCTAATTCATTCTTTAGAAACTCTCTTTATAGGAGAAAAAATGTAATAGCTATTTTCACCTTGACTTTTCAATGATTTAACAACAAGGACTTATACCATCAGTTAAATGAAAACTATTCACTTAAACAATAAATAATTCTTTTGAATCGCCCATTTCACTACTGTCTTTCAAATTACACTACTCAATCTTCAAGACAATGTGCAGAAATGAAAACCGGAATAACGTTTAGTTGCAAAAATTCGATAACTTTTCAAGTTGTCATATTGTGATGGAAGGGTGAACACGACAAACAATGAAACCCTCTTAAAATAAATAAATATTGTGATTAAATGTAACTGTAAGGGGATTGTTGGATATTGTACCTATTATACGAGTACAAGTAACAGTCAATGTATGAATAAATAAATAAATGAAGAAACAGTTGATGACAACAACTAGACTTCAGCAATCAGTGTTGAATTCATTTCACCTCAAATACAAGTAGATAGTCATTCTTAAATTATTTGTGTTATCCTCCTTCATTATTGAACTGGATTTATTGTGCATATTTTCATTTTTGTATTCAGAATATACATAAATATTGAGCTGTTTCCATAATTTTCACCAACCCTGCATAAGTAAATTATACAGCATATCACTTCATTCATTCATTCACAATTTTACAATAGAAACAACAGCTAAACCCAAATGTGTTCCCTTAACATAACAATAATACTCAAATACAATTCATTTTCAAACCAAAAATTGCAAAAAACCATGAAAATTACTAAGGATATAATTTATTACTTAAAATCACTTCACTTGTATTGAAATTGATAAAAACAAATGTGAATGGTTTCTTGATCCATTCCGAGCTGCGATGTATTAACACACTTTTTTCTATGTATTTAAACACGTCATGCAGTCAAATATTAAGTAAATAATTAAAAACTTTTACTTACTGACTGAAAGTCGTAAGTACTCGGTCGAAAGTACTTCAGTCAGTAGGTAAAAGTTTTTAATTATTTACTTAATATTTGACTGAATGACGTGTTTAAATACATAGAAAAAAGTGTGTTAATAAAAACAATATAAAACATGTGGTACCCTTTTTATTTAAAGCATTTTAAAACTTTTGAACATTTCAACCGTTTTTAAAATGTTTTATATAAAAAGGGTACTACATGTTTTTATATTATTTTTATAAATTTATTACTTATATAGTTTGTTGCTTTTTTATTTTTCTTTGACGATCCATTCAAAATCATTGTATATTGATGGAACGATAAGCAGTCGTTAGGTCATGTCAGAGGCCCTGAAATTGATCAGTTGCGACCTGAAAACTCTGACACCAGACCTGAGCCAGCCTGGTCACTCGATATTATTCATTTTTCCTACAGTTCCCTTGAAAAGTGACCATTCCTGTCCTGATTACAGAACGCAAAGAATCACTTTTCCGCTCTAGTGAGCAAAGTATTACTTTGCGTACTCTTAATACTTTGCGTATTATCTTGCAGCCATCACAATCAGCTGTTGACATTGTTGGCGTGTATTTTGAATGCGAATTTGTTCTATCTATATTTTTTCTGATTTTCAAATAAATAAAAATGAGAACTCATTAAATTATACATTTTGAATATTATTAATTATTCATTATTTAAAAAAATATTTTTTTCATTCATAAATTGATTGGTTGAAAAATTATTTAGAAATCAAGATTTACTCAAAATTATCCAAATTTTCAAATTTATTGGATTAATTTAATTCTTAATTTGAATAAATTATCGATTATTAATTTTCAGTTGGATTATCAAGTTTAAAATAAATTAAAGTTGTTATTAATAACAAAATTATACAAACATTTGATTGATTTCAGTCATTATTTTATCCATCATATTCAATGGTGACTAGAGGTAAAATTTAATGTGAAATACGTGAGCAAAGTTCCTCTGCTGCACTCAAGAAACCATTCGCCTACGGCTCGGGCGTAAACGTTTCTTTCGGTGCAGCAAACTGTCACTTTGCGCACTAGTTGCACAAATAACTATTATCTTTGTAAAAGTAAAAATTGTAACTCTAATTTGGCCCTATGAAAAATCTTTCATCATTGCCAATGATGATCCATGTTTGTACATCGAGATCTCCAGTGGAATGGAATGTGAAAATTATTACATAGCGAGCATTTGTGTGCTGCAACGCGGGGCCACGTATTTAAAGAGCGGGTTCAATGCATGCTTTGTACTTAGTATCAGGAAGAATGTATGTAAACGTAATGAGTGCAGTACTCAACAACTACTGATAGCAACTCGCTTAGTACATACAATAGAGCGGCGGCAGCGGGGAGCTCTAAGCAGCCAGTACCTATTCAAACATCGCCCATACAAACAATGGGCTCTTAGAAGACGACAATTATTCCATTGTTCAGTAAGGAACGTTACTCTACGTCATTGGTTTCGAAAAGCAGCTTCAAAAATTTCAGCAGAATGGTCGATGTCTGTCCAAGTGTCCTTTCCGCTGAATTACAAGCAATTACTGTTTCAAATAAATCCTATCGACATTTCACTTTCTACAAAAATTATTTTTCTCTAAGATCCTAATTTTACATGAATACGTTACTAATAACTTAATAGCTTGGCGAATTCTTGTTTTATTTGTAACTAATAGAATAGTGCTCATTAGCATCGCTATTATTGTTCACTATTGGACTACACATCACACCACTCCACCAATATACCAAATAACAAAGTTTAGTCATCTCGTTTTTTATTTTTGAGAACTTAATCGTTCAACAGCTTTTAGCTAGGCAATTATAATACATTTGATTCAGAATTATTATTCTAATTACTTTGGCTTTAAGATGATCAAGACCAACTATGAGTGCTATTGGTTGAAGAAGCGATAGAGTTTGTATAAGTGTCATAAATAACATCAAAACCAATTCAATTTTATTGAAATATTATTTTGTGAGTTGGAAATCTAGTCGCGGATTTAACTATTAAATGTCATGTACGACATAAGCTACAAGCTCTTTTTTGAAAAGTTTTCAATATAAAATGACAGATTAAAAACACAAAAAGGGTACTATGATGCTATTTTATAAATAAAAAATAATTAGCCCTGAATACATAAATTTTAAGAAGCTACAAGCTATATTCCATGGAAGCATGTTACTTCTTACAGCGATTCTAGTAAGATACGATAAAACATATTCATTCAACGCAGCATTTTACTGTAGAGAATTAAGAGTTCTCTAGAGGTGGAACTCAGTTCACTGCTCTTTAAATGAATATAGAATGACAGTGTGAGGAGGCAAACTCGTCCAATTAAAAAAGCCGTAATTATTAAATAAATAAATAGATGAATAATTAGTGATACCTATGATACAAAAAGAGTTTAAATAAGATTTTCAACTGATCCAATTTATGAATGTCATGAATCTAATATTTTAAGATTATAGTTTTGGAAGAAGTCAAGATTAAACGCCAAAGAAGATAAAATCTTGACTTAAAATGAATAGCTAATTCCGTGCCGTTTACATTGAAAAATTAATTATTTGTAACAATGTACCTCTTTGTGGAATATTTAATACGTGTAAAATAATTATGCTTTGAAAAGATTCAAGCTGTAATTTAGAACTTGAAGTTGGAAACAGAACCTGTCTCAATTTTATCAATCGACTTGAGTCGATATAACAGCAATAAACTATTACCTTCGGGAATTGAGTTTATAAAATTAGAAATGAACAGTCAAAAATAAATGTTATTATACTGTATGACTTTGTCAAATCTATACAATAGCAAATTTTGATCTAGAATCTAGAATTAAAGTAAGATTTCGTTTCTCAGAAATAAGCATGATTAATCTCTTGAAGGGATTGATGCACTTTTAATTGTGGATAGGTATTCCCAATAGTGAACAAGATATCACAATTGTCTTCAATTTTAAGTGAATTGGGCAAAAAAGCGATTGATGCACTTTTAATTGTGGATAGGTATTCCCAATAGTGAACAAGGTATCACAATGGCCTTTAATTTTAAATGAATTAGGCTTGATAAGCAATAGAACATAGATTAAAAAAGTAAAAATTATTATATGAGCTAAAAAATAGAACAGTAAGTACTAAGCGAGTTTATTATCAGTAGAGATGACCAGCACAATTAAATAAAACATATACAAACCTCATGATAATTTGTTGTATCTTTTTCGTGCTTTCTTCCAAATCAAGGCTTTCTTGACTTCTTTGTTGTCAGTAGTAACTGGTTCAGTTTCCTCGCATCCTAAACCCACCTTACTACGGCGCTGCTCTACCAAAATCTGCAACATACAGAAAATAAAAATAATTTTAATTTGTTTCAAAAGAAGAAGCTGGAATAATAATTGAAAATTCGTTTTAAAAAAGTTAAATTTTTGAGAATCAAGTTGAAAAGTTCAATAACTTTTCACAACCACAAAACCATCCAGGTACAATAAATTCACCAGACTAATAACATTCATCTCAAGATATTAATATATCGTGAAACGAATGCAACTGGTATTTTTATATTTTGATAAAATTGCGGTTGGGACGACTTCCATTCTTTTTATACGAAATTAAAACCAATTTTGTGATAATATTAGGCATTAAACTAATGTACTTATTATACTTGTATTATACGTAATGTAGTGGTCTTGTTTTCAACATTAATTAATGAAAAAGTGGTTGCCAACATTACTTTGTGTTTATTCATTATTGCATTATATATTGTATTAATTCTAATAAAGAATTCAAATAGGGCTACTTGAATTATTTAATGAAAATAACTAGATAGTAACATTTTTCCCATTTTTTGCATAAACACTACGATAAGTGAGGTCCACGTTATAATGGCAGTGTTTGATTAGCGATGGTATTGCTATCCCTAGGGGTAGCCGTCTAGGTATCACCCCGACAACCTGACACCTGGTCATTCTGGCCATAGGCGACAACCTGTACCCTCGGAAAAATACAATATACCATTGCCGTCAAGTTGTCACCCCGACTATTAGTCACCTACTGGTCCGAAGGTGCCAACTTGTCATGAACGCAAACGACAACCTGACACCTCGCACCCTCGCGTCAGAGTGTCCCCCCGACAACTTGTCATCTCCTCAGAAAGGAGCCAAGTAGACGGGGACGGCTCACGTCAACCTGTTCCCTCAAAAACGGTTTTAAAATGGGGCAGGTTGACGGGGTGTCAAGTAGTCGGGGTGGCACCTAGTCCCGTTCCCCTTGTCTATCATTGAACAAAGCGGATAGCGCGCTCACTCTCTCTCTCTCTCTCTCTCGCTTTGCTCTGTTGCCAGATCGGCTTTTAACAATGTAGAATTAATCATTAAATAACAAAATATTTAATCTTAGTTATGAAAATTCATTATGAAATGATTGAAAAATATAATTTCTAGCATAATAAAAGGTAATTGATTATTTTAAACGAGAATGGATAATTAATATAACTTTAATAAACCTGTATCAGCTACCGTCATGAAGGCATTGACAAGACAGTGAGGATCGGCCACGCTGTTCTCCTATCTTTCTCCACTGCCATTATAACGTGAACCTTACTATAGTTTCAGTTTTCAAGACATTTTTAAGTGTCCTTTTTCAACATTTTGAAACAGTTTAAAAAAGGGTACTATGTGGTTATTTCAATATCAATTATTGCACTGCTCATTAAAATAAATTGCATGATCTATAATTGACCGAGCGAAGTGAGGTCTAAGATTCAAGTCGACGGTTTGGCATTTCTCTTAATGTTTATATGTTGCGCATTTACGGCGAAACGCGGTAATAGGTTTTCATGAAATTTGACAGGTATGTTCCTTTTTAATTGCGCGTCGACGTATATAGAAGGTTTTCGGAAATTTTGCATTCCAAGGATAATATAAAAGGAAAAAGGAGCCTCCTTCATACGCCAATATTAGAGTAAAAATCAGGTGCCTGTTTCATAAAAGTTACAAGTCCTGTAATACAGGAGAATCACCATTCCAATTACATGCTCAATATAGCCGATAAAATCAGCTGTTCCTGTATTACAGGACTTCTAAATTTTTATGAAACAGGCCCCTGACTATAGAACTATTCATCATAAATCAGCTGACAAGTGATTACACAGATGTGTGGAGAAGCCAGTCTATTGCTGTATTTTCATAAGGTTTATAGTTTCAATCAGATACTCTTGTGAATGAGAATACTACGAGAGGTCTACTGTTCACAGAACTACTAGTAACTTCTATACAACATTTTAATAGAAATTTGTGATATTGAAATAGACGTTTCTTGTTCGGAAGAAAATTAATTAGATAAATTCAAAATTCTAGTTGATACATTTTCTTGGAATTGTGTGTAAATCAAATCATGTACTCTACATAATCTCTGGACTGTTTATTTTAAATTACGGTTGAAAGCGGTTTTGGGCAAATGCCTGTTGTTAACACGTGAATTGTATCTATTATCTATGAATGAATAAATAAATAACAGGAAGTCTATAGGGAGAACTGCAAGTTGAAACGAATCTGTTTACAGGAGCATCATGAGTAACGTTATGCTGATTTTATTAGAAAGAGAAGCGTCGCAAGGAAACTATTGTAATAATAGTAATAGCTAAACTAGAGATGCTGGCATGGTGACCTTCTGGTGTGCGGAGCGCAATCAATATTTCCGTCTAGTCTAGACCGATCGATTTGTTTCAAGTCAGCTGTTGCCCGAGGGACTACTAGCTGCAGGGCCCCTGGCCACCCCCGTCCACTATTACTATAATAAAACCCCACCGAGTTCAAATAGAGAACTTACTCTATCTCAATGCTGTTTATTACAGAGCAACAGGTGCATACTGCACCTATCCATTACTAACACCGCCCCACACTTTATATTATTATACTGAAATAAGTTACCGTACCAGAAGGTGATAAAAGGTTTATTGAATTGTGTTCATAGACATGATGAACATAGAATCCTCGCAGCAGTAAAAAGTTATTTTGAGTGATAAAATGTATTACTTTAAATCCTATTTCATTAAGCGAGCAATTTCTGTATGTATGTATTTATTTAGACACATTAGTAAAATATATTATAAAAGGTGAAGTAGATAGAATAAACAATCTTAGGTTTCAATCAGTTTGTCATTTTCAATCAATCATTTATTTATCAATACACTTATTACAATGATCCATAATGATAGATATTATAATCTGAAAGAGGAAAACTACGCTTAGCTTGTACTATTTCTCTCCCAAATGATTTAAATGTTGAAATCCGAAAGGTTATGTGTATGTCACGCACTTCACATTTCTGGTCTGAGAATCTTCCTTGAGAATAATTGACAAGTAAAAATTCCAAATCCAATTATGGATGAAACAGAGATTTTGAAATTAAGAAATTAAATTTAGGATACGGATTCTGAACCTCTAGAAAGATTTGTGACTCCAGTGGTTGAATTCAATGATAAGATGGTGAGATCACCTGACATTTTCAATTTCAATTATGAATGAAATAGATTCATTGAGAGAAGTAATGGAGTTTAGGATGCATATTTAGAAGCTTTATAACCTCTTGAGTTTGTACAGAGTATTGAAACTATCTCTATTGTCTCTATTGTATAGGTTTGCACAACAACGATTGTACAGGTTTTCTCTGGCCATGGGTGAAATAGTTATTATATATACCAATCTTATACAAATTGAAATCAGTTTCTGAAGCTTAGGCTACTGAAATAAGTTATCATAGTAGTAGTAGAGAATCTGAGAAGAAGACGTTTTATAGCAGCAGAAGCTTTATTCAATTGCGTACTTTTCGCGAAATATAATATGATATAGGTGAAGAAGGTGTATCAAAATTTATATATTTCAGTTTCTAAAGCTTTGGCTATGTACTGGAATAATCTATCATAGCAGCGGGGAATCAAAGTTTTGTTTAATTGTGTTCTTTACGCGAAACATAATATTTATTTATTTATTTCATTGACAATTACAAATCATAATTATAATAAATATAATATAATTGAGAGAAGACAACAGGCATAGCCCAAAACTGTCTTCTCCCAATTTTTTAGAAATAAAAGTTTCAAAAAAGAATAAGGTTAAGATTTCACTTTCACTTCAAAAAGTCCAATTTCCACTTCAAAACTAATGACTAAACTAAAAATTTATAATTTTGAATATTGAAGGTGAAGTGGGCTTATACAAATTAAACCAGTTTCTAAAGTAAGATTTCATAGCTTCAGGAAATTACCAATAGAATAATATACATCCAATAGTTAGGAGAGTTAATAAATAAATGAAAAGTTGATAAATAAACAGAATAGATAAATATAGATTAATGGGATAGTTCAATGACACAACTTCTTTGCAATCCACCGATAGAGTTTGGTTGTATAAATATTATATATACAATTTTAATCATTTCAATTTAATAGTACTTGAATAAACTTGTGTTGTGTTTTTTTGTTGTGAGGAATAATTTGAAAGTGCAGTAACAATATCTGGATTGAAAACATCTGAAATAGGAAATTAGTACGGAAATTAGATGACAAAATACATAAATATATAGTTTGAATGTAATACTCAATTATGAAAAAACATTGAAAATTGAATATAATAATGAAATTATAATATTACACGAAAGTATTCAATTATTTGAATACTTATTTTAGGGTATTTTAAACCTATATAATTGCATTTTCCGGGATTAAGGATTTTGTAATTTTGTAGGGGAAAGTGGTGTTTTGAACATTCATTTGTGAAAGTTATAATTTTTATAACGTCACAAGTGATTAAAAAATGTGGGCTGCAAACCAAAGGACCCGTCTAAGATAAGCTTTCAGATAATAGGAATTGGTTCAGTTTCCCCCACCCCAAAAATTAATTACAGTTATATTTTTGAGCGACCACAGACAGCTACTGAGTTCTTATAATTATTAGTTTGTTAATAAATTCATCGAATGTTTTTAATAATAAATTTAAAGCTAGAACCTTTTGTATGTTTTGTAATTATCTTCAATTGTTTAACGTAATCGTCATCATAAATAAATTGTTTAGTTTCCTGTTAACGTTTGTTATACAATAACATATAGACATATATAATATAAACATTGACCTATCATTGACCGAGCGAAGTGAGGTCTAAGATTCAAGTCGACGGTTTTGCATTTCTCTTTTTGTTTATATGTTTATGTTTATCTTCCGCATTTACAGCGAAACGCAGCAATAGATTTTCATGAAATTTGACAGGTATGTTCCTTTTTGAATTTCGCGTCGACGTATACATACGGTTTTTTGAAATTTTGCATTCTAAGGATAATACAAAAGGAAAAGGAGTCTCCTTTCAACGCCAATATTACCGTAAAAATCAGACTTTAAAATTATTGATCATAAATCAGCTTTCTAGTGGACTATAATACTACCCGTTCAAAAACATCGAACATCTTGAAAATGAATCTTTCCATCAACGTTAGTAGACAGTTGACTATAATACTACCCGTTCAAAAACATCGAACATCTTGAAAATTTATCTTTCCATCAACGTTGTAGACAGACCTGATAACAGCGCTCACACTCACATTCCGGGACGACACGTCACGGTACGATAGTACAGAAAGCTCTATGTTTATTTAGGATTTTTTCTAGACATTTTAAATTGATAAATTATTCATTAATTTTTGAGAAAACATAACAACAGGTCAATGTAACTTACTGAGCGCGAGGTCTACTGTTCACAGAACTAATAGTATTAGTCTTCTCACATTTCTGTATTACAGATTTTACGTTTCCAGTATTTAAAACGATCAATATGTTTTAGCTTTACAATATTTTATATGCATAATATAGCGATTGATGTTAAGATTAATCCTAATGCCTATAGCATGTTGAATTTACAACACTCAAGAGGGCGACACCAAACAATTGATTAGCATTTTGAAAAAACCAAACATACTCTTATTGACGGGAAATTATTCAATAACATCAAATTTCTAATATATGCACGAAAACGATACCTAGTAACTACCGTCACTAATAATAATTATTATTAACATTTCAACAACAAAATTTAATTTTTCAGTGACTACGTCATTTTTATGTGTAGGCCACGAAGTGTTTCGCTGGAAAGAGTCGCTGCATTGAAAGTGTATTCTATTTCCACACAAGGAAAATTCTTCCCTACTTTCAGTCTGACATGTAAATAAAGAAGCCGGAAAACTGCGGTTGGGTGGTGCAGACATTTCGTTTATTAAAAGGTGGGTATGACAGACAAGTTATTATGAGCTATGAATAACCAAAACGAGCGATCGCCGTCTTAACGGAACCGCAGTACGGTTATACTGTATATTATTCAACTCGGTCTGCAAAACCAGTTATTCAAACTAGCAAAATATTCGGCGATCGGTCCTATGTTTTTCAACTGATTGTTACAATACATATATTCGCACTGCAATATTTTGAGATGGTAGTAAATGTCTAACCAAATAATCACAAACATAAAGTACTTTAATAGTGCTAATTGAATTTCTATATGAACTGTTCATATAAAAATTACTGTGTTGTGTAAAAATATTTAAATTAATATTAAAAATAATCTGTGTTGTGTAATATTATTTTTTCTGTACGGTTTGTTCGATTGTCCGCAGTATGTGGATTAAAGATAAATTATACAATTTCAATTCAATTTTTGGAGAACTTTCATAAAATTCTTCTGAAAACAATTAGGTATTTCAATAGAGTATCATAGCAGTACTGAAGGTATGTAGTTATTTCTGAAAGCGTGTAAATTCGGGGCTACTTAATTTCTTATTTGTAAAATAGCACCATAGTACCCTTTTTGAGATCTTTTTATATAAAATAACAAAGTAAAAAACACAAATTAAGAACAACAGTTTCGATGCTTACATAAATTTCAAGTTTTTCGTATTATTTCTATATTAATTAATCACAATCATAATTATTTTTTACTCTCGTATATAATTTTTCAAGTTTTTCGTATTATTTCTATATTAATATTAATCACAATAATATTTTTTACTCTCGTATATAGCTGGTAGTGGAAAAATGAAATGGAGGTGTCATCTTTAATTTTTATTATTTTATTTTTGTAATGTACTGTATTCAAAATGATTTTTTTTATTTGTATACTCACATATATGCGGTCAAGCTTTTAAGATTTGCATGTGTGTAATTTAATCAGAAGGATTCATTAATATTAATTTTCAATTGTTATAATTAGTGCATTGTATTATTACAAAAATTATTGTATTATGAATTTTTCTGATAAATAAAATCATTATTTCATTTCATTACTGGCAAGCAACCGATGAAATAAAATTGCACTGCTTTCCATCTATGCTATAATATTCTATTGAAATTGTTTTCAGAAGAATTTTATGAGAGTTTTCCTACAGAAATTAAATTAGAATTGTACAATTTATCTTTAATCCACATCCTGCGGACAAACGAACGGACCGAACAGAAAAAATAATATTATACAACACACATACAGGGGATGAACTTTGTATCTATATTTCAGTAAAATAAAATGTATATATTAAATAAATTGAATAAATAATTAAACGATTAAAATCTGAGTTGGAAGAGAAATAAGGCGAAAATCGCAGAGAATTGGTTTGTAATATTGAGGTTCTATTAACTTATAATTTGAATGAGAACAATTAAGAAATTCTCAACCACTCTTTAATTTTATATTCATGTTTTTACAAGAATACCGTTATTTTTGTGTTTGCAAAACTAAAGAGCATGTACTGATCGAAAACATGGAATGTAGCGAAAATTCACAAATTTTCTATCAGAAATCAGGCGAAACATGGCATTTTCTCAATAAGAAAACTTATATTATTTCAAATTTAAAAAAAAACAAGCCAAACGCCTGTTGATCCCGAATTTTGTAATCAATTATTTTCGATGAGTGAATGACTGAACAATTATTTTTGCCTCGCAGGATACTACCGTACATTTTATATGTGCATTTTCAGACATGAGAAAATTCTCATAAAGAGAAATGTCAGTATTTTACAGATACATAAAATTCACATAAGCAGATTTTCTGATCTACCAATTTTATCAGGAGGAACAGCGATCTTGCTTCATCAGTTTCAAAAAAATGACAAAATCCGATTCTTAACTATCACCAGCAAGCACTTCACAAGCCAGGCTGGTGATGCCTGGGAGAAAATTTGAACTAGTACCTATTGTATATCTTTCGTTTTTGAAATAAAGTGACCCGTTAAATTTGAGTTTTAATGATCAAATTTGATTGAACAACGATTGATTGTACGAGAAATTTATGAAATAGTAAAGTTTTCATAATCATTCAATACCAGACCCTTCATTTATTACATAGCCTGCGAATTCCAATAATTTGAATAACACATCCAAATCGTTTTACTTACAGTTTATTTAGTTTTAGTAACAAGATACCAGATCTGGCATTGTTGATTTTTAGCTGAAGATTTTTACATGAGAAATTATGTCCGATCAAAGCAGTAATAGCTTGTTAAAGTTCTCATCAACTGAGTTCGCAGACTTACAAATAAATTGTGCTTTTACTAATAATTCGATTCCAAATGCAAAAGAAAGAAACAATCACTGCTAGACAATATCATAAACATAATGATTTCCATAAACCACCGATCTTGTATAAAACTAAAATGATTAGGTCTACCGGTTTTTTATTTACATTAGGAATTAATGTATTACTACTTAGGACTATAATGATGCTTTAGGCCGCAGTTCCATTTGAAATTCTACTGCAGCCCAAGCTATCACTAATATTGAAACATACGACTATTGAATTACCATAAATTTGTGATAGACATGGGAGATCCGCCACAGCCATTATTAGCAATGAGAAAGAAGAGTTTTGAAAAGACTAGTAACTCCTCTGGTGGCGAGAAAGTGAACGAGATGTGTTGGCTAGGAGAGGGTGGGGGGAACTCAATTGGTGGGGAGACTAAAAATATAGTGGATGTAATGGGTACATTCTAAGAGTCTTCTGAAGAGGATCAACCTCACACTGGGAATGTGGGTTTAGATAAACCACGGGGTTAGTAACAGAAGGAAAGTAAATAATAGTAGGTGTTCTGAATTACAGTGACTCTTGTAAAGTAGTTTTACTCCACCCTTTGAGCAATGTGGATTTGCACTGAAGGTCGAGTAAAAGTTGAGAGGATATTGGGAATAGTAGGTACTTTCTATCGAAGCATTTCTGAAATAGTTCCACCTCGCCCTTGAAACAATGTGGATCTGAACCAGCGGGTAAGAAAAAGTAGAGAGGATATTGGGTAAGGTAGGTACTTTCAATCGAGACTTTTGTGAAATAGTTCTACTTCGCCCTTGAAACAATGTGGATCTGAACCAGCGGGTAAGAAAAAGTAGAGAGGATATTGGGTAAGGTAGGTACTTTCAATCGAGACTTTTGTGAAATAGTTCTACTTCGCCCTTGAAACAATGTGGATCTGAACCAGCGGGTAAGAAAAAGTAGAGAGGATATTGGGTAAGGTAGGTACTTTCAATCGAGACTTTTGTGAAATAGTTCTACTTCGCCCTTGAAACAATGTGGATCTGAACCAGCGGGTAAGAAAAAGTAGAGAGGATATTGGGTAAGGTAGGTACTTTCAATCGAGACTTTTGTGAAATAGTTCTACTTCGCCCTTGAAATAATGTGGATCTGAACCAGCGGGTAAGAAAAAGTAGAGAGGATATTGGGTAAGGTAGGTACTTTCAATCGAGACTTTTGTGAAATAGTTCTACCTCGCCCTTGAAACAATGAGGATCTGAACCAGCGGGTAAGAAAAATTAGAGAGGATATTGGGTAAGGTAGGTACTTTCAATCAAGACTTTTGTGGAATAGTTCCACCTCGCCCTTGGAGCAATGTGGATCTGAACCAGCGTGTAAGAAAAAGTAGAGGGGATATTGGTTAAGGTACCGTAAGTACTTATTATTGGTATCGAGACGTTTGTGAAGTAGTTCTATCTCGCCCTTGGAGCAATGTGGATTTGAACCAGTGGGTAAGAAAATGTAGAGGATATTGAGGACTTTCTATCGAGACTTTTGTGAAATAGCTCTGCCTCGCCCTTGAAACAATGTGGATCTGAATCAGCGGGTAAAAAAAAGTAGAGAAGATATTGGGTAGGGTAGGTACTTTCAATCAAGACTTTTGTGAAATAGTTCTACCTCGCCCTTGAAACAATGTGGATCTGAACCAGCGGGTAAGGAAAAGTAGAGAGGATATTGGGTAAGTTAGGTAGAATTTCCTATCGGGACTTTTGTGAAATAGTTCTACCTCGCCCTTGAAGAACTATGGATTTGAACCACCGGGTTAGTAAGAATAGAGGGGATAAAGCTGACCGTGTAATAGGATAGATAGCGCGCGCATAAAATAGAAGCGTATCTGCAGCCTACCTGGAGGTTGGCAGAGTGGGGCGGGCGTCACCGAGGGCCGAGGTCGGCGTCGAGGGGAGGATGACGTCGACAAGAGGACGCGAACCGTGTCGCCGTCAGTGCGACCAATCGCCGCGAAAAATGGTGCGAAATTCGGGCGGCCTGGCGAGGTGCGGAAGAGAGGCGGAACCACCGCTGGTGTGTGTGAGTGACTAAACTTCGGCTTGGGAAAGGACCAGGACGGCGACGGTGACTAGTGAGGAGTGAGAGAGAGAGAGAGAGAGTGAGAGGGAGTGAGAGGGAGCTCAGCGCCCGAGTGGGAGACCGAATAGACGTTGATGAATTTTCCAAGGGCAATGACACAACAAAAAGAGAGACGGAGCGAGCGTGCAAAATGACGCCGCCGAATGATGAATGAAGAACAACCGAGGAAAATGAGGATGACAGGCCGCAGAGAGTGAGAGAGTGTGAGGTGGAGGGGGGGGGGTTAAGCAAGAAGCGACAGCACGATGAATATGAAAAACAGGACGACGATTTATGGTGGTGTCTCTAATGCACTGCACCAAGTGCAGCTAGCATAGTAGTAATCCTTTGGCAATCCTCTTCTCAAGCCATCAAGACCACACGTCAATGAGCTTCAAAGCTCTCCTCTCACCAATGAAAGAAAAAATATTATCGCTTATGACAAGATGTAAAGCGCAGCTAAGAAAATGCCAAACCGCTACGCCAGTCAATAGAGCTTTTTAAATATGCAAATTCGCCAAAGCCACTTCTCGATAAGCTGGCAAACAAAGCTATAAATATATGTGTAGGTTGCGCCGGAATTGATCAGTGCTCTCTGCATGTCAATTGCAAGATTCAATCTCGATATGCATCGGATCATTAACAAGAGTGGAATGAAACGCCATCAAACAGACACAACATAAAAACAATTGAACATAAAAACATAAAACAATTGATCTGACATAGCGAGACATTACTACACGTTTTATAAAAGTTAGTTTCGAAAAAATACTGAACCAAAATTAAAAAATCAACAATATGGTCTCCTGACCCCTGACAAAGCAATCAGACAATCATCACTATCAATAAGTAGAAACTTCAACTTATGACTTGTTTAGTACAATTAATCCGACATAGAAACAGCATTAGACGACTGCAGCATTAATATGAGTTATATTCGTGAGAGAGAAATAGATTCAAGGTCTCCTAAGAAAGTGGAATCTGAGAACCAAACGCAAATTCATCACATAATATAACTTCAAAACGTAATATTATTCCACTTAAGTTTAATCTAGTGCACTGTATTTGGTGTCATTAGTTTATTTTCTACTACCAGGAAACCCGTGCTCCGCAAGGGTCTTTATTAAAACATGACAAATTGTAAACTTGACGTAATGAAATCTTGAAGAATTGGAAATAGGCCTATAACCATCCTCGGTTAATTGAGAATCTATATGCAAAATTTCAAGTTAATCAGTCCAGTAGTTCAGACGTGATGATGCGTAAAACATAAATTTCCTATCCTGTACGTGTATAAGCCAGTTCTTTACTTTATTATAGTACAGATGTTCATTTTTACCATCTTGAGTAGATTGGTTGACTCCTAGATTGACTAAGATTGACTCGTCGTAGTCAATAGAAGTACTAGAATATTCTAATTATTCAAGTCTAGAATTATTATAAGACTCAAAAAGATGAGTTCTGAATACAATATAGTTGATACAAAGTTAAGTTTGAAATATTTATGAATTACTAAGTTGAATACAATCAATATTGGGATAGGGTATGATTTAGCTAAAGCAAACCTGGTTGTGATTTGTGGAGAAACGTGACAAGTTAAGAATGAACATTAAAAGTATTCAGAAATATTCCGCATCTATTCCAATAAGACATTTATTTTAAATTGATAAACGTAGAATTTCAAGTGTATTAAAAATTAAATGCACTTTGCTCACTTTTAAAACTCTTAGAAATTGAAATCACTTAAAAGACTTAAATCTTGAAAAATGTTCATTTTTTAGATGTTATATTCCATAACTGCCGATCAAGAAACTCTCTGTTGTACAAAATTAGTTTATTATCGATCTCTTGTGTCTATTATCTCATTCATTCACCATCAGAACTATTTAAAATGTCTAAAAAAGTAACTGATTTCAATCATTCCTCATGATCGAAATACATTTTTCCCCAGTTAAATGACGCTTGATCGGAAAAGGTTTCCAATTTAAAGATTTGATAATTTATCTAGTCGTACCGTAGGTAATGAGATTTACAAGAAAAATTCAAAATATTAATATTTTAAAACATGAAAAAATTTAAACTTCCAAAGAGCACTTCAATCATCCCGCATTCTCCACCTTCACTAATGATTAATGATATGCTGTGATGAATGATAGAATAATAGAAAGCCTAACAAAGAATATTTTAATTTCCGAGCCCATACCCGCTAATGTCCTATATGTCCTAGTGACCTATGTCCTAATACATCAAATATGCTGGATCCAATAATTGAACAATCTTTGCTAATGAATGAAATATGCAGTGCAAGGGATCAAAAATCGTACCAATAAGAGAAGTAACTGGAATAATAATTATGTTATGAGTGGGTTGCAACTTGACAGTCATTATTTTCAAGTACCACTCAGGAATAAGAAGAGTTTCAACAGCAACTAATCCTCTCTTGAATGAGGAAAACATAGTAATGAGGGCACTTCCGTAGGGAAGGCAAGTATGAGACGGAATGTTTTGTGTAGGAAGATAAAATTGAATATTAAAATTTATTCCAAATGAAACTAGATGAAGTTCAAGAACCTTGAATCTTGAAAGCAATACTTGCACAATTTTTTGTCAAGCTTTGAGATTGTGGAGAATAACGAGATTATTTTTCAAGATGTTTATGATTTTGATGTAGCCTGTTAGAAAACTCTAATGGGGGAATTACAAAAAATCAACTATCCAATTACAATATTTTAATGAGAAGAACTATTGAGAATTACAAAAATCAACTATTTAATTACAATATTCTAATGAGATGATTTAAAGGAACTACTAAGAATTGTATTGGAATTACAAAAAAAAACAACTATTTAATCACAATATTCTAATGAAAGGATTTAAGGAACTACTAGAAAATTATATTAAAGGTCTAAAATATTTTTTGAGAGCACATTGTAGTAGTGTGGCTCTTATTTGGCGGCCTTGATTTGAGTAATGTAAACAATTCAAATCAATAAGTTCTTTATTCCTTATAAAATACACAACAATGTAGGATGAGTCCTAGCCTAAATCTTACGTAAGAATAATATTTTTGAAAAAAAAACAAGAGTATAAATAACAGAAAGTATAGGAAAAGAGAAAGTAGGTATTTGAAAAAGTATAAAAATAATAGAATAAAATAAATCAAGTAGAAAACGAGTACTTGAATATAATTTGTACTTAAACCTTGAAAATTGAAGTAGGCTATTGATTAATAATATAATAATAATAATAACAATAAGTTATATTGGGATCGGTCGGTGCTGACAGACAGAACAGTTGCTCATAATAGGCCAGATATCATCCTCATGGATAAGGTAGCCAAAAAAACAACACTAATAGATGTTGGCATACCTTGCTGCCACAACTTGGACCAGTATTATAATGAAAAGGTCTCCAAGTACCTTCCCTTGGTTGCTGAGATCAAGGATGACTGGATGCAAGAAAAGGTCACAATTGTTCCTGTCATTATCTCCACGGTTGGAGTTGTAACTAGAAAAGTGTCAGCAAATCTTTGTCAGATGGGAATATCAACAAGTGCAAAATATGCCATGGAAAAAGCAGTTGTTCTCAGCACAGCATCCATTGTGAGATCATTTTTGAACATTTCAGTTCAGTAATGCACCAAACTGCAATAAACACTCACTTGTCATGTGACGAATGAAATGATAATAATAACAATAATAATAATAAATATTATTTATTATTATTAATGCATGTACATTTACATTCAACGTTTCGCATTTGTCAGTTACAATAAAAATCATACAATTTCTCACGTCATCAAAATGTCCGTGAATATTTGGAGTCAAAAATGAAGATGACATCATCTTAATTATTATAATTTCACTAGGTTCATCTCTCACACTGTACATGAGAAAAACTCCATCAAACTGTAAAAGCATCTTCCTTGTAGCCAATTTCTCAGTAGTCTCTTGAATTTTCTGCTATTTGAAGTATCGAGAATTTCCACTGGTAGTGCGTTCAAGATCCTTCAACTCACATGCTCTGGCTTAGCTTTAAAAAAGCTTGTTCGATGAGGTTGAAGTCTCAGCATATTCCTTGCCCGTTAGTTGTAGCCATGTACGGTAGCGCCTGTAGTCCACTCGTCCTTGCGGGAAAATCCATCCGATGCAGCCTCCAGGATATACAGACATGGCAACGGCAGGATCTTAGCTTCCCTGAATAACTCTCTGCATGGGGTCCTTGGTGGCTTCCTAAACATCATTATAAGCAGCCGTTTTTGCACTCTGAATGCCATCAATGAAGCGGGTGCCGCACCCCAGAATATCAAGCCATACGTTAGAGCTGGCTGAAAATATCCATAGTACGCTATTCGAGCTATTCTCTGGTCCACCTCCCTTATCAATCTTGATATTGCAAAACCAGCTGTATTGAGCCTTTTTACCACCTGATCAATGTGACTGTTCCACTTCAGTCTAACATCAACATTGATTCCCAAGAATCCACATTCTTCCACTGGCATTATACTTGTTGAATCCACAGCAAAATTAAAGTTATTGGGTGTGTCCGAATGGCCAATATTGAAGCTCATATAGGATGTTTTCTTTACGTTGACTGTCAACTCATTAGCCTCATACCACTCCTTCATGCACTTGATTACTTCGTCTCCTTCAATTTGTTATTCTTCAAATGTATCACCTGTCAGTAGAAAATTGGCATCGGCAGCAAATAATACGCTGTTTACGGTTGAGGGTAAATTTCCGAGCAAGTCATTAATATACAGTGAGAACAATATTGGGCCAAGTATAGTTCCCTGTGGCACTCCTTTTTCCAATTGCCGGATTTCTGACCGATATTTGACGATTTCCCCATTTCTCTCTTCAATCTCAACTAATTGGGACCTTTCACTAAGAAAAGACTTGCCATAAAAATGAATTTTCTCTATCAGAGTTTCATGATTGAGGCTGTCGAATGCCTTTTTCATGTCTACAAAGAGTCCTAGAGCTTTTTTCCCTTTGTCAAGTGAGTCATATACTTGGTTAATGAAGTCATTTACTGCAAGGTTTGTCGATTTTCCCAAGCGAAAACCAAATTGACATTCAGACAAATTCCTATTATTCTCCAGGTACCCGGATATTGTTTTTTGTGCCAATTTCTCAAATATCTTGGAGAAGGGGCTCTGCACTGATACTGGCCTAAAATTGGCTATTTCATTTTTTGCACCCTGTTTATGGAGGGGAATAACTATGCCTAATTTCAAATGTTTAGGGAAGATTCCTGATCTGAACGACGCATTCACAAGGTGAGTCATTACACTCTTTATCGGCTCGAAGCATTCCTTCATTAAAGCACAGGGTGCTTTAACCGTCAATGCCATTTGTCATTTTATTTTTTATTTCTTCGACATTGGCAGAAACTTCATCTTCAGAAAAAGTGGGAAAATTCTCTAATGTTGAGGTTACTCTGTCACTATTTTCGAGCAAAGTTACTGAAGATGTAGAGCTCTTAAAGTAGTGTCCAGAACATTTGTTTATGAAGTAATCGTTGAAGATATTAGTTTTGTCAAGTGCTGAATCAACTAGGACACCATTTACCGAAATAGGATAACTCTTGATCTCGTTTTTTGCAGTCACATTTTTTATTAACTTCCAAATATTGTTTATGTATTCTTCGAGACTGCCAGTAAATTCCCTGCATGCTGTGTTTTTGAGTAAGTTATTATGAAGCGCCTGATATAATACTAATAATGCTGATCAGGAGTGCATTGTGTCTGATGAATTATTATTATATCATACGCTTAATAATATTATTATAAATAAATATATTTATAAAAAAATTCATCCAAAATTCAGACCAAAAATTCATCACACTCACATACTACAACAAAAAATCACAGAAAGTAGCATCATCTTTTAAAAAACTCAAATACAGAATTGCCTTTAAAACAACAAATTCACTGAGGAAACATTTTCAAAATTATCAAACAAACAAACAGAGATTTGAGCAACCAGGCATCTACAAATTAAAATGTAATGATTGTAGTAAACTGTATATCGGACAGACTGGACGTGACTTTCAGACAAGATACAAAGAGCACATCAGAGCCATTAATAAACCACATAGCCACTCAAACTTTGCTGACCATATTATATCCACAAACCACACATACACAGACATCGCCACCAATCTTGAAATCCTCCATATCTCTCAAAAAGCAGAAAACTCAATGTATTAGAACAATACGAAATCTACAACCACACAAAACAGTTTCCCAACAGTCTCCTAAATGATCAAATAAATTTCTCTTCCCACACACTCTTTGACAAAATAGTCCAAAGTTCAAAAATACCGCCGCACTAAATATCCACCAACCCAACCCCCACCACAACCTATTCCACCACCTTCATCCCTTACCACACATAGCCTTGTCATCTGAGTGAATTCCCACAGTCTGATGATGACCAACAAGAGGTCGAAACGATCGTCACTATACAAAAAGTAAGTGCATTTTCACTTCAAAAGTTTTTTAAAATTCAAGTTTAAATATATTGTTTAAGATGTAGTTCTAATAATTTAATAATAAAACCGCATGACAATATTGTTATTTTTCAATACATACTAGATCATCATAATTGACCATTGAAAAATCATTATCAAGTTAGTATTACTAACTAGCAGGTAACCCATGCTCGACAAGAGTCCAATTAGAAACTTGACATAATGAGATCTTGAAGAATTGAAAATAGGCCTATTGGCCGATCCTTGGTAAATAAAGAATCTACAAACAAAATTTCATGTTAATCAATCCAGTAGTTCAGACGTGATGTTGCGTCATTCGTGAATTTCCTATAATGTACCTGTATAAGCCAGTTCTTTCCTTTATAAGCCAGTTTAGTATTATCATATTCATACATGGAGATTTATAATCCGCTATTACAGTACTTTATTTTAAAACTAATGACAGCCACTGTGACGGCTATATTGGGTTAATTTACAAGCAGTTAGAACCAAGGCAAAGGCTGGGAGTGTTATACACTTACTAGCCGTCAGGCTCGCTTCGCTCGCCATATACGTCTAGCCAGGGGGCTCCGCCCCCTGGACCCCCGACTGGATCGTCCAAGGATGAGATTAGCAGGCTCGCTTCGCTCGCCTGCATTTTTATCATGTTAGGACATTCCAGTCGGGGGTCCAGACTAAACGTCTGGCTAAACGCATATGGCGAGCGAAGCCAGCCTGACGGCTAGTAATATAATATTCCCAGGATTGAAGTAGCAGTGACCAATCAATTTTTCCGCGATAAATGCATTTAAATCTTCAACTTGGTGCCAACCTAACAAAGTCAACTCAACTTAATGCCAACCTGACAAAATTATTAATTTAGTTCCCAGTTAACAACTGTTTCGAAGAGGTACTCTATCTAGATTATAGTTCTATAGTAACATATGATATGGAAATTTCAATCATAATTAAGAGATTGGGAGAAGAAGAATATACATGCTAAAAGACGAACTTTAAACCCTCAAAAACAACCCTTAGAGTTAAAATATTGCCAAAAGATTTCTTAGTGCGCCTCTAAAGGGCCAACTGAACATACCTACCAAATTTGAACGTTTTTGGTCCGGTAGATTTTTAGTTATGCGAGTGAGTGAGTGAGTGAGTGAGTGAGTGCCATTTCGCTTTTATATATATAGAAGAGTGTATAATATTGGGAGTCTTATTAACATTGTATGGCAGGGTTTTATCAGTACGTTAAGTAATACTTTTATCGAAATACGTGAAAAACAGTTGTATAATACACTAACATGAAGCATCGATACTTGATCATTCTATGCTACTACATAACAAGATAAAGTTGAAGATAATAAGAATAACTTTTTGGTCAGTCTAGTTACAATAGATAATAAAACAATAATAAAAACAATCAATAATAAAACTAAGTAATAATAAAACAATCAATTATGATTGAAAATGATTTATTATAGACCAGTCAAATCCATAATGCAATGCATCTGTGATCATTCTTTTTCAATATAATTTCCACAAAGAGGAGACAATTCTTTTCTCATTAGCCAAACTTGACTTAGCTATTTTCGTATTTGCTCATAGACATATTTATAATCTAGTGGACAGTTAGTTTATATTCCTATGTATGTGATCACTCTTCAAGAATGAGTTGCTTCAGTCACGAAATTATTTTATAATTTCATAAAAACTCTAATATAACATTTCTAAATATTACTATATTTTTCCGTTTCAATTATCTGACTTATACCATTAGGCTTAACTGATCTTTCTTCATCTCCATAAAAAAAAGGTATCTCGAATCATAAAATTGATAAAGACTTCATATTCAATGAAATTCCAGCTTGATTAGCGATTTTATCTACTTAATTTTCACACTATATCATCATCTACAATTTTTTCATTTCAAATTTCACTTTTTAATAGACCCAATTATTCTTCAGACCTCATTTTATAGAAATCTATAGAGATGCTATCATTCTCTATGAGATAATTTCATAAAATAGACCGAGCTCCTACTGAATCAAACATTGTTTAAAAAATTATTTTTCGATCGACTATTTTTTCTTTGTCTTGACTAATTTGTTCATCTTTGGGAACTATTTGAAGTTTGAAAAGCTCAAGTTTAGAAATGATATATTCTGGGACTACCAGATAAAGTTTATTCAGAGGAAGCCAAATGGTCAGAGGTGGACAAGAAAGTACGAGTATTGATCCATTGATTATTACATTTGATTATTAGGTGAAATAAACTCAATAAGTGAAGTGGATGTAAACTTCTCTATTGAGTGAAGTTTTTATGCATCTAGAATAGAATTTATTTGTAATCAGGGCCATGCCCTACATACAAAGAGTTGAGTACATAGTATTCAATAATACAATAAATTAATTTAAATCTCTTCTTCATAATAAGGTCTTTTGAGTACTGTTTTAGTTTGACACATAATTAGGCTATTATTATTTAGAAATTGAGAGTCCAAGTGTCGGTTTAGCATGTGGTACTTGAAATTAATGACCTAATTCTAATAGCTTCTACACAAAAATTATATAAATTATTTATTTTCACAACAGTTAAATTTGACAAAAAACCATAACTATATCTGAATTCATTACAATATTTCTAATAAGTTTGCCAATGTAACGTTTTCTTGCGTCATTATACATGGGGCATATCAGTAAGAAATGTTGTACCGTTTCGTCGGTTCTAAGATTGTAGATTGGACAGAGCTCCCTGCAGTTAATCCAAGTACCCTTTCCCTCAAGAAACAAGTAAAAGCATGTGTCACTGGCTAGTCCCAGTTGGGAAACACAGCGGATTTTTGAAAAAGCCAACTTGAAATTCAGTTGTTCACCTATTAGAAAATTTGGGTTTAAAAATGTGTAGCTGGGTAATTAATGAGAATCAAGGGCCCTGCTAACATCTAAATTGAATAAGTTCTCGCTATGCTTATCTACCAAATGAGTATAAAACTTGTTTAAAGTATTCAGGCCGACTTGGCCTGAGCTAAAGCATATCTGATAGCTGAACTAATACTTTCCGCCTTAACACACAATGAGGAGCAAAATGAGTTGTAACGACCTGAGCTACAGAATTCAACGCCTAAATATTTATAGGTTTTGACAATTTATATTTTTTCCTGGCAATAATAAAAGGGCAAATGCTTTTTCAATTTTCCCTTGTGGGGAAACTTATGGGGATCACTTATGTTTTTGTAATATTTACCCTGAGCTGCAAACTCTGACAATAGGCCTCCAGGCATTTCAACTTTTTTCGTATATCTGAAGGGATATCTGCCAGAATTACAATATCATCAGCGTACTGAAGCATCAGTACATCAAATTGACCATTCATAGTGATACCCTCTAAGCCTTGACTCCTCAAATATCTTTCCATGTCGCATATGAATAATGAGAAATTATTTTAATTATCCACTGCATACTGCTGTATATTACTGAAAGTTGATAACCCTGATGTACTTTCAGCCTACTTCATTTTATTAATCAATAATTTGATTTTATCTACCTTTGATTTTATCTATATAATTATTTTACTTTATCAATTTTCTGTTTTTTTCTCTTAAATATTCATATTAATTAAAACGTTTACAATATTTCCATTAATAAATAAATCCTTTGGTAGGGAGTTAGTGGGGAGGATATTTTTAATATTCTTTCCGAAGAATGGACATTGATATGTCCAAAGTTCCGCCAATTTATGTAGATGCATAACAATATAATTATCTATAGTTGTATTACAAATTGCTTGCTCTACCAGATTGATTATTTCTACTAGCTTTTATCTAAACTATATTGAATGTTTCAAACCCTTTAATGCTTACTATTTCATTGCTTGCCCATGTTTCACATAATCCTACTATACTTAAGCTATTAAAATAAGCCAGTTGTTCTTCATCCATGCCATACATTTGCGAAATCCCATGACAATTATTCCAAAAACCTATACAAACATTACTGCTACCTGTTGATCTGAATTCTGAAACCTGGCTACCATGCATGCATGCTTCATCTATACGGTCCGCATTTTTTGGTTTGCTTGTTGTCACCCTTCCCGTGTTCAGCCACTGTCGTAGGTCCGAGTTTTTCGTGTGTTTGAGTTGGTGGATGCGCGTTGTGAGTGGTCGTGTATTGTAGCTGCCGTAGTCACTAGACGCACACTCTCCTCTTCCTCCACTTCCTGTTCCTCCTGCGTGCTGCTTGCTGCTGATCCTGGAAAACGACCTCCTTGTCTCTGTTGACGGGCAGGCGGTGCAGCTACGGGTGGCGGCGACTCCGAGTTTGAGACCGAGAATGGTGTGTCTCGTCCAGTAACTGAGAGTCTTCATTGTTGTCTTTTCTCTGAGTATTTTGTGCCTCTGTTGTGTTTTCCAAGCTCTGATTAGATTCTGCAGTCACCCTAACCGTCACTCCATCCAGATAAAAGCCTGCTGAAGCCTCCCGATTTGACTCTCGAACAGTGTTTTCATTCTCAAACTTCCTCTGTAATTCTCCGAGTGAGTATGGGCGACCATTGACGACTAGTTTGTCATAATTCATGACGGCATGTTGTCCATCTGCATGTACTGTTTTAATTCCTTGCCAATGTTTCGAATTCTATGAGTATAGTCTTCTTCAACTCCATAAAAAACATGTCACAAAATCCAAAGCGTGTGACCATGTGTTCAATATTATTAATTTGAGTGAAAGCCAAAATCGAGGGGTCCAAGCAGATACATCATGCTTTCTTTTGATTTGATATTTCAAGACAATATGATCATAGTTATCAGCGATTATCAAAATCATTAATTCATTTTCTACAGCTTTATTATACAGAGCAATTGCTTGAATCTAATAGCAGGATAAAACCAATTCCTAAATTTACACCAAAAAACTTTCCATAATCTTGAGACAAGTGGAGAATGTTTATAATGTAATTAATGAATTTGTAAAAGAATATTCAACCAAATTTCATAAACATTACATTTTAGTTGAACAGTCAAAGCCTTCTTGTAAGTTACAGTTTTTTTAACTTTTCCAACAAACAACCGTGGATGATTCCAGTAACCAAATTGATAAAATGTTTGCTTTATATACACAACAAAGAAATTCTGTGAGTTTTGAATCAAATACAGTACAATATATTTAGGTTGATTCACCATCAAATTGTCTTTTTTCCTTTAGGGCTACTGTTGAATATAAATAAAAATAGAAATTCAAGTACCCTTTTTAAAATTGTTTACTTTTTTGAATTGGTACTCAGATTTCTATTTTTACTTTCCTTGCCCTATTACCATAGATAAGGAAAGTATTGCTTTCCGAAAAAAATTAAGGTACCCCTATTTGTAAATTTCTATACGTTTCAAGGTCCCCTGAGTCCAAAAAAGTGGTTTTTGGGTATTGGTCTGTATGTATGTATGTATGTATGTATGTGTGTGTATGTGTATGTGTGTGTGTGTGTGTGTGTGTGTGTGTGTGTGTGTGTGTGTGTATGAGTGTATGTGTGTCTGTGTACACGATATCTCATCTCCCAATTAACGGAATGACTTGAAATTTGGAACTTAAGGTCCTTACAATATAAGGAACCGACACGAACAATTTGGATCAAATGCAATTCAAAATGGAGGCTAAAATGGCGAAAATGTCAAAAACAGGGGTTGCAGGGGAGCATGAAAATCTTTACAATTAATGTTCAGTAACATGTTCATCCAAAATTGAAAATAATCTCAAAATTTGAGAAAATGTGATAATTCAATTGCAAACTGTTGGCTACTGTTGATTCTATTAAATCATTCACTATGAAGAGATAGCAGACTTCGTGTGTCTCCAGCGTTATTGTCCTGTCACCAGCTGGCTAAGATCTTGGAATAGTAGACTTGAGATGCGCGTGAACACTAGCGTCAGGTGATCAATTTTCATAACGGCAAGGAAAGTTGTGTGAGTGCGCCACACAAGATTTTTATTTATAGTATATATTTATTATAGCTTGAAGTTTCTGAAGCATATTGTCTACCGATTAGCTAAAGTGAATAGGTATCCAACAACATAAAACATAAAATTTTCCAAAAGCTAGAGTATGAAGCATGCTGCATGCACAGTTCACGTCGAACCAATCTCAAGCTGAGGTTGGTTAATTTAGTAAGTAAAGTGCGAGATAAATTACTTTTAACATGGCTCTTTCTCGAAGACGGAGAGGTCCGATGCTCTATCCTCCACTAATCACTCCCACTACCTAGCAGCATTCTAACGCGTCGCGCCAACACTCCCCTCCAGCTAGTGCCTGGCTTTGTTCCAAAATCGTTTACTGGTCAGGTATATTGGTTTGTATATGTTACAGAGATGTTTCCATCACAAGAACATGAAGCAAAATGACACGGCGCATCCAATTGTGCGCAGGATGTCCGTCTGTGTCTATGCTACAAACTGTGGAGGGAGAAATGGGATTCTCCTCTTCATGTTAAAAGTAATTTATCTCGCACTTTAGTAAACGTTGATTTGTGGAGTTTTAGTAAAAGTGAACTGAAACTCACCGGTTGTGTTATTGACGATGGATCCCCTGTGTCCTTCCCTAAGGCTTGCCCTTCGGACCAGCCCATTTTGGAAAGCATTTTAAAGCCTTTATTGTCAGATTTTATCGTCCTGTAAAATAATAACCAAGAACTTTAAATTGATTTAGAAGCAATACTGATCGAATAATAATTTTCAATCATTCAATGTTAGTTTTATGCAATGTTTCAACAGTTAAAATATCTATAAAAATATCAAATGCTACATAGCATTCCGCAGTTTACGTAATTTCTATTGTCAGTCTTTGTATGGTCTATAGTAAATTGAAGTTGTTTGTAGCATTATCAAATTTCCATACAATAAACGATTGATTGGTTTATTAACTTAGTGATAAATAAACTTATACTAAACAACTTGACTAAGTAGTTATATTGAAAAACGTGCTACGTTGAGTATAATTGACCGAGCGAAGTGAGGTCTAAGTTTCAAGTCGACGGTTTGGCATTTCTTTTAAGCTGGATTTACACTGAAGTTATTAACAAAATGTTAATAACTTAATCCTTATAGATTCTATTAGATTGAACGGAACTTGACAAACACATATGTTCATCATGTGTATGATAAGTTATGTTCAATCTAATAGAATCTAAAAGGATTAAGTTATTAAAATTTTGTTAACTTTGGTGTAAACGCAGCTTTAATGTTTAAATGTTTAAATGTTTAAATGTTTAAATATTTAAATGTTTAAATGTTTAAATGTTTAATGTTTAAATGTTTAAATGTTTAAATGTTTAAATGTTTAAATGTTTAAATGTTTAAATGTTTAAATGTTAAATGTTTAAATGTTTAAATGTTTAAATGTTTAAATGTTTAAATGTTTAAATGTTTAAATGTTTAAATGTTTAAATGTTTAAATGTTTAAATGTTTAAATTTTAAATGTTTAAATGTTTAAATGTTTAATGTTTAAATGTTTAAATGTTTAAATGTTTAAATGTTTAAATGTTTAAATGTTTAAATGTTTAAATGTTTAATGTTTAAATGTTTAAATGTTTAAATGTTTAAATGTTTAAATGTTTAAATGTTTAATGTTTAAATGTTAAATGTTTAAATGTTTAAATGTTTAAATGTTTAAATGTTTAAATGTTTAAATGTTTAATGTTTAAATGTTTAAATGTTAAATGTTTAAATGTTTAAATGTTTAAATGTTTAAATGTTTAAATGTTTAAATGTTTAAATGTTTAATGTTTAAATGTTTAATGTTAAATGTTTAATGTTTAATGTTTAAATGTTTAAATGTTTAATGTTTAAATGTTTAAATGTTTAAATGTTTAAATATTTAAATGTTTTAGGGCCGTTTGCACAGTGTAAGTTTAAGCTAAAGCTTAAACCAAATCTGGATTTTTTTTTTGTTTAAACTGAAATTCCGTTTGCACAGTATCAGTTTAAACTCTGTATTGAGTTTAAACTCTTGGAAAGTTTAAACCTCCAAAGCAGGAGGTTTAAACCAAATAATTTAGATTAACTTGACATCATTCTGTAAAGATTTGATGGGGAAACAGCTAATAGTAAATTATTTTTCAACGGTTGTTTTTAATGCTTCTGTAGACGATAGTAATTATTATTTAGGTTATAGTGAATCATTATTTGAATGTAAATATAATTATAATAGAAGAATTGATAGAAGTTTTTGATGCGATTGATAAAGATGACTGCGAAGAAATTTTGAAAGAGAAAAATATTAGGCAAAAAACGAATCATTTAAATTTCTGGGATGATAGAAAAATTTTTAAACGGTTTTGCTTGAGTAAAGCAACTGCCAATTTAGTATTTGATTAAATACACCACTTGATAGAAAATAAGACAATTTTTAACAGTGGTCGTTGATTAGAAAACATGTTTTTAAAACACATAACAGAGATATTTTTCTTTCGAAAGATTTTTAATAAACAAGGAAGACCTTAGTAGATTTAAGCGTAACAAAATAACTTTTTCTTACAATCTAAAATATATTTTTTTGGTGCCAACTAAATATAAATTGTATCTAATAGTAATATAGCATTCCATCATTTTATGAAGAACTTCTTGATCGCTTTTCACTTTTATTACCGTATAGCTTACAGCTCTGTGGATTTGGTACGAGGAGATAGTAGCTACATAACCTCAATTTACTGATGGTTAGTAAACAAATAACAAATTTCCTGTAAAATTAGCCTTCCTGATATTATGAACAATGACATTCTATTACCAACTTAACGGTAAACTAGTTTAACTTAAACTGGATTAGTAAATGCTCTGAGAAAACCGATTCAAGTTTAAACTTTCAGATTAACGTAAACTCGATTAACTTAATCGAGTTTAGCAGTCTATACTGTGCAAACGGCACTAAATGTTTAAATGTTCATATGTTGCGCATTTACGGAGAAAAGCGGTAATAGATTTTCATGAACTTTGACAGGTATGTCTTTTTAAATTGCGCTTCGACGTATATACAAGGTTTTTGGAAATTTTGCATTTCAAGGATAATATAAAAGGGAAAAGGAGCCTCCTTCATACGTCAATATTAGAGTAAAAATCAGACTATAGAATTATTCATCATAAATCAGCTGTCGAGTTGACTATAAATTGCATGCCATGACGCATGCAATTCAATATCTCAATGTAAGTTGGTAAAAGTTAAGACTATAAATTGCATGCCTCATTGCATGCCTCATTGAATGCAATTTTTATGCACTGTTAAATAGGATGCAAAGAACTTATAACAGCTCTTCTGGGCGTCTACATGTCTTCTGGTTTTTTCGCGCTAAATTCCGGAAAGCGTTATATGATAATTAAATCTTGTGTAAGCATGATCTGATCAAATAAATAGTTAGTGTATCAGTGTGGATGTGCTTATGGTTTGGGACGTCGTTATAACTGCGCGAGGTCTACTGTTCACAGAACTACTAGTAAAATACATTTTGAAACATAGAATATGAATAATTATTGTTTCTATTTCAAGATGATTATTCTGTAGTTTCTACAAGGGTAGGCTGATAAGTAATGCGCACATGCACATGCTTGTAGAACACAAGCCAAATAACCCCCAGAAGCGAGTCTGGTGGCATGTGGAAGTTCTATTTATCTTCCACACTGCTGCGTAGTTTGAATGCGAAGGATATAAAGAGTGTTCTGAGAAAAGGTGCCCATAAGTCAGGGAGTGATTCCTCATATTAAAAGAATAAAAAAAGTTCTAATTAACATTGGTCCGAAAATGCTTAGTTACCAAGTTATACAGAGTGAAAGATTTCGTATGAATTTCAGTTCCCCTGCTGAAACGAGGTCCTACGGGTATTTGTTGGCTGTTAATTGAGATGTAAAATTTAGCGTATTTTATCTAGAATAAACTGAAAAATTGAATGACCCCGTTCCCAGACCTGTAGCTACAGTAATTTTTAAGATATGCGACGAAATACGCGAAACTTGGTCCCAAAAAACAAGTTCCTGTAAGGTTTGAAGCAGATTCACTATGTTAAATGTACAATAAACAAAGAATACTATAAAAACAAAAGAAATATGTAAAATAAGTCTATAAAAGACAAACGCAATCTTTGAAATAATAATCCTTAATTAAATACAAAAAGTATGAAAATAGAGCTTAAAAGATTTTGTCTATTTTTCATGCGTTTTGTATGTAATTGAGGATTATTTTTTTAAAGGTTGCGTTTGTCTTTTATAGACTTAGTTTACATGTTTCTTTTCAAAATTAAATTTACTACAAGTTCTGAGAAAAAATATTCTGTATGTATTGTACATTTGACATAGTAAATCTGCTTCAAACCTTACAGGAACTTGTTTTTTGGGACCAAGTTTCGCGTATTTCGTCGCATATCTTAAAAATTACTGTAGCTACAGGTCTGGAAACGGTCTCATTCAATTTTTCAGTTATTTTACATAAAGTACGCTAAATTTTACACCCAACAAATACCCGTAGTGCCTCGTTTCAGCAGGGGAACTGAAATTCATACGAAATCTTTCACTCTGTATAACTTGGTAACTAAGCATTTTCGGACCTATGTTAATTAGAACTTTTTTTATCTTTTAATATGAGGAATCACTCCCTGACTTATGGGCATCTTTTTTCAGAACACTCTTTATATCCTTCGCCTTCAAACTATGGAACTTTTTTCTTCTTTCAATGTGAGGAGTCACGCCCTGACTTATGGGTA
Organism: Nilaparvata lugens; assembly: GCF_014356525.2. Taxonomy (NCBI): domain Eukaryota; kingdom Metazoa; phylum Arthropoda; class Insecta; order Hemiptera; family Delphacidae; genus Nilaparvata; species Nilaparvata lugens. Next base: position 80,151,366 of record NC_052505.1, on the reverse strand, counting down.
CCGTTTTTCAGAGCGCCTTGTACAGAACTTCCACATGGCACCAGGCTTGCTTCTGAGGTTATTTTGTTTGTGCTCTAGAGGCATGTGTGCATTACTTATCAGCCTACCCTCGTGATGAACATTTTTTTCATGAAGTAGAAAATCGTTCAAAAAGGCACCTGACGGCAGCGGAGCCGCTTGAGTAGTGTGGCATTCTTACCTCACTCAAAAATCAACCCTCATTCTGCACCACACCTCATTCTATCCCACATTGGAAACCGTTTGTTGAGCATTATTTCAATCTTCCAATATACATATCATAGTTATTACTCTTTAAAATGCGCAAAATGCCATATTTTTTGTTTAGTACTGTGTGTTTTGGTAAATAAATTTCAATTTCAACTAAGATACACAGGAAAACTTACTCATGAACCGAAGCGGCTTCAGTTTTGAAACTTTCATCAGTGGAGCCGACTGTTTTTCTTCTGGCTTCGGCGCGATCAACGTAACTGCTTGATTTCGGAACAACCGCCGTAGCTCCGGCATTCTCCAGACCAAATTTCTTCCTCAGCCTCCTCAGTTCTGTTCTATGCTTGTCTTTTGAATATTCCGTTGTGTCTATTTGTTCGACTGCAAGAGAATAATAATAAAAATAAATAGAATATTAATAGAAAAGTAAATAAATAGAAAAGCTATTTCGAAAAATTATAATTATTCCTTTGACGTCAAGTCTCCTGCAATTCCATCTTTAAACGATGGGGGAAGAAAGCATGCTCAATTCTAATTTCAGTGTGGAAATTGAAAATTTTATTTTATAAATATATTTTATTTGATCATTTTTCTATCTGAAATATGAAGTAGAAATGTTAAACAATAGCAAGATTTCAGAAACTATTCTAATATAGGATTTTAAAAATAATTCACTTTGTAAGTGGGAAGCAACTGAATTTTAATTTGAATGTGTACGTTTATTACATTTTTGTACTTTCCAAAATATGATCAAGGCTATTGTGTGCATGGACTTATAGCACCTAGCAGGATGAAGTGAATGGAACCGATCCCATAGAAATCGTTTGAGTGATTAAGGCCATTTGAACTTGTCAAAGAGGCCCTTTTCATGGTAGAAGATGAAGATTAAGATTTATATTTAAAAATGAGGATTTTCAACTCCAGTTTAAGTACAACTAGACTGTTTTCTAGTAGGTATTGTTTTAGACTGTTTTCTAGTACCTATTATTTTAAAGTTTTCAACCCATTCTGAAACGCTTCCAGCTAGCTTAAAAACCAAATTAATTGAATTTGCTGCTGAGAAGTGGAAAGGAGTTGAAAAGTGGTGAAAAACTCTACTTTGACGCATGAAATATAGCTAAATACTCTACAAAGCTTGCAGCAACAACTGCTAGTCCTGCACAAGGCAGCTGTACTTTGCGAGACATATAATTGTAAATTAATCATGATATAAAGTATATTTCCATATTTCCAAAGTATTGTCATAGAGATAAGAAGGTATAGGTCGTTTATGTTCCAGATTTCAAGCCGATTTTTTGTCAACTCAAGCCGACTACTGTCTATTATTATTGATTTGGCTGGGAGAGAACGGCACAGTTTGAGAGTCTACCAGCTCACATGGCTTCAAGAAGAAGAACTACGTAGACTATCATCTTCAGTTAATAGTGGAATTTGGAACATAAACGCCCTATACCATGGGATACCTTATTATGCTATATTTTTCTCTACGATATTACATAGTATATTGCTAGATTGCACGAAGCAAGATATATTTAATTCCAGGATTACAATAATTTTATGTAGGAACAATCATCTGATTCTAGATAGTTGATCCAACCAAGTCACTACCTCCGTAAACAAAGCCGTAGTGCATTCGTGTGACGTCAGCACAGGTAGGGCTCCTACACCAATAAAAACACTAGCTGATATAGATCAGCTGTAATCAACTAATTATTGGTGTAGGAGCCCTACCTGTGCTGACGTCACACGAATTCACTACGGCTTTGTTTACGGATGTAGTGATCAACTCTACCATTTCTAATATGGTGGTCTAGGAATTTTTCGAGATACCTTTATCTTTAGGTGGTCGTATACAACAGCCCGGTTCACACTGCTCACATGTCTCCTGGCCTTGATGGATGTGACACAGCAGATGTGTCATGCCCACTCTCAGTATGTCTCCATGGCTCAGTGGCTTTGGATCGCTTTCCTGCAGAGCCACTGAGAGCCGTGCGCCATTCAGGTATGTGCCATTGCGTGAGCCGAAGTCTACTATCTCATATTTGCCTGTTTCTTCACAGAAACTGATTTTAGCGTGGTGCTGTCAACACACAAGAAGTAAATTCATAAGTGATTCGATGTGCATTATTGCATATTACAGTATTATTCTTCACACTGCATGATTTAATTTGATCTCATTTGTTAAACCAATAACTAAAATGAAAAAAATTAGATTTTGCCGTTAAATTCTTACAATAATAGGCAAAGCCAAATATTGAATACAGTACAACAAAAGATAAAATTAAGTTTTGTAGCAGCTGTACACATAAAATTACACTACTTTGGCGCGAATGTATAGTGGATTTATAAGCACGATTTTGGGCATTTAACTAGCAGAGCACTTTTAGTTATTGGTAGCCTCAAATGACATCATCCGCCTGTAGATTTTTCGTCTCTGCAACGGAAAAACCTGTTTGTTGGCGCGCTGTTAACTATCGGCGGGGCAATACCTAACAGAACGTCTCTGCAACAAAATGGGCATGTTAAATAGTTAAGTCCGCGCTTTTAGCTATGGGCGACGTTATTTGTCGACTCTGCAACCGGGCATTAGTCTTAAAAATAATACAGTAAGTGAACTTCAAGTCAATTAGATTTTTCAGATACAATACAATTCATTTGAATGCACAAAATATATTCCTCAAAGCACAACTTGAGCCTTTTGAACAGTACATAAATACAAATAGAAACCTCATACCTCTAATTATTTCACTCTCAAATAGATCAATTTGAATTTGAACATTTCCAAAGTTACCACTATTTCTACTGTGATGCGATCACATATCAACAATTGTTCACCAATTTATAATAATGGAAAATGTTAAAAGTGAAAAAGTTACTGACCTTACTAATTTTTAAATCAGGAACTATAATAGAATGGTCACCCTCACGACCCAGGGTACCACCAATGCAGGTGACTATGAAGAGAGATCCTACGTTCAGCTTATCTAAATCGGTTTCTTGCACTATTACCCTCATACATGGCGGCCACGAGTTCGCTATTTCTGTAATAAAAAACATGTAATAATTATTTTGGAATTCGTTCATACATGGAATAAAGATTGATGTTTTCAATCAAATAATATCCTAACGTACAAATTGATATTCGATTTATATTTTTAATTGATTATCTTCACAGTATGCTGTTGGCTATGGGAAGATTTGGTTATACTTGTAGTCTTTTACATTATGTGGACTGCACACATTATGTGGTGTACATCGTACACATTATGTGGTGCACACCGTACATATTTTGTGGTGTACACCGTACATATTTTGTGGTGTACACCGTACACATTATGTGGTGCACACCGTACATATTTTGTGGTGTACACCGTACATATTTTGTGGTGTACACCGTACACATTATGTGGTGCACACCGTACATATTTTGAGGTGTACAATGTACACATTATGTGGTGTACACCGTACACATTATGTGGTGTACACCGTACACATTATGTGATGCACACCGTACACATAATGTGGTGTACACCGTACATATTATGTGCACACCGTACACACTATGTGGTGTACAACGTACACATTATGTGGTGTACACCGTACACCACATGTGGTGTACAACGTACACATTATGTGGTGTACACCGTACACATTATGTGGTGTACATACCGTAAACATTATGTGGTGTACACCATACACCATACATCGCATGTTGTCATCACTATTAATCGTTGTTGGTTGGTTAATTCAGAATGATTTGAATGTTTTGTATTAGTTTGATTTACTTTCTATTCACTTCGAGTTGATAAACTCTATAAATAAAATAATTATAAGAAAAGAAATAATTGTAACAAGAATTAGTCACAATCTAAACAAGAGCATGCCCAAGACATAACATCACTGTGTAATATTCAAATGCCAACTGGGACAAAACTTACAAGTATGTTGAAGTCTTGAAGTAAACAAGTATTAGGTAATTTGAGAATTACTTCATAATTCACTAAGCATATACGTAAACTAGTGACGGTTTCACAGATGGATAACTTTGGTAGATTCCTCATTCCCCATTATCATTATTAGGTGAACAGCAACTACTATTTATTTATGAGTTCAAATTTCAATGATATTAGAATTCTTTATTCTTTATTGACTGATACAATAAGTACATCATCAAAATGATAGGGAGGGAAAGAATAAGATAACATTAAGCTATTCCTCTCCCAAATTGAGATAAGGTTACACATAGTCCGAAATACGTTAAGTCTTGTAGTTGTTCACTTCACAAACTTTTCAGTCCTTAATTATTTTCACAACGTAGATTTTCAAATTTAGATGCTTCAAACCCAAACATAGAAATATTTTACATTATTATCACAGAAATAGGAAATATTCACATATTAAAGAAATAATTTTGGAGGACCAAAAAACAAACTTATATTCTGAATTGGGTTGAAATGTCCTTAAATTCACAAACATTTAAACTTGAAAAGACTTAAAAAGTCAATCATTATAAATGTCTCATCAATAACTAATACTGTAATTAATTAACCATAAACTTACAAACTAATCAATTGACAATTTAAACTTGATTTAGGAAAACAACTTGATTTTTAGGTATTTGTTTAATGGGAACTCTTCGTGTGCCAACTTTAACCCAAAATTTATTTTGAAAGAGTGTGCCTATATCACAGTATATATATTTATTTAAATTGCAATAGAACATCATAAGAGTTCATAAAAGCGTGTGGATGGACACTTCCTTCTTCAATTTATGTAAAGTGATATGCTCATTATTATCTGTTTATTTTTGTCGTTCTTTGAATTTCTTATTTTTTTGAAATGATAATTGTTTAGCTAGTTTAAATAAAGCATACTGGAATAATTTTTTATCATGAGTAGAGTTTTTATTTATACAATAAGAATACCTAAGCTATAACACATGGAAAATTGTTATTACCAAGGTATAATAAAAAAATAATATTATAGTAAGCAATCTAGCATGCATCGAATGTTGGCTTAAATAATGCTGCTTTTAATAATAATGAAAATTCAAGAACAAATTATTGTTTATATAATATTTCCATCTTTTGATTGGAAACGATAATTTGATCATTTCAATAAATAGATTAAACCATTTCAATAAATAGATTAAACCATTTCAAATATTATAATATTACAATGAATGTGGATTCAGAATATTCATACAACTGAATCAATTGTTCAAAAATTAGTTTGAAACACGTGAACGATTCGTATTACAGAGTATTTTAATCAATTGAGAATTATTAAGCTTTCTATAAAAAATAAGTAACAATCAATTGAGAATTATTAAGCTTTTCATAAAAAAGCAATTTTTTATGAAAAGAAAAAGTAGAAGTTTGAGGAGGTAGGAAGCTTGAAAATTGTAATTTTAAAATGTTTGAATTTAGTAAAAATTGAATTGGAAATTCTATAAAGCTTTCATTGGTTTGCACCCTAACAAATATGGACGATAATTAAATCCTAGCAAGTATTCCCAAAACCATAATTCCAGTATTCCCTTACACCAAAAGCCTAATGGTATGATATTATCATAGACGATAACTGGACGTAGATAATAGATATTCGATGAGCAAAGAAGATTTTAAATGATTTAATGTTAGAAATGTATTTAAAATATTTCGATGTCTAAGGAAAATCGAATCTAGAATTACCTTCGAATGTATTTTTTGTACAAGCAGAATCAGTCTGCATTGGTTCGATTGGACTAGAATCGCAGATAATGTCTTGCTTTTTACTCAAATGATCATCGACCACTTTTCTACTGAGACTTGAACAGTCTGCAATCGAACTGTCTCTAGAGCATTCACCTTCCTCCATTTCCTCTAGGGTGTGTCTAGCGGTGTCTTTGTCTATTGCTGCCTTTGGGCTATCAACCAACGTCACCTGGACAAACAGAGGTTTCATTCCATTTTAGTCACGTCTAAATCCAATAGTATTATTATGATAGGATGAGCGCTCTGAAGATCACAATTTCGATTATTTATTACATCGATTTGATTTTAATGACATGAAGATCAATCTTGAATTTCTTAGAATCGAATTCTAAGAATAATAGGTTTAAAGGAGAATCGATTCCCCACGAACATTCTTACTAGGATCCAGGCTATCATCACGCGAATGAGGAGAAACAACGAACACATAAGACTGGCAGATCATAACCATCTAACATGGCAGAGAAACACGAGTTTAATAGTACCAAGGATGAACACTACATTTGGGCAAAGAAACTACATATATTTGGGACTAAAAATTCACAATTCAATACCAAGTAACATTGGGGAAGAAGCCAATAGAAACAAGTTCAAGAAAAGTTTATATTCCTGGTTAGTTGATATTGGAGTAGAAAATTGTGAAAATTTAGTTAGACTGTAAATATTGAAACTATTTATTTTTCATTCATTTTCTTTACTAGTTTTCCATCTTTTAAATTAACTTTCTAATTATTATCATTAATAGAACATTGATATTTATCTATCAATTTCATTTTTGTATGTATTATAAATTTTCACTAATTTCAATATAAAAAACTTAAATCCTATATCACTGAATGAAGTTTGTAAATAGTAATTAACACGAACCAAGCAACTAATAACTTATTCCCCAACACATATAATTTATGGTGGGGTGTATATTTATTCATTGAATTATCTATGCCTATTGAGAAATTATTCAATGCATAAAACTTCATTGTTTTAATTGTATTAAATGTTATAATATTCTAATTTGTATTGTAATTGTTTTTTATGGATAAACTTTGATTTGATTTGATCGATAATTACAATTATTTCAATTTCACTGTGTGTCTTACCCGTTTTATTAAACCCATCTCAATGAAATTATATACAAGGCTGAATTTACGGGATTGCAAAATCGGAGTGGAGAAATCTTGATAGTTCCATTACGAATTACCAATTCTATTACAAATTGTTATGATCTGGCAAATAATATTGCTAAATATTAGCAGAGCCTTGGGGAAGAAAGCGAGGAGAGATACTATAATTAAATTCTATAGAATAATGACTGCTCCTGTTCTCCTCTACGGAAGTGAGTCGTGTGTAACAACCAAACCACTTGAGAGTAGAGAGCAAGCGGCAGAGATGCGATTCCTCCACAGAACCAAGGGCTGCGATCGGAGAGATTATTTTAGAAATGAAGATATCCTATCAGAGCTGGGAATATACAATTTGAATGAAAAAGTTACACAGTACCGGATTCAATGGACGGAACATATAAAAAAAATGTTTTCGCCACACTGCACAGAAAGCAGCTGTTTTCCAGTCCCTACGTAGATCTGAAAGACATTGTTTGCAGACGACTCTTGTCTGACGTCAGAACAGGTTTCTGAACAGTACCCTTTCCAGCCGCTAACATGGAACTAAGAAAGGTGATCAAAAAACAGCTGATCAAAAAACTTTTCATTATTTATGTTCATTATTCAATAATTAAAACATTTATAATAATATCATCTTATTGTCATTTGAAAGAATAAAAAAGTATAAACTCAACCTCCCACATAATTGAACATCATCTTTTAGGTTATTTAGACAAATCAGAATAAAAAATAAAAATACTTGGACAATTTCCTGATATTCAGATTACCTCAGATTTGCTAGAGCTATCACCTTCCACTTCTGCTTTCGGAAGTGCTTAGTAAACAACTATTCATATATAATATATATATTGTTTATTTTTGTGTGTGGCGAGAAATAGCGTTCGCACCACGTGCAAAAATGTTTTTCCGGCTCTCAATCTTTTCTAGTCCTCGGCCTATGGCCTCGGACATGAAAATCCGATTTCGAGCCGAAAAAATCTCATTTTCTGCTCTAGGTGCGAAATATACTATTGCAGAAAGGTTTCCCGTACAGGTATTAAATTATAAACCCAGAAGATCAATTGGAAGGCCATGTAAGAGATGGCAATAACTACATGTTATGAATGAAATGTAAATTTATACATGTTACTTGAACTCAAATACGCTGTTACAAGTTGGAACAGGCAATAGCCTGCCCTAATCCTTGCACGTAAGATGATGAAAATCATTATTCATTTATTTATTCATAGACATTAGATACAATCCAGGTATTAGATTACCATCTATCAATCTTCAATTATTTGAGAGACTCATATCGAGTCTTAAAAAATATCTTTATAAGAGGATTCCTTTTCAGGCATTAGTCTACTTTACTCCTATTACTCATAGAAATTAGCATTTCTATGGAACGTTACTGAAACGAGGAATAAGGCATATGAAGATGTTCTCTTTCTCGTAATTTCAACAGATACAGAATGAGATTTGAAATGAAAAATAATTGCATGTCAAGAATTTTTGAAAGATATACTGGTGAAGATAATAGACGAAACTATTTATTCAAACATGATTTCTAATTATTTATTCAAACATGAGATTATACATTATAATACTCATGAAGGTTTATACTATGAGCATTGGAACCTTTCAAAATGAAACAATTATCATAAACAAAGAGCCTTCGATTATGACAGATACAAAAAAAATTTTTCCATTAAAGGTAATAAGAATTGAAACGAGTGTCTTTGGACGGGATTGCATATTGTAGAAGTATGATATCTATTATTTGTTTCCATTTTATATCTATTGGAAGTTTTTTCATTAAAGAAAATGAGAAAAGTGTGTCTTTGAAGGGACTTACATATTGTAGAAGTATGGTGTCTATCGTTATAATATATCTTTGAAGTCTATTATTTTGGTTTCATTGCTGGATATATATTATAGTGATGCCTATATTATGCCTTTTCAGCAAAAAGGCATGGTTTAGCATTCTTTTAATGTTTTCTAACTGGAGTTTATCATATTCACTATATATTTTGGTTTCATTGCTGGATATATTATAGTGGTGCCTATATTATGCCTTTTCAGCAAAAAGGCATGGTTTAGCATTCTTTTAATGTCTTCTAACTGGAGCATTAGAGCAGCACTAAATTAAAGCCAACATTCGGAGTTAGTCCAGGATAATATTCAGTATTTTACCTAGGGCATTTTTTCGCAGGTTTTCGCGAATTGCGAGCTGAGAGAACCCTTTAGTTAGCGAGCATAAGTAATTCTGAAACAAAAATCTTATACTTCGACAACATAAAATTTATTTTCCTATTTGTAAAAAATTTTTATAAAAGATAATACAGTTTTATGGAAGAATTCATGGCTCAATATGCAAAAAAATGGAGAGTGGAGAATCAGAAGCAATGTAGAGATAAGTAACATTCTGCAGGGAAAAGATATAGTAGGATTCATAAAGTCTAGAAGAATCAGCTGGCTGGGACATGTCCAAAGAATGGAGAATAATAGGATGCAGAGGCAGATGCTTGTTGGAAGAATGGAAGGAACGAGGAAAAGAGGTCGCCCGAGAACAGGTTGGCTCCAGGATGTAGAAAAAGATCTGGCGTGCTTAGGAGTGAGGAACTGGAAGAGACTTGACAATCAGAGGGATTAATGGAGGCGAATTGTTGAGGAGGCCAAGATCCAGGCAGGGCTGTAGCGCTTCGTAATACTATTTTATGTATAAACTAAGTCATTTTAAATTGAATTGAAAATTAAAAAGTTTCATTTCAAAGTATAGAGGATGATGGTTTCAATAACTGTAGATTATTCAATATTACCAACGCACCTTATGACGTTTACTAAATTTAGTCGTAGGTACAAGGCAGCGAGTAGTGTAATAACAAAAATCAAGTATGACGTTAACACAAAAATAATAAGTAATTATTTTTCAGAATTAACGAATATAAATTAAAATGAGAGATATAGAGTTGAATAGAAAATTACCTTTTGCATTTACACAGGAATAATTCAATAATTTACTTACTGATGAATTAACATAACCAAGATAGAATAGTTATAACATGAATTAATTCATGAATGCTATTTAAAGTAGGCCTATTCAAATTTTACAAGCAATTTATAAGGGATTATAAATTATAGAGGTTGATTGTTAAAATTGAACTACCCATCACATCTGCTATACTATTCACTATATAGTCGCTATACTATACTATATACTTGCTATACTATACTGATCATAGCCAGCTTTCCATTACTGAGAAATTTGTAATAAATGAATTTTCATTTCTATTACAAACTGCTTGTTAATGATCACTTTCAAATACTTAAATTACGACACAGCAGTCTGACTAAAAACTATTAGCTTCTACTCACGTTTGTATTTTTATTACGATTTTGAACTTTCGAAATGTTACCTTGCTATCTGAATCCGATTGTTTACTCTGGTCAGGAGATGATTGTTGATGTTTTGAAGAACAGGTGTCATTGGAGTGTTGTGTGACCCCGACTGAGGAATGGTAGCGAAATTCTTTCTCTTCTTCATTATAACTGTAATAAGTGCCACTGTTGCCATCATAATACAGTCCAAGTTCCTGAAAATCAACAGAATTGAGTGAAGTAAATTAGATATAATTCAATATAGTGAGCTTAAAATAAAAATATAGGTGAAATTTGGAATTTAAAAATAATCAGAACATTTTGTAAAGGTGCGTACAGACTTTCGCTCTACTCCTCAACCGAACGTCACTCCAGCAGAGCGATTGATGATCGACCGGCGAACAAGAGTGGTTCAACCGGGGAACGCGAGAAGATCTAACATCTTCCGTAACGTTCATGATGGGTGCGTGGATGGAGCGACTGTGGTTCGATGGAGGTACGAGGGCGGTACGAGGGAGGAGCGTGCTCGGTGCGGGTTGGAAGCGTGAATATGTGTACGCAGCTTAAGATTAGAAATTAATGCTGTCGCAATAAATTAGGAAACCTAAACCTAATAATTAGGTACCACGCTTACCACAGGCTCAATAACTTTCTCAGTATTATTCACATTTATTATACTGTATCATAAATAGTATACAGAGTGTTTCAGAAGTAGTGTCGAACATTTGAGGGTATTGTTCCTGGATGATAGGAGACTACAAATGTCGTATTTCGTATTTGAAGTGTCCAAAACTCAGCGGTTATCCTTATAGCTGCCATTTTGTTCTTTTTCACTTAGGAATTTTTATCTCAAGAACGAAATGTTGTATTGATCTGAAACTTGGCATGAATATTTATGCTATAAAGACTCAACTTTGAAAAATAAAATACAAAATTTTCTATGTAAATTTTCAAAATGGCGGCCATTTTTAATTTTTGATGGCAAATTTCACGAAAACCGTTCACTTTACAGAAAATTTACAAGAGACAAAAAAGTTTTATCAAGATTTCAATTATACCTTATTTATTAGGATTGGTCAAATAATAACAGTGAAATTAATTTTTTTGTACTGCATGCATGAACAAGACACGGTTATAATTGAATTTTGAGACGAGTTGGAACTTCCGTCAGGGATGGAGTAAAAGCCATGAGTATATTATTATTTGTTCCTTTGTTTTGGGACAGAAAATTTGACTTGAATTCTTAAAAGTGAAATGTAACCTATCTTTTGGAAATGTTACTTTTGTAAAATTTGGGAGAAGAGCAGTTTTGGACTGAGCCTGTTGCTCTCTCCCAGTCTTTGCTATATGATTTCTAATTGTATTAATAAATGAATGAATCAATAAAATTATTCCTTATGTACAGGCAAAATACCTCTGTGGGTATCATCTGCACTTCGCCCCCTGTGGGCTGGGGGAGCTTTGAGTCGAACAACGTACTCAAGAATTTGTTGAAAACCTGAATACACCCACAGTATCCCTGCTTGTCATAGAAGGCGACTAAAAGGGACCCCCTTTCCAAAACCCTTCTTTTCCTTCTTAATATGCTTTGGAACTTTTCATTTCTAGAATGGCACTTTTTCCAATGACTTAGCTTTGTGCCATTCTCATTTCTTCTATCTGTCGGCCTTCCTTGGCCATATTCTCACTTCTTCTTAGGCCAACCCAAGGTGTTATGTGGACCGTGCTGATGGGTGGTACTTTTATAGGGTCGCCGTCTAGGTGTCAGCCCGACTACTTGACACCTACTGGACCAAAGGTGCCAACTAGTCATGACCGTAAACGACAACTTGACACCTCGCACCCTCGCGTCAGGGTGTCCCCCCGACTAGTTGTCACCTCCTTAGAAAGGAGACAAGTAGACGGGGATGGCTCACGTCAACATGACACCTTGCTCGCTGGCGTCAAGGTGTCACCCTGACTACTTGTCACCTACAGAGCATCAGTTGGCACAACTTACACCCCCGCGGCGTAGGGAGGAGAGATCAAGCAATTTTTATTGCTGGTTATGATGTAGAATTGAATTCTCAGCACTTTTGGTTCAGTAACATTTTCCCGTGAAACGCACGGTTCGGGAGATAATCGCCATCTTTGCTATAAAGTGCTTCGCCGTAAACGACAACTTGACACCTCGCACCCTCGTGTCAGGGTGTCCCCCCGACTAGTTGTCACCTCCTTAGAAAGGAGACAAGTAGACGGGGATGGCTCACGTCAACTTGTCCCCTAAAAACCGGTTCTAAAAGGGGACAAGTAGTCGGGGTGTCGACACCTAGTCGCGTTCTCCTTTTATATGGTGTCTCTAACGGTGCCTGCAGGATACCAGGCGCCCTCCTGTATCATTTAGGCCGCGGCTCCACTGGCCGTAGTTGATCGCGCACTACACGCGACAGTTGGGTGACTCCACGGGCAACAGAGAAAGACTGCAATCCGTCGCGCCGCCGTGGCTTCACTAGCAGTAGAAGTCAGTCAGTGTGCCGGTAGACGTGACCGATGAACGATCATGCCGTACGTTAACATTCGTAATGTTGTACTCAGTGTACTTTTAGTTTATAGACGACGCCGGTTACAGAAGAGAAAATACTGGATTCATCCAATACTAAGCAACAGGAAGTCTGAAGGCATGTTCCATACGTTGCATAGCAAGTTGAAAAAGTATTCAGACAAGTTTTTTGAATTTTATCGCATGTCTCAAAAATCCTTTGAATACTTACTACAAGCAGTATCACCAATTTTGAAAAACAGAATACTAACCTACGAGAAGCAATAGGAGAAGAGGAAAGGCTCTCAGTGACATTAAGGTAACTTTAGTTCACTAAATCATTACTAACTCATCCTTAACTAACTTTTATTAATATTATTAATGTTGTCTTATTACATTGACAGTAATTTATTGAGGGGTAAAAATACCTAAATGTGCCCTTTATGGTCAAACATGAGCTAGTTTTCCTTGTCACCTTGTTAAAAATGGTTTGTTAATTTGACGCGTTTTTATTTTAAACAATTTTATAAACATATAACTCGTTGCAATTTTATAAAACAACTACTAGTTTTCCTCGTCAACGTGTAACAAACTTTTATTCATTTAATGCGTTTTTATTTGTAATTATTTTATAATCAACTATAAACGTTATGTTATACCAACATGAAAAATTTACATGTACTTAAAAACTAGGTATGCAAATAATTATCAAGTAGGTGTGCAAAATAAAGACAAATAATTTTTCAAATAATGTATTTAGAAATTTATAAACTCTGTACAAAAGTGAGTACATTTCTCATGCTTTTGTTACAATTTAAAAAGGCTCAAAACAGATTCATCGGTATTGTCGTCCCAAGATTGTGGTTGACTATGCAAACTTGCTGGACTATGCAAATCGTTGCTTTGACCTGGTCCCGGTGAGAAAGTATCCTTCAGCCCATCGCACTGATTGTGGAACTGCTGTGAAGACGTAGCCCTTGCTAAGTTTAGTTGTTGAGCATTGCTGCAATTCGACTCCATTTTGCTTTTTGAATAACATTCTTGCAGACATTGCATGACTTGTATTCTGAATTGTAGAGATGCATTTTCGCTTAGTTGTCTCATTTTTGGCAGGAGAGATAAGAGGAACAACTTGTTGTCATCATTATCATCAGAAGGTCCAGGAGGTGGGTTAGGTGTAGACTGTTTTTTCAGAATTTCTAACAGTTGCGTTTCAAAATTTCCCTTCTTTGGTTTACCTGCAGGTTTTTTGATAGGTGGAGGTGCAAGGTCGTCAGGCTGTTGATCGTCTTCTACTTCTTCTGCATTCACATCTCCTACTTCTTCAGGTGCCATATTTCCTGAGGTTTGTCTGTTCTCCATCACAGGTCGGAGGAACGCCATCTGTTGTTGATAGGGATAAGGTCGTCTTTTACTCGCTCCACTTCCACTTTTAACAATCTGTGTCCTCAGAGATCTTAAGTAGGCATCCCTCAAAGCTTTCCATTTTTTCTGTATGTCTCTACCTACAAACAAGAAAAAATTATATTTAAAATCTTATTAAGTCTGTCAACAATTTTTTTAGCAACTTAGCAGCTTTTAGGTACTTAGCAACAGGATGCTCTATGCGGTCGCTCCATTTCCAATATCGTCTGGGTAGAAAGACCATCCGTACAATAGTAAGAGAAACGTGTGAAGCCCTGTGGTACACCCTTCAAGCTGAGTACATGAAAAAACCAAGTGAAGAAGACTGGATCAATACAGCTGAAAAATTTGAGAGAAAAACTAATTTCCCAAACTGTCTCGGGGCCATTGATGGAAAACACATCCGCATAGTGAAACCTGAGTTTAGTGGCAGCAATTACTTCAATTACAAACATTTTTTCTCCGTTGTGCTGATGGCAGTGGCTGACGCCGATTACTGTTTTACTTACATAGATATTGTTTCATATGGGAGTTTGAATGACTCGAATATACTAAAGTCTACAACGTTTGGGCAGGACTTGTACTCTGGAAAACTGATTATACCTGCACCAAGGCCAATTACAAATACTTCAAGCAGAATACCGTACCCTTTCGTTTTTGTTGCTGACGAGGCCTTTGCTCTAAGCAATAATCTCCTGAGACCATTTCCTCTCAAAGGACTTACACCTGAGAGACGCATATTTAACTATCGTCTTTCTAGAGCAAGGAGATATGTAGAGTGTGCTTTTGGCATATTGGCAAACAAATGGAGGATTTTACATCGGCCACTTGATGTTAATATAGAACTTGCCGACAGCATTATAAAAACCTGCTGTATATTACATAACTATGTGAGAAAAAATGATGGATTCAATTTTGAGGACACATTGTCATGTGACATAGAAAGCATCACACCTCGAGGAGTAAGAGGAACAATCAATGGATTAAATGTAAGAAATATGTTCTTGTACCACTTCAATTCTGCAGAAGGATCTATCCCATGGCAAACCAAGTACATGTAGAAATAGTTCACATGGTAAAAGAAGCATGAAGTTGAAGAATGTATACATATGCTCAAGAGACTAATTAGATTTATATGCCATGATTATTATGAATATAGTAGGTGAACAACATGTGGTATTATTCTTATTGTAAACTGTAAATGAATAAAATTTTACTCACCTATTTCATTCACTTTGTCTTCATCAAATTCCAACAATTTCTCGTCACCAACAACCCCTGCAACTACTTTTTCCCATGCATCAATTCTAGCATTTCTGTTCTTGTAATTCTCATCACCTTTACTATATAAAATTGGGTATTTCTCTACTTCTAATATGATTACCTCACAATCAAGTTCAACCTCCATTGTTCACAAACAAGAGAATTCACTACACTTAAAACTGTTCACTAAGAAGACTAGCGTCACTTGCTACTTGGTCGGTAGTTGGAACTGGACTGAGACGCAACCAACGCTGTCTACAGCTAGTGGCGCCAAGGTAGTGGCGGCAAAATGTAGCAGTAGAATAGGACCGGTTCCATTTGGGCGCGACACTACATTCTGTGGCGCGCCGTCAAATGTTCCACGCTGCAGACTGTTGCTAGTGAAGCCACCTCCATTTGTCTCCTGCCTTTTCATTTCTCTGACTTACTAACCGCACTTTGTAGCGCGATCAGCTACGGCCAGTGGAGCCGCGGCCTTAGCCTTGCCTGGACATGCGGGGCTCTGTCTGGGTTGACTCCACTTCCCTAGCTGTTCTTGGGAACCACATGAATAAACCAAACCCCAAGGCAACTTCTGGAGTTGCCTTTCCTTCAAACCCACGGGATCTGCCCCATCAGGGCAAGTTCCTTAATCTGAAATGATTGCATCAGGAACACAGGAGGTTCCGTTGCACTCTTATGTAGAGGCTATCAACATTGAGAAGGCTTCTATTGATCACGACATGTAAGCTCAATCACATCATCCCAACTGGAAAGGAAGGATGAGCTTCTCAGACCACTGCTTAAAGAAGGATGGCCATTCAGGCAAAACTTCTTGGGAGAGGTAAGGCTTTTGACCCTGCAAAGTTTCGGAGGGGCAAAAAGAAAAAAACCAAGAGACCAGAGATGGGTGAAACTCCAAATTTGGGTCAAGAGGCTGAGTCAGGGTAGCCAGGCGCCCTAGAGGCAACTTGGCGACCCCTTCCTCAGCGGAAGTACCTTCAAAGAAGGCCAGGAGTGGAGCTCACGTAGGTCACGACGACCAATCAGTCTGAAGAGACTGCCAAGCATATCACACTGGATTGCGGCAAGGATTGCAACCAGGTGATGAATGGGATGTTAGTATAGGGAAAACTCCTGGTTCTTGTAAAGGACACAGGTATTGGTTTGCCTAACTAACAAACTACTTGGGAACACAATAAACTTCGGTTGACGTGTGGGGTTCTTTGAACATTTGGATCCTTGAATCCGTCCTTCCAAAATAATAATAATCATCATCATCATCATCTACACTTAATCAATAGAATAGAATATGTTTTCATTTTAAAGAAAAACAAATTAAATACAAAAATAGAAGATAGTACTTATAAATTGGAAATGGGACAGTTTTGGGCATGAGCATGTTGTGCCTTTCCTCATATTAAGTATTTGTACACAATGTGAATAAATAAATAAATAAATAAAAATAGAAATCTAAGTACCCTTTTTAAATTATTTAGTCACAACATGTTTCAGCTATATGATGCCAGTATCAAGTGATTGGAAAATAAAATAAATATTTATTAATATTCTAATATTTACTTATTTATTTATTTCACAATGGGAGCAACAGGTAAAAAACCAAATATGCTCCCTTAACATCACAATAAGACAAGCACAATTCGTATTCAAAACGAATTCAGTTTTAATTTTTCTGCTCAAAATTTTCAAGTTTATTTCAATATTATTGAAACTTTCGGATTGTTTAGTGTTATTTCCGGCTCTTATCAACCCTTCGAAATTCAAAATTCATCAGTCATATCTCGAATACGTATTCTCTGAGTGTTAATCTTTGGTGAAAACAGAAATTTCAAACTTAACCTCACTTTGGACTATTTATGTGCCAAAATCAGGAATTGAAGAAGTTTTGGGCAATTGCCTGTTTCTCTTTCCAAATATCGTGTTTGTGACTGTTCTAATAAATAAATAAATAAAACAAAATTCACTAAACTAACATTGGAAAAAAACTAGGCTACTTGAAAAAAAATTATAAATGATATTGGAAAGTAGAGTTAATTGAAAGAAAAGACATGGAATGGTGATGGAGAGATGATAACAAGCATGAATGAGAAGATGATGATGATGATGCTGATGATAAATGCCAATGACAAACTGCCTTGTATAACAATAAAGGGAGAATTAAGGGCTCTCACAAAGTATGAGTGTAAAAATTGTGTGCATTCTTATTTTCAATTGTTTTTATTTTGTCTCATGAGCAAAGTCACTTTGTGCTTGAAACATGGATGACTACTGGAAAACACATCCACCCCCGCCCCAAGATTTAACAATCTTCGAATATGGTTGAAGGGGAAAAGTATGCACCCACTGTCCTACACCTACGAACTGTTTTTATTCAACAGTCTTTCAAAAATCGTTCATTATTATGCCTAGAACTATTATTTAGAAATAATAATTATTTTTATTGTAGAAATAAACTGCAAAAGCAGTAATTTGCTGGGATTGAGGTGAATGAAGTAGCACTTACAGCATTGTAATAGTAACCAGTGTTGTAGTCATAGTACATGCCACTGGTTGCTTCGTAGACAAAGCCCGACTGGCGCACAGCGCTTTCGGCCGCCTCTTTGACCTGATCGACAATACTGCTGCTGCTGCTTTCACGGCCACCGCCATTGCTGCTGCTCTGCTGCCAAGGCACAGGCACAGGCAATGCATCTTCCCAGTCTGTCTGCGTTGAAGCATCCGCCACTGGTCTTCCCTGATAAATAAATAGATACTTCAACGACAATAGCTAATACCAACATGACAGGTTTCACAGTCAAGTAAATCATACTTCAACAAAATAATAGAGACTCTAAAACTACCATGACAGGTTTTCCCAGTCAAATCTTACATTAGTCCAGTCACTATATACATTGGTGCATGCAATTTATATTGTAGTTATGATTTTTTAATATATTATTTGGGTACATAAGAGAAGTCCAGAACCAATTTCCACTATCTAGGGCACAGACAGATGAAGAGAGTGAGAGTGATATCAATCACATATCAATTTCATTGATCAGAAGACAGCTAATTTACACAAGCAGTAGAACTGGTCAATGAAATACTTTATGACTTGGATTTCAAAATTAGTAAAAAGAGCGTCAATGAGTGGATTAGGAGGGAATATTTCTTTACCTTGAATATAGCAATTCAATTTTAATTCTTTTATTTTCATTTTATAGTCTTTTCTCTACACAATATTTGTTTGATTTTCTATGATTCTGCTGTTATAAAGTTTCTATTGTAATTATTAGTTAAATTTGACCTTAACTTTCTGCATTATTTCGATATATTATGTTTTTCTTTTACTGTTTTGCAACTCTCACCAGCGGGCAAAGATTTTCTTTTTGCTGGTGATGCCTAGATTTTATATTTTATTTTATTCAAGTATATGTATGAGTAATTATGTTTATTTAATCATATTTTTAATGATATGTCATATAAAGAGTTTTGAATAATCTAATTGGCAATAAATGGAATTGAAAAAATTGAATTGAAATTTCTTCATGCAAAATTTCTTTGTGCTAGATACAGAGTGGCCCAAAAACCTCATATTGTGTATTGGAATATGGGCTTGAGTACACTCAAAAATAAATGTACACTCAACATTTTTCGACCGAATTTGACTTATGGTGCATGATTTTGGACCGCCTTGACGAGCCGAGAAGAATTAAGTGTAGTACGATGAAATCTGAGCATTGTGTCAAAAGTTATGTGTTTGAAATTTTGATCCTTGAGGTGTTCTTAAGCGTGCCTCTCCACTAGGAAATACTGAAATGAAGTGCATCTAACGGGTGATTCTCATAGAACATAATCTCATGAACTTATGTCATTGTGCAAAATATCAATGTGAGGACAATGTAGTTGGTGATAATGGTTGAAGCTAAAAATTAAGTGTTTTTCACAATACAAGGAGCATTGTTGTCAAGTGTACCTGGAAATCTACCTGATCTAAGATTATTGAGCACAAAAATACGCCCAGAGGGATTTTGAATTATACATCTAAATGGTAACAATCGGAAGATATTGTTGATCAAAAACTAAAATTCATCAAAATTGATTTTTTCTTCAAATTTCACTCATTTTTGAAGAATCATAACTCAGTGCTCATTAGAGATAAAGAGTTCCGAATCATTCCGAATGATCCTATTTTATTCAGAATTTTATAATTTAAAAAAAGGCGAGAGCAAGTTTTTCTGTCCAATTACGAGATTTGGCAGAAATAGCTAAGAATTTGATTCTGGACTTCTCTTATTTAGGTACCCAAATAATATATTAAAAAATCCGAACTACAATATAAATTGCAAGCACACCCCCTTCTTTATGTCTATACTGACTAGACTACTACACCTTCAACTAATAGCTAAAACCACCATGATAGGTTTTTCCTGTAGAGTAAATCGTACTTCAACAAAAATAGCTAATACTACCATGACAGGCATTCACTGTCGAATAAATCATACTTCAACAAATAGATAGGGTACTTTGGAGGTCCACCTCGAACAAACTGAATAGAACGACTTTTATTGTGGAGTGTTGCATGAATGGAGGCATTGAGAAAAGATGCATAAGCTTTCTTATGTTATGCTACCTATATTTTCTCTATGAATGAACTGAAAGAGCTATGATTTGTTTAAGAACTCAAATTGAAGCAGCTGATGCCACATTACTGAAGAAACACTTGAAAATTTGACGATTTGTAAGAAATTTATTATTGACTTGGGGGGTGCCATCAGCCAAGTGAAAATGGTTTAAATATTCTACATACACGTAGGCCTATTTATCATATAAGATCGTAGCTTTGGAGCTTAGAGCTTGTAACCATGTAAGCTTGGAGCTTAGTAAAAAAAATCAATATTCTGAATTTGAAGGTGAAGCTGCAATATAACATTTTGGGAAACAAATCTCTTTTTATCTTCGTGTATCTCTTTTTATGATGTATTCATAGTTTGAGAATAAAACCAAATATTCTTTCATTTATACTGACTCAACAGTACGATAGACGTTGTATGCAAGGAACGATACAATATTGCAGATTTCATTTATACTGACTCAACAATAGACGTTGTATGCAAGGAACGATACAATATTGCAGACAGAATGTGTTACTTAGACCTACTTATTTTCTGAGCGATTACAAAAAGTGAAAATGCAACGGTGCATTCGCCAGCTTGCAGAAAATATTTTTTTTTGCAAATCTCATTAGCATTATAGAATTAAACTTGCAAATAATTTAGCCTACTAAAAACACAGCAAACTAGTATCATAGAAATTTACCTGCTTGACTTTCTCATGGAGTGTAATAATTATTCTTCTTTGTCTGATCACACAATCTTGAAGCCTTTTAATATACAACACGACTTCAGGAAGATCGGTTAAAGAGCTTTCAAAAGATTGACTTATATCCTGAAATAAGTTATTATCCTCTTCATCTTCCAAAATGATTTCGTTCTCAGTATCACACATGTTATAATATTAGTTTCTCAATCATGTCACGACTAATTATAATAAGCTATACCATTCATTCTTGAATAAATAAGTTAGTGTATATTTTTATTTACAAGGTAAGACTTTGCAATTTGTAAAATTTTCTCACAAAACAAGAAAAGAAATGTGAACAACTATGTTTACAATATAGTCAAGACGACAAGAACTAGGTTAGAAAAATCCAACTTTACATTATCGACTGTGTTATCAGTCGATAGTCAACTATCGATAAAGTAAATCCTTCAAACATTGATTATTAAATTTGATGCCGGCGCCACACTCTTGCCGAGTGCATATGAATGATGAGCAAAAGAGTGTGAATGGCTATAGTGAGGTCCACGTTATAATGGCAGTATTCGATCAACTTTGGTTTTGCTATCCTTGTCTATTATTCGACAAAGCCGGTGGTACGATCCTTTTCTAGGTCCACAATGATGCCAATTATTTTTTCATACAGTTATCTTGAAAAGTGACCATTCCTGTACTGATTACAGAACGCAAAGAATCACTTTTCTGCTCTAGTGCACAAAGTATTACTCTGCGTACTCCAGATTTGCAACTTGGCAACACAAAATAGTTGGTGGGTTATATGGAGGATTAGTGCACAAAAACAAAAATTAAGTTGGTAACAATGACTGTGATTAGATTTAGATAAGAATCATTTCAATGGCTACCCTACATTTATGATAAAATCCCAATATAGAAATCCAAAACAAGAATAATGTTCATCTAAATCATAATTAAATAATCATCATTTGAGAATTCTCATCATTCAATAATAAATAATAGTTCTTTTCTATTGATAATTATTATTTCTTGCAGTTACGTTGAAAAGTGGCCATCGCTGCACTGATTACAGAACGCAAAGAATCACTTTTCCGCTCTAGTGCGGGAATAGTATATTTCGCACCTAGGGCCGAAAATGAGACTTTTCTGCCGGAAAAACATTTTTGCCCATGGTGAGAACGTTATTTTTCGCCACACAGAAAAATAAACAATAAATATATGAAAATAATTTATTGTCTATTATAAGCACTTCCGAAAGCAAAAGTGGAAGGTCATAGCTCTAGCAAATCTGAATATCAGGAAATTGTCCAAGTATTTTAATTTTTTATTCTGATTTGTCTAAATAACCTAAAAGATTATGTTCAATTATGTAAGAGGTTGAGTTTAAACTTTTTATTCTTCCAAATGACAATAAGATGATATTATTATAAATGTTTTAATTATTGAATGATAAACACAAATAATGAAAAGTTTTTGATCAGCTGTTTTAGCACACTTGAAATTTGGCCAATCTGAATCTGAATGTCAATGGAAGTTTAGGTTAGAAGTTCTATCCTACTCTGAAAATCGAATTATTTGAATAGTTTATAATAATATATATCTTATCTGTATTTTATTCATCCAAATAGAATGATAGTATATTATTGCAGAATACTTTATTGAATTCTAGAAGCATAAAAAGATTCCGTTTATCCACTATGTTCCGTGATAAACGCAGTACTAGGAGGTTTGAGGTTAGATTCTATTATACTCTGAAAATTGAATTTGAATAGTTTATAATATCTCATTTGTATTTCATTCATCCAAATAAAATTATAGTATCTTATTGCAAAATACTTTATTCAATTCTAGAAGCATAAACTTATTCCGTTTCATAAACTATTTTGAAAACACGTTCACATCAAATCAGAATCAGCTGACTTCAAGGTTATTTTACAGCCCTAGGGCCGTAAAAATTTTACCGGCCTGGCCAGAAAACAATCACTTTCGGCCTCCATATGACGCACGTAAACCAGCTCATTACATCCAAGTGGGGCGAAAAAATTTTTCTGCACTCCAGATTTGCAACATGGCAACGCAAAATACTTAGTAGGTTATATGGAGCAACAGTGCAGCAAAATCAAAATGAAGTTGGTAACAGTGACTGGGCTGCTATAGTGAGCAGAGGTGCAACGAAGCACAACGCGCTAATTATTACATTATATATTATAACCAAGGACAACATTTTTATTCAATTTGACAATAAATTAAGGTTTTTATCAATAATAAAATTACACAGAAAAACATTTGATGGATTTCAGGCAATTTTACCCATAATTACCCATTTTTCATATTCAATGGTAACTGTAGGAAAAACTTAATGTGAAATACGTGCGCAAAGTTCCTCTGCTGCACTCAAGAAACCATTCTGCCCTCGCCTATGGCTCGGGCGTAAACGTTTCTTTCGGTGCAGCAAACTGTCACTTTGCGCACTAGTTGCACAAATAACTATTTCAACTGCAAGCAATGAGAAAAGTAGCAAATACACATTATAAAATTCGAATTTTGAGGTTAAATGATTACCATTTGATATCCATATGAATAAAAATAATAAAAAACATAAGAATAATACAATAATATTCTCTATTGTCTATGTTTTTTTTATAAATATTTTTCAGTTTACTTTGAGAATTTTTCTCGGTAATTTGAGCAAAAGTCTAAATTTCTGAATCCTGTTCCAGTACTTTTTAGCAGGATAAAACAAACTCAGGTACGATTCTTCCCGCTAGGTCGCGCGCTTGTCGGTTCAGCCATCTTGCAGCCATCCCAATCAGCTGTTGGCATGTATTTTAAATGCGAATTTGTTGTTCTATCTGTATTTTTTCTGATTCTTGAATGGATAAAAATGAGAACTTTGGCTAAGAATTTTCAACTTCAATTGGATTATTAATTTTTAAATGAATTAAGGTTTTTATTTAACAGCATCACACACACAAGCATTTGATGGATTTCAGCCATCATTTTACCCATAATCTACCACTTCTCATATTCAATAGTAACTGTAGGAAAAGTTTGATGTGAAATACAAAGTTCCTCTGCTGCTCTCAAGAAGCCATTTACTTTGCGCACTAGTTGCACAAATAACTATTTTTACAGTTTTTTATAATTTACAGTTTTTTAAAGTTTCATTTTATAATTAATTAATGCAGAGAATTGGCATCGCTATTCTTCTATCTTTATCTCTGCCATTATAACGTGGACCTCACTATAGCAATGGCGAGCGGTGGCAAAGTAACCATCCACACTCGAGCTCATCATTTGTACCCATTTGGCAAGAGTGTGGCGCTGGCATATCCTTGTTGCCTATTCCTGTTCCTGTTGCACAGTGCCTGTTGAGTGTTTACATACGGTAATTTTGAGTTTTGACTGACAATAATAATTCAACGTTTGAGATTACAAGTTTTTAACAATAAATTGAGCCCCTGTTGATCGTTGAGGAGACATCAGAGAAAACTTCATTCATTGAACAACAACATTTTAGAACATTTTTTTTCAAATACAGTGTATACAATATTGATTGCAAAGATTTGTGAAACTAAGGAAACTACAGTATGTATACAAGGAAAGAGGAATCAAAAAAGGAAAAGGTAGAATAGATATGAGGATTTTTTCATAGCTACTTTTATTTCTATTATAAAAAGTGATACTATGTTTTTTTAAATATACACTTTTTGTTAATAATACTAAGATATAGGGGTATTTCTTTTCAAAGTTTCCTTAGATAATAGAATAGTTTTTGGGTACCGTAGGTCCAACGTCAACGTTAGTAGACAGATAACAGATCTGTCTACTAACTTTGCTGTAGGCCTACATACGGTACGTCAGATATTTTGTCTAAAGTAGGTACCGTATTAGACAATACCGTATACTGCTTAGCCTATATAAAATGATTACCGGTACCATAGCCACCTCTAATACATTAGAGGTGGCTATGCCGGTTCTCATGAACCATTGAATTTGATTTCGTAGTTCAAACCATCTGTTGTTATCTCTGTGGTCGCGCTGATAAGCTACCTGTTATCGATTATAATGGTAATTAACTGTAGAGATTATCGATATGGTACTCACTTTGAAAGCGTCAAGGTTGACCACTTGTAGAGCGACTCTTCTATAGAGAGTCGTCAGAATAAAAAATCTGGTGTGGTACACTCACACAACTTTCCTTGCTCATTGATCTATAAGCCTCATTCTTAAAAGAGGATAATTTCGGGGAATAACATTATGCCGATTGGCGGCTAAATAATTAAAACTATAATTATACTATTGTTACTGTTTTCAGAGTACATTTTCCTTTGAATAATTATGAAATTTGAGGATTTTTTAAAAGTTGTCAAAACAGCTGTTCTGCAAATAAAATATCGACATGTGTTCTTTTGAATAAACTGCTCTACCTACCTACCTCACGCACGAGAAGGAGGTTACAAAGTAAATTTCTCAGGGATGGGGTGGACCCCCTGTTAGTTTCCCAGGGAGGAGACTCATGCCAGTTTATAGAGCTGATAGATAACTATACAGGGTATGTATTTGAAAAAAATCGGTCAAGTCATTTTTGTGAAAATTGTGATAGAAATTTAACAAAATTCATTCTTCTCAGGAATATTACGGAGCTCCTGCAATTGTCCTAGAAATGAGACTCATGTCAGTTGATAGGGCTTATAAATAGCTATCTAGGGTATAAATTTGAAGAAAATTGTTAGAGCCGTTTTCGAGAAAACCGTAAAAAAATAGGTTTTTTAGCCATTATCCGCCATTTTTTCCGCCATTTTGAATTTAATTTCATTGAATTTCTTATTGTCGGATCCTCATGGTATAAGGACCTTAAGTTTAAAATTTCAAGTCAATCGGATTATTAATTTTTAAATTAATTAAGGTTTTTATTTAACAGCATCACACACACAAGCATTTGATGGATTTCAGCCATCATTTTACCCATAATCTACCACTTCTCATATTCAATAGTAACTGTAGGAAAAGTTTGATGTGAAATACAAAGTTCCTCTGCTGCTCTCAAGAAGCCATTTACTTTGCGCACTAGTTGCACAAATAACTATTTTTACAGTTTTTTATAATTTACAGTTTTTTAAAGTTTCATTTTATAATTATTAATGCAGAGAATTGGCATCGCTATTCTTCTATCTTTATCTCTGCCATTATAACGTGGACCTCACTATAGCAAGGGCGAGCGGTGGCAAAGTAACCATCCACACTCGAGCTCATCATTTGTACCCATTTGGCAAGTGTGTGGCGCTGGCATATCCTTGTTGCCTATTCCTGTTGCACAGTGCCTGTTGAGTCTTGAGTGTTTACATACGCTAATTTTGAGTTTTGACTGACAATAATAATTCAACGTTTGAGATTACAAGTTTTTAACAATAAATTGAGTCCCTGTTGATCGTTGATGAGACATCAGAGAAAACTTCATTCATTGAACAACATCATTTTAGAACATTTTTTTTAAATGCAGTGCATAGGCTACAATTGATTGCAAAGATTTGTGAAACTAAGGAAACTACACTATGTATACAAGGAAAGAGGAATCAAAAAAGGAAAAGGTAGAATAAATATGAGGATTTTTTCATAGCTACTTTTATTTCTATTATGAAAAGTGATATTATGTTTTTTTAAATATACACTATTTGTTAATAATACTAAGATATAGGGGTATTTGTTTTCAAAGTTTCCTTAGATAATAGAATTGTTTTTGGGTACCGTAGGCCCAACGTCAACGTTAGTAGACAGATAACAGATCTGTCTACTAACTTTGCCGTAGGCCTACATACGGTACGTCAGATATTTTGTCTAAAGTAGGTACCGTATTAGACAATACCGTATACTGCTTAGCCTATATAAAATGATTACCGGTACCATAGCCACCTCTAATACATTAGAGGTGGCTATGCCGGTTCTCATGAACCATTGAATTTGATTTCGTAGTTCAAACCATCTGTTGTTATCTCTGTGGTCGCGCTGATAAGCTACCTGTTATCGATTATAATGGTAATTAACTGTAGAGATTATCGATATGGTACTCACTTTGAAAGCGTCAAGGTTGACCACTTGTAGAGCGACTCTTCTATAGAGAGTCGTCAGAATAAAAAATCTGGTGTGGTACACTCACACAACTTTCCTTGCTCATTGATCTATAAGCCTCATTCTTAAAAGAGGATAATTTCGGGGAATAACATTATGCTGATTGGCGGCTAAATAATTAAAACTATAATTATACTATTGTTGCTGTTTTCAGAGTACATTTTCCTTTGAATAATTATGAAATTTGAGGATTTTTTAAAAGTTGTCAAAACAGCTGTTCTGCAAATAAAATATCGACATGTGTTCTTTTGAATAAACTGCTCTACCTACCTACCTCACGCACGAGAAGGAGGTTACAAAGTAAATTTCTCAGGGATGGGGTGGACCCCCTGTTAGTTTCCCAAGGAGGAGACTCATGCCAGTTAATAGAGCTGATAGATAACTATACAGGGTATGTACTTGAAAAAAATCGGTCAAGTCATTTTTGAGAAAATCGTGATAGAAATTTAACACTATTCATTCTTCTCAGGAATATTACGGAGCTCCTGCAATTTTCCCAGAAATGAGACTCATGTCAGTTGATAGGGCTTATAAATAGCTATCTAGGGTATAAATTTGAAGAAAATTGTTAGAGCCGTTTTCGAGAAAACCGTAAAAAAATAGGTTTTTTAGCCATTATCCGCCATTTTTTCCGCCATTTTGAATTTAATTTCATTGAATTTCTTATTGTCGGATCCTCATGGTATAAGGACCTTAAGTTTAAAATTTCAAGTCAATCGGTTAATTATAGGAATGGAATTATCTTGTTCACAGACACACAGACCAACACCCAAAAATCATGTTTTTGGACTCAGGGGACCTTAAAACGTATAGAAAACATGAAATTAGGGTAGCCAACCTTAATTTTTTTGGAAACGTATAGAAAACATGAAATAAGGGTACCTTGAATTTTTTTGGAAAGCAATACTTTATCCTTACCTATGGTAATAGGGCAAGGAAAGTTAAAAATACCCTCCATCTGACATCTGAATCAGGATGTCGTAATAACTAATATATATAATTTAGATTGAAGAGATAGATAGAAGTCAGATTGTGTGTGTGAACTCCAGTCTCTCAAGTCCTCTATCAGTTCCTCATGGAGCTCCTCAAGGATCCATTCTTGGGCCTCTACTCTTTATAATCATGTAACACGATATTGAGTACAGTATTGGTTCTAAAGTCGTCTGTTATGCTGATGACTCATCCACGGTAACTGTGGATAGGGACTTGAATGCTCTTCAGCAGAAAATGATCAAGTGTCAGGATGAGGCTGCAGTGTGGTTCTGTGCAAATGGTTTGCTTCTGAATAGAGACAAAACTCAGTTGTTGGTGCTTGCACTGAGACAAATCACTGAGGTCGCTGAGGGTGCAGGAAGTGGCAGGCTTCTTGGTCTCACACTGGACCGAAAGCTTTCTTGGAGTGAGCACATAGATAGTGTATGCTCTAAACTCTCTAGATCCATATACTTGCTTCGTAGTCTAAGGGAATCAGTCCCCAAAAAGTACCTGAGGTCATGTTACTTTGCGTTTTTTCAAAGTGTCTTTGTTTACGGTCTGGAACTGTGGGGCTGTGCCCCAGATGTCCAAAAGGTACTCCTTTTGCAAAAGAAAGCTATCAGGATAATCTCCGGTGCCGCTTATCTTGAACATTGCAAGCCTCTCTTCATTAAGGAGAAAATTATGACAGTGTATAGCATGGTAGCATTTAGGCTTCTAATGAGTGTGAAGAGGAGAATAGACAGTTTCCTTTGCAGAGATGAAGTGCACAGTTATGGTACAAGAAACAGATATAAAATTGATGTTCCTTATTCTAGGTTGGGGATGATTTTAAAAAGTCCCAAGCACATTTCCCTTAAGCTTTTTAATGTGCTGCCATGCTCGGCAAGGGTTTTGCAGGAGTCCAGATTTAAATCTGAACTGGAGGGCATTCTTTTGCAAAACCCTCTATATTCTTTTGATGACTTCTTACAGATGAGAATGGACAACTTTTTCAAGCTTTAATTTTTCAACTCAGTTTAAGTCTAGGATGGCCATATTGAGCTTATCGATTTTTCTATTTTCCACAAGGCTGACCATGGTTTCCTATTATTTCCTGTGTATGATTATATAAAATCACTTCATTTTACACATGTGTTTCCAAGTTATTTTATAGTAGGCTAATTGTATTTTTACCAATGTATTTTAATTATAATTAGTATTATATTGTATTGACGTTTCCAATTGCCATTTTTTATGTGCTCAAAGGAATAAAAGCATTCTTATTCTTATTCTTATTCTAAGATTTGTATATGATGAAACTTGTAGAATGTCTATCCTTCAATCTTTTAGGCTATTGCTGTCTATAGTGCGGTCCACGTTATAGTGGCAGTGTAGGAAGATAGGAGAAAAGGGTTGCCAGATGTCATCCTTCCAACCCAAACAGCGGATAGGCCTACTGGTATATCTGATGAATTTAACTGTTCATTATTGTTGAAAATAGTTAATCATATTTTATTTGTCAAGAAAATATATTTTTTAAAGATGTTATAATAAATTTTCATGATTAAGATTAAATATTTTGCAGATTAGTTGAATTTCTACATTGTTGATAAACGATGTGGCAACATCGCAATGCGTGAAAGAGATAGCGCCATCTGCTTTGTTAAACGATAGACAAGGATAGCAACACCATTGCAAATCACACACTGCCATTATAACGTGGACCTCACTATATAGTTATTTTTCAATATAGCCCCAATGATTATGTTCGTCAATTTTAAGACATTTCGAGCAAAAAGCATTACTTTTTCGACGTGCTAGAAACATTTTTGCTTTAAAAGATAAGTGGATTGTGAAGTTGCTCACAAATGGATAGAATTATTTCTCAATTGTCAAGAGTACTGTAGCTAGTCAGAAGAAAGTATATTTTGCCTCTCAGTAGTTTCAATGTGAGGAAAGCATTAGACCTAATGAATTAATGTATGATTCATCACTCAAATTCTTGTTCGTTTAGTAATTTATATTTTTTTTTCTTCCTACTCGCGGTACTCCTTCATTTTCTGTTCAATTGTATTCAATACTAGATTTTTGTGCGCAATATTTTTTAATGCTTCAATTCCTTGTTTGCAGGTGCTCATTGGAAATCTGCCAGGTACTTTATTCAGCCTTCGGCCCCTGAAGATAATGGGTACGGTAACAGGAAATTTATAAAATTATCACTTCCAAAGTATTCAATTATTATTTTTTTTAATTGACTGGCTCATGTCTCCAAGCTTCTAATTTTCATTTGTTGATTCGATCAGGCCTATACACAATTCATTGAGAATATAATTGATGTAATTCTGACTTCGTCACTCCGATTTAACAAAGATGGCCTCCACAGAATGGCTTGAACAGTCTATTGGTAAAATGGTCGACTTGAGTCATGAGGTGATCATGAATACTCTAGCTGAACCTGCTCAGCAACCAATGAATGATGACGTCTATCATCTAACTTGTATGAACATCATTGGGCGCTTTTCACACATTTCAGAACGCTCCAATTTGACTCCACTTGAGCTTGGCATAATAGCTGATTATTTGCTGTCCACTTATGGTCCGCTTCCTAATGAATTAATATCGACGGACATTTCACCTCCAACTTTGCATGAAGAACAGTCACAACTTCCACATGAAAAATTGGATTTGGATAATGAGTATGTTTCAGACGATATGGATTTCAAAATGAGGCTGTTAGATTCTACCAATGAATACATATTTGGTACTATTAAATTAACAGAAGTAAGAGAAAACATCATGATTAATATAAGAGAGCTTGCTTTGACATTTTTTGGACAAGCTCTCTCGGACAAGGACACACAGCTGACGCATCTCTCTCTCAGTAATAGCAATGTTGCAAGCGGTATGCTTATTGCATTTTTGAAATATTTGCCAGAGTCCCGAATTGTTTCTCTTAATTTACCAAAAATATTAGAGAGAAAGATTTTTTACTATGTAGATGATTCAAGTAATGTCCGTGTTTATGGTAGGCGTGATGATGATGAATTTCATTATTATGATCGTTATTATTATAATAATGATGATGATGGTGATGAAGATTATGATAGAGGTTGCTTCAATAAGCTGTACAAATTATGCTGTGGTTCTAACAGGAGTATAAGTTATACATCATCGGAAGTTGATCATAGTGATAAATCTAAGGATGAACCAGAAGTTCAAAGAAATAATTGCTTACAGTATCTTGCCTCAATATTAAAAGACACTGAAATTAATTCCCTAGATTTGAATGGTAATGCTATCAACCTGGAAATGCTCTCTTGTTTTCTGGAAGGTACAAAAATATCTTCTCTTGGTTTAAGAGGGTGTAGGGTCAAGAGTAATGGTTTAAACAGTTTGGCAAGTGTTTTGAAAAGTACAAACATCACTTCCATAGATCTAAGCGAAAATTTATTAGATTGTAAGAGATTGAAAATATTTGTGGAAGGTTTAGAGGGTACAAAAATTACATCTTTGAACCTTAGCTCAAATAAAATAGGTGTTGATGGACTGACTTGTTTGGGAGCAGTTTTGAAAAACACAAATATCATAACCATTGATCTCAGTAGAAATGGGTTGAACTGTGATTGCTTGAAGGCATTTGCGCCACATCTGGTGAATACAAATGTTACCTCTCTGAATTTGAGGACCAACCAGATAGGCATTGATGGTGTGAAAAGCCTAGCACATGTTTTGAAGGACACACTGATCGAAACAATTGATTTGGGAGAGAATATCCTGAGTTATGAAAGTGTCAATGTATTGGCAAATTGCTTGTTGGACAAAAAAATCAAATCACTTTGTTTGAGAGGGAATGATCTAGACATTGATCGGCTCAATTGCTTGACAAGTGTTCTGAAACAATCAATCATCACTTCACTGGATGTTGGCAAATGCAATTTGCAGAGTGACAGTGTGAAGTTGTTGGCACCGGAGTTGGTGGGCTCACACATTCAGTCACTCAATTTGAGTCATAATTACATAGGTGTTGATGGCATCAATTCTCTGGCTGATATCTTGAATGACACTGACATCACCTCCCTAGACCTTAGCCATAATGGTGTGGAAAATATAAATATCTGTTTGAAGATATTTGCATGTTTAAATGCAAGAGATTCTAAGATTGATTATCTTAGAATGGGGGAGAATAAAATAGATTACGAATATTTAGCAAATATTTTGAAGGACTGTAACTTTACTTCAATTGATCTTGATAGCACCACAAACAATATAGGCTTGGAGAAATTTACATCAAATTTAGATATTTCAAACATTAGTTCTCTGAATTTGAGTGGAAATCATTGTGGCGAGACTCTTCAGAAACTAGCTTCTGTTCTCAAATTCACTTCAATCACCTCATTGAATCTCGCAAAATATTATTTACCATGCAATAGCCTGACAGATCTACTATTGTGCCTGCCTGATACGAAAATCACATCTCTCAATCTCAGTGAGAACAATATTTGTGGTAATATATTTTATTTGGCATCTGTTTTGAAATATACTAAAATCACTTCTATCGACCTAAGCGGTTGTGGAATAGGCGAAGATTATGATGAAATCAATATGGTTCAGATGTTGATCGACTCCAGTGACACATCACTTGATTTGAGATATAAATGTCTTTGTTATTTCAGTATATGTTACTTAGCAAGTCAACTGCGACACACAAGAATAATGTACCTCAACCTAACTGGCAATGAAATAGTATACAATGGTATGAAATATCTTTCTCAGGGACTTTTGGGCTCACAAATTGTTGCACTTGATCTCAGTGGAGACAAAATAGATTGTTCGGGTGTTTATTATCTAGCTGAAGTTCTCAGGAACACTCAAATTTCTTTATTGAATCTATCAAATAATAAAATCGCCTGCAAGGGTATCAGATATTTGGCAGAGGGCCTTGTGGGCAGTAGTATCTCATCACTGAACCTATCAAACAATAAAATCGCCTGCGAAGGTCTCAAGTATTTGACAGAGCGCTGTCAGTTGCAATCGCTAGATTTGAGTAAGAATCTTATTAAAGATCAAGGTATCCAATACTTGGCTGAAAATGTTGCGAATATTGACATTTTCAAGATAAATTTGTGTAAAAATATTATTGGAAAGCAAGTAGCATATCAGTTGTTAGATGGTGTGAAAAGAAAAAGAATGAATCCATTGAGCAAAGTTTTCCTTGATGTTACCAGTGATTTAACTAGTTATATCAGTTTGTACAAATATCCAGGCTGCCTTGTTGAAATCAGTGAACCGTGTTCCAGAGAAGATGTAAATTGTCTTATTGACAATATCCATCGGACACTGGGTAGGCCTATAATAACCAAATTGATTGTGTACGGAGAACATTTTGAACATTTGTTGGGACAATTTGACAACATTGACATCACAGAACTTGAAATCGAACACTACTTTGAGGAACATCATATATCTCCCATACTTGTCAATAGTAATATTGCTGTGCTGAATTTGGATTGGGATGAAGGTAAGATATTGTCGAAAGAAAAACTCATTTTGAAGGTGAAAGCTATTTCATTGAAAATTAAAACTGAATCTTTCAGCGGGCTAACAAACTGCGGTTTCAAATCTGCACTGAATAAAAGTAATATTGTGTACCTAGATTTGAGTAATAACAAGCTAAAAGATGATGGTTTTGAGATATTGGTTGAATTGTTGAAGGATTCCAAAATAATATCTTTGAATTTGAGCAATAATTCTTTGACTGAAAGTTGTGTTGTACTATTAGCCAAAGTTCTTGCTCAAACCAGAATCACGTACATAGATTTGCATGGGAATGGAATCTGCTATTTAGGAAATGCATACTCATACCTTGTCAAAGCTGCTTGCGAGTCTAGTGTTTGTTGGATTTCTTTGGATCAGAATGAAATTGAAGAGGGTTCACAAGAAAACATAGAACTATTACATTTACCTTACATTGTTCCACGAAATGATACACCAATCGAATTTCAAATTCGCTTCTTGTTCAGAGAGTTGGTCTCAGTGGACTCAGCTGGTGACCAATTCGAATTCATTGTTCCTCGCGATGACTCAGACATCACCATCACCATCAGCCACTACCCACTTCTGTTCAAATATCTTCCAGAATACAAAATGCACATCTATGACCACTTCTACATGCAGAGTATGAGAAGACATGACATTCACGTGCTGAAAAGAGTAAACAGTTTTGTCGAAAATATGAAAACTAAATTTAATAAGTTTATTGAAGACAAAATGTTGCAATTGGCAGAGAAATTTGGCCACGATAGTTTTGTGAGACTTGTTAAGGAATGTGATCGTTTAGATTTGTCTGATTTTGTTATTATGCTACTGTGCCATAGACCATTGTATTATGTGGACAGCGAAGAGAATTTCTTGCATCCGTTCATCTACAAAATGTTGCATAAATATGAGTTGCCATTGTACAATGCAATCTATGAACCGAATAAGAAACATCAAATAATATCTTACTTTGAGGAGCATTCAGATTTTGATTGCTCTCGTGAGATTATTGATTTACTCAGTTTATTGTAAATTTGACATGTATTGTTTACTAATTAATAATTATAATTAAACGAAATTCCAAATTAATTGCTGTAAATTATTATTTCATTAGCATTTGAATGCAATATCTGCTGAGTAATTTCCATCTATTGTCTACTAGTATGATGAACCCGTGTTCCCACATGAAACTGAACTCCTCCATTCAGGATTAATAGCAGTTCTATCCAATGAGATGGAAGATTCTAATCATGACTTTTGGGCTTAATTGTATGTTTTTACTGTGTTGTGTATCCATACTTTTTCACTAATGAAATAAAACTTGAATTTAAAAAACACTTATAAAGTGAAAATGCAAGCAAAGTTCAATAAACTGAAAGCATGACGAATTGAAAACTTTACAAACTGAATAGGTACTTGACGTAATGAAATCTTGAAGAATTTAAAACAGGCCTATAACCATCCTCGGTAAATTAATAATCTAGGCCTGTATGCAGAATTTCAATTTACTCAGTTCAGTCGGTCGTGATGATGCGTCATTTGTTAATTTCCTATCTTCTACATGTATAAGCTGATTATTTACTTTATTTTATTTTTTTATTATAGATAATATTTATTGAAACTTGAAAAAACAAAATATAAATCGTCAAGTCCTTGAGGACGCACTTTGATTTTTCAATAAAATTCACTGATGAACTCCACTAATACCTATAATTGACCGAGCGAAGTGAGGTCTAAGATTCAAGTCGCGGTTTGGCATTTTTCTTAATGTTTGAATGCTTAAATGTTTATATGTTGCGCATTTACGGCGAAACGCGGTAATAGATTTTCATGAAATTTGACAGGTATGTTCCTTTTTTTAATTGCGCGTCGACGTATATACAAGGTTTTTGGAAATTTTGCATTTCAAGGATAATATAAAAGGTAAAAGGAGCCTCCCTCATACGCCAATATTGGAGTAAAAATCAGACTAGAATTTATTATTCATCATAAATCAGCTGACAAGTGATTACAAAGATGTGTGGAGAAGCCAGTCTATTGCTGCATTTCCATAAGGTCTATAGTTTCAATCAGGTACTTGTGGATGAGAATATTGCGTGAGGTCTACTGTTCACAGAACTACTAGTTTATAATAGTAACATAAATTTGTTTAATTTAGGTTATTTATATATATGTTCTGCCATAGAGAAACAATAGCGTAAGTAGATATCCCATGGTATAGAGCGTTTATGTCGTAACTTTTACTGTTATCTCAAGCCGATTACTGTCGATTTTTACTGTTTTGACCGGGTAAGAGTGTATGAACGGCACAATATGAGAGACTACCAGCGTCATAAAGCTTCACAGGAAAGAACTACGTGGGCTATCAGCTTGAGATAACAGTAAAAGTTGCGACATAAACGCCCTATACCATGGGATATCTACTTATGCTATTGTTTCTCTATGGTTCTGCTATATGTTCAAAACTCTCAACATAGATTAACCGTCAAGCTTTAAAAGCTTTGCATATTTGTGTGATATAAAACCTACTCTTTTCACTGAAGATCTTGTCTAATTAAAAAATATATACAGTATATTTAAATTCTGAATCACCAGGAAATATTGGAAGAGATGTTTAATTTGTAAGATATTATTAGAGGTGAAAGTATTCTTGGAACACGTAGCTTATTGGCCAATGATGATAAGAGTATATGGAAAGACTAATAATTCACAACGTGTGAATGACAGTGAAAAATTCAGTCAAATATTATCATAGAGAAAATAAAGGTACCATAAGAAGATATCCCACACTGTAGGTAGTTCATGTTGCGAATTTCAAGCCGATTTCTTGTTAACTCAAGCCGACTACTGTAGTCTATTATCACTGTTTTGTTGGGGTGAGAGTGTAAGAACGGCACAGTATGAGTGACTACCAGCGTCACGAAAAATAACTACGGTACGTGGACTATCGGCTTGAGTTAACATTGAAATTTGGAACATAAACGCCCTATACCGTGGGATACCTTCTTATGCTATCTTTTCTCTTAGGTATTACAGTATATACCGTATGAAACGAAACAAATTGAAAAGTAAGAGTATCAAGAAACTGACAGTTCCAATGTCAATTTTCCATAGCATGTTAGAGAAATTAATGAAAAATAGTATAATTTTTATACTGGCTTTAGGTACTTTTCTGTCATTGAAAATATATATTCCCAGACTAAGAGCATATCTTTGCCATTGTGCACATCTGCATATCACTGAATATTATACAGTGCTTATCATCAACCCTTTACCCAAAAACTCAAATATGAAAATATTTGCTGTCCGATTCGTATAACCTACCTAATGTCATTAGAGATTGAAACGCACAAAATACAATCAGTTATAATGTGCGTCAGTAAAAAATGTTTTAATTAGTTTTAAATTAATGTAAAAACTTCAGATTATTACCGTTAAAACTATCGATGATACCGTGATTGAATAAAGAACATGTCGATACATAAAATAACAGTGTGTTATTTCTATTCATAAATTGAATTCTGCAACAAAAATAAATTTGAAAATACGAAATTTGAAAGTAATTCAATTCAAACATACATATTGAACGAAAAAATTGGAAATAAATGGAAGGTTGCATTTGTTCAAAATCGAATGAATATGTACGACATTTAATTTGGAGTTCAGTTTAATAATTACAATCGAAAATTATTGAAATGTGGTAAGTTATGTGATCAAAGTTTCCTCTTTTCATCTCTGAAATGAATATAAAAGTACTCTTACAATATATTGTAGATAAATTCATCAATAAGTTTTTATTCCAATCTCTTGGACCAATTTTGCTGTAGCAGAACACATTTGTATGTTGATTTCCTATGTGTATCAAATGATGAAAGAGTTACTCATATATATGGAATCTGAGAATGCTAATACAAAAAAGTAACGTTTTTATTTCAAAAAGAAAAGGCAATTAATATTATTGTAGCATAAATAAATATATTATAGAAAGTATCAGCATTGACTCAGTTCCCAAAAATAAAATCAAATGGGCGCACATAATCCCTAACTTCACGCATATAGGCGCATAACTTGGCGCCCTCCAAGTTAAAATAAAGTCAGCCTACCTATCTATCATTTTGGCGAGGAGTTGTGTAGGCCTACTATTACAGTTCGATGGAAATTTTAAGAAGAAATCGGTACCGTATTTTGCGCTCTAAGGGGTCAGTATAGTTATAAAATTTGAAAAGAACATGAATTTATAATGAATATAAGCTAAGTTATTTAAAAAATTTTGGTTTATTCCCTATTAGAAATTATATATGCTCCCTATATTATATATATATATATAGGGAAAAAGAATGACCCAATTTTAAACAGTTATATTTATTTTAAAAAATGGTGTACACAAACCAATTTTACATGAGATTACTCACAGAAGTATCAAGTTTATGATGATGTAAAAAGGTGCGTACAGACTTTCGCTCTGCTCCGCAACCGAACGTCACTCCAGCAGAGCGATTGATGATCGACCGGGGAGCAACAGTGGTTCGGCCGGGGAACGCGAGAAGATCTAACATCTTCCGTAACGTTCATGATGGGTGCGCGGGCGGAGCGACTGTGGTACGATGGAGGAACTAAGGCGGAGCGTGCTCGGTGCGGGTTGGAAGTGCGTATATGTGTACGCAGCTTTATAAGTACCGTTTGCACAGTCACAGTTTAAACTAAATTTCATTTTAAACTGATTAAATCCGTATCAAGTCTCGTTTGCTATAATGTGTTTCATTTAAGCCACTAGCTGATTTAATTGTCTCCTCCTTTTGAGGCTCGGACGACATCTTAGCCAAATTCATCCCAGACTGTTCGCAAGATGTCTGTCTTCTCGGATTGTAGCTACTGCATTAGTTATCCTGCTTTTTAGCTCCTCTATATCAAGTGCTAAGGGAGGAACAACGTTAAAGATCGTGTTTATGTTCCTTCCTTAGCTCTTGATATTGAGGAGCTAAACAACAGGATAACTGATGCAGTAGCTACAGTCCGAGAAGACATCTTGCGAACAGTCTGGGATGAATTTGGCTAAGATGTCGTCCGAGCCTCAAAAGGAGGGAACATAGAACACTTATAATATATCATCATAAACTTCATACTTCTGTGAGTAATTTTATGTAAAATTGGTTTGTGTAGACCATTTTTTAAAATGAATATAACTGTTTAGAATTGGGTCATTTTTTTAAACACCCGTATAATTCCTGGAATGGTTTGCAATATTAATATAATAAGTGCTAACATCTTTCTAATTACGCAGTAGATGTCTCCTTTTACATAGACAAAACTTGATATGCTTGTAGCTATAAATACGGCATAAGAAAGTCACTCAACTCATTCATTATATTTGGCAGATGAAAACCTCCTCTCTTATGAATCGAATACGTACCAAGTCAAGGTAAGACAGCGAACCCTGATATTTCTGATGCTGTAAAATATTCGTAATGCCATATATCTCAATCAACTGACTGCTCAGAAATAGAAGTTTCGAAAATTGAAGAATATAGACTAATATCTAGTTTGAACGAACGAGTGAGTAATTGAACGATAAGTTTCCATGATGCCTTCTTCATAAATCATAAGTTTCTAATTAGATTCGATGAACTGGAATGATTGATAAGCATGCTTTTATCATTCGGGAGAAGTTTGTGAAATGATAACATCGAGGAGTCATTAGTGGTAATAATACAATTTAATGATAAGAGGAAATTACATACAAATGTGTAAAATATACAGCAGGTGGCATAAATGTTGAAATTTCGAGTCAATAAACTAATTTTGGTAACTTCGAGATAGTTTCTCCTTGTGATTTGAAAATAAGATGAATTTAAAACTAACGTAACACAACACAAATTTGATACCTTAATTGATCGCCATGCAAATGTATGAAGAAAAGGAGAGGTATAGAGAGAGATTTATGGAAGGGGGAGAAGATTGATTTGTTCAGGTCGAATATACTATAAATCGATTTAGTATTAGAGAATTTTAAGCTTATACCTGTGTGATTCAATTCAACTGATTGCATCAGGATGATTCGGGGAAGATCAATAGTAAAAAATGTTAATTTGTGATCAAAACCTGACAGCAAAAAATACAAGTTTTTTAATTTTCCAGTTCTATTTATAAGTGAACTCTATGCAGCTTATAAAGGATTTTATTTTGTGTAAGAGGCATTTAATGAGGACTATTTACATAGTAAAATATTGTAGATAGAGGCTGAGAAGGTGATTGGGTTTATATGGATATCCTCACCATTCTGGTTTCATGAAACGAAATTCAAGCATACAGAGCAATCAACATTAGAATGCAAATTCTTTTGTCCATACAAACTATAGTAATGCTACATATAAACACATAAGTTTTATTTGTAAATTTATTCTCATCTATTTCTATTACATGACATGTGAACAACACTCAATGAAGAAATCGGTGAGGACCTGACAAGTCACATCGTTCCACGCACGCAAAACACCATTTTTAAAAATTTATCAACGACAGTCCGAGCTAGAACTCGCCTTACTTTTTATTCAAACACGACACTATTTATTTATAATTAACAACAGATGATTATTCATTCACTGATGAATTAAATTGTCCATTTTGGACTACAAGATTCACCTGACAACTGACGCAGGTGACGCATGACGCAATCGAGTACACGGTAAGTTACTGGTTTCTAGCGACAAACAACAGAACGTCTTCTTTGGTCATCTGACTCCACACTAGACACGTGGAATCTTGCCGGCCACAAATTAACATTACTTTATAGTAGTAGCAATAATATTACAATAATCATTATATCCATTAACCATGATCGCATTACGACTTTAGCACTATTTGACTAGATTGACAACAACATATTGTTTTATCGCGTTTAAATAGTAATACATTTTTTTATTTTTACCATTGATCTGCCATTAACAAACTTCTCAATAACTTAGACAATTTCAACAATTGGAGATTTACAAGCATTACAATAATCAAGACTAGGCTAATTTAAGAACAGTCACTTTTTAATAGAATTAATATGCTCTTGACACATGAAAAATATTTTGTTACTTGGATTTACTTGAAAAGTCACCTTAAAAGTTACCTGCTTAGACAATCTTCCATTAAAGAGTATATTGAATATAATTTCAATTCACGAGAGGTCAAGATTTAAGACATTAGAAGTAGACTTTCACAATTCATTTGTAGAGTCATAATGTACTGTGATTGGGAGTGATCTAAAAAATATTATTCAGCCACCTCAAGTTAGCAGTAAGAAAACTATGCTAATAAAAAATCCATCATAATATCACTAGACTTGAAACTCTTTCCAAGTCTGAAGCATTCTCTTTAAAGCTCACTACAGATTTCCAAACAAGTTTTGTTTTGTGAAAATATACAATAAAAACATAAGGAGCTGAATGCATATTCAAATTCAATTCTGCGATCCTCAGATTGGCTCAGGAAGCCAAAACCAGAAGATTAACAAATTTTGAATAGTTTTACAAAGATATGCACCGTGTGTTTTTCATAAGACTACACTCAGACGCCTTACCACTATCTCGAATCGAGCAGTGCAATTCGAAAAGTATAGTATGTAATTATTTCAATCATTTACTGAATAATTCCAATGCATATCAATAATCATCATTATTAATCATAATATTATTGTGATTCATAAGATTCAAGAAGTTTTCAATTTAAAAATTTGATCCTATGGGAGAGAGCGACTTATTTAAGTCAGAATTTAAACAAAACTAAAAACATGTTAGCGATAGTTTAAAATTCATTTTTACATTTTTTTAAATATTCAACAATTATATTACTTTTACTTATCTAATAGATACAAAAATTCCACTCATCTTACTATAAACTATGTAATTGTGGAGTAAATGGATGAGACCATAAGATTAGAACAGTTGATAATATCTGATCCAAAGCAAGATAGAGTTTATTGTATGAGGCATGAGACAAACGACAGGGAGTATAAGTCCATAACAAATAAGTTGATAAGGGTTTGTTCCCTTAATATGCAACCTTTGTACCCTTACACACTATGTATGCTTTTCATAATATGCTTTACCTCCCTATGTGCGAAGTGCCTCATATCCCATGCAGTTAATAGTTTTCAGGATACCGTAAATTTCCTGTCTTTCTCATTTATTAATTCCTTATTGTTATTATTTACAGCTATTTTAATTTTGGCGAAAATTATTGATATGGCACGTCTTACAATTACAAGTTTGTTTGACGCTTGAGGAATTTAGCCAGTTAGAATTGTCAATAACGGAAATTCCAGCTTCCATAACATTCAATTAAAATCAAATAGAAATGCAAAGAAAAGGAATGTTTTATCAAGTTTTAATTGAAATATTTGTGGATGATATTAGTTAACTCTACAATGCGAATCTGCGAATGTTTCTGGTAAGCTTAGTGGATTTGAAAAGATTATCTAAAAAGCTTAGAAACAATATCAAAGGGAAAAAAATATCCAGTTACAGCCTTCTGACTCTATATTAACCGTGAATGTGGTCAATCAGACAATAATCTATCTTATAAAAAGTTTGTAAAATAAGGATCTTTAATAACTGATAAGATATCTAGATTTATCATTTTCACGATTGTTGCCAGTTAAAGCACATATCTTTAGATATTCTAAGCAGTAAAACGTATGTTCGATATTATGATAATTAAATAATTTCCTCTTAAGGAGCACAAAGTCGCAAGGTGTGCCAAACAGTTTCTTGAAAACTCTCAATCACTCCTCTATAAAGGATTTACATTCCAAAAAATGCAACATTATTATCATGATTAATCAATAAATATTATTATTTTTATCATTATTTAATTGGCAGTTATCATGGGGAATTTAGCTAAAGAATGATGATTCTAAACCATTCAACTCCTACACATTTATTTAGAACTTGCTCAACTCTAATTACGTGAAAAAAATAGAATGTTTTTATATTAGACAACTTCAACATATTGTGAATATAATATGAAATATAATTTCACCAATGACATTCAATTTCCTATCATTCCTCTGATTTCACTTTGTTGACTGAAGCTGAAGCCGAATGCTGTACATTAATGCTGTACTTGAAACAATCAAAGCCAACAGTAAAACAGTAATCGAAGATCTTCATTTCTATCTAAATTTCACATCACTCTAAGCGGGCAATCTATTCAACAACAAATTCATCAATATGTTTGTTTATAACCAACCCTGACACGACATTAATATTAATCTCTGAAACCTCACTATAATACAATCTCATCTCCATTTAGGGCCTACAGTTTCAGCTTCCAATTGTCCATATTATCAATTATCACGTTCATAAATAATTTTAA
Organism: Nilaparvata lugens; assembly: GCF_014356525.2. Taxonomy (NCBI): domain Eukaryota; kingdom Metazoa; phylum Arthropoda; class Insecta; order Hemiptera; family Delphacidae; genus Nilaparvata; species Nilaparvata lugens. The sequence goes on along the minus strand of NC_052505.1, from coordinate 80,108,443 downwards.
ACCAACAATTATTCATATCAATTAGCAAAATGAGGAAGTCAAATCAACACAGCCATCCAGACAAAACTCCCGCCAAGTATTACGGGCCTCGGCAGTAAATGGTTTGATCGTGAAGGCTGTTATAAATGAAGGTCCGTTATAAAAATGATACAATGTTGCGTTTAGATTATAATATGCTTACAGATATTAATGTTCAATGGTAAAATTACAATAACACACTGAATTCATTACTTTCATATGAGATAATTATCATTATTATTTGAATCTTTAATGACGTTTATAAATTTACTATTCACACAGCTGCAAAAAATTATCACCTTCAAATATAGTTTTGCACAAAAGTTCAATTCGCTTGTCTATTACCATGATATTCTTGATATTGTACTCAAATATACAATCGGTACACAATTTCACACACATAATTTTAATATAATAGGGGGTTCAATAGATTATTTATATATGTTTATGTATATTTATATATATAATATGTACAGAAATATGATTAAATTAATGGAATTACATATACTATAATATTTCTCATGATCCCACTGGTCAACGGATTTGTAAGTCTTAAATCTTTACGGTATTATTCTATTGATATTTTAATATCTCAATAATAAAAATAATATTACATTTATAGTAACTCATCTATTAGAATAGCTATCTTCTACATAATTTTCAACTTTACTTCAACATTTTGTCAATTTATTCCAAAAGATTAATTTAATCGAAGTGTTCATTTAAAATCAATAGATATGGAATGAGACTTGGCATACTGTAAAGAAGAAAAGCGATTGGAATTGGGCGTTTCATTGGAAATAAATTAACATTGATGTCACAATTTTTGTAGCTGTGCAAACAGTTCTAAACAAACAGTTTTAATAATTTGTATTTAAAATGGTATGGTCAGAGTCTCCACTATATTACAATACGTTGACAACAGTTAAATGTCCTGAAAGTTGACTACAATATCGTTTTAGTTCACCCGATCATCTTACAAGCACTGAATGTTTTCTGGTAGCTACATAAATCTATTGATGTACATATTTTTTATGCAAATTGAAGCAAACTACTTTAAACCATCAGTATCACTTATTTTCTATTTACAACATCTTTTGGGAAAATCAAATTGGGAATAAGCATCAAATAAGTTTACAAAATTATCCATGAACATTATCAGATAAAAGCATACAAAATTTACAAACACTCACTTTTACGGATGTGGGTAAATAGAATAACATAAAGTGCTTGTCCAATGATGCACTGCTGATGCACTGCTATTATAATAGAAACTTAATAAAGGCCACAGCCTCTTAGATTGTTTGCTATGATGACGTCAGTGACTGCGTCGAATACAAACTGTATGTTGTTGGTGTCGGTGGCACAGGTCATGTGACAATAGATCTCTTTGGTAGTCGATTTGTTCTTAGCCTCGAACTGTGCTTGAATGTAAGCTGCAGCTTCGCCATACTCTTGAGCTCCTGCAAAATAAACAACTTGTTAGTTCGGCGGAGCACAGTAGAACAGTAGTTAGCTACACTCACTAACATCACTACTCACACACGCCCGCCTATTCACACACTAACACACATACAAATTGGATTTAGAGTATGATGATATATGCAATAGGATCGGTGGAGTAGGCTGAGAAATAGAAGCTCTTTACACTTTTGAGCTAGGATGCACGGTTTAAGAGATAAAAATCTGAAACTTGAAATTTGGGACTGAAAAAAATTAAAGAATTCTAAATTTTATGAAATTGTGATACATAAAATAAGACCACCTTGGAGCGCTGAAGAATAAAGGTCCTCTACACTTTTGAGCTCGGAAACACGGTTGAAAAGATAAAAAATCTGAAACTTGGATTGGGACTTAGGGGGTAAATTAGAATTAAAAATTTTTTTTGAACATGTGATGCATTAAATAATACCACTTTGAAGCGCTGAGAAGAATGAGCCCAATTTGAACCTCATCCGATAAAGTATTGAAAAGTTAGATTGATCTTTAGGGTAAAATTTCCGAATAAGGGCCGCCATCTTGAAACAAGGATGAATTAAAAAATTTTAAATATATACGTTTCTGCGTTTTGTTTTAAAGTATTGTATACCAAATTTTATTGAAATCGGACCTTAACTGTGACTGTAACTGCGGTACAAACAAACAGACAAACGCCGATTGACTTGAAACATAGAATTTGCTTCGCTCATTCATCTATTATTCAAATCAATCAATAATTTTATTCAATTTAACACAATATGAAAACTCAATCAAATTCAAATTGAATCTTTCCGAAGACTTCTGCTACTGCAAATATTAGGGTTTACAGCTAGATGAAAATTCTATGAGAGCTACTATCCAAAAATTATTTGCCAGCCCGGGAATCGAACCCAGTACCTCCTAATTGCTAGTCAGGAATTTAAAAGGTTATTTACAGTATTTAATTGGGATTTTCGTTTAATAATTATTATTTATTAATTAGCATTTGAACAAATGCAATTTCTCATTTATTTCCATCCATATCATTATTGTCAAGTTCGGGAGCTACAATGTCGAGCCATAGAAAAAAGGTTACACAAGAATAAATGCCATGGTATAGGGCGCTTGAGCTGATAATCCTTGCAGTATTTCTTCGTGAAACTGTGTGACGCTGGTAGTGTCTCATACTATGCCGTTTGTACACTCTCACCCGGTCAAAAGAGTAATAATAGACAGTAGTTAACAGAAATCGGAGTTGACAAAAATCGGCTTGAAATTGAACATAAACTACCTATACCATGGGATATCTACTTTATGCTATCTTATTTCTTTGGTCAAACTTAGGGTCATATCCACCATCTTCGTCTCAAGCTAAAGTACGACTACTTGAAGAAATGGAAAAATTTATTACAATGGTTATATTCCGGGTTTAAACAAAAATCTGATCCATCTCAGTTTAAACTGAGTCTTAGGGTCAACTCACACTTACGCGACTCAAGTCGAGAAGAGACTAGAGTTGCAGTCTCTTCATGTGTTTTCAAATGGTGACGTCGCGGAGACTAGAATCGAATCGACTGGTCTGAGTGTCACCATTTGGAAACACATGCTGCGTCGAAAAGAGACTAGAGTCGCAGTCTCTTCTCGACCTGAGTCGCGTAAGTGTGAGTTGAGCCTAATTATTTTCAAGGCGAGTGCATACCTACTATAAATTATATTCAAATTAGTTGAAAATAATCCCATAGTATCCTTTTTAAAAAGTTTTAAATATAAAATACAATAACAACTAGTTTCGGATGTTCAATCCATATATTTAAATTATATGTTGTTTGAATACATGGAGGGTTCCAAAAGTAGTAGAAGGCATAATCTGGTCTTTTCAACCAACTCATAAACCTTCGGCATTTGTCAATTTGATTGATATCCTTCGGCATTAGCAAAAACCACAACATTTTTGCCTCATTGGTGACGCAAAACAATTTCCACTTTGTGTGGATTTCCACTTTTGGAACCTTAGAAAACCATTATGAATAAATTACTTCTTGAAGGCAACAGCTTCAGAGATCTTAAGCCATATCCGTCCCTTCTGATGCCCTCTTGGGTGACATAAGACACTATGAACAGTGTCAGTTCTGAGCTTTTGGTGGAGGTTAAAAAGAGTTGGCTACTTGGTGCTCTGTCAGAAACACAATAGATTTAGGATCATATAACATTCAGCCACCAGTCTCGGCAACCAGTGGCTCGCCAAGTATCCGAGTGAGTTAAGGGGTATTATACTCTGTACAAAATAACTTTGGAATTGGGAGGGACATGCGCAGCAGAGAAGGCATACAGAGGTGGAGAAACAACGGCGGCGAAGGTACCGTTCTGAACCGGCCAGTATTCTCTAATTTCTAGTGAGTATTCAAGCGCTCATTCTAAACTTATGGAGTTTCCTCTCTGGAAGCATTCAGTCGACTGACTCTATTAGCAACTGCGCTTCTACCTATGACTTTATCCATCACTGTAATTGGCTGATCTCCCTCCATTTCTATGCGCTGCATATTCCTCCAAGTCAGAAGTAATTTTGTACGGAGTATAAGGGAGTAAGGTCGCCAGCCGGGTCATCAGATTCTGGCTGCCGGCCACAAGATTTTGGCGACCCGGCTGGTGACTCACTCGGGTCATCAGCCCGGCAGCCAATCCTGGTGTCCCAGCGTGCTTTACACGCGGCCGCCAATGGTTGATCCCTGGCGACCCACTAGTGGCAGGTGGCTCAACTCAATAAGAGCCGAAATATTGATTACTAATCAGCTGATCCTAGGTTTATGTTGGCGTGATTATGGCCCATATGAATAAAACCAGAGCAAATGCTCATGAGCAAGAGCATGGACCATAAGGTTTTGCTCATGAGCAAAAGGTAGAAGCAAAAGCATTTGCTCATTTCTATATGAGCAATACCTTATACTCTTACCATATGCTCCTTAACTCTGGAGCAAATGCTCACGCACTTTAAAGATTTTTCATCAGCTGATTCGCTTTTGTAGCCTTACTATGTTTTTATAGCTCACGGAAGCACTAAATATGCAAGTAGGGGGCACCGCTTGTGTTTGCGTCGTCTGTTCTGTTTTCTATTTATGAAAAGAGTTTTAGGTTAGTTGAGTTTAGAATTTTCAAATAATAGCGTGAAAAAATGTCATCTCTATAATAATCTTCAGCATATTCTTATAATATCAATAGCCTTCTTATAATTGTCTACACTCTCATCTTCTTAAATGCCTATTTCCTATTTTGTGATGGCTATCTTTATATCAGGTAGCTGCTATCTTTTATATTTATTCTTTTGTAGGAATAATGGTGATATATATCATGGTTGAATCTAAAAAGAGTTTTATAGTTCTCAACTATTGGTTGTGATCGTGTCTGGTATAGTTTCCTCTTCCTCACACGAATTAGGAGCCATTTTACTATGAGCAAAAGGTGATAAGCTGCTTCAGACTAGACTCACATTTTTGAAGCATTTGCTTCAAAAGTTGAGCAAATGCTCTAGTTTATTCATACAATTTTGAGCAAAAGCTTTTACTTTTGAGCAAATGCTCAAACTATTTTTTTGATGAGCATGAGCAAAAGGTTTTGCTCACGTTTATTCATAGAAAATGAAGCAAATGCTCCATATTTTACAAGTATAAGCAAATGCTCAACTTTATTCATATGACCCATTGTCTCTATGGGCCATAAGAGTACATGGAGAAGAGACATCATCACCTCCACAGTAGGCCTATTCAGCTCATCCTAGTAAAACTAATGCCAGTCGAAAAAATCTTATGTTTTATAGCAACATCACATTCATTTTTCTATTGGAACAGTATTATCCAACTCATGTTCTAAACACGAACATATTTCTAATAAGAAACTCCAGTAAAATATCAACCATTTCGATTCATCTCATTTTTTTACAGGATCGTATAATTTCAAATATTTTTCCATAAATAAAAAACCAAAATATATTGTGAAATATGTATTAACGACACATAATTCCATGAGAATACTTACCAGCATATTCTGGAAAACAAATGGTGAGAGGCGACTTCTTGATTTTCTCTTCGAACAAATCTTTCTTGTTGAGGAAGAGGATTATCGATGTATCCGTGAACCATTTGTTATTACAAATCGAATCAAAAAGTTTTAAACTTTCTTGCATACGGTTCTGTAACAAGAAAAAAGCTCTGTGATTAATGAAATATTGGCACTATTCAAGTATCAGTTGATACCAATTAATAAACCTATACATATCACATGGTGGAAAAGCTATACGGTAATTAATTACATGGAATTGACAAAGCATCATGGTTGACAAAATCATACATGGAATTGACACACCATCATGGTTGACAAGATAAAAGTAACTTAATTATCCTGGAAAAATTAGGGAACCAATATTTTCTGTGAATTTTTATATTACTGTACAATACTATATTCTATTTTTCAAAAAAAGGTAAAGATAGCTATTGTGGTTTGAATAATTATATTAGAGAGAAATCGTGCTTTGCGAAGTGAAAATAGTAGATTGAATGTTGTATAAATCTTCTAAAAACTTGTAAAATTTCAAGATGTATTACATAGAAACATCTATCTATAGAGTGCTGTTACAAGCCTACTACATACCTAATATTATATTTTGATTTATTGATTTAGAAGTACTCATTTTACAAAATACCTCATAAGATTTTCTTTCAATTTCTATTGTTTTTCTTATCCTATTTTACCTTCATTAATCCCATTCTCTCATCCCTTCATTTTTCCTTAGTCCATTTTACCTCTCAAGGATTGAAGGATTCCCTAGTACATATGTGAGTAAACATAGTTGGAATGGTTTACAATCCTCCCCAATTTTTTTCAACACAAAACGTGAATGATTATTCTATCAATTGTGATTGTTTTTATAGTTATTATACATTTATCTTGTATTTATATACATTATACTTGTATTTTTGTATTGTTATCTTGCATGTGTGTGTAAAATGAACAAAATCATTTGAAATAAAAATTTCTAATAAAAGGACCTCGTTATGAATCACATGAATTTAAAACTTTCTCTTGATTAAAAAATATTACACTACACTGTAAAGATATGTTCTTTAATACGGTGTTTTTACTATATTTGCGCTCTAGTGTTAGTTGACCGAGCGAAGTGAGGTCTAAGATTCAAGTCGACGGTTTGGCATTTCTCTTAAAAATGTTTAAATGTTTAAATGTTTATATGTTGCGCATTTACGGCGAGACGTGGTAATAGATTTTCATGAAATTTGACAGGTATGTTCCTTTTTTAATTGCGCGTCAACGTATATAAAAGGTTTTTGGAAATTTTGCATTTCAAGAATAATATAAAAGGAAAAAGGAACCTCGTTCATACGCCAATATTAGAGTAAAAATCAGACTATAGAATTATTCATCATAATTCAGCTGACATTGATTACACAGATGTGTGGAGAAGCCAGTCTATTGCTGTATTTCCATAAGGTCTATAGTTTCAATCAGGTACTTGTGGATGAGAATACTGCGTGAGGTCTACTGTTCACAGAACTACTAGTGTTATCTGTAGATAGTTACTTTAGTGTTATCCTGCATATTAATGACTTCACGTTGTTGCCTGTTGCCGCCACGCTAGAGGTTGAGGTAATAGTCAATAGATGGCAGCACCATCTGTTTCCATGACAACGTGAGAGAGAAGCAGTGATCGATATACTCAGCTCGCCCGACAGCATTACACATTAAATAAATTGTCATCTTCCACATCAAATCTGCCAGTTCATCCACCAACCAATATTCATTACGAATACATTAATTAGTTTAATGTTAGGCTATTGATCTTATAATTGAATTAGACCCAAAAAATGAATTCTAAGAAAGAGTAGGCTAGCATTTTTTTATAAATTTTATCTTCAGGTAGGGAGGTACTTTGTACTTATAGGTTGGTACCTAGGTAGGATTTTATTTTATAAGAAAGAGTAGGATAGAATATTTTTATAAATGTTATCTATAGATAGGGAGGTACTTTGTACTTATAGGTTGGTACCAAGGTAGGATTTCATTTTATAAGAAAGACTAGGCTAGCATTTTTTTATAAATTTTATCTTCAGGTAGGGAGGTACTTTGTACTTTATAGGTTGGTACCTAGGTAGGATTTTATTTTATAAGAAAGAGTAGGATAGAATTTTTTTATAAATAAATGTTATCTATATAAAGGGAGGTACTTTGTACTTTATAGGTTAGTACCTAGGTAGGTTTTACTTTCCAGATAGGTAGGTACTAATTACTTCAATTAGGTATATTTTGTAACCATTAGAACAATCAACAATAAAATATTTCAATGGAAAGCTACATCCCGTTTTTGTTCCGGTAACTTATTTGTAATCCATTTCATTCATTACCGTATACTTTTTTGTGAAGGATAGTATACGTATTTTTTTCTCAAATACAATACTGACTCTGTGCATTAACAGTTATAAGTACTGTACTTGAAGAATGAGGATTTTTTAGGTAGCACATTCATTAACAAAACAAGCAAAAAAATTATCGTTGATAGGAATTTGAAGAGTAATGTGAAACCTAGTAACTTATGTTTTTTAGACCTGCTGAATTATTTTACTGTGAAAATTTTACAATATTCTTGGAATATTATATACTCCACAGATTTCATCTTCTCAGAGATTATTCTAAGAAAGTATCTTCTCAGAGAGAGTATCCTTAGTTTTTATCTTCCGGTCAGAGCTTTCTTGTGAAATTAATGAAAACATAGATAACGAACCTTTTACATACCTTAAGGTTCATGTGAGCGTAGTTTCAGTAATTGTGTACTTATACTTTTTATATTATGTATACTGTGTATAAATGTACATTGTATGCTGAATTTGTTGGAAACAAATAAATTCAATTCAATAACTGGATAAATACTACACTAATAATATTCTCAGCGACTCATTAGATGTCGCACGTCGCTGAGAGGAAGCGGATAGAAAGAACATGATCACATTTTCCATAAAATTCAATAAAAGACAAAGAAAAGCTCATGAATCATTAAAAAATTTTACAAGAACACGTGAAAGTCTCACGCTAGTTGAAAAAAAATTGAAGCGAATTGAATATGTGTTCAAGTTCCATCAAATTCTATCAAATAAATGCGAGGTATCGACAAAGAGATATCGAGATATCGATAAAGGGATTGCAGATGAGAGCGCAAATTTATTTAATACTATTTATTTATTTCACTATGTAAAGAGTACAAGTATCCAAAAAAAAGTCAAATTTTAGTTAGTTTTCATACATTTTTCCCCGTTAGTTTCATCTATTTGATTTTCCAATCTTATTGGAAACTTGATACCCAACGTACAAGATTAACCAAAGTACAGAAGTCCCATCACGTCTAAGGAACAAAGGTCTACAATAGGTTGCCAGAGTCAATAAAAAATTATCCAGTCTCTTTGTTCGGCAAATTACTGTTCGATCTTCTGCGTGCAAACCCCTTCTATTCTTTGGAGGAGGTTTTCACACATACTTTATAATAAATTAAGTGTTAAGTGTTATGAATATTCTATTGATGTTGCTGATGACTGTATGGTCCGATAGCAAAAGAATTAAATCTATCTATCTATCTATCTTATTCAATGTTTGGCATGACATGACACTTAAAAAATGTTATAAGTTCCAAAGTATGTCTAATTGTTCGAGATTAGTTATGAATTGTTGTATAAAACATTATTTAAGAATTTTCAAACAGCATTGGATGATTTTCCGCCTCTTAAAATTGAAAAACAAATTTATTTGAGATTTGACAGGGCGTTGTCTGAGAATGTTGCAACAATTCACGTTATTAGGAGCAGAGTTCAGTAGGCCCATAAATTTCCTCGAGCCAGGCCATGATCTGGAATTGCTTCAATTACCGAGTCTACTAAGTGAGCACGATGTGAGTAATAATTGTCACACATGAGCTTGGCACCAAATGAAAGACACAGAGGAGAAGTCACACCTACGTTTTCCAATTACACTAGGCAACTCAGGAATGCAATCAAATGGGATTCCTTCAGCTAACAAATGAGGCACGCTAAGCCCCAGTGAATGCAACACATTTACCAACCTACTTCCTAATTTTTACTACATAGTAAAGAATTTCTCTTGTCACTGGGAGATTACCACTAACGTGCTTGGACATTGTCTCTAGTTAATTGTTTATGATAGAATTTAAAATTATAATTATTTCAATTATTTATCACAGGCTAATAAAAATTTATTTCAATTCCACAAAACATAGTAACGTTTTGCTCTCCATCTCCTCCCATAAGGTGCAAAACTCATTGGTGACAATAAATTATTAACATAGAAACAAAATTTCGAGGAAATAGTACTTTGTCACTGGCAAATTAAAACTTAGTGCTAAAATACCCCAATGGCGGCCTTCAATTTCAAGTAAGAGCTATCTTTGGGAAGGCATAGGCATTGTGGGTCTATATCTAAGCTAAAGTTTGTCATGGGATGCATTGGCTATTTGTCGGTACGAAGTTCGCCGGGCCAGTTAGTCATAAATAATGATAATGATATGAAGTTTGTAATTTTGACCATAATTTGTAAATTATGATGAGAATTATCAATTATTGAGGCTTGAGAGTTGAAAAATCGTGTTCAGCGACCGAAGATACATAATATAGCGTTCCTGAAATACATAATTTGAAATTGCTTCAATTACCGAGTCTACTAAGTGAGCACGATGTGAGTAATAATTGTCACACATGAGCTTTGCACCAAATGAAAGACACAGAGGAGAAGTCACACCTACGTTTTCCAATTACACTAGGCAACTCAGGAATGCAATCAAATGGGATTCCTTCAGCTAACAAATGAGGCACGCTAAGCCCCAGTGAATGCAACACATTTACCAAGCTACTTCCTAATTTTTACTACATAGTAAAGAATTTCCCTTGTCACTTGGAGATTACCACTAACGTACTTGGACATTGTCTCTAGTTACGTGTTTATGATATAATTTAAAATTATAATTATTTCAATTATTTATCACAGGCTAATAAAAATTCATTAGAATTTAAAATTATAATTATTTATCACAAGCTAATAAAAATTCATTTCAATTCCACAAAACATAGGTACGTTTTTTGCTCTCCATCTCCTCCCATAAGGTGCAAAACACATCGGTGACAGTAACTTAAACATAGAAACAAAATTTCAAAGTAAAAAGTACTTTGTTACTGGCAAATTTAAACTTATTGATGACTTATTAGATACATTGATCATAATAAAATCGAATATTATTCAAATTCAAATTAATAGATTAATTATGTATTAGTAATTTATAAATAAGGGCTAAATGATGAAGCCTATCTTTAAACGACCAATAAAATACTCTCAACTGTCCTAAATCGTAGAAAAGTTTCAAATAAAAGAATGAAGATTTTTTTACCTCTGATACTGTAATAGATGAGATATAGTGATACTTATTCATAAAGTAAATTCTAGAATATTGTCTGACTACATCACGTATTTATTTTTGAAAAATTACATATAGGCTACATAAATCAAATCAGAAAATTCTTTATTGGTTTTCCAACGCAATAAATATATAAAAAAACAAACCTTTCAGCAAAAATATAAAAACCAATCACCTGCAAGGAAAATCCTGTGCGCAGGTGGGAGTTGTTAATACAAATTCAATATGAGTCACTTTACAAAAGATGAAATAATAAATGATATAATATAATATTTAATAAAGGTGATGAATAAGTGGAATGAGGATAAAAGAAAGAGAGAAAGAATGAAAAGAGAAAGATAATGTTTCGATAAATATGGTGTCATCTTCAGTGTGAAATATAAGAAAAATGTATGCAATTTTTAAAGTTAAATACGTGATGTCAGACAATATTTTAGTGTTCCCAATCATATTTTTTATCTGTTTAGAAAATTAATGTGAAGAGTGGAATTAACAGCAACGGATCAGATCAATCAAGCAAAATATTTACAATTAAAATAAAATATTTCAAAATGCACCTTATAATCATTATTCTGATGTCAAATCGAGAAATTACAAGCCTATACATTAATTTTTATTCACATTATTTATAGTAGAATTTTTCAAATAACGTATACTTGGTTGAAGAAGAATGACATAAAAATATTAGGATGAAACCAATACGACGTAGGCTAACGCCTACAGCCATCGATATAGTGAAACTATATGCAGCCATCTCTAGTTATTTGTGTATTAATTGTTTCATACTTTGACGAAGTCTGTCTGGCGACTGCCGGTCATGGACTGAATATACTGAATTACTGATATCAGATTCATGGAATTTATCACTTCTCCTCTTGAATTGGATGTTCTTACTAATCATGAAAAATAAATATGTTGTTGTTACTATCATCTTTGTGAGGAGTATCAGTTTTCAATGTATCTTTTCTTGTAAATATCGTTATAACATCAATAATAATGCAAGTTTATCAGGAACACATTTGAACCATTTCAAGCCATATCTGAGAGTAAATTGATATCTTTTGATCAGGACAGTCATTAACATGAAATGTAGATGAACCATTAAATCAGTCTTTTTTGACTTCACAGCCTTTATTACACTTATAAAAACAATTTTATTGGGAGCAGCTTCATAGCCACATTGCCTGGATCTTATTATCTCCATCTCTGATAACTCTGGATTCCCATTAAAAAATCTATAAAGATGGAGAAATTATGGATGTTATCCTTCAATTTCACTCTTCCAGGGTCAAAATAAATTATATACTTTATGGATGTGAGAAATTTAATAGGATACTAAACTGACTTCACTTGGTATGGAGTTGGTTTCGTTCAAAAGATCACTTATTGCTACTTTTAAAATCTCAATACCTTGGATTATCTGAGAATAATATTTCTATCGCCTAATTTTCCAAAATATATGTACTGGATCTGTACTGATGTATTACTGTACTGATCACTGTGAGCGATTATTCATAGATCATACATATCATAGGATATGAAATCATGATAAATTATGTTCTTAATAATTCATTTATGAAAAATACATATAGATCTTTTCAAGCTTGAACCATGGAATTACAACATAACTAAAGAGATAAATACCTCATTTCAAATAGATGCTACTTTATCAATGTATGTACTTTGTAATCCATTCATTCCTTTGTACATTCAAATGCATGGAAATTAGCAATTGAAAAATGTTCAAAAATGCTAGTCAATATAAATCTTGAAAGATTTTTCATTATTATTATTATTATTATCATTAAATCCCATTGTTTCATTATTTTATTGCTACATATTGCTACACAATACAATTAAAATTATTATCAATTTTTTTTCTACTCAAGATTGACAACTATTTTTCTTTTGATATGATTTGAATTGAAAATTATTTATTTTGGGATCACTGATTGATTATATCAATGTACTATTTCTATGGGGTTTTTTTTAATATAATGTAAAACTTGACTCCTCCAGTCAAACCTTCTTTTGAAGGTTTTGGAGAATTTATATTTCGTTTGGTTTATAATATTTGAAATTTTCCACTGGAAGGGAATCTTCTTATCTTTTGTCATTCTTGCTTTTTTTATTATTCTTCATTTGTTTTGTTTGTAAGATTTCTTTTTATAAGTGTATTTTTCATTTTTGTTTGTTATATTTTCTATAATAAACTCCCTTCTTCTGGGGGTACCAGGACGAAGGAAAAAGGAAAGGAAAAAGACAATAATATTGTGAGATTTAATTCCAAAAACAACGTTTGGGTAAACATACCTCAATTATTTCATAGAATACTCAATTAGAAAAGTATAGTTATCTAGCCTGTTATGAATTAGTAAAGATACTTCTTATTTTATTTTTTCACGTACTCAAATTAAGAATAAATTTTGTTCTAAGGGGCATTATTGAATCGCAATCTGCTTGTAAAATTTCTCAATTTTACGTTATTAATTGGTTGTACGAGAAACATGATGGAAGTGAAATTTATTTATTACTTATTTTTGTTTGTCATATTGAAACTAGTCACTCTGACCAACCATTAATTTCACATTAATGTATCTTACAACTCAATTATTTCTATACTGAAGTCTTCCATTGGAGTTGTTACTGAAATTGCTACTAAAGTATATCCATATTTTCTATGAATATATCTTATATATATATATATATATATATATAATGCATCTTTCTACAGACCTTTATTTTATTAGATCCTTATTTTCTATGAATATATCTTGTATGTATCTTTCCACATTTTTACTTTTCATTCCACTAGCACTACACTGACTCAAAGGGTTTTGTTTACTTCAATCGCCTCATCAGTTGAGTGAGTGTTGTCCAGCAGAGAATTTATTGAAATGGGACCTTATAGCATCCTGTTTTATTATTTATTTATATATTCATTTATACATTGATACATACAATATAATGCTCAATTATGAATGATTGGGAAAGGAACAACAGGCTTAAAGCCCAAAACTGTTCCTTTGTGTTGTTGTGTATCTCAATTTGTTTTGATAAATCTGTGGTTTCGTCAATATCAGGTCGTTTTCATTCAATATTATAACATAATAAAGTAAGAAAGTGATAGTTTTTTGTACTGACTGTTGTTTCATCTTCGTGTAGGACTTGGTCATACTCGGACATGGCGACACAGAAAATGATGGCAGTCACGTCTTCGAAGCAGTGGATCCACTTCTTTCGTTCTGACCTCTGGCCACCAACATCGAACAATCTGCAAAGAAAATATTTCAAATTATCAAAGATTCTTGAAGGATATAATCGATTCAATGTAGGGTTATTCACGGAAAACGCCCCTGAGATTCATATAGAATAGAATAAAAATCTTTATTGTCACTAAACACATAGTGCAATAGACATAGTCATAGGGTACCGGTAATGAATTGTCTTTCTTATTTAGTGCTACTTTTAATATAAATAAAAATAAAGATCTGAGTACCCTTCCAAATTATTTCGTCACGACATTTTTCGGCTACTAATGCCATTTTCAAATCCATTTGCTATATTTTTATTTATATTAGGGTGATGAATGTAAATTCATGTAAGATTTAATGTAGGGTTATTTACGGGAAACTCCCCTCAGATTCATGTTGGGTAGGTAAGGGATTCCCTATGTAGGGTAGGTAAGTAAGATGATAATAATAATATCGAGTGACCTGGCTGGCTCAGGTCTGGTGATAGAGTTTTCAGGTCGCAACTGATCAATCGGTAGGTAAGTAAGCATTTAAGGTAAGGAATTGCTGATAGGAGGACACAATTGGAAGTAACAAAAAGTGAATTATGTCTACCATGCTCGGAAATAACAAATAACTATAATGGATGAATTTTCAGATATTATTGAAGTTTTTCGGTTTATCGTTTCATAGTTTGACACCTTGTGAGACCGGACTCCAAATGTTGTATGCGTTGAGAGTGTAATACAGTGATATCGGGAGAATATTAAAGGATTCATGCGCGGAATCTAGGAAAGTTATTAAATCTAATAGATTATTAATTTATAATTATTATAAAACGAAAATCAGGTTAAATTCTTTGAAACATTACATTTATAGTGATGTTATATACATCTCAGTAATTTCCATCTTTATCGGTTTATATTAGAACTATAGGTTTGAAGGTCCATCAGATTTGATACTAAAAAACGGGCCTTAGTTAAAGGTTTCATGTTAAATTCAGAACTCATAATTGTTTTTCCAGTTAATTGAATTTCAATTTGTTGCAAATGAGTGACCTCGAAGGAAGTTTAAGAGACTGTGATTTACAAGAAGTATAAAATAGTAATTATTATTACAAAGGTACAAATGGGATAGTCTTTCCAAAGTGGGATAAGAAAACATCAGCTTACACCGTTTAAAACTTTGTTGGAATAATAACAGTATCTATTTCCAAATTAAATACTTTTTAAATACCATCTACCATCACGCATAATGAAATACTTGACTTTGGGATTATAACAATAACAAATTGACAATGTATTTTTTAATTTTATTCAAGACTAGCAGGTAACCCGTGCTCCGCAAGGGTCTGATTAAGAACTTGACAAACTGAAAACCTGTAATGAAATCTTGAAGAAACGAAAATAGGCCTATAACCACCCTCGGTTAATTAAGAATCTATATGCAAAATTTCAAGTTAATCCAGTCCAGTAGTTCAGACGTGATGATGAGTCAAACATAATTTTCCTATCCCGTAGGTGTATAAGTCAGTTCTTTCCTTTATTATAGTAGCCTATAGATTATGACAATAACAAACTGACTATTTAATTAAAATTAAAACTCTAAATTTATTTACGTTTTAAAATGTGAGTGGTACTGCCATGAATTTCATGTTCACTACAACTCTAAGTAAAGCAAAAAACTTTCAATTAAACTTCACTCCATTCTCACCTTCTAAAATTATATAAGAACAACAAACTCCCATTAATTATTCCAGTTTTGCATGAAATGTTTGTTTGATGGTAGTTGCACATTTGGCCCAGTAGCATACATATTTAGACAGTGTTAGTTTTGATACAATTTAAAACTCATCAATGCAGCTTCGATTGGGAAGGAAGTTCGAATTCAGACTCTGAAAACTAAACATGATACTATTTTTGGAGAGTTTATTTGGACTGAGAGCATTTCTAATGTAGGCAGAAGGAAAACTCAAGAAGCATCTAGCTCAAGCTCCGGTAATCCGGTTAGTGTGTGCCAAGTGCCATACTTGAAGTTGGAATTATTTCTCCATTAACAAGATTGACATAAATTTATGGGAAGTATGTCAAGTCTATGAATGTGTGATTCTACTTATATAATGTCCCGCAAAAATTGACCACAGTATACTGACATGGAGTTTTCAAAGCATCACTTCAAGAATCGGGATTGGGAGGAGCCATACCACACAAAAATAACATAATTTCATGATAGTTTGGATTCATTCATAACAAGATGTCCAATGTTTGGATGCATCAGATGTCTGACAGTATAACGTTTGTATTCTTCAAAAACATTCTTCCTTCAAAAGTGAATTATCAGAAATACAGACGGACCCGCATTGAACTTTTGAACCACTATGAAGTGGTTCAAAATAGTGGTTCAATCGATTGAAAATAGAGATTCAAAACAAATAAGTTACAGATTGAAATAAATTGGAAGTTGCATCATTGTTAAAATGCTAATTAATGAATAGTAATTATTAAACGTATTTATCTAACAAATAAGTTAAACTAGTTACTTAATCACATTTAAATCATTTTGGAATGCCGCGTGATAACAACTTCATATAAAAACTTGTAATTTGATATTTTCTTATAATCTTCATAAGTTTCATTGGCAAATTAAACACAACAGCCAATAGCTTTAAGTGTAAAATGCTAATCCAATCACAGAATAATATAATGCTTTCCAAAAAATTAAAAATAATTAGAAATTTTTTCCAGGTCACCGAAACTCAGGAATTGTGTTTTTCTGGCTCTAAATTTTGTAAAATTACGTAAAATTTTCCAATTATGAGTCATTTGAGTGTAATATTTTTGTTTTCTATCCAGTTTCTCAACTGTCAAGATTCAAAATTCTTAGTTACTGTTGTTTTTGAGTGAAAAAGGACTAAATTTCAGAAAAGTGGAATCTCAACCTCATTTTGGACTTTTAAATTATAATCTAAATTTGGGAGAGAAATAATACAAGGAGTATCCTTAGTTTTTCTCTCCCATTCAGTGCTTTCTTGTGAAAATTATAATAATAAATAAATAAATGTAAATAAAAATAGAATAAATTCAGTTTGCCAAACACTGGGCCCCGTTTTTACTGACATTCTTTTTGCTGAGGATATAATAATCATTAAATAACATAATATTACATGATTATCAGTGATTATTATTGAACAATATTGTTAGTTTTCCTGAAGAAGTGGATACAGAAGAAAAAATTAATCATTTAGCCTATGTCACAGCAGATTATATAATTACAGAAAAAATTTCGAGATCTTATTTTACTGTAATTCACTTCTGTAAGGGCCGATCATATCAATCGTTTTTTCGTAAGACAATAGTTAAAAGTAGAAAAAGTTAGACATTTGTTAGATTGCAACCCAGCAAACGCACAGGCACATCAGTGTCGTCTATGTTTGCTGATTTCACATAATTTAATATCAATTTTTTCATATTATCATTGTGACTCTGTATAATATTCTAGCAATAAATTTTAAAAAAGTAATTTATATATTTATTTTTCACATTGTTTACAAATACTTAACATGAGGAAAGGCACAACAGGCTCATGCCCAAAACTGTCCCATTTCCAATTTATACTACTGTATACTGTCTAAATACTTGTATCTAATGGAATAAAGATTGATTTCACTAGACTAGACAAAGGTCTAAGCTTCTGTGAAATGAGCTATTCATTATATAATATTTTTCTTCTTCCTCATGTATAGTCAGGTCCACGTTATAATGGCAGTGGAGAAAGATAGGAGAACAACGTTGCCGATCCTCCGTCTTGTCAATGCCTTCTATAGACGCTAGCTGATACAGGTTTATTTTTAACTGTTCATTCTCGTTTAAGATAATTAATTATATTTTATTAAGCAAGAAATTATATTTTTCAATAATTTCATAATGAATTTTCCTAATTAAGATGAGATATTTTGCTAATCAATTATTCATTCTACATTGTTAAAAGACGATCTAGCAACAGAGCAAAGCGAGAAAGAGAGCGCTATCTGCTTTGTTGAATGATAGACAATGATAGCAATACCATTGCTAATCAAACACTGCCATTATAACGTGATCTCACTGTAGGAAAACTTGTCTCTCCAACTAGCATTAGCGTGAAAACATATCCAGTTGACCGTTGATGAAATGCCCAGTTGACCATTTACGAAATGTCCAGTTGTTCGTTGACGAAATGCCCAGTTGACCGTTGACGGTACCACATAAACGACGCAGAAAAACTTTGGCAAGTTAGTAGAAAAGGGGTACACCAGGAACAAAGACCTGTTTGCAGACAATGCCCACTTCAAACAAGTGTCGTGCTTTATCATTTTTATCATCACGCGTACTTCCTACCCTACCAGCCACCCACTACACATCCGTGACATATTCATGTTGTTCTTCATTGAACTCCACGAGTCAATAACTGACCCATCTCACCATTACTGCGCAATAAACTCTAATTCAAAAAAGTACGAAAATGACTACCTTACTAAAATTACTACCTTGCAAAAATTACAACCTTGCAAAAATTACTACCTTGCAAAACTTTTTAGACTTCTGCTGAGAGAGGTTAAGGCTATTCGGTACACCTTTTTATTTAAATTTGATAATCTTTTTCAATATAATTGCTAAGATCATTAAGGGCCGGTTTCCGAGCTCGGGATTTAGCTAAGTCCTAGACTTTAAACATCTGGAGTCAGAAAATTGGCTTTCTATAACAGGGCCTAGTCGCAGCTTTCATAACAGTAGTCGTAGTTTTTATTTTCTCATTTCTATAATTGAAAACGTTTTTCCTTGACGAAATTAGACATTCCTAAATAATTCAAAATAGCTGAAACTTTACACCATTTTCTCTTTATTTTATTTTGTGTTCAATTTTCTAGTTTTTTGAAATTTATTTCAAACGTGACTATGACAATGACTGGGCCTTGCCCCGTTTTGGAAAACCAATTTTCTGACTCCAGTTGTTTAAAGTCTAGGACTTAGCTAAATCCCGAGCTCGGAAACCGGCCCTATAAGAGTGAGAAAAAGTGGCAACTGGCAACTGAAATTTTTAAGTGGTCTAATAAGCGAGTTATTTGTTGTTGAAGTGCTAAACTCCGTTTTCTTACCAGATCATAAACGGTTTCGAATTTTCCATTGGAGTTTTTTTTTAATACATTCAGTATATCATTGGTTTTGTTCTAATATGCGTTTTTCGCGATTAATGCCAAAATAAACAAGTTATCGAATTTACAAAAAATGTTCAATCGATTGAACCACTATTTTGAACCACTTCATAGTGGTTCAAAACTTAAATGCGGGTCAGTCCGTATTCCTGATAATTCACTTTTGAAGGAAGAATGTTTCTGAAGAGTACAAACGTTATACTGTCAGACATCTGATACATCCAAACATTGTTACTTTTTTATTTATGAACGATATGGGGATTGAAATGTTTTAGTTTGGAAAGATACATTTTTTGAATTTTCAAGAGAAGTTCTAATAATATGGTCGAAACCGTTTATGATCTGGAAAGAAAACGGAGTTTAGCACTTTAACAACCCATAAATCGCTTATTAGACCACTTGAAAATTTCAGTTGCCACTTTTTCTCACTCTTATAATGATCTTAACAATTATATTGGAAATGATTATCCAATTTAAATAATAAAAAAGTGTACCGAACAGTCTTAATTCTACCACATACCTAGCATGGTATTTTTAATAGAAGTTATAAAACTTCTCTATTAAATATAGGGTCTAGGAGTGTTGTTTTGTGATAATTTTCATTCAAATTCGTTATTTCTTGAAGTGATTTGAATTTTCAACTCTATAAAATTATTATGTGAAAATGTTATGGCAGAATTTTGTTTAGAAGGAATTGGAAGAGCACTTCTTCTTTCAACATGTATTTTAAGAGTGAAACGGGACTTTTGTTGATCTTAATAGAGGATATTACACACTTTTTTCTATGTTTTTCACACGACATGCAGTCAAAAACAAAATATTTAAGTAAATAATCAAAAACCTTTACTTACTGACTGTAGTACTTTCGACCGTCTCGCGATCATTTTCAACGGTCAAAAGTACTACAGTCCGTAAAAGTTTTTGATTATTTACTTCAATATCTTGTTTTTGACTGCATGTCGTGTGAAAAAAACATAGAAAAAAGTGTGTTAATACATCGCAGCTCGGAATGGATCAAGAAACCATTCACATTTAGATTATAATAGCAATAATATTTCTGTATTACGTACTTATAATAACGAGGGTTATTTCTACACCAAAGTTCATGTACGTGTATCTTTATGAGTATCTTAATTAAATGAATACGGTACGGGGATATCAGTATAATCATGGATTATTATTTAGAGGTTTCACGGTCACAATAGATGATAATTATTATAAATTAAACTTCATTATTATAATGATTTAACCTCAAACTTTGGACAATATTAACTCTCTATGAAAATTTTTAGAGAGAAATAGTACAGGCTCAGCCTAGTTTTTCCTTCAATGTCATAATTATATTATGATTGCAGTTTTTTGTACAATAAATAAATGAATGAATGATTAGTGTCAATACATGGAAAAGTGGAATTATTATTATGAATTAGATTTGTAAAAGTTTATGTAACATGAATTAATAACTAATATAAAACTAGGTTTTAATAGAATGAGTTGGAAAATAAATCTTTGGTATGAAGTTCCCAAATTCTGAATATTTCTCCGGCATTCCCTCTCACTCTCATGCTCTCGGCTTTCCAGTTCACTCTTTTTCTCATGTCGCCTACGCAAACCACATGAATCTTCGCTCATGGACACTGCAGTAGAAGGGAAGACGATATTTATTGTGTATTCCAGTAGTGGCGACCATGCATCAAGAAGCCAGTATGACTCCAAGATATAGAGCAGCCACCCCCAACCCCCACCCGTCACTATCTTGAAAGCATCGTCAAGTCAACATGGCTGAAGGCCAAGACTCCATGTTGATGCAGCCTCTCTTTACTGCTCTCTCTTCAATACATTACCATAACTTATCTCAAAATTCTCTGCTTCTCACTTATCATGTAAGATTTATAAAGTACTGTACTCAGATTCCAGCTGCGAGCTGAAAAACCGATGCCAAGAGTTTCTTTACTGCATTACTACCCTACTATTTGGAGCTCAAAAATCTCAGGAGATGAAGGGAATTGAAATTTGCCAAATAATTTTACAAACATTTCTACAATCACAAAATAATAACAATAATAAAGTTAACAAAAGTACAAAATTTTAGAAGTATACAGTACAATATAATTAACAAGATCATGTGATGATATTAAGGCTGTTCAGTACACTTTTTTATTATTTAAATTGGATAATCTTTTTCAATATAATTGCTGCAAAGTAATAATAAAATTTTGGCTCTACTGGCAAAAGTAACACTTCAGCGCCAGTAGTGAGTTCAATTAAAAAGTAATTATATAATATTATGTACATGTACAAGAACAAAAGAGTACAAGTTGAAAAAGTTTGGTTGTTATTAAACAAAATTAACAGAAATAAAATAAAAATTTAATAATAGAAAGAACATTGACAACAAACAAAGTAATCAAGTAATATGGAAATAGATGTTTGCTCTCACCCATTTATCAATTTCATTTTTCAGTTTTATAATAATCTTATAATTTGTTACCCTGATTAACTTATATGCCTACTCATGCCCCCTACTATTCGGAGCTCAAAATTCTCAGGAGATGAGGGATAAATCACACAACTATTGTAAGGTACCCTGATAAACTTATTGAATGAAAAAGACTAAGAAATTGTCAAAAAATCACAGATTTATTGATACTAAGAAAGACCGGTTTCGGTTATTACACCATTGTCAATCTCATTGTCAAACAGAGTTTATCAGAGATTGACAATGGTGTAATAACCGAAACCGGTTTTTCTTAGTATCAATAAATCTGTGGTTTTTGACAATTTTTTAGTCTTTTTCATTCAATATGAATAATTACCACAATATCAACTTCTCAACTACACAAAAACTGATGAACTTACCTACTCATGCTATCATTATACTGCTATATTAATACAGTTTATTATAAGAGTCTTCAATGCACATTATGAATGTTCATTGTAATTGTTCAATGAATGATGAACATTATTATTAACTAAAGATTAGTATCTTTTTTCTCTGTATAGGGCTACTTGTAATATAAATATAAAGAAAATAAAAATCTCAGTACATGTTTCGGACATTTATGCCATTTTCAAGTCAAGATAGCATAAATGTCTGAAACATGTTGTGATAAAATATTTCAAAAAAGGGTACTGAGATTTTTATGTTCTTTATATTTAAAGATTATTATTATTATTACCGTATTACACCCTGACGAATTACCATTATTACTTAAAAATGTATGCAAATATATATTACTTTCAAATTCTCTACTCAGCTCTGCTGTCGAATTCAATAATAAGTAACATATCACTCTGGAAGGAGACGTTTTTTCAAGTTGTTCTTTATTACGAATGAAGCGGAGAGAAGAAAAAAATACATAACTACTGTAGGCCTATTTAGTTGAGGAACTATTTAGATGTAGAATGTAGGATTTGCTCCAATACTCAGATCTGGAGTCTTAAGGCTGTGCAAAGGCTAAAAATAAACTTTCTACTGGTCATATTTTTCAAAGTTTTCATCAAACTATCAAAATAGAATTTTTTTCCGATCATTACTTTTTGAGATATGAGCGCCTAAAGTTCAAATTTTTGGGACAGAACATTTCAAATTCGGTAGGAGATAAATCCATGAGATCTAGTGGATAAGTTCTTCATGGTATTGATGGTTGAATAAAACAAAAATTTCATGAAAATATCAATATTTTATAAAGTTATTCAATTTACCAAAAATGACCAAAAAATAGTTTTTTTGAGTTATTTTTGTTCATTTTTAGTATATTGAATACTGTAACTTTCTCAAAAATAATATTTTCAAAACATCTTTGTTTCAAATCAAAAATACCATGAAGAATTATCCTCTGAATCTCATGAATTTATCTCTTACCGAATTTGAAATGCTCTGTCCCAAAAATTTGAACTTTAGGCGCTCATATCTCAAATGATCGGAAAAAAATTTTCTGAGAAATTTTTTTCATTTTGATAGCTTGATGATATACAAATCGAAAAACTTTGAAAAATATCATCAGTAGAAAGTTTATTTTTAGCCTTTGCACAGCTTTTAATATCTCCAGCATTACTTTTCTATCCGAAATTAAACTCATTTCCATTATATTCTTTAACTCAATATAATTTCCCCTATCCTTGATTCACAAGATTTTTCTTCTTTCGGAAGATTTTTACAGACGGATCAAATAATTAATATTGAAGTCGATAATAATGGAGATTGATGATTCCGATAAACAGACCATAAATTAAGTTATAAAAAAATAAGTTATGGTATTCAGCCTGAACTGATGAATTGATGAGCCAACACACATTAAGACTGATGAATTCGATATTCAATATATGGAATACATTATATATATCGAATATTCATTATATCAATATCTTGATATAAATCAAGGATAATATGGCAATGCCGAATAGAAAGGAACGGATTGTGTAATCGAATACACGGTTCAGAGCGTAAATAAATCGCAAATAATTGCGGCAGTCCGAGCCGAGCATATCAGATGGCAGCCCTACTTTGATTATTATTGACAAGGGACATAAGTGTGGGTGCTGGGTGCTGGGAGGCTCCAAAGGCTCAAGTCATCAATCAGCAAAGCATCGATTTTGTGATTTGGAGACAGTGGGCGGAATCCTAATGCTATTCCGACGTCATTACTGGAAAGTACAATGGTGACGTCTCTAATAATTATTCAGTACTCAGATATGACGTCAAGTTCCCATAAACGATTGGAGAAATTCCTCCCCAAAAGCTGCTGGTAAACTTGAATTATTCAAGTCATGAATAACTTGTTCAATTTGTCTTTTTTCTGTAGGGGTACTCTTAAATATGATTAAAAATTAGAAATCTAAGAGCTTTTTTAAAATTGTCCAATCTCGTCATGTTTAGGCTATATAATGCCATTATCAAATGATTGGAAAATAAATAAAATGACACTAAATAAATACTACTGCAAGCTTCTCATTTTTGATCATATATTTGTCCATTCATGATAAAACTAAGAAGCTTGCAGTGGAATTTATTTAGTGTAATTTTATTTATTTTCGAATCACTTGATAATAACATTACATAGCCGAAACATGTCGAGATTGAAAATTTTTAAAAGGGTACTTGAATTTCTAATTTCTATTTATATCTTGTTCAATTTGATTCAAGAGAGTGTGATTCACAGATGCACCACACAGGTCTAAAAACTCGACTTTACTTACACCAAAAGAGGAAAAAGAATTTGTAACAATGGAAAAGATTACACCACGAATTGTTGTATGACTGAAAACTATCCACAACCCAGGAATCGACTAATTCTCCAGTACAACAGTGAAATATGAACCATTTCACAATGTTTCTCATCTATTGTTGAAAATATAAGAAATTTATAGACACTGTTCCTGTTTGGCTTGAAAATGTGCAATACCAGCACGAAACGGACGTCGCCACATCAAATAATGTGAGTGCTTTTTCACTTTAAAGTTTTATAAAATTTAATAGTGTTAATAATAGTGGAAACAAGATGGATAACCAACAACAAAATTTATAGACCTCATGAAACTTCATATCGACAGGATTTAATTGACGTATCTCCATTAGTGATGTATCTTAATATATCTGGTATGGATGATTTCTTAATGTAGATTATAGCTTCTCTTTTTCAATTCGTCAAATTGAACGATAATGCAACATAAACTCTTAGGTTTCTGAGCTCCGGATTTTGCCAGGATTTTGGCAAGTCTCTTTGTCAAATTGGTTTTCCAAAACGGGGCAGTCATTGTAGTTTTTCCAAAACGGGGCAGTCCAAACGTAGTCGCAGTCATTGTCATAGTCACGTTAGAATTAAATTTCGAAAAACTAGAAAATTGAACACAAAATAAAATAAAGAGAAAATAGTGTAAAGTTTCAGCTATTTTGAATTATTTAGGAATGTCTAATTTCGTCAAGGAAAAACGTTTCCAATTATAGAAATGAGAAAATAAAAACTACAACTACTGTTACAAAAGCTGCGTCTACGCCCCGTTTTGGAAAGCCAATTTTCTGACTCCAGCTGTTTAAAGACTAGGACTTAGCTAAATCCCAAGCTCGGAAACCTGCCCCTAGAGGTATATTAAAGTACCTACCTAGAAATATTTCATTCAATATTAATTGTAATTTGTGAGCTTTCAACTGGAAAAATTTTATCAAAATATTAATTCGATGGA
Source organism: Nilaparvata lugens (assembly GCF_014356525.2). Taxonomy (NCBI): domain Eukaryota; kingdom Metazoa; phylum Arthropoda; class Insecta; order Hemiptera; family Delphacidae; genus Nilaparvata; species Nilaparvata lugens. Next base: position 80,082,891 of record NC_052505.1, on the reverse strand, counting down.
ATTCAGATGAATAGACCTGCTGGATGACAATAAAAATGTTATCAAATTTGATAATTTTTTCTTATCCTATTTTTCTAGACCTATTTTCCCCTAAATTTGATTCGGTAATGTTTTTTCAAATTAAAAAATCTTTGATCTAATATTTCAATGATACTGAATTAAAATTCTACAGTCAACCTTTCTCAGATTGGAAAAAATATTTTCTATTAGCAGGTAACCAGTGCTCCGCAAGGGTCTAATCAAAAACTTGAGAAATTGAAAACTTGACCTACTGAAATCACGATGTGTTTGAAATAGGCCTATAACCATCCCCCGTAAATCAAGAATCTATATTATGCAAAATTTCAATTTAATCAGTCCAGTGGTTCAGACGTGATGATGCATCATTGGTGTTTTTCCTATCCCTTACGTGTATAAGCCAATTCTTTCCTTTATTATAACAAAGATTTTGTCTTGATGCTACATTTCACTTCTCCGATCTTCAACTTTGATTGATGTTTCCGATTCACATAGCCCATACAACGCCAACTTCAAGATAGCTTTCTCTTTCGCGATGAAAAACTCGCGGAAATGGATTACTTACATGGATCTACGACAAATTAGGAGTCAATCAAGTTCCCAGCGTTCCAGCCAGATTGGATTTGCTTCTGACATAAATGGTAGCATCTATTTCAAACTACTAGGAGAGCATAGAAAATAGAATGTTCCGAGAAGTGACATCAAATAAAAAAAATACTTGATAGGTAATAGGAGGTAATCAAGACTCTCTTCAAATACTCCACTTCCTCTGCTTTTCTATCAAGATTTCTTTCTTCAACTATTCCAATTGCAGTCTAGTAGGTATGTCGTTGTAGCATACTTCTACCAAGTAAGTACAATCGTCATTCTACGGCTCTCACAACACAGTCCAGTAATGTTTCTTCTTATACAAGGACAGGTTTACAAGAGGCTAATAGAACATTTCTTTCGAAAATTCAATGAAAACTCTCCTTATCCTACTGTATCAACAATCAATAATACTATTTGTAAAAAAAATTAAACGCTTTAAACTACTTCCCTTTATTATTACTTTATGAAGTAATTATAATGATATCGAGTGACCTGGCTGGCTCAGGTCTTGTGTCAGAGTTTTCAGGTACGCAACTGATCAATTTCAGGGCTTCTGACATGACCTAACGACTGTTTTTAGGCAGCTGAGACCGACGGTTTTCAAGTGTCCATCCGAACCACGAGATTGGCCCGAGATAAATAATATCTTTCCCCGGCCCGGGATTTGAACCCGGGTCTCTGAATTATAAAGCGAGCATCTAATCCACTCGACTACTCCTTATGAAGTAGGTATTTCTTAATTTAAATAAGGTTTGACAATACGGTTATTCAGCCAGAAAATTATGTCGAAGAATTGGAGTAAATTTCTTTTTTTAAATCGATATTATGTTCGTTAATCCGGTTTATGTTTGAAAATTCAACTAATATAAGGAAAACTTAAGGATGATTGGAGTTCATCTGTGAATAAGAACAAGAACTTACAGTAACCTCTGGACTGGATGTCCAATATCGGAATGTAGAGGTTTCGAACAAATATTATGATCGGGAAGATTCAGAGTCGTTTGTCCGATATTGGACATCCAGCCCAGAGATTACTGCATCTTCTTGCTCCTATTCACAGATGAAGTTGAAACGTTCAATTTCCCTTAAATTATGCATGGTCAATATATAAAAAAATGTTTATTAAGGAGTTGAAGTAATCAAAAGTTTTCGATTGGTTTCAGTGATTGATAAAACAATAATTGAAGATCATTACTTACTTGAAATTTAAATTTTTAAACGAGAAATGAACTTCTACTATGCCCGTCGTTTTCACTCTGGTCCTTAGAATATCTTGTTCGGTAGGTTGGTAGTCCTTGGCCCCTAAGCGATCCAAGTCATCGAGGAAACTGAAAAAGAAGAGACAAATATCAGTTCAGAATTCTACATTTTCCCACTGTAATCTTTACTGCAATTTCTGATCAAATTCCAAGTATAATTATCAACTCCAATTGAATGATAATGAATGTACACAATTGGTTCATGGAATAAAGTATTCACTTTGAATTGGTTGAAACTCACAAAAAATTCATATTAAGAGTCCAAACAAGAAAATACTAGTGTTCTCACTAAACTACTTCCTAATGAGATACTAATAATATCTATTAATCCAGACCTTTAAAGAGAAACGAAATAGACAACATTTCTGTAATAATGGAAATTGAGAATGTGGATTCTTGGAATTACTGTAACTCCATTATTTATTTATTTATTTATTTATTTATTTATTTATTATTTATTTATTTATTATTTATTTATTTATTTATTATTTATTTATTTATTTATTTATTTATTATTTATTTATTTATTGATATGATTACAAACCATATGAATATAATGGGGATAGAACAACAGGCATAGCCCAAAACTATTCTGTTCCCAAATTTTGATAAATAATAAAATGTCCGAAAAAATAGGTTATGTTCATACTGAGGAAAGTTAAAGTTTAACACGTTTACCATTGATATTTTCAATAAACTAGCTTCACAAAATACCAGAGAATCAAAAAGATCAAAACATCAATCTGGAGGATGTTTTCCACCTATCTTCCAATTCCTAATTCTAATTTTACTAAGAGGTTGACATGATCAGGATTCCACATTCTCATCAATCAATGATCGACAATAAAAATGAAAATAAAAAATCAGTTCTGAATACTCATTGAAGCAATAAACATGTAAAAGTGTGAACCGGAGAATACGATTCCCTCAGACAAGAAGTTCAATTTAATAGAATCCTTACATAGAACAACCCTAGCTTATTAATGTTGGAAGATGGTCCAGCCGTAAAGCATAAGGAGAAGCCCTGTTTCTTCATTTTTCAAGTTTCTATACAATGTAACCTCGATATAATACACCTCAGGGGACCGCTCAAAAAATGTACTACTACAAGTTCTGTACTAAATCGGGATACACTTTAAGAACGGATATATGTGCTACAGTATATGAACGTGTCAAGGAACTGCAGAACAGAAAAATGTACAACGGAGAATTACTATAACGGGTTGTATTGTAGCGAGGCTCCACTGTAGTTCCAAGGAATTGAAATTCAAAATCATTCCCATTTTTTCAATATTTCTTGAGATCAGAAGAAAATAACGTTTACGCTATTCACATTCTCTCATGGAGAACTGGCAACAATATAGAATAAGGTGATAACGACCACCTCCCCAGATAAATTAAAGGACTACCCTACCATTTGACTGGCATAATATAACAGTCATTCTAGTCAACCACCGTGCGGTTGGGTGACATTCATTTCGTCCAAATTTCAATTGTGCTAGATCAGCAGCACAACTTATCGTTATTTGTGTTTATTATCTAAAATCATCAAAACATTTCAAATAATATCAACATACAGTATTGCCATTAAAAAGCAAAAACCTATCCTTTCTAATCTTCCCTTTTACAGATGTAAATTACTGAAATATTGCATTCATTTAAATGCTAATGAATCAATAATTATTATTAAACAAAAATCCAATTTAATTGCTGTAAATCACCCCGTAATCATATTTATCCTGTTGTCAATATTTGCAGTAGCAGAAGTCTTCGGGATGATTTACAGCATTTAATTTGGTTTTTGTTTAGTAATAATAATTATATAAATAAAAATAAAATCTGGGTTGAAAATGGCATTAGTAGCCGAAACATGTCGTGACGAAATAATAAAAAGGATACTCAGATTTATATTTTTATTTATATTTAAGAGTAGCCCTAAAGAAAAAATACACTTTTACCTTTGAAACATTATGAAACACAACCTTTCTAGGTTATGTTCATCAAATTTTTCAATGGGAGGAATTGAAATCTAGCCGATCTGAGATCCTCCCGGTGTAGAGGCAACAACGCGCAAATACAGTACAGAGCACCGAAAGGATAGGGTTGGGGGCGATGGTAAGGGTAGAGGGTCTCGGGGTTCGAGCCTCCCTCTATTGATCCGCGTGACGTCACCGCCACACCCGGTCACGTGGTCTCTTCCCGGACGACAACGGCGAGGCAACGCGTCTTCGCTGCCGGCGGCACGAAAACGCCCGACGACGCTTTTTACGCCAAGCAACAAGTTCCAATTGATCGCGCAGATCGCGGTGCGTTCTTCTCATTGCCACGTTCCAGGTCGGCAATCGGAAAATGCTCCCTCCAGGCATGCGATTTCCCGTTAAACACGCATCGATTTTGGTCGTTCGATATTTTGCCATCCATATGAATTCAACCAGATTAAACGGAACTTGGCAAATACATGAACCATAAGTCTGTTTGACAAATTACGTTTCATCTAATAGAATTTATAAGGACGGCAAAAAAGTGTACGGCCAAAAATCGGTGTGTGTAGTAACTGGCTTTACTTGTTTGTTGAAAATCAAAGATTTAGGAATTCAAGTTGTTTTAAAGATTACTAGGATATTGAATGAAAAAGACTAAGAAATTGTCAAAAAACCACTGATTTATTGATAATTAGAAAGACCGGTTTCGGTTATTACACCATTGTCAACTGATCTCTGTTTATCAGAGATTGACAATGGTGTAATAACCGAAACCGGTCTTTCTAATTATCAATAAATCAGTGGTTTTTTGACAATTTCTTAGTCTTTATCATTCAATATGAATAATTACCACAATATCAACTTCTCAACTACACAAAAAGTATTACAAGGATAGTTGTAAAAGTTATGGGAAGGTATAGTTTCAAAATTAAATTAAAATTTGTAAACTAAACTAAAATTTATAAACTTTTTTAATTAAATATAATTAAATTAAAATTTGTAAACGAATATAGGTTATTTTTCAGTAAAAAAAAAAACAATCAAGCTACTCAACAGATAGATTGTTTTGATACTTTACGATTATATCCTACCATATCTCCTGTTATATAAGATTATTTCCTGTATTTATTTCCGTTTGGTATCGTGTATCTTTGTTATGTATTTTTATCATACTATGTATGATGGGTATATAGCTTTTGTAGCTAAGTAAATAATGCTTGGACGAGCAAATTTATCACTAAAATGAAATGTAAGGATAGGAAAGTAGTAAGATATGGTGGAATAGTGTAGTGTAGTGTAGGAACGGAGTAGTAGTAATAATAGTAGTAGTAGTATATAGTGAATTGGTGAAATGAGTGTCTGTCATACTCGTATCTTATGTCAGATACCTCTCTGAGGCAATCACATCAAGACATTCAATTGAAGACAATTCAATGTAATATCCCTCCAAGGCGATTCAACTATCAATCAATTAGGGCTTGCAAGCTGGGAACATGTACGACCTTTGATCGAATTCGAATTTGATTGAATCGTTGACTCGCTAGAGACTTTATGGCAATACACCAGACACTAAACGGATCATATATAATACGATCCACATTAATCTAATGCAAAACCCCCAGGGATGTTTCGCTAGTCTGCAGAATGTACCTGGGGAAATTAATATCATTGAAAATAGACTAGAGTTCAACTGTAAATTAACTTCATTTGCTGTCTGTAACAAATAATCCAATTGATGATTTGATACAGAATGCCTGGAGCATAATTAATTAGAGATAGATACGAGACGTAAGATAAATTATTGTAGTCAAAGTAAAATAGCATCATCAGTCCTCAAATGCTTCGCTAGCTGTTCACTAAAATTCTATTGAAATACAACTATGATGAAATAAGCATTTGAAAGTATTTTCTCTTATCAACTAGACGTTATTTCTAGTGGAAGACAATCATTGAAAAAATATTAAAGTTTGATATCGGATATTGGCCGAGCTGTAAAAATAAAAGAAGAGTGGCTATTCCATTGAAAAATGATATTCGTATGGCTTTTATTGGTAGGGAGTCCCTGACGGAGGTTCTACCTCGCCTGAATATATCATTTTAGCCGTCAATGGGCTCACGACTGTCATACTTCAGCCAGGACCGACAGTTCAATGTGGTTATCACATTAATATCTCAAAACACAATAGGAAAATGTTATACACCAATTTAATATAATTATCAAGTTCTAATTTTTATAATAAATTGTTGACAATTGGCCAATGTGATATAATTATTCAACATATTCAGGGCCGGTTTCCGAACTCAGGCTTTAGCTAAATTCTAGAATTTTAACAGCTGGAGTCAGAAAATTGGTTTCCGAAACGGGGCGTAGTCGTAGTTTCTATGATAATCTTTATTTTCTCATTTCTATAATTGGAAACGTTTTTCCTTGACGAAATGAAACATTCCTAAATAATTCAAAATAGCTGAAACTTTACACTATTTTCTCTTTATTTTATTTTGTAATTTTCTAGTTTTTCGAAATTTAATAAAACGTGGACTTTGACTACGCCCCGTTTCGGAAAGCCAATTTTCTGACTCCAGCTGTTTAGAACTTAGCTAAGTCCCGAGCTCGGAAACCGGCCCGAATTCACCAAAAACGAAAACTAGGTTTGAGCGGCAGTTGGTTTTAAGTCAGATGATTTTGAATTGGTTTTGTAATATGATTTCTTGGTTATTTAGAATCGACTGGCGCTCAAACCAAGTTTTCGTTTTGGTGAATTCGGTCCTTAATGTCTTATTCAACATAAATATCAAAAACAAAAAATCTGGAGTGGTACACTCACACAACTTTCCTTGCTCATTGAACTGGAAGCCTCATTCTTAAACGAGAATAATTTAGGGGAATAACAAAATTACGATTGGCGGCAACATATTATTTGAAACTACGATCAGACTACTGTATTTATGTGTATTTATATATAATTGTTTTTAGAGTACTTTTTTCTTTGTGTAAATTGTGAGATTCGATGATTTATTTAAAAGTCCGCAAAACAGCTGTTCTACAAATGAAATATATCGACTATGCGTTCTTTTTATAAACTGCTCTACCTACCTAGTCTACCTCATGTACGAGAAAGAGGTTACAAAGTCCATTTCTCAAGGATGGGGTGGACGCCCAATCAGTTTCCCAGGAAGAAGACTCATGCCAGTTGATAGAGCTGATAAATAACTATACAGGGTATGAATTTGAAAAAAATCGTAATTTTTGAGAAAATCGTGAAAACAAGTTTTTTTATTTATTATTCGGAATTTTTCTCAAGAATATTACGGAGCTCCTGCAATTTTCCAAGAAATGAGACTCATGTCAGTTGATAGGGTTTATAAATAGCTAGCTATCCATGGTATAAATTTGAAAAAAATCGTTAGAGCCGTTTTCGAGAAAACCGTGAAAAACATGTTTTTTAGTAATTATCCGCCATTTTTCACAAGAATATTACGGAGCTCCTGCAATTTTTCCAGAAATGAGACTCATGTCAGTTGATAGGGCTTATAAATAGCTATCCATGGTATGATTTTGAAGAAAATCGTTAGAGCCGTTTTCGAGAAAAAAATGTTTTTTTAGTAATTAACGCCATTCTTTCAGCCATCTTGAATTGAGTTTTATTGAATTTCTTATTGTCGGATCCTCATGGTATAAGGACATTAAGTTTAAAATTTTAAGTCAATCGGTTGATTAGTAATGGAGTTATCGTGTTCACAGACATACACACATCCACACACAGACCAACACCCAAAAATCATGTTTTTCGACTCAGGAGACCTTGAAACGTATAGAAAACTTGAAATTAGGGTACCTTTATTTTTTTGGAAAGTAAAACTTTTCTTACCTATGGTAATAGGGAAAGGAAAGTGAAAAATATCAGAAGGGTTTCTCAAGACTGACTAAATCAAGTAGTAATCATCAGAGGAAGGGGACTTTCGTGTATGTAATAGGTGGTTGTAACAGAGAAAAGATAGGATAACCTCATGCTATCTTTTGTCTACGGTTGTGATGAGTTTATTGACTGAGAGGAACAATCCAATCGAAATTATTTGCCACATATCACAGTACGTTTTAAAATACAATAGTCATGTAGGTTGTCTTATCATTGATTGGGTCAAGCTATTGTTATGTTTGTACGAACAGAACATAAACCGATTATAATGATTAGTGCGTAGAAAAGCGGTGGAAATCACATCGATTCGAAAACAAAACCTGGAAGGAAGCTTTTCAGTTGTGATTGGAAATCGATTAGACAGAACAATAAAGTACATATCCAGGAATAATTACTGTCAAAACCAAATTGGGATTTGACACGTCCTCAGAACCGAATCCAATCAAAAGTTCTGTACTAAGAAATGATAAACGAGTTTCTTAAATATGAATGGGGAAGCAATGCCGATTTTGTTCAACTTGTGAGTTCTCTTCTACAACTTGAATTGAGTGAACTTTTTTAAATGCAGTGATTAAGTGTTGAAATTCTCATAGAATTGATAGAAAAGTGAATGAGATCAATCAATTTATAAGCAAATAATAACGGATATAATTCAGGGAACCTTTTGAACTTCCAAATTGAAAAAAATAGCTTTCAGATTTTAATGTGAGGTCCAGTCAGGCTAGTCACTATCATATCATAATCACGAAAAATAGCAAGCTAGGACTCAATTGTTTTTAGATTCATATCGTGCTAATTCGATAAATGAATAAATTCTTAATTTTTTACTAAATTCACAAGAAACTTCTACGGAAGTAAACTATTTTCTGATTTTACTACTTGAGCAGATTTGGCCTTTTCTAAGCTTAGAATGTTTAATGGAATACACATCCGAAGCCAGTTCTCTTACTCAGTCGAAATTCGGTCATGTACATCGTATACATACATCATTTCAAGAGTTCGTGATATATTTAAAAGTGGTAGAGTAGTAGAGTGGACAAATTAAGCTCGTTACACACACATCGATTTATGGACGTATGATTTTTTGCCGTAATTATAAATTCTTTAAGATTAAACAGATTATGTTAAACATATGATGTGTGCCAAGTTCCGTTCAATCTATAGTAATAAGTTCATAAGGACGACAAAAGATCGTGTTACACACGCATACGTCCAAATGTGTGTTACACACACATAGATCTTTGTACGTTCGATTTTTAACCGTCCTTCTGAAATGTATCAGATTAGATGAAACTTGACAACCATCATCTGTTTAATCCAATAGAATTTATAAGGACGACAAAAAATCGTACGACCAGAAATCGATGTGTGTGTAGCTAGCCTTATGACCCGCACATACACATCGATTTTTGTTCGTAAGATATTTTGCCATCCTTATGAATTCTATCAGATTAAACGGAACTTGACAAACATCATCTGTTTAACCTAATTGGATTCATAAGGATGGCAAAATACCGTACGAACAAAAATCTATGTGTTTGTGCGGGACTTTACTGTAAAAACGTCGCCACGTCATGAAATAAAAAGTCATCCACTAAGTTCGTTGTATCAGGTTATTCTCAATGAAAGAATATGAATGAATGAATGAATATAAATTTTACGTGAGAAACGCACAAGTATGTTTAGAGATATTATACCGACGAGAATTCGGGGGTTTTGCATTAGATGACAACATAACATGGGCTCTGGCATCGATAAATAATGGTACAGTGGTAAATCTTTTAGGTGAGTCAGTCAGTCAATCAGTCACTCGCAGTTAACCAATTTGGATACGCAAGTCGATTAATGAATACGTTCCTTCAAACAGCGTCAGATATACGTTTAAAGGCTTATGTAATAAATACGATACCGATATTATTTACATAAACATATGTTAAAAGAATCATATTATTCATTAATAAGAATGGTGACAAATTCAACTTAAGGAATAATCCATATAATTTGCGTCCCTTCAATCCATTACAATTTGATATTGACTTTACCAGTTTGAGTGTATGTAGACGTCAGTTTGAATATCAGTGTTAATTGTTTATAAATAAAGTCCCAACTGAATTCATTATTAATAGAATTATTACAAAATCCATAATGAATCTTATACTGGATTGGATTAGGATAAATGTTTATTTTAAATTATCTACATCCATTATATAGTGTTTTATTCTTGTGTTATAAATTAAAAAAAAAATTGCCATGGCTTCCTTGAATTGGTCTTTTTAAGTTTGTCATTTGCTTGTGATTTTGTTACTTTGTCTTATCGTTTGTAAGTATTGAGATGTGACCTGGTTTCCATAATTTTTAGTTATTTCAGTGGTTTGAATAAGCTCTTTTTCTTTCTATTGACATTTTTGCTGTACCTAGTTGTTCGAACTCACTGCCGGCGCACAAATTTTCTTTGCCGGTAGTGCCATTTTGTAAGTTAGAATGTTTATTTTATCAATCTGTATTATTTTATGGCAAATAAATGAATTTGAATTTGAATTTCAGGATATCGGGGATTCAACACTGACAGTCCCCGCTTAAGCTAGGCGCACACCAGTTAGTACAGACAAGACAAGACATGATCAGACACTTTTAATCTCAATACTTCATATTGTTGCTTATAACGCAACTCACACTGATTAGACATTATTTGCAATTAGACATGTCTTCATAAGCAAATATGTGAAGTATTGTGTCTGATCATGTCTTGTCTTGTCTTGACTAACTGGTGTGTGCCTAGCCTAAGAATGCAATTTTTGCTCTCCGGGTGTATAATGTTGGAAATTTAACGGATTTAACATCTAATGAACCAGTTTTGAAACTTACTTCTAAACTTTATTGTATCAGGTATTTTGCAAATAAGCTGCATAGCTTGAGAAGTACAAGTACGTTTAAAGGTGTTTGTAATAAAATAATACTTTTCCGACGTTACTTTGTGCTATCGGTGTTCGTTATAACGGGATTATAACCCCACTACCGGAATTGGTTCACTACTGATAGTCGCCGTCTAAAATATAAATTTACTCTCAAATAATAATTTTTGGGATTGAATGTATTGAACACCTAATTATTTTTTCAGAGATTGGACAGTTTTGCAACTCACTATTTGGCTGAGTCGTTCAGCTGGTACTCGTTTGAGCGTCCGAAGCACTCCTGCACACCGACATCAGCCCACAGCCTCTTCATGGCTGCAAGCAACTCTTCCGAGAACGGCTCCGTGTCTTCCATCCTTTGGATCACGTCGAACACCATCTTAGCGTCCGTCTAAAACACAATACAAAGCATGGGTTAGCAGCTTTTCACCATAGAGATAGATAGTCATCATAGACACAGCATAAGATTTACGAACACAATCTTTGCTTCCGTATGAAACACATTATTTAAAGCAAGCTTTCCAACATGGAGATAGTCATCACAGAGATACGTTGTAGAGACTAGTGAGTGTTCTTATAACGCGTATGATTATCATATGGCTTTGATCACCATGAATTCAGTCAATGTAAAGGCATAGAGAAATGATAACACAGAAGATATCCCATGGTGCAATATTTCTCAAGTTTTCAATTTATTGGTTTCTCTGGTACCGTACCCAGAACACAAGCAAATGCATTCAAAAATAGTGGAAATCCTAAAAATAAAAATCAATTAAATTGTTGAGGATAAGGAGATTTAATTGAATTAAAACTAGTGAAAAATTAAATTAAATATACTAATAATATATAGGGTTGTAGCGACCAGTAGAGCTGAAGAGTAATTAAGTAATAATATACACACTTCATATGAAATTCTTTGAGTAACTGAACGTATACAACATTCATTCATTCTATTTTTCACGTCAACCTTCAACATTTTCAAATAACTATTTCTGGACCAAAAATTGAGTGGCGAAGAAGTGGTGTGTGATTTTATAGCCTTACATTAGAAAAGATTTGGACACCATTAACTTTTTATCAAAATTTGTGAGAGAAATGGTGCAGGCTCAGCCTAGTTTTTCCTCAATGGTCATTATTGTATTATGACTAGTAGATAACCCGTGTTCTGCAAGGGTTTAATTAACAACTTGACAAACTGGACCTACTGAGATCCTCTTGAATTTAATCTATAACCATCCTCGGTAAATTGAGAATCTATATTCAAAATTTCAGTCCAGTAGTTCAGACATGATGATGCGTCATTCGTGAATTTCCTATACCGTTCGTCTATAAGCCAGTTCTTTCCTTTCTAATAGTATAGATTATAGTGATTTGTACAAGAAATGAATAAATATATACTAAATAGGATGTTTATGATCCAATCTTCAATGTTAACTCAAGCTGATCATTCTAGATCTAGTAAAAGTAAGAGATTACTAGAATTTAATGTTGGTGTGAGATTCACATCCGAAACGAGAGATGTTTAACGAATACATTTACGTTATTTCAATGTGTCAGTGCTTTCCAATCATCTTAAAGCATAAATCACATCATTCATCTTGAAGCATTTCAATGACAATATTTCAATTGTAACATCAAATACCACATAATATTGTCTAAATTTATAAGATCGTGTAATGACCCCCTGAACAATTATAACATAAAAAATTTGTAAATTCATGGAAATTCAATATTAACTTACATGTCTTATCTAGATCATAGAAATTGCAAGTATTCGTTTACCAGTCTCAAAATTAACGTGTTTTTCAACAGTAACGTACAATCAAACAATGATTAGAATTGATGATATATACGCTACAAAGCAATTTGACAGAAGAGAAGTATTTTCATTGATTTAGGTGGTCTTTTCTGTTAGTTTTTGAGCAGGACTAGTATGATTTTAGACAAGAGGTTTTCACGAAATTGATTTGATTTGAGTAAAATACCGGTTCTTCAATATTCTACAGTAGTTAATACAGGTTACACCTTCGGAAATATGGGTCCGACAACTCGAAGAACTTTCAATCTGAAAAATATTGTAGTTGATAATAAATTTCATTTCAATACATCCCAATACATTGGAATAACTATTCAAGTTGAAAGAACTTCTGAAGGGGAAAAACAGCCGGTACACATGGAAAACATTGTTTACAATAATGATATTTTTGTAGTACAGTCTTCTACACGGACTCGTGGTGCTGGAAACATTGCTAATTCTTCTTGCCGAATTTTGATGATAAGGCATGTCCAAAGTTCGCTCAAATTTGTTTGTTGCGGAATCAATTATTTCATCTATATTTGGAAACCGCTTTGAAGGTGTAAATACGGTGCTGGTCGATATCTCACAGGAACGTGTAACGCAATACTACAAGATGTGGGATAATAATATCGAATCATGAAACAGTATATTGACCTCCGTCGAATTATAAGACTAGAATAGCTGAATAAATAGTTACAGCCGAATTTGGAAAACTATGTACGTTATCTACGTTTATATACTTAATATTCTTCCTAAAATGGAATGTTTCAATAAAATAATGGGAAGCTTCCTCATCCCGTATTTGAGTATCGGAGAAACGATAGTTTGAATATAGATTTTCACGTTCTATTGCAATAACTATTCAAAAATGACAGATTCGATAGAAGTTTTACAAGGCGATGATAATATTAATTGTCTATTTAAACACGGATCAACTAGGAGGGTTCATCCATTCATCAGTTGATTGTGAATGACTTCGCATGCGCTACAGCCATGGGGAAGCCACCAACGTTGCCATTAATTGTTGTGAGTATAAAAAGGCATATTTTATTGAATAAGAATTATTCTGCTAAGTATGAATACCAATTTAATTACAAGGTATTCGGATTGAGATAATATTAAATTATTAGAATCGATATTAACATAAATAGGACCATGAAACAGTACATTGAATTGGAAATACAGAATGGCGGATGGCGCAGGGATACGGGACGTTTTTGAAAAAAAATCAATTGACGAATGTACTATTTACGCATTATTTTTAATATTGTTATCAGTATATTTTCCCGATATTCTAAACGATAGTTCTGATTAAAGATGCCCATTTTAGAAGCTTTGTGGAAAAGATTGCAGAAATTGAACGGTGAAATGATAAGTTACTTTGAAACCCATGTCAGAGAAACCTTATTATACTAAATTGTATAAGATGGTTTTATCCTAACCCCATGTGAATGGACTAGCAGGAATTGACTGTAGATTACATCGACTACGCAGGAAGTATTTATATTTGTCGTAAAAATATAAGTTACAAAAGTTGAAAATACAAAGGCAAGTTTAGATTCACCTTTAGATTTTTAGGATCAATTCATGGAAGGAGTTGAAATATATGTATGAAATCATCTTACACAGCTTCTAGTAACTGAACGTTTAGTGATTGGAATGTCATACTAGTTCTGCCTGTAAAGGGTGGAAGAAACCTATTTATTCAATTTTCTTGGATAGAAAAAGTACTGTATTCATTACTGAGTTTGAACTCAGTTTTTGGTTGAAAAAAGTAAAAGATATAATAAGAGTAGTAAGTAATAAAGACTGAGTTGAAACAATAAAATTTTCGCAATAATACATAATAGTCGTGAAACTCCCAACTTTAATTCAATCAAAGTACAGTATGGTAGAAGCGAAATTCTATGGAGTCCCAAGACCAATACGTATTCATCAATAAACCGAATCATGATAATAATCATTTAGATCCATCCATTCTAAATTAAAACTACAGTATATAACACAGAATTTCCATATTATTCATTATGTATCATATAACACACATTTCCATATTATCCATGATATTAATACTCTATGTGGGACATCTATATCGAGTGAAATTTTTCTAAAGAGTAAAATTTATTTACCATCGATCGTAATTTTAATTTCAATCTCGCTTCACTTTGATGCGTGACCAAATCCACAAATAATTAAAACTTTCTATAATAAATTAATAACATCATATAATTCATTGAAGCAGTCTTAAGAGTAACCTGGAGAGTATTCTTCTCTCAATTATTGAAGAGCTGTTATCAGTGGAAGGACAACGGTTGTGAGATCTATCACACTAATCATGCTTTGAAATTGCATTGGGGGCTTAAACTATTTTATTATGAATGACCAGCTATCTGACATCAGTCATGAATGACTGACTATTATCTGATAAAAAAAACATTATCCAACTATCCTTGCTATGACCAAATCACTGACAAGCTATCAACCTAAGAAAAAACAATGCTCTCTGAACAAACTAATCAACTTTCGAGGTATTGACAATTTTCGAACAGAAATTAAGGTACCATACTAGTCTCATTATTGTGTTTAATATCATATTTTGTTTAATACAGTAATTTTGGAAAAGTTTACTGTTTCCATCACTATTAGAAATTTCTGAGATTACATCTATTTTTATTAGGCCTTAGTAAAAGATACGTATAACTATAACTCCTTATGGCACAGTGTTTGGTAAGATGTAGTGATACTTTTTAATAATGGAAACACACAGATATTGTTCAATTTTATGATATTTGAGATTATCTCTATGTTTTCAATATAATTTTTAATTTGGAGTAGGGAGATATTATACTCATTCATGTTCTTCTGAGAAGCATATCACTGTATTATTTATTTATTTTTGAACAGTGACAAAAACATATAATCATAAAATTATTGGGAATGGACATACAGGCTTATATCCCTTACTTTTCTATTCCCGAATTTTGATTGAAAATTAGTCTAAAAGAGTCTAATTAGTCTAATTATCAATTTAGTCCAATTTATCAATTTATTGTTTTAATGATACACAATTATAACGAAATAATTGCTAGAGAGTTGGAGGGTTATGCCACCACTTACATAATCAATTTATGAAATTCTATTCATTTCATATATTCATCCCTCAAATAGCTAAAAGCTAGAGGGATTAAAATATATATGAATTTTGTATTTAATGAGATGTGTATTGAAATAAATAAATTGAAATAAAAAATTATCTGTGAAAGATATATTAGTAAAAGAGTGAAG
Source organism: Nilaparvata lugens (assembly GCF_014356525.2). Classification (NCBI taxonomy): domain Eukaryota; kingdom Metazoa; phylum Arthropoda; class Insecta; order Hemiptera; family Delphacidae; genus Nilaparvata; species Nilaparvata lugens. The sequence goes on along the minus strand of NC_052505.1, from coordinate 80,067,129 downwards.
TAGGATAATATCCATTCAATTTCCGTTTTCAGCTACAGGGAGTCAGCCTGATTGCACTAGTTCAATCATCGATCATCACCAAGCCAGCAACATGTCCATGTTCCCCTAGCCCACCAGGCCCAGTGCTCAGCCCTTGCAGTGATGCTGACATTTCCGAATACGATCTGGAGAGCTTGAGGAGCAACATATGCAATAACAATAAAATCCTCATCTGCCTGTCCAAAATCATTGAAGCCATCAGGAACAGTGGCCAAGACAACAGCAATGCTGTATCGCCCTGTGGTTGTCAGAAACATTTAGACCATGTTGATTACAATCATGGAGAATATCATGTGCCAATAGTACATCATGAGCATCATGTACCGATAGAGCAACATGAGCCAATAATTCACGTACCAGTAGAACATCATGAGCATTATATACCACCTGTAATTCATGATGAGCATCATGTGCCAATAGATTATCATGAACACCCAGTTGTTTATGAACATCATGATCATCATGTACCAGTAATTCATGAACATCATGTGCCAGAAATTCATGAACATCATGTCCCAGTAATTCACGAGCATCATGTTCCAGTAGTTCATGAACATCATGTACCAGTAATTCATGAACACCATGTGCCAGTAATTCATGAGCACCATGTGCCAGTAATTCATGAGCATCTTGTGCCAGAAATTCATGAGCACCATGTGCCAGTAATTCATGAACACCATGTGCCAGTAATTCATGAGCATCATGTGCCAGAAATTCATGAGCATCATGTGCCTGTAATTCATGAACATCATGTGCCAGAAATTCATGAGCATCATGAGCCAGTGATTCACGAACATTATGAGCATCATGTGCCAGTAATTCATGAACATCATGAGCATCATGTGCCAGTAATTCATGAACATCATGAGCATTATGTGCCAGTAATTCATGAACATCATGAGCATAACGTGCCAGTAATTCATCATGGAGAACATCTTGACCATTATGTACCAGTATTACATCATGAAGATATTGAATATCATCAGCACGAGAATCATGGACATCAAGCTCAAAAAGATGATTATAATCAAGATCATCAACACCATAATCATGAAGTTCAGCATGTAATACACTATGAAGATGATACTCATAAAGGAGGAAAAATTAAAATAGAGGAAGAAATAAAGAAGACAACGACTCATGTAACAGAAGACTCCAAGAAGAAAGTTACTGAAATTGATGGAGATTCACATTCACATTCTTCTTTTGTAGATTCAAACTCAGAGCTGGCTTTTTACAGTGCAGATGGAGTGGATTCAGACATTCATCATCATGGTGACAAAGCCTATGTATCTAGTTCTGCCACTGATGTTAATAAGGAAGTATCGAATGTGAGTATTGGAGAAACAAGTGCTCATTCAAAATCCATTGCAGATACAACCCAAGTGAATTCTGGTTATTTAACAGGGGTTTCCACTGAGCATTCCATAAAAAGTACAGAAGTGGAGAAAAAACAAGTTGATGTTTCTGCATCCACAGTGATTGCCTCAGAAAAGTCATCAACAGAATATGAAACATTAGGACAAGACCATCAAGCTGATTACCAAAATCTAGACCATCATCATGTGGATCACCACCACATAGATCATCATCTAGATCACCAACATGTGGATTATCACCAAGATCAACATCATGTGGATCATTATTCAGATCACCACCATGTGGATCATCATCTAGATCAGCATCATGCGGATCATGATGTCCATCATCATCTAGATCATCACCATGTCGATCACCATGTGGATCATCATATAGATCACTATGTGGATCACCATATAGATCACCATGTGGATCACCATATAGATCATCATGTGGATCATCATATAGATCACCAACATGCCGATTACCACAATGGACATGTGGAACATGTAGATTACATTCATGGACATGACCAACATGTGGATTACCAAGTTGATTATCATCCAGATCACCATCATGTTGAACATGATGTTCATCATCATCTAGATCACCATCATGTGGATCATCATATAGATCATCATGTAGATCACCATCATGTGGATCATCATATAGATCACCATATAGATCATCATGTAGATCATCATATAGATCACCATCTGGACCACCATATAGATCAACATGTAGATCATCATCATGGAAATGACCATGTGGATTGTCATCATGGACATGACCATGTGGATTACATTGATGGACATGGCCATGTGGATTACATTCATGGACATAACCATAATCTAGTTTACCATCATGAACATGATAAACCTGTGGTTTATGTTGAACAAGGTGAAGGAAGTGTTGCTGGATGTGACAAATGCTCGAAAACTGTTGAACCAGAGGTGTATGGATGTAAAAAATGTTCGAAAATTATTGCACCAGAGGTGAATGGATGTGGTGCTGCTGTCCCAATTGTACCACATGACCATGTGGATTACATTCATGGACATGACCAAGTGGATCACATTCATGGACTTAACCATCATCTAGTTTACCATCATGGACACGATAAACCTGTGGTTTATGTTGAACAAGGTGAAGGAAGTGTTGGAGGATGTGGAAAATGCTCGAAAACTATTACACCAGAGGTGAGTGCTGCTGTCCCAATTGTACCAAGCATAAATCAACATTATCAGCCGATATTTTACCCTTACTATGGTATCCCACCATATTTTACAGGACCAACAAATGGATCACCATGTTCCCAAACTGGTGTCGTCCTTCCTGATGTCACCCAACAGTATCTGAAACCGAATTTCTGGGAATACCCTTACCCTTGGTTCCTGTATTCATTGCCTCCTGTTCCCCCCTGCGGTAACAATATCCATCAAGAATTTGTTGTTGAGCGAAATTGTTCTCACGAGCACAAGTTCCCGGTTTGCCATGGAATTCCAGACCAGCACATTTGGACTGGCGACTGCATTGAGAATACTCGCTCTGTGATTGTGACCCCTCCATGCAATCAGGACATCAACTGCCACAAAATCACCAGACATGTCACGCACAACCTTGGAGGCTCTGGTACCACCAACTCTAAATGCATCACCAACATTGTCTCCAAGCAAATTCACAAATAAAACACAATAAAAAGTGAAGAATTTTTCCAAATTCTAGAACAATTTTAGAATGGAACGAAGCATTTTGAAAAGGATGTTCTCTATCCTGAAAGTTACATAAAATATTGCTCTTGTAGATTGATCAAACCAAGACAAGTTTTTTATCAAAAGTAAAAGACAAAACTTTTGAGTATTTTCAAAATACAGTAGCTTTTTTATGAATATAAGATGTTCTAATTTCAATTCATTCAAAACAAAAATATGACCAACTTCCTTGTTCCTTCTCACTATAGAATAACGAAAGTCAGTGAGATAGAAAATTGAGTTTGTAGAGGGTTTTGAGAATAAAACACACTCTTCTCAAACAATCTCATGACTGCAATTTCAAACTAATTCAAGTTTAAATTTCATGTGAAATTCAATCAAACTAATTCAAGTTTAAATGTAATGTAAAATTCTATTATTGATTGTATGCAAATGAATTGTTATCTTACTAAATTATTGTTGGATTGTTTTTGTAGTATATTAATCTCTGTCAATAAACTGTTTATCTCTTTCCATTCTATTATTCCAACCTCTAAATACGTCAAACCTCTCATTCCAAACCTTTGTTCCACATCATGAGTCAGTTTTAACTGTTTTTTTTTTCAGTTTAATTCATACTGAAATATTATTGAATTATTTCTGTAGTCTATTACTCTTTGTCAATAAATAGTTTATATCTCTTATTCCAACCTCTGAATTCATCATCATTCCACATCCTTTGTTCCACATCATGAATCAGTTTAAGGTTATAACAGCATAATAATTAAATACAGTACAACAATGAATTTGACAACCTACTTCTCTAGCTTACAGTTTACTAGAAAGTATAGTATTCAAATAAATGAATTCCAGTAAGGAGTATCAATGTAGTGTATCAGTTGTAGATTCTGAGAAATTGAATGTAACAAAAGGTGTTCCTCAAGGCTCTATACTCGGTCCTCTACTGTTTGTCTTGTATATAAATGATCTACCGGCCTGTATGTTCTTTTTTGGCTCAATAAAATGAATTTGAATTTGAATGAAACCAAAAAATATTAATACCAGTGACTATATTAATGGAAACTGATTTACTGCTTTCATGAATAAATTAATTGATTCAGTTAACCTGTAGCTGTACATTAGTATGAGTTTGTGTTGGGTTTTGTGAGACTCTAATATTATGAACAATAACACGAGTCGAGAACAGTATAGCACCCTCCGGAAGCACCAATAAGAGGACGGATTTGTTCACTTCCTCTATCTCCTGTAACGAGCTCTTTCACTCACTCTATTACTTCCTCTCTCTCACTCTGAATCTGAACTCTCTCTATTCATTGCTCTGGACCACCGTCCTTTGAAATCTCTCGAAGAGAATAATCAATGTTGTGCTCCATTCAACATCTACCTGCATATTTTTCACTTACAGAAGGTGTAAGAATAATAACAGAGCTACACATTATTTGTAGCCTATTCAAGTTCGTTCATCCTGTCGTTCATCATTTTAACCTACATCTTCATGATTACTATTATCTTTTCAATGTTTTATATTGAAGAATTGTGAAAAATTCGGATACGCCCAAAGAAACTGGCCAAACTACCATCTACCACCAACTAATGTACATGATGTCACAGATTCTACAGTGAGGTACACTTTATAATGGCTGTATTTGATTAACATTGATGTTGTCATCCTTGTCTATCATTTGACAAAGCAGATAGCGCGCTATCCTTTCCTACCTCAGCAACGTTGCCAGATCGCTTTGCAACAATGTAGAAATACAATTAACAAATAATTTAATCTCAATTATAAAAGTTTATTATAAAATCATTCAAAAATATTGTTTCTTGACGAATAAAATAATTGATAACTTTCAACAATAATGAACAGTTAATATCTCATCAGATATATCGGTATCAGCTACATGCAGAGATATAATTAATTAACAAATTAATCAATCAATCTCAATTATGAAAATTTATTATCAAATCATTCAAAACATTCTGGCTCAAAATTTTGCAAAATTACTCAAAAATTTTCAATCTGCAGAGATTTGAGTGAAATATTTTTGTTTTTGATCAGTTTTTAAATATCAAAATTCAAAATTTTTAGTTAATTCATTAGTTGTGAAGTGGAAATTGGACTTTTTGAAGTGAAAGTGAAATCTTAACCTTATTCTTTTTGAAACTTTTATTTGTAAAAAATTGGGAGAAGACAGTTTTGGGCTATGCCTGTTGTCTTCTGTTGAAATAAATAAATAAAAATATATTTTCTCAGGAAATTAAATTTAATTGATCATTTTCAACTTTTTAAACAAGAATGAACAGTTAATATCTCATCAGATATACCGGTATTAGCTATATTCTATAGACGGCAGTGGCAAGGCAGAGAATCGGCAACGCTTTCCTCCTAAGTTTTTCCACCACCATTATAACGTGGACCTCATTATACTGCTATTGGAAGCACTGGTGTCAATCGTCGACAATAATTATTGCTGTTTGTGTGCATTTGTGGGACTTCGCACTTGATGAGTGAAACCTTTGGCACAGCTTACAGACTTTGACCCCCTCCCCTTACCACCAAGTCTCCACACTTTTTCTTGACAAAACAGCCAACCAATATGCAACAAGTACCGTGTACAAAATGTGAAGCTCAGATCCGATAACACTTTTTGAGCGGTCATTGATGTGTCATTTGTGGAACCGATATGAAGCCATAGAAGACTGCTGCTTACTAAATTCACCTGTTGCCTGTTTATTCAACAGACCTACTCGTTCATTTAGTATCCACAATCTCTCCCACATTTACTCCAAATCGAGCAAATAGAGCTAACAAAGAACTGCAATCATGCGACGGAGTGGATAATTTCATAGTAGAATGATAATAAAGTAATTTCTTAATTGTAATTACACACAATTAATAAGAAATATATTCTTACAGTTTACAGTTACTATTTCGATGAGAAATATATTCTTATTGAGCAATAAGAAATATAGACCAGCACAAATAAATGAACGAGCAACTTTTGTTTATATTATAATAAGAAAACAAAGATATTGTCAAATTTCACTAAAAAAATTTTAGTGAAATTTGACAATATCTTTGTTTTCTTATTATGGAGAGATTTCACAACATCACCATCAATTCTACTAATTTTATTAAAGGTGTCTGTTTATATGTTTATATGTTTGTATTTCACCGGATCTTGAAAACGGCTCTAACGATTCTCACAAAATTCAGAACATAGTAGGTTTATAATATAAAGATTCGATTGCACTAGGTCTCATCCCTGGGAAAACTCGCTGAAGGACATTAAAAGGATAATTGTTATTCATCCTTGGAAAAACAGCTGATAATAATTATTTCGTCGTCTGTTAGTAATAGAAGTGAGTGAGCGAGTTCATGTGTGTGGGACTGTGTCGAAGTTATGACTCAGCTGTTGAAATTTTGTAATCATTCAATCAGGTACTTAGTGCCGGTTGCAAAAAAGCCGGGTTATTTTCAATCCTGATTAATTCCAGTAGATCCATCTTTTTGAAATGGTCTTCTCTGATTTGGTTCACGTGAAGTTAATCAGGATTAAAATTTAACCGGCTTTTGTGTAACTGGGCCTTTGTGAAGGAAATTTTTGCATTCCTCTGGGAATTAATCTCAATTTACTTTGATTAGATAGAAAATGTCTGTATGAATTTTATTATAATTTCTTCTTTTGTTATAATTTTTTTTTGTTTTTGTACTCCAGAGTGAAGCTCGGTCCCCGATATTTAGTAGTTGAGAACAAATACAGAGTGGCCTATAAGTCAGCAATTAAAGTCAGCAAGTCACCTATTTTTATAAGGTCAGCTGTTGTTACAAACCAAACCACTCAATTTACAGCAATGTACCTATAAAATAGGGGAAGAAAACAAATAGGTATGTTACCTGTGGTTTAAAATAAATTTCAAGTGTCATGAAATTATAATTATGTATAAAATTATCATAAATAATTGCAACTATTTCGACGTGATTCTTTCCAATGATGTTACTACTCAAGTTGCCAGCTACGTTGTTTCTCTTTCCCATTTTCGGAGTCTTCGTTTTCGATGAGTAGTATATGCCTTATTGTATGAATAATATGCCTTATTGTAGAATACATTAATGTATTCTAGGTACATTGTTTTACAGCAATCTTATATCTTGAGAATTTAAAAATAAGAATATTCTTTACTTATTGGGTTAAATTACCTCAAATACATCATTCCAACTACAATTAATAATAGACAACCACTCAGTTTGCAGACATCTTATATATCTTGAGGATTACATATCAAGAATATTCTTTACTTATTGGGTTTAAATTACCTTAAATCCATTCCAACTACAATTAATATTAGAAATGTATTCCGTTTTGTTGTGTATTATTTCATTGAATGCATATTTGTCAACTGACTTATGAGCCAATCTATAGAATAAACCATCTATAGTGAGGTCCACATTATAATGTCAACCTCGACATTGTTGCTGGTATCCTTGTCTATCATTCGATAAAGCAGATAGTGCTATTCTTTTCTAGCTCTGCAACTTTTCCAGATGTTTTCTCAACAATTTAGAAAAATAATTAAGTAACAAAATATTATTTGATCTTAATCATGAAAATGTATTATTTAACCATTGAAAAATATAATTTCTTGACGAATAAAATATAATTCATTTTTGTTTCAAGAATGAACAGTTAAAATATTACAAGTTTACAACAGTATATCGATATCAGCTATCCTCTACAGAAGGCAGTGGCAAGGCAGAGAATCGGCAACGCTGTTCTATCTTTCTCCATTGCAATCCTAACGTAGAATGGTTATTATGTATGGTAATGTAACTCAAGGAGCATTACGGACTTGGATCTATCGGCAATGACTATTAAAAAGAAAGCTCTTATGCAAAAAGATGAAATTTTACATGCTAGAGCCGAGAAATGATAATAGAATAGGATGTGAGTTTATGATAACTGAACTCATAATGATAATGAACGGAAGAGAGAAAAAAATTAATCAGCAAGTAGCATGATTAGCTTCTGAGCTAAAATTTTACATAATAACATTTTCCAAACATACTGGAATCGTAATGTTCTCTATTACCTATTTCCTTCTACAATTGAGCAATTATAAGGCTATATCTTTCATACAATAATTATTCATTAAATTATTATCAGTTATGATTTTCATACAATAACAAACATTGAAACTCCAACTTTATATTTGATAGGTTAATAGCTGTCAATGATATTGGAGGTAAACTAATATTAGCAAATCTGTGGTAAAGCACGTTTTTGCACAGTGGCATTTACAGAGAACCAGCAAGCTTTTAAGGCTGTGCAAAGGCTAAAAATAAACTTTCTACTCGTGATATTTTTCGAAGTTTTTCGATTTGTATATCATCAAGCTATCAAAATGAAAAAGTTTTCTCAGGGAAACATTTTTTTCCGATCATTACTTTTTAGATATGAGCGACTGAAGTTTGAACTTTTGGGACAGAACATTTCAAATTCGGTACGATATAAATCCATCATATTTAGAGGGTGGATTCTTCATGGTATTGTTGATCTAGTGAAACAAAAATTTTCTGAAAATATCAATTTCGGAAAAGTTATTCAATTTACCAAAAATAACTCAACCAAAAGTTATTTTTGCTTATTTTTAGTAAATTGAATAACTATCTTAGAAATGGATATTTTCAGAAAATTTCTGTTTAACTAGATCAACAATACCATGAAGAACCCATCCTCTAAATCTCATGGATTTAACTCTTACCGAATTGCAATGTTCTGTTACCGAATTTTAAATGTTCTGACCCAAAGATCCGAACTTTAGACGCTCATATCTCAAAAAGTAATGATCAGAAAAAAATGTTTTCCTGATAAAACTTTTTCATTTTGGTAGCTTGATGATATACAAATCAAAAAACTTTGAAAAATATCACGAGTAGAAAGTTTATTTTTAGCCTTTGCACAGACTTTAAGGCTGAAATCAATAGAATGTTTCATTTTTGCTATTCAATCCATTTTGAGTTTAAACCAGCTGATTCAATCCAGTTTAAACTACTAGTGTGCAACGGCCTTAGGAGAATCAAATCTATTACAAAGATGGCAAAACACCAATATTCATACAGCGCGGCACTATTTTTAAGCTATTTAAATAAGTAAAGTAGTTTCTTCCCTATTCTATTAATATCCAGAGAGTCTTTTCACTGTTGTATTTTTAGACGAGAATTGCACAAGTGCGTTACAAAATCAGACTTGAATGGTATACACCACACAGTTGTGAGATCGCCACTGATTTATTCACAAAGCTGGCTAATTCAGCAACATAACTTAAAATGTGGAGAGAAACAAATAAACCCAATTGATGCAAAGGGGCGGCATTCCCCGCTTCCCCCTCCCCCCCTCTGCTAGTAATTGCTGGCTGACTGCCCTGGCCAGGAAACTGAAAAGACTTCACGCATTTTGCATGAATGAATCAATGAATGGGAGACACATTGAAATGAGATTTGTCGAGTATGTGAGCCAACTAACCAACTCAGCGTAGGAGAATTTGAATCCAGTTATTTACTGGCGACACAAATTTTCAGGAAGCAAAACAAGCAAACTAGAATCATATAAACTGAGCTATTTATTGTGACCGCATTTGCTTTACAGGCAGCGCTGGTCAACTAAATTCATCAACTTTTATGTAGGCTATCTTTACTTCATACTGGTTAAGGAAAACTGTCAACACCATCTTTCATTTCATCAGTTCGATTTGCTTTCAAACTACAAGGTCACTCAAGTTTGGTTGTAAGGTTTGGCCAGGCTATCACATTATTGCTGTTCATGACTTGTTTATTGCTAAAGAAGGATTGTCGTAAACTACTTATCTACTATTATGGTACCATTAGTACTATTAATACTGTAGATTTGTTATACTATTATCGTACTATTACTATAGTCTATATTCTTTCTATATTTTCTCTGTGCCGGTAATGTGTACTATATCACCATAGAATTCATTCAGAATTACACAACTTACAGATAAGTACGACAGGCTTATAAGCCCAAAACAGTTCCAATTCTAATTTATACAACAGTCCAAATGTAGCTGGCTTATGTGTCACTTCAACATTCTTCAATTACACACTCAATTTACAATTCAAAGTGAAACCATAACCCTATTTCGGACTTTTAAAAAGTTGTCTAAATTTGGAAGAGAAATAGTACAAGGAGTACGGTATCCTTAGTTTTTCTCTCCCGAACAGTGCTACTTTGTAAAAATTATAAATAGATAAATAGATGGATAAAACACACAAAAATCATTTTTAAATTGAAAAAATACTTCTAAATTGTATTGAATTAATTACAAATCTTTGGAAAATTCCAAACTTTGAAAAAACTATAAAATGTTGAGACTGAAAAGACAATCACACTATTTAGAACTTATCACAGATTTTGGTTTCGATCGATTCCACTAATGATAAAAACATTTGAAAGTCATCAATAAACCAATATATGACTATTCTCGGCTACTAGGCTACTTGATTGGTGAGTGAGTTAATAATTCACAGTCGTGGGAGAATTTAATGATCATTTTCTAAAAAGTCATTCAAGTTTTTCAATCTTTGTTTCATAAATTCACCAATGTTATCCATGTACACCAAAATTTACTGATCTGCTACACCTAGAACAGTATTAGTAGTCTAGAATATACAGTTGATAGATTTCTTTCTTGAAATCATATTTCTCAAGTGAGTTCCAAAATGTAAATGAATGTGCCAGCCTAGTGGCTAGTGATATGTTTTGACGCAGAACACTGATTTGTCCTATCCTTGTACACAGAGGCAGTGCATTACCCTAGCATCCCAAACCAGCTTTCTACGTCATAGGTCATTGCGTACAACCGTAGACAAACAGAACAGATGCTCCATATTATTGTATTTAGGGCAACTAGCTCCGTATGCCGTATGACACATTGTGTCGTACTGTCACATACTGACAATGGTCAATCTGTCATATTGTGTGTGCTGTGTGGTACAAAACAGGTAGGAACTTTCTGACACACCTTGACTGTACAACTTCATTGTTTTTTTATTATCTATATACATTTTACAGTAAATTGTAGGATGGCTTCGATTGGTATTGGTGGAGAGACGGAACGGGTATTCCACCTCGCCATACAATCCATAATCCAATGAAGCACAATTTTTTTTAGGAGCATGGTGAATTAAACACTATACGTTATACAGAGTTATACTTACTGAAAACATTTTTTTTTCATTCAATATAATACTCTGAACGGGTTTACTGTATATAGGTATAGTATAAGGATAGTATATAGGTATAGGATAGAATGTAAAATATAAATTATATAAAAAATATAAATCTGAGTACCCTTTTTAAATGATTTCGTCACGACATAATAATTTAAAAATGGTACTTAGATTTATATTTTTATTTACATTAAAAACTAGCACTAAAGAAAAAAGAAAGGTACAGGATAGTATTGGGAGCGGTTTGACTGAGTGCTTGCGCTTTAGATAAGTTAAGAATTATGCGCCTGGTACTCCCGTTGGAAGGGTGACCCCGCTTGAGCCAGCTTCTCTAAATATGATTTATGAGATGTGAAATCGCTTCCCGGTGGTTTGGGACCCACCTAAACCTGTAGGTTCATTCATCTTCTATTATCATCCACCTCATTACCCACGTACAAGCCTAGAGCTCATGTGGGCATCACCCTCAGCAAAAGAAAAGAGTAGTATAAACCCCTACATACTATCCTTGGGTTACACTTACAAAACAATTTTTAGATGTGTCATTGACGACTGTTTCATCGAAGTCCTCTCCCAATCATTGTATATGATTTGTGCTTGTATTCATATGAAATAAATAGGGTATAATCAGGAGATAAAGAACTGGACAACTTGAAGAATGTACTAAGGTACTTGGAGGAAGTGTACTCCATCAAAAATTTGGGTAAGTCCATTTTCTGAGTTTTCGATTGGATAAGTCTGTGACCACACATTCACAAGATAGAGGAAGCGATCAGAGTGAAATGTTGAGCTGTGCTAGAGCAGAGTGGTGAGTGAATGAAACTGAAGTGAATCGATTTTCGGGCTGAATAATAAACTGTCGGCTGCGGCTGACGTTGAATGGGATCTGTCAAGAGGCAAACGACGCCATTCGCCATTTTGCATTGGATGACGCAGTAGTTGTGTCAATCTAGCCGTCAGTGCAGCGCACACAGTCACGCCACGACCCGGCCGCGTCAGTGCACGGCACACAGTCACGCCACGACTCGACCGCCACCTTATTCTTATCGCTGCATTATTTACTATGGGATAAGTCACACGCATTCAACAAACCTTTCAACCAGAAATCGAGAGTTAGATGCGTGTTGAGCATCACAAATAATAATCGTGAGAAACTGCCGTATGAGAGCCTAGCGAGTCAATAAACTATTACCACTGAATGTCAAAATGCTTCCTTAATTTCTCGGGATAGGTTCGTGATTTTTTTTTCAAGGAAAATATTTCGCTAAAATTTCGAGACAGGTTCGTGATTTTCCCAAGGAAAATTTTTTCATGAGAAATTTCCATACGCAGATTAATTTTGATCGTGTAATTGGTCTGCCTTATCATTTTCTGTTTTACTGCTTCTTTGCAGTCACGATAGCAAGAAGATCTTATCAGATTGGTTGAGTAGTTGGTGTGCCACCGTTTTTGTGAAACAGAAACAGAATTTACTTTTTTTTGTTCCCCTTCATGATGAAAATGGGGGCGAGTTATTCTTTTCTCAACAATTTCTTCTGTCGTATTTCTAAAGGTACGTTTCGACTTTTACAAGAACAAAGATTTATAGGCTATGACCTATGACTTGTGAAACTGACAAATACAGTAAAGGAAATCTTTGTACAAGTCTTCATTCAATGTTGATTTCGCTATCATTTTTGCTCTTGCCCAATTTCAGTATTCAACATTACTCTCAGGTTACGTATGGGTTAGCCAGGGGTAACTTTAAAACACCCCCCCCCCCACCCGTGAATACACTGTTGACTTTTGGGACCCCCTTGTTTTTGAGCCACCCCCCCCTCAAGAATTTCAATGACGCAGTCTGCGTCAGCCAACCCTCCTCCCACTCACAACCCTGAGTTGGCTCAGACATACCTCTTTTGTATCTTGTTTACATGTCAAAAAGTACCTTGAGCGAGTAAGTTTTATTTAAATCTCATATCATAAGTCTAAGCTAACATGAAACAATTTTCATTTTCTAAAAAGATTCAATATTACTAACTAATGAAAACACTTTATTCACATGGGCTACTTTTTAAATTAATAAAACAACATAAAAATCTTGAAGCACCCTTTATTTTAAAGCTTTTTAAAAAATAAAGATTCAAGATTCAAATGCTTCAAGATTTTTATATTGTTTCATTATTTTACTATCTAATGTTTTGCTTGAATGAGCTTATGATATTATAACAGTAAGGCAGTGTAGCTACTCTATTAAAGATTCTTGTATCTTTTATATCTTACAATTATACAATAATAATTATGTACCTCTAAAAAAAACAACAGTAGTGGAAGTCTCTAGCCCCACTAAACTATTCTACCAGTCAATTTGCATTCTCTTCTAGTAATCTGAAGAGGTATTGTTACTATACGAGTAAATTATGCTACCTCATAGAGATGTTAATTAACGTTGACAGACATTTGAAAAATCACAGCAATCTAATTAATTCTAATCATGTTTCTAAAGATATGTACTGAATGCAAGTACCAAGATTTTATCCATTTCATTCTCATTTTTTAAAAGGATTTCGATCGGTTCTGTAACTGGACAACTAATGATAAACTGCGATTTATGGATCAATTCTCATTCATATGAATCAATTCTCATTCATATGAATCAATTCACAACCATAATGAATGATTCTTTCCCATAGCAAGAAAGACAGTTCAAATTCATGATTTCTCTTTAAAACGATCAATTGAAACATATTTCATGCTTATCAAGAATAAAATGTCTAGAATATAAAAGAGCCCAATTTGAAATGCTTGAGGAAACATCAGTAGAAAAGAAAGGAACATTTGACAAGAATGCTGTATGTTACCCATTTTGAAATTTAGTAGACAGTACCGGTTGCACAACAGCCGGTTAAATTTTAACCGTGATTAATTACACGAGAACCAATCAGAGAAGCCGTCTTTTCAAAAACGCCTTCTCTGATTGGTTCTTGTGAAATTGATCACGGTTAAAATTTAACCGGCTGTTGTGCAACCGGGCCTTAGTCTATACTAACTTTGACCCATTCCAACGTTCTAAAATCTTCATGACAAACTCTGTATTTTAATTAAACTAACGTTTACAAATTAATAATCGTGTTATTTTTCGTATAATTATTACATCTGGATTGTTTCTTCATTTGAATGTACTAATAGCTTCAAATATCAAATAGAAATCCTGAATAAATGCAACTATAAACTGATTCATGGATGAGAAATAAATATACGCGGATTATACAAAGCAGCGTTTACACCAAAGTTATTAACAAAATGTTAATAACTTAATCCTTATAGATTCTATTAGATTGAACATAACTTATCATACACATGATGAACATATGTGTTTGTCAAGTTCCGTTCAATCTAATAGAATCTATAAGTATTAAGTTTTTAACATTTTGTTAATAACTTTGGTGTAAACCCAGCTTAAGTACCACGGTCTAATTTATCTTATAGTGCATGCATCAGTTTTTTAATACCGTAATTCTGATCCTGAATGATTGTGAACCTGAAGCCGACCTTCTTCATCAATAATGCCAGAAAATATTAGATAGTTTACAAATTACATACAATAGTTAGTTTCAGAAATTTCTTATAAAGTGTCTACATGTTAAGTGTTTTCTGTGTGGAAATTGACCTACTCCACTAATGGCGTAACATATTCTAGAGTAGTAGGTTTTGTTTGATTTGAATGCAAACCGAATCAAATTTTCCTTTTGTAAATTATACAGTTATTTGATGAAATATAATTAATTTCAAGGGCAATTTAAAATTGAAGTTTATTCGCAGTTGCACGATATTTCTAGGCCTTCTCTAACTTACTGTAGTGTTATCTAGAAACTATAACTTCCGACAGTGTAATTTATAAAAATAGTGTTATCTGTGGTGCCAAAAAAAGAAAGTTCACTCCCAGGCGTTAGCTAGGTAGGTTCATATTACTGCAGGTATCAAATATTAACCCAGTAATGAGTGTGAAAAACAAAGGACTACTATTACATCACAAGACAATGTTATTATCTGAGAGACCTCTACTTGATTTCAACAATAATTGAGAAAGTAATGAGCAAACTCACCTCTCTCTCGTTGTTGCCGAAAGCAATACCCAGGTTGGGCATCGCTCTTAGGATTGCGACAAGTGATTGAATAGTGTTGCTGTAAACTACTGGTCTATACTGTTTGAAGTCTTCTGACGTGAACCCGCTTTCGTGAATAATTCTGCAAAGAGAGAGAGAGAATTCTATTAACAAAAGTTGATGTGAATGCATTTCAGTTTTGTACACAACACAGGAAAAATAACCACGAGACAAAGCTAAAAATAATATTTTGAATGATATGGTTCCGAATTGGGATATGAAATTCTGTAACAATAGCCTAAGGTCCGTCGCAAAGTAGACCCACGAAAAATAAAACCACGCCGTGGGATGATTTGTAAACCATTGCTAAGCTTCTCCAGACATCTGTGTAATTATAATAATACATGCAATGAATAATCCACTTGTCAGCTGATTGATTATGAATAATTCTATCGCAATGGTTTACAAAACATCCCACGGTGTGGGTTGCTTTTCGTGGATTAGTGTGGGTCTACTTAGCGGCGGGCTTTAATCTATAATATAATAAAGGAAACAGTTATTGGATAGGAAATTCACGAATGACGCATCATCACGTCTACTACTGGACTGATTAAATTGAAATTTTGCATAAGTTATAGGTTCCTAATTTACCGAGGATGGTTACAAGCCTATTTCAAATTCTTCAAGTTTCAGTTTGTCAAGTTTTTAATTAGACCCTTGCGGAGCACGGGTTACCTGCTAGTCAATGATAATTCTGAAGATTAAAAATGATGAAAATTTATTGAATTTGATAGGATTAGTTAATGCGGTCTGGCGTTGCGTAGATATGGAACTTAATAGGCCAACAAACATTGCACTTGTACTGAAAGTAAGTATAGTAATAGGTGTGAAATATAATTTTCGCCCCACTTGGATGTAATGAGCTGGTTTACGTGCGTCATATGGAGGCCGAAAGTGATTGTTTTCTGACCAGGCCGGTAAAATTTTTACGGCCCTAGGGCTGTAAAATAACCTTGAAGTCAGCTGATTCTGATTTGATGTGAACGTGTTTACAAAATAGTTTATGAAACGGAATCAGTTTATGCTTCTAGAATTGAATAAAGTTTTTGCAATAAGATACTATCATTTTATTTGGATGAATGAAATACAAATAATGAGATATTATAAACTATTCAAATTCAATTTTCAGAGTATAATAGAATCTAACCTCAAACCTCCTAGTACAGCGTTTATCATGGAACATGGTGGATAAACGGAATCATTTTATGCTTTTAGAATTCAATAAAGTATTCTGTAATAATATACTATCATTTTATTTGGATGAATAAAATACAGATAAGATATATATTATAAACTATTCAAATAATTCTATTTTCAGAGTAGGATAGAACTTCTAACCTAAACTTCCATTGACATTCAGATTGGCCAAATTTCAAGTGTGCTAAAACAGCTGATCAAAAACTTTCCATTGACATTCAGATTGGCCAAATTTCAAGTGTGCTAAAACAGCTGATCAAAAACTTTTCATTCTTTGTGTTTATCATTCAATAATCAAAACATTTATAATAATATCATCTTATTGTCATTTGGAAGAATAAAAAGTATAAACTCAACCTCTTACATATAATTGAACATAATCTTTTAGGTTATTTAGACAAATCAGAATAAAAAATAAAAATACTTGGACAATTTCTTGATATTCAGATTACCTCAGATTTGCTAGAGCTATGACCTTCCACTTTTGCTTTCGGAAGTGCTTATAATAGACAATTACTCTCATATATATATTGTTTATTTTCCTGTGTGGCGAAAAATAACGTTCTCACCATGGGCAAAAATGTTTTTTCCGGCTCTCAATCTTTTCTAGTCCTCGGCCTACGGCCTCGGACTTGAAAACCGATTTCGAGCCAGAAAAGTCCCATTTTCGGCCCTAGGTGCGAAATATACTATTATACCGATTTATCACTAGACGCTACTAGGGACTAAGACACTGATTAAAATTGTATCAGTAAGTGAATAGCCAGAAGGTTCCATGTGAACAGTCTTCTATATTTTCTTAATTTGCAAAACTATTCCTCAAATCATTGTTTTAGTTCCTATGATGATTGAAAAGGTTCCATAAAACATTGAAAAAATTAGAGAAAATATGGTAAGTTTTGGTGTGAGTGTATTTCTAGCCTGCTTGAAAACTTTGAACGCTGACATCTCCAAAGTAGCAAAAATACACAACATAGAACTCTATAGAACTGAACCGACGAAATGATGTTTTGATGTAGTTGATGTTTTGAAAAAAATGTGCATTTTGAGGCTCTAGAAGATTGAAAATTATCAAAGTAAAATTATTTTTATAATATTTTCAAATTTTAAACTGAGAGCGGTTTGTATTGGCCAAGCAGGGGAAACTACTAAGATGAAAATTAATAATCGTATCCTGATTCCAGATTGGTTGATGATGCCCTAACGCACTGTACGAAATGA
The DNA here is from genome assembly GCF_014356525.2 of Nilaparvata lugens. Lineage (NCBI taxonomy): Eukaryota > Metazoa > Arthropoda > Insecta > Hemiptera > Delphacidae > Nilaparvata > Nilaparvata lugens. The sequence continues at coordinate 80,049,205 of NC_052505.1, read as the reverse complement.
AAATCTAATAAGTACTTGAAACTTGGAGCCCAAGACTTAAACGAGTACAGTAATTTTTAGGGTTTGTTGAAATATTAACAATATAATATACTAACTATATAATTATTATTCATATTCAAATACAATTCAGGTAAAAACAACCTATTATATTAATATTATATTATATTAATATATTTTCAGGGATGTTAATATATTAGAAATAATTGTGTATTGCTCATATTCAAATACAATTCAGGTAAAAACAACCTATTATATTAATATATTTTTAGGGATGTTAATATATTAGAAATAATTGTGTATTGTTGATAGTCTTCAATCTAAACAATCTATACGAATTTCATTTCTTGATTAGTCTGGTCTTGGTCGATGGTCAAGAACCCATTAGCCCTGGTTACAGCCAGAGAGAATATATAATAAACATTAAATTTTATACTCTGTGATTACATCACACCACACGACCACAACAAAATGTTTAATGTTAAAGCATTGAGAAAAGTGCCCTATGAATGGGAGCGTCAACAACTTAATTTACGGGCAGTATTTCAGAGTCAACACTGTTGCAACTTTCGGCCAGTTCACAAGATAGTGTCGGCATTGTCTGCGATAGCTTTTCAAGCCAATTATCTAGGAAGCCGTTCCTCTCTCACTCTCACACCCTACCAAGGAGGAGAAACACAGCACCAATAAATTCAACTAGTGGTGAATAGTAGGCTTACACTTGGACGGCTGATTGGCCAATTAAGACCATGTTCGGTGTCAAAATTTGAATGTATAGCTTCAACAGCTTATCGATATGTTGTAAATCCATTGTAAAAACAATGCCATTTGTTCAACCTGTTAACTGTGACTGTGTTGATAGCATACACAGTACAGGTAGCATATCCTGCATATTTCATTGATCATTAATAAAACAATATAAAAAGATGTAGTACCCTTAAAAACTTTAAAATAATTCATTGATCATTCTCATCAGAAGCGACATCGTAAAGCCTAATATTTCATTCCAATTGTGCAAATTTTAATTTAATAACAACCCCCTATTCAAGGTACTGTATGAGACTTAAATACATTCTCGGGAAGAATCTCCATTCCATAAAGATGTTATGTGATATCCAATCCGAATATTTCGACTATTCACTCACAGGGAATTCTTCCCTTTGGGAAAACGTCAGTTCAGCGATTTGTCATCGGTGATTAAAAAATACTGAGTGAACTCACTATTGAATTCAAAATATTACAATTGATCAAAACCTTCCAAATATTATTATTGAATGAAATGAATATTATCATAGAGGAAAAATAGAAGATAGAAATTAAAGAGATTAATTATAATAGAAAGATAGAAATTAACGTATCCATAATCAAAGATAGTATGTTCAGATTTGGGGGAATTGATTTAATCCATCCCTTTATACGGGCTAGATCTATTTTTCCTTGAAATCTTTAAATCGAAATGAAATTATAGAATATCAAAGACCTTGGAAATAGCTTGCAGACGCAGAGTTTCCAACTCTCACAGTGGTATTTATGAATCCTAATTCACAGAGATTTGTCCTGATATAATATATTCGAAGTTTTTGTATAAAATTATTATTTAATGATTTATATGTAATCAATAATAGTTTATCATTTGTTATAAGTGGTAATTGAGTGGAATATTTCTAATAAATTTATCAACTCAAAATTTATAGTTTTAATGTTTATTTTGGACTAAAATTTTATAAAAATTGTACACGTGAAATTCTAATCTTATCTTGGACTTTGTCACCTATAAATTTGGAAGAAAAATAGCACAAGGACTACCTTATTATTTTATCTGCCAATGTTATTACATTAGTGTCATTTGCATTGTAAATAAATAAATTGTTAACTTATTATTTTCATCTTGTTGAGCTGTGTGATCTTGTTATCTATTTGCTTATAATTTGTAAATATTGTGAATTGGATTAAATAAAATTTTAATATGGATTTGAAATAAATAGAAAAATTAATGGAAAAATAGCATTAGAAATAAATGATCAATTTCAACTATCAGTTTAAAGAAATGATGAGTGATTTGAGTTCCCTTCATTGAGAGGGAAGTGGGTGGTAATGGATCAGGAGGATCACAAGAGCTGTCACACTCCAGTGATCACAAATTTTGATAACAAAAAATTAAAATATAGAATAAAAATATTAGAATATAGAATATTTTAGAATATTCTATTTATTGTTATGATAAATAGAATATCAGAACGCAAATATAAAACAGAAAATTCGGATAAAAGACGGTCGACAACTAATACTCAGTTATCTCCAACAAATAGTATCTGTTGTTTAAAGAGCTCCAAACTAATATTATGAGCATCATCTTATCGGCTTATATCTTAACTCGGTCTCGTGAGTGGCCTTCATGCATATTAGACGAGTTAATTTAGTGTTAGAATTGAAGAATTGAATATTATCCCTCAATAGTACGCTCAGATTTGGTGGAATTGATTCAACGCCATCCCTTATAAAGTGGAACACAGTGGGCAAAGCTGACAGACTAAAGACTCCTCTTCTATTTGGCCAGAATTAAAAAATGAGCGCCTTGTCAGGAGCATTGTGGCTGCTTGACAGATAATCGAAACTAGCAGGAATAGCTCTCGACCTCTCCCTCACATCAACTGAAAACTTCCTCAAATAGCGTGTTTTTTATCCCTTTTTATTTTAAAACTTGCTGACAAACGGGTGTACAAGAGAGAACATTTGGAAATACTGAAGTTCTATTGTGAACTCTCCATTGTTGCAAAAGGAGAAAATAAAACATTGAGAATTCACTTGAACTAATCTGTTTGTCTTGACTGTCTGGTAACAGGTAGAAATTAGAAAATATTGACAAATTGAAAAAGTCAATCGCTGATTTTACTAGTATTGCTTTTCTTTTCTATAAATACAATTTATATCCATGCCATGGAAGTTTCATCTATGAGTAAGAAAGGTTTTCTAATAGGAAGGATAGGATGAATACAGAAAAGGAACGATAGCTCAATATTATTAAGGGAAGAAAAATGAATGTAAGTCTGAAACTCCCAGAAATCATTCAAATTCATAAAATTCTAATTCATAGAATGAATCAGCAATATCGCAAATGTTTGTGAATTTCCAATAGATGTATTTGTCTTATGTTGTAAAACGGTCTTGTTTGGTCGTGAAAGACTCCGCTTCTATAGGGCCCCATACACTGGGGAACTTGGATCGGCCAACTTGGTTCGGGGAACCTAGTTCGTGTAGGATTTGCCCACACACTGTAGTGGGGAGAACGAACAACCGTTCGTTACTTTAATGTCTTTTGGGGTCTAGAGATGAGTGTGTCAAAGTTTGCAGCTGCTGTAGGAAGAAAATATATTGAGTATATATAGATAGAATATATAGCCCTGGCGGACGAACCGAACAAAGTTTTTAATCCAGATTAAAGACCAAGTTCGTCACGAATTTGGTTCGCGGTTAGCCAATTTTCCACATACACTGGGGAACTTGGTTCGCAAGAACCATGTTTGCCGATCCAAGTTCCCTAGTGTATGTGGCCCTTATGACTACATAATTTTTAAATATCTTAATCAATAAATTACAACTACAGTAATCTCAAATTGGTTATCAATCTGAAATTTAGATCCTGTTTTCGAGCTCGGCATTCGGACTTTAAACAGCTGGAGTCAGAAAATTGGCTTTCCGAAACGGGGCGTGGTCGTAGTCATTGAGATTGTCATGTTTGAATTAAATTTCGAAAAACTATAAAATAAATATCTTAATTAATAAATTACAACTACAGTAATCTCAAATTGGTTATCAATCTGAAATTTAGATCCGGTTTCCGAGCTCGGGATTTGGACTTTTAAACAGCTGGAGTCAGAAAATTGGCTTTCCGAAACGGGGCGTAGTCGTAGTCATTGAGATAGTCATGTTTGAATTAAATTTCGAAAAACTAGAAAATCGAACAAAAAATAAAATAAAGAGAAAATAATATCAAGCTTCAGCTATTTTGAAAATTATTTAGGAATGTTTAATTTCGTCAAGGAAAAACGTTTCAAATTATAAAAATACCGTATAAATCATTGGAGAACTTCCTCCTCTGAAGATATGTATGAAATAATGTGAGATACAGCATGAAAGCATTCAAACTAATTTATCCATTTTTGTGATTAGGCTATCATTTGTGGGGTTTGATTGCTTGGATGCCAGATGTTTCAACACCCACAAAAACCCTTTTTTTGAAGATCCTGTCTCTGGTTTCTTCTACTGTCACCCTTCACACATGACACATCGCATCATAAATCAATCTCATGATCTCAACTCCATCTCTTTTGTTTGTCTCTTCCATTTACGTCTACATCTATAGATGACCTCAATTTTATCAATGTAGATTATGCCACATTCAAATAGATTCTTTCAAATACATTGTAGAGAGTAGAGTATATAACAGTATCAGGGAACGAATTGATGAAGACATAGAGAAATAAATAATTCTATATGAAAAGCTATATTAATTTTAGTTATCAATGTTGCACGAACAAATATAATCAGGCTTATCTTTATTAGAGACTCGGAATATATTCACAATGCCAGTATGACTGTACATCCTGAATGAGATAATAATGATGGTAATGCTAAAATTCTTATGAGTGTAATCGTTATTAATTGATCATTATACAAGACAGAATTAGGAAATTGAAGAAGTTTTGGGTAATAGCCTTTTTTTCTTTTCCGACTATTGTATTGCTTTCTCTAATAAAAAAAATAATACTAATATTAAAAACTTTACAGTAAAGTTGATAGAGAGAGGATAGGCCTAGCGAGTTACTACTTATGGCTCGAGTCGTTGTTCTATTGTGTGTCTGTGTTCGACGGTAACTTTCGATTGCTTCATCAATCATCTTCAAATTCTCAACAAAAACATATTCTATAAATCATTATATAGATCGAGTTCGTTGGATTATAATATAGGCCAACTCCTTTATCTTTTATTAGGCGAGTACATGCTCAATATCACTATAATATCATGTAAAGCTTTTTTGTATTTTATTTTTGGCAAATGAAATATGCTATAGATAGAATCAATCAATAAGCAAGAGAGGGGAAAAAATATGTTAAACTGATATGGAATACAGTGGAACCTCCATGACTTAGTACATCTCAAGGGACCGCTCAAAAAATGTACTATCACGAGGTCTGTACTAAATAGGGGTGTACAATATCAAGTTTTAAAATAATAAAAACAATATAAAAAACTTGTAGTACCCTTTTATTAAAAAACTTTAAAATATTTCAACGACTAGTTTCAACCATTGGTAATTTTCAAGTTAAAATGTGAAAATAAACAAGTTGATACTAAAGTTTCAAGTTTTAGGGCCGGTTTCCGAGTTCGGGATTTAGCTAAGTCCTAGACTTTAAACAGCTGGAGTCAGAAAATTGGCTTTCCAAAACGGGGCGTAGTCGCAGCTTTTATAACAGTAGTCGTAGTTTTTATTTTCTCATTTCTATAATTGGAAACGTTTTTCCTTGACGAAATTAGACATTCCTAAATAATTCAAAATAGCTGAAACTTTACACTATTTTCTCTTTATTTTATTTTGTAGTTTTTCGAAATTTAATTCAAACGTAACTATTCCAATGACTGCGATTACGCCCCGTTTTGGAAAACCAATTTTCTGACTCCAGCTGTTCAAAGTCTAGGACTCAGCTAAATCCCGAGCTCGGAAACCGGCCCTTAAAGTTATATGGACGTTTCAAGTTACTGCAGGATTACTATATAGCGGTGTGTACTATATTCGTATGGCTTTTATTGGTGGGGAGTTCCTGACGGAAGTTCCACCTCGCCTGAATATATAATTTGAGCTGACAATGGGCCTTACGACTGTCATACTTCAGTAGGGACCGACAATTAACATGCCTATCCGATAGCAGTGACCTGTTCAAAAACTTTCTGCTCTGAGCGGGTTTGAACCGGGATCTCTAGGTTACTACGCAAGCACTAGACCACGGATCACTCCAGGGGTGTACTATATCAAGCTTCCAATGTAATATTGTAATAGATGACAACCAGAGATTTCAATAGGTCAGATAAAGTAAATTCGTATGGCTTTTGTTGGTGGGGAGTCCCTTGCGGGAAGGTCCCACAGCCTGAATATATAATTTAAGCCGTCAATGGGCCTTACGACTGTCATACTTCAGCCGGGACCGACAGTTTAACGTGCCAATCCGATAGCACGGGAGTGATCTGGTTAAAAAACGTTTGGTATTGAGAGGGTTTGAACCCGGGATCATGCTGCTACGCAGGCACTCTATCCACTAGACCACGGATCACTCCAATAGGTCAGATGAGAGAATATCAGAGGCATTTGAGAAAGTTCTCCAGGGCAGGGGGATCACTAGTATTGTGATTTTGAAGAAGGCCTAAACAGGCCTTCATAGTAAAAGGCCTAAATAATTTAGGACTGAATAATGTAAGGCCTGAATAATTTTTTAAGGCCTTAACAGTAGGCCTAACTTGAACTTGAAATGAAACTCTCCATTTGAAATAATAGTCACGTGAGTTGCTAATGCCCTGCAGAAATCCATGTGCCATTTATAATTTGAACTTGAAAAACTAGTCGCGAACTGGCGTGTGTGCAATTAGAACTGCACAAAGTTGCAGATGGGAATGCGCCGAGGCATTCAAAAAAGGAGAAATGCATCGCCGGAGCCAGAATGATTGCGGTCTAGAAATGCAAAAACATCTGCACAAAAAAGAGATAATATCGTATTGCTTGTTGAAATTATACAGAGAGAGAGAGAGATCGAATAGAAAGAGATATTGCACTGGGAGAGTGCATTGCATACGGAACCAGTCGTAGGAAGACCCCCCCCCCCCCTACAAACCAATGCAGGCACAGCGACACATTGGAAAGAAAAGGAGGGTAGGGGGAGGAGTGTAGTCGCATCGTCTTTGCATAATTTAATGACCATTTATTGATCGTGTCAGTGACCTGGCCCAAACCAGTGTTCAAATCGGCTTCCTCTTCAGCACTTCCCAAAGCAACAGCACTCATTACGCAGTAGACACCAGACACTACAATCAAATGCAAAACTGGAGCGAAAGAAAACATTCTTGTCATGTTTTTCTAAACGTTTCAAGCGCCAAGATTCAGTGTTTGTATTGTTTCATTGTATTGTGTTTGTTTGTTTTTATTTTTAATTCTATCAAACACCACCTATGTTCAGACCTAAGCTTTGTTCAGGCCAAGCTATTTTACTCTACGTTCCATAAACCATAGATATCATTATTGTGGGGTGTATTTATATTTTTATTCATTAAAAACTGTCTAGTATTTTGGAGTGTCCAAGAGCATGGAATTCCTTTACTGTCAATACATTCTTTTCTGAAAAAATATGGTTTTGAATGATTCGCTCCTAATTAATTCTATATTTTGCTCGAAACAGCAACTCGTGTCTATATGCACAGGTTTTACACCTACGGAGGCACATTTCCATGTGAAATTACAACTGAAATTATAATATATAATTATAACTGTTACATTGTAAATCATTATGTATGATAGTAAAATATACACGTGTTGTTTCTTTTTTGATTTGTATATTGTATAATTTTAAGCTCTGTATGTAACATTTGGAAATAAACTTATTTTTGACTTGACTTGAATAAATTACAAAATGATTTTAAAATTTTAGCTTTTAATACTGATTAAATTATTGATTTATTGGAATTGTTTTTTGGAAAAGAAATTCAAATGATTTAGATAGACTAAGACAATTCAGTGAGATTGTGATAATTTACAAAGGAGACTGATTCAACAAGGATCCTATAGAAATTGGGCGAAAAGTGAGAAAATTCATGAAAAAAAATTAATTTGAGTCGAGTGCGACATAATGCAATAACTTAACGCTTCAGAGGAGTTATCTCTCTTACATAATCAATGTTACAATTTTTCCTTGCTCATTATCGAAACAGCCAAATTGTAGGTAGACACGAGAAGAAAGAAATTTAAGTTGAAAAAATGAGTGTGTAACTGCTAGTCCAAATTATCTACACTTCATTGCCCAACACTGTACAATTATTGTGAAATACAGAGACTATTTATTATTTTGTTGACTAGAAAAATCTTACAAAAAGCATCATTTAGTTCATTAACAACCTTGGTAAACTAAAGTTGTTAAATTCAAGTACATAAGGGTTTAAAATGAATTATTAATGTTGGGTTGAAACTTTTCAACAGAACAGGAAATGGCTCCAACAATACCTACGTAAGGTCGAAGTGTCACTCTTATCTGATAATCTAGAGTGTTATGGAACAGAAAGGTCAAATACTATATTTTTCAGTTACATCTACATCCAACCAATAATATCAATCAATTCTCTGTTGAGAAATACAGTAATACATTTCAGCTTGCCGCTTCACTTCAGTGTGTATAACCATCATTGCACATTCAAGAGACTTTTCCTATTTTTATAGATGATGGAAAAGTATATCAATATACTTTATTTATACATTGAGTAAACTCAATACCTTATAGCTTTATACTCAATACCTTTAAGCTGGATTCGCACACAACAGTGACAGTGACAGTGAACAGTGAAAATATAATTCTAATACGTTTTTAAGAGTATATTTCTTTTTACATTTATTCATTCACATTAAGCAATGTACAAATCAAATACATGGTAAGAAAAGGACCAACAGGCCTATCCCAAAACTGTTCCCTTCCCGAATTTTCATAGTAGTAAGCCAATATCTAAAAGGTAGGTTTTGCTCGGCCGGGCTAAATATTCCAGTTAGAACTGGGAATAATATTTCACTGTTCATTGTCACTATCGTGGGTGAATCTAGCTTCATACTATATACCTTTAAAAAGCACTAGGGAAAGTGACAGCCTGAAAAATCCAAGTAAAATTGGTAACATTTATGAACTCCACAAAACACATAAATTGAATTAAATTCACGTTTCTATGTCAGTTTTTCAGTAGAAGAAAAACAAGGACAACAAACTCATCATTATTTGAATTTTTATCAGCTCAAGACAACATAATGAATTTTCTATAGAACAGCGTTCAGCATTAAAGTGAACTTCGAATCACTCTGCTGAGAACAAATCAGGATACACTTGATTTAGAAACTAAATTTTCAAACGGTACTCAAATTTTTACCAACCCCAATATGGTTCATTGATTGTGTCAGGCATAATAAAATTTTGCATTAGTTATTCTCATGTTGAATTGAAAGAGAAAATATCCTTGCTAAAAAATGTATCATCACTTATTTCTAAAATATGCCACATTATTTCCGCATGACCAATGTACCCGGCAGGTTGAGTAAAATGAGGAAAATTTGTTTGAGAAGCAAGCCAAAATTTCCCTTTCCGTCGCAGTTAAGTTGGCAATTCTGGCAACTCAGTATTGATCTGCTGCCACTTGGCGTGGAGTGAGTGAGAGAAAGAGCGCAATGGTCAGGGCTGAGGACTCAGAGCACATTACCCTCTTCGCTTCCATTATGTACAGTACACCTAGTTCATGTCACTATTAGATATATGCATATATGAAGCATACAACCCCAACTTTAATTCAGGCGTAAAGGTCCTCACGCTCACTATTTTTTATCTCACTCTGACTTTCTGTTGCACCCAAGTAACCCCATTTACACACACACACATAGTCAGGCAGCGTGCTTCCAAATCCATTAATAAAATATTTTTTCTCTTTTCTGTGCCTAGAAGAAACCTGTGGCTCCCAATCTAATAACAATGCCCATTCATTCTGGTCAGTGTAAATTGAGTAAACAAAGTACGTTTGATCAGATAAAATTGGTCTTGGCCTGACAAACATTAATTGGTAGTTTATTTTCTAAGCAGTTATAGTGTCCAATAAATGGATTGGGTTCGCCCAGGATTACACGCTCTGGCAATTTGACAAAATCTTATAGTTAATAGAAGAGTTCTATGTGTGAAGACCAAGATAAAGATATTCGGAAATAAGACGACGCTGAAGAAAAAATGAGATGAGTTGGTGAAAAGGTAGAAAATTGAACAGAGGCTGGATTATGTGAAACAGAAAGGCGTAGTTTGATGATCGAAGTGAGATAATGCTGTAAAAGATCATGTTAGTTAGTGCCAAGAATCGAAATTGATACCTTTTATATTAGCCTCAAATGTACGAAAATGAGATGACTTGGTTCAAAAGGTAGAAAATTGAACAGAAGTGTGATTATGTAGAACAGAAAGACGTTGTTGGACGAAGTGAGATAATGCTGTAAAAAATCATGTTAGTGCCAAGAATCGAAATTGATACCTTTTATAGCCTCAGATGTACGAAAATGTCTACATTTTTTTACAGTTTACAATAAATCTTTTGAAAATGAATCTCTTATTCATCTTACCTAGAACCTGTTCATTTTAACAAATGTTTTCGAGATAAGAGACCTGTTTCATGAATAGTTGGGAATTTCACAAGTACAAGTTGCCCAAAAATCTACAAAATGATGAGGCAAAATAGGGTTTCTACCTATTATAAGTTTACCTATATCAACACAAAGCACATTATGGTAAGGATAAGATCGCACAAATCATGAATATTATTATATTAAATGGAGCATCATTCATGGTATGGTCTCAGAATAAACAATCTATAGAATGGAAGTATAGTACAGTATAGAAGTTTTCTTTGGTCTGGTGTTTTCCCTGTAACGCTATAACCAAACGATTTCTAAATGCTCAAGGAACCCTGTTTTAAGGATAACAAGATATCATGAACTCTTGAGATCTGATAGTAAACTTTGTAAATGCTTATGAAACCCTGTTTTAAGGATAACAAGATATCATGAACTTTTGAGATCTGATAGTAAACTTTGTAAATGCTTATGAAACCCTGTTTTAAGGATAACAAGATATCATGAACTCTTGAGATCTGATAGTAAACTTTGTAAATGCTTATGAAACCCTGTTTTAAGGATAACAAGATATCATGAACTCTTGAGATCGAATAGTATACTTTCTAAATGCTTATGAAACCCTGTTTTAAGGATAACAAGATATCATGAACTCTTGAGATCGAATAGTATACTTTCTAAATGCTTATGAAACCCTGTTTTAAGGATAACAAGATATCATGAACTCTTGAGATCGAATAGTATACTTTCTAAATGCTTATGAAACCCTGTTTTAAGGATAACAAGATATCATGAACTCTTGAAATCTAATAGTAAAACTTCCTAAATTCTTATGGAACCCTGGACTAGATACTAAGTAATCAAGAACTCTCAAGATCTAAGTAGCTTGAAACCAATTTGAAGTTTTTCACAATTCATCTTATCTCAGATAATTATAACAACTGGTTTACATATGAGAATACGGATGTGAATGAGCATTCAACGAAACAAAAACCAAATAATGCAGGCTGAACAGGAAGAAGGAACTTTCGGAGTGATGGTGCTATTTAAAGTCGGCTTAGTTTATAGGGGTTCCCATCCAGATGTTAACAATAATTAAACGAGCAGTGCAGTCTTGTAACGGCATATTAGACTATTAAATTGACTCTTTAACCTCTGAAAGAATTCGCCGCCATACTACAGAGTGCCTATTTACTTCCTCAACTATTTATACAACGCACCTATTATTCTGAGACTTTATGAGAGAGGCTGTGGCATGAACTATTAAAAAGGATTTATTTTATTGATGTGTTTTGTTCAGCCCGGTTGATACAGGTTATTCAACCTATAAGAACGTCAATAGAGAAAAGTTTGGTACCTATTGCGCCTGAAACTTGAATAAAATCTTTGTTTAGCCCACAGTATTTTAGCAATTTAGTTCTCTTTGATAAAAATATTTCTCTTTGTTGTTTTCACCTGGATTGTATCGATTAAATCAATGATTGGATTGTATCTATCAATAAATATGAAAACTGGTATTCAAAAATCATGTTTTTGGACTCAGAGGAGCTTGAAACGTATAGAAAAATTGAAATTGGGGTATCTTTATTTTTTTTGAAGCAATACTTTCCTTAGTAGAGCAAGGAAAGTAATAAAGCAACAGACGTGTTACCAGATATTATTCTCCCGAGATAGAAATGATGAAGAAAACTTTTTCAACATTCATATCTAACCTTTACATGTCTACATGAAGAATCTGGTAAAATGCAATGAAAACGCAAAGATAAAATAAATAAATAAAACCTCTTATTACAATCATACTGTTAAATACACTTCTCAGGGTAAGAATATGAAATTCATGTAGGAGAGAGGCTGAATTAGTAGTCCACGCCTCCAAAACCAAGGAGCTGTCTCATTGGTCAATCGATGGTTGATTGGTCGCCATTTTACTTTCACAGCTAACTACAAATTGGGAAGAAGCAGCTTTGACCAATGAGACTGCATGTTGAATTTGGGGCGTCTCTTGAATTAGTTCTACCTTCTTCCGCTAGAATTATATTTCTCTAAAATTCTCGAAGCAAACAAAACAGTACATTCTTCAGAGAATAGAGAATTGTATATTCTTTAGAGAATTGCAATATATTTTATAATAATGAAGTTGAATCGTAATATGATGATCAAGCTACTAAAATAATGGGCCTGCTATAAATTATAAACATTTTGTTTTAGAAGAGCAACTGCAACTAGAGTTGAGGCGAAAAAAAATTGGGGCCACTGAAAATAGAAACCGATTATCATACTCTTCACTTTCAAGTCTCCTTTCACAAATGGAGAAATGGGAGACACCCTTCATTATAGTATAAATAATTATACGTTATTGGTTATCCATCTTGTTTTCACTAATATTATTACTATTGTATTTTTATATAACTTTAAAGTGAAAAAACACTCACATTCTTTGGTGTGGCGACGACCGTTTCGTGCTGGTGTTGCACATTTTCAAGCCAAACTCTGTGAAAGTTTTTGTTTGGCTTGAAAATGTGCAACACCAGCACGAAACGGTCGACGCCACACCAAAGGATGTAAGTGTTTTTCACTTTAAAGTTATATAAAAATACAATAGACATAATTATACTATGATACAATGGAGATAAAGTTTTGAAATAGTTGATCCTAGGGGCATAAAATTGCCTAATCCGTCCCTGGGAATACTCTACTTCTTATAATTATTGAGAAATTATATGAGTTTGATGCAATTACTAACATGCACCGAACTCATTTCAAATTCTTGAGAATTATTTGTAGATCTTCAATGAGTGGAGGGAGAATGTCAGGGGACTAGAGAATTCGTTCATAATTTCTGAATTTGAATTCCTGATAAGATGCAGAGAAGTGATTAGGGGCGAAGAGAAGTGTTGTACCAAGTTGAAATTACATCAACGATCAACATCTTTCTGGGTTGATTCAGATGAATCAACGATCAACATCTCTATGGGTTTATTCAGATGAATCATAGATCAACATCTCTCTGGGTTGATTCAGATGAATCATAGATCAACATCTCTCTGGGTTGATTCAGATGAATCAACGATCAACATCTCTCTGGGTTGATTCAGATGAATCAACGATCAACATCTTTCTGGGTTGATTCAGATGAATCAACGATCAACATCTCTCTTGGTTGATTCAGATGAATCAACGATCAACATCTCTCTGGGTTGATTCAGATGAATCAACGATCAACATCTCCCTGGGTTGATTCATATGAATCAACGATCAACATCTTTCTGGGTTGATTCAGATGAATCAACGATCTACAACTCTCTCTGGGTTGATTCAGATGAATCATAGATCAACATCTCTCTGGGTTGATTCAGATGAATCAACGATCAACATCTCTCTGGGTTGATTCAGATGAATCAACGATCAACATCTCTCTGGGTTGATTCAGATGAATCAACGATCAACATCTTTCTGTGTTGATTCGGATGAATCAACGATCAACATCTTTCTGGGTTGATTCAGATGAATTTAATTATGCAAAAAGGAAATTTCAGGAGACATGGCAACGCTGTCCGGAAGTGTAACCCAGGAAGCGATAAATTAGCGATAAGAGGAAGAAGATGGAAACTTTCGCACACAGACACCAACTAGCGAAACTAGAATGACCTATTGTCCCAAACAGGTTCCCTTGTTCAGAACACAATCGCTTTTCTACTGCTGTAACGAATATATCCGCTAATTTACATGTCACAAATGAGAGAAAATTCTGAATTTATGGATTCAGGACTAGATTCTTAGCAAATTGGAGAGTGTAATAAGGCTATGAGAAGCAGGAGTGTGTAGACTAATAGATGGTATACACAATATCATAATCATGCTATCAAAATTTTGTTTAAATTTTCTGTAATGTATATTTTTCAGAGAGACTTATCGTAAAGACAATTCATTTTTTTAATAACATAGTTAAAGTATTGCATTTTCAATTGTTTTACTTGTATTATGTGTTAAGAGAGCAAATATGGGATATTATCCTTGTGCTTTCATATGTATCTCAAATAAATAATACAGGATGAGGATATACTAAAGCATAGCCACCACCTCTAATACAAAGCCCCGTCCTACGATATTGCAACGTCGCAGCGCAGGCCTAGAATCTAATACATGATTGGTGAAAAAGATCAGCTGGCATTTTTTAAAATCTTTTTCACCAATCATGTATTAGAATCTAGGCCTACGCTGCGACGTTGCAATATCGTAGGCCGGGGCCTTGTATTAGAGGTGGCTATGACCACAGTAGTAACAGCTATCTGCAATCAAAGTATCTCTTAATTTACTACTAGTAGCAAGGAATAGGAAAATTACCTATAATAGTAACTTCGAAAGTGAGAGAGACTTCCCGGTTATAGAGAAATAGAATGAATACTGTAGATGTGTAGATTGTTCAATGAAACATTCTGTGATAACAAAAGTACATTGGTTTCTGTCATTCTGACAAAAGGTTCAGAAAGCTGACAGTCCCATAAGATAAACAACACTAATTACCAATTTGACAGATGGCATGTGATAGTTTGACAACCAATTAATCTTGCTCCTGATAACTGGAATAGTTTCAGTTTCAACTACCATAGTTTTCAGTCTGCTTTCACTTTTTTCATTATGGTATAAATAACTAAATTATGAGACACTAGAGATATAGTTTTACCAATCAATGATTGATCATTTGGTATTCTCAAGAAGTATTGAATCTGAACTGTGCTTGATTGATTTGATTGTCTGTATTAATTGCAGGCTGTAATAACTCACTGTAATCAGTGTCCTGTCCTATCAGGTCCATACATACACCTATCACCATCGTTCAACTGACTAGATGTTGTAATACAATGTGGATCAACATGTTTACCACAAGTCCACAATACATTTTATATCAAGAGAACTCAAGGGATTATGTTTTAGACTAAATTTCCAGAATTCAACCAACACGAACCAGTCGTTGCTATGTAAATGGGCTGATGATTGGCACTAATTCCAATCAGGTATTATCATCATTGGATGTGAGGTTTCTCTGTTGGATATGCATTCTACTACCACTCAACAGGGCATAACCTGTTGCAAATGACTTCCAAAAACAAGAAATATCACTAACATCAAGAATCGAGTAGTTGTTTTAATGAGTAAATATACATTATTTACAGACTAGCAGGTAACGATTCTAATTAAAAACTTGATAAACTGAAAACATGACCTACTGAAATCTTGAAGAATTTAAAATAGGCCTATAACAATCCTTGTAAATCAAGAATCAATATGCAAAATATCGTTAATTAGTCCAGTAGTTCAGACGTGATGATGCGTCATTCGTGAATTTCCTATCCCGTACGTGAATAAGCAAATTATTCTTCCCTTTATTAAATCATAGATATTTTTACCTGGATTGTATTTGCATATGAATAGATAAATAAATAGATTTCTTTGTCACTGTAGACTGTTGCAAATCATTTACAAAACAAGCGAAGTCGCAAACACCAAGAATCGAGTATAGGCAAACTCAATGAGTGAATACAGTATTCATAGATGTTATTTGTTACCAACTTATATAGAACCAGACTGGTCTAGTCTAGATTCTACAAGTGGCGCATTCACTTTTATCTAGCGTTACTAAATGAAAGAGTGCAATAGTTGGTAATAAGGAAAGGTGTAGTTACTATAGATCGCATTGGATTAACACGGTTATAGGTTTGGTTTGCCATGCGGCGTGACATTAGTTGTCGAGTTGAAATACTCCAACTCCCCACGCAAACTGAATAAAAAAGAGAGCACTAAATGCAATAGAGAGGGAGAGTGAGCTATTCTGGCAGCGGCTGATAGGAGTCTCGACTTTTCCGTGCCTCCAACTCCGATGAGATTTGCAAGTGAAAGGCATAAAGGGTGGAAAGAGAAGAGAGAAGGCACTTTGTAAACAAACCGTTCCTATTTGTTTGGCCTCTACGCCACTATAAATAGTGTATAGTGGCAAGTTGAGGGTTCTAACTGAACGTAGGCGCGCGAATACTAGTCTGTCTATAAAAAAGTGAAGTTGGAATGAGAAAGCGAAGTAGAATAACTGGGCGATATCCAGACTGTTTTCTACGGTAGTAGTCAATTTTATTGACGGTTTCGATTTTCAAATAGCCCTAAAGAGTTAAGCTATTAGAATTGCATGTTCAATTGTTAACATTTCAGGAAATCATCTAGTATGAGTGTTTTTGAGAGATATTTGGATATGTAAAATTGATCTCTAATCAATTAAGGCAATCTAGCTATCTTATCGAAGCAAATCATGTACATCTACACTTGTGAAGGCTACAATGAAGGGTGGTCCAAATACTATTTATGGTTAATTTTCAGTCGAAGTATTATCGAAGATGTACAGTTCGAAGTTCGACGTGTTATCGAAGTTATACAGATGTGAAGTTATAATTCAATTATCGAATGATTAATTACTCGAAGTATCACTGTAGGTGATAGTCAAAGGATCAGTCAAAGAAGATACTGATCTATTTTTTGATTTTGCTGATCAAAGCAAAAATACTAAGGGAAGACGCAGAATGAGCTGCATGCATTCATGCTAAAATTTCACAAGGATACAATCACAAATTTCAAAACAAATTTTGTGAAGAGAACATAGAAGACGTTATAGTAAGACGCGAAGAATTTCACCTAGCTACTGTCAATATTTTCAACAGGGAAGACGATATTTTACTAAGGGAAGACGCAGAATGAGCTGAATGCATTCATGCTAAAATTTCACAAGGATACAATCACAAATTTCAAAACCAATTTTGTGAAGAGAACATAGAAGACGTTATAGTAAGACGCGAAGAATTTCACCTAGCTACTGTCAATATTTTCAACAGGAATAAAATATAAGATAGTTATAGGTTTACTTACTTAAGTAAACCTTATATCTAATTATAATCAGTTAAACCCTGATATACTGTATTTCGAAAAAACGATCATTATATATCCGTATTTTTTTTTAAATCTGTGTTACTTTCAAAAAGAGCCTCATAAACAAAACTGGTCTTCAAAATGAATACAGAGAAATACAGATCAGATTTTTTTTGAGGGGTCAGTAAATATAGCCTTCCCAAGTTTCAGAACTTGAAGTTGGTTGCGACCTTTTTTTTTTAAAGGAAAAGTACTTCATTCAAAAGATTATCTGTAACATAACAAGAATTGTGGTGAAGATCATAGTTCAGACATGAACCATGTGTAAACAGGTAAACAGTGGACGTTTACTTTTCACTATGATCTTCACCACAATTCTTGTTATGTTACAGATAATCTTTTGAATGAAGTACTTTTCCTTTTAAAAAAAGGGTCCCAACCATCTTCAAGTTCTGAAACTTGGGAAAGATGTTATTTACTGACACGAAAATAAAATCACATCGACTGGAAGTAGTAATCAAGGAGTAACTCATGTAGAAGTGTTGAAGAGTGCGTTTCAAGACTGAAGCAAGACAGTTTTTTTTAGTGCCAGACGACGGACTGTATCAACAGAGAATGTCGGAAAAAAGTCTTGTGACCCTCTTTTTAGTTATCCCGTGACGTCACGGCCTCTTCTCACAGCTGATTGGAAGGGGAATATCCCCAGTGGGTGAGACTTTGAGAGATCTGGCAAGCAAGACAAAAATGATTTTGGAAACATAATCAAATTGGACGATGATCAGTTGCGATGGTGTGAGGTATTCTGGCAGCGGCTGATAGGAGTCTCGACTTTTCCGTGCCTCCAACTCCGATGAGATTTGCAAGTGAAAGGCATAAAGGGTGGAAAGAGAAGAGAGAAGGCACTTTGTAAACAAACCGTTCCTATTTGTTTGGCCTCTACGCCACTATAAATAGTGTATAGTGGCAAGTTGAGGGTTCTAACTGAACGTAGGCGCGCGAATACTAGTCTGTCTATAAAAAAGTGAAGTTGGAATGAGAAAGCGAAGTAGAATAACTGGGCGATATCCAGACTGTTTTCTACGGTAGTAGTCAATTTTATTGACGGTTTCGATTTTCAAATAGCCCTAAAGAGTAAAGCTATGAGAATTGCATGTTCAATTGTTAACATTTCAGGAAATCATCTAGTATGAGTGTTTTTGAGAGATATTTGGATATGTAAAATTGATCTCTAATCAATTAAGGCAATCTAGCTATCTTATCGAAGCAAATCATGTACATCTACACTTGTGAAGGCTACAATGAAGGGTGGTCCAAATACTATTTATGGTTAATTTTCAGTCGAAGTATTATCGAAGATGTACAGTTCGAAGTTCGACGTGTTATCGAAGTTATACAGATGTGAAGTTATAATTCAATTATCGAATGATTAATTACTCGAAGTATCACTGTAGGTGATAGTCAAAGGATCAGTCAAAGAAGATACTGATCTATTTTTTGATTTTGCTGATCAAAGCAAAAATACTAAGGGAAGACGCAGAATGAGCTGCATGCATTCATGCTAAAATTTCACAAGGATACAATCACAATTTCAAAACAAATTTTGTGAAGAGAACATAGAAGACGTTATAGTAAGACGCGAAGAATTTCACCTAGCTACTGTCAATATTTTCAACAGGGAAGACGATATTTTACTAAGGGAAGACGCAGAATGAGCTGAATGCATTCATGCTAAAATTTCACAAGGATACAATCACAAATTTCAAAACCAATTTTGTGAAGAGAACATAGAAGACGTTATAGTAAGACGCGAAGAATTTCACCTAGCTACTGTCAATATTTTCAACAGGAATAAAATATAAGATAGTTATAGGTTTACTTACTTAAAGTAAACCTTATATCTAATTATAATCAGTTAAACCCTGATATACTGTATTTCGAAAAAACGATCATTATATATCCGTATTTTTTTTTAAATCTGTGTTACTTTCAAAAAGAGCCTCATAAACAAAACTGGTCTTCAAAATGAATACAGAGAAATACAGATCAGATTTTTTTGAGGGGTCAGTAAATATAGCCTTCCCAAGTTTCAGAACTTGAAGTTGGTTGCGACCTTTTTTTTTTAAAGGAAAAGTACTTCATTCAAAAGATTATCTGTAACATAACAAGAATTGTGGTGAAGATCATAGTTCAGACATGAACCATGTGTAAACAGGTAAACAGTGGACGTTTACTTTTCACTATGATCTTCACCACAATTCTTGTTATGTTACAGATAATCTTTTGAATGAAGTACTTTTCCTTTTAAAAAAAGGGTCCCAACCATCTTCAAGTTCTGAAACTTGGGAAAGATGTTATTTACTGACACGAAAATAAAATCACATCGACTGGAAGTAGTAGTAATCAAGGAGTAACTCATGTAGAAGTGTTGAAGAGTGCGTTTCAAGACTGAAGCAAGACAGTTTTTTTTAGTGCCAGACGACGGACTGTATCAACAGAGAATGTCGGAAAAAAGTCTTGTGACCCTCTTTTTAGTTATCCCGTGACGTCACGGCCTCTTCTCACAGCTGATTGGCAGGGGAATATCCCCAGTGGGTGAGACTTTGAGAGATCTGGCAAGCAAGACAAAAATGATTTTGGAAACATAATCAAATTGGACGTTGATCAGTTGCGATGGTGTGAGGTATAAACGGGAGGAGAGAGTTGTGTGGCATAAACGTAAAGTGGAGGATGAGAATGTATATTGAGAGAAATAGTATGAAAAGAATTTATAATGATGAGTCCAGTAATACTTATCACCACATTCGACAGTCAGTTAGGAGTTTCCGCACTGATGAAGCTCGGAAATAGACCAAACTACCGAGATTCAAATTGCCAAGATTTACTCATTTCGCACGGCTCAACTCAAGTTCATACAGTCATAACGGTTTTTTCGATCATCAATAAGATATCATTTATCATAGAAAATTGAGACCATGCATCATTCAGCTACAACATGTATAAATCTTCTATTAATTGAAAGATTGAATTTCTAAATGTAAACATTGCTAGTTTGTTTTTGAATATGTGGAAAACAATAACAATCAAACAATTTTAATCACAGTGATTAATTTATAGGCCTCCTGTAGACGTAGAAAAACTAGTATAAAAATAGCGTTGATGTGAGTTTTTTGAGTTTTCAAAAAATTTCATGAGATCAGAGAATTGATTGTCCATCAACTACTATTGAAAAATGTGTTTTTTTCATGTATTTCAGCTTTGGTTTCCAATCTCTTGAAGAATAAATATTGTAATCGTGATGAATTATGCCATACAGCTAGCCATAGTGCTTATAATAGTGACATGTCCAAATGTTCTAATCCTCTAAAGTTGCTTTGAAGATGAGTATTTCTCTAATTAACTTAATAAATTTTGACGAAAAACTCAATTACGAGTTTGTTTAAACTTCCGCACTACTCCTTTTCCAATTTTATTTGAAAAGTATCAAGTTAATTTGAGCAAGTATCAATTGTATTTGAGAATAGTGTGACTTGTAATTGAGAGAATGTCGGATGTAAATTAGAATAGTCAATTGTATTTGGGAAGTCATCACATGTAATTGAGAATAGTGAATTGTATCTGAAAAAACGTCAAATTTAAATGAGAAGATATCATTTGAATGAAATTTGGAAAATTTCCCAATTGACATGCCGTGACTCTTCCTTCTGTAGCCTATATCTATATTACAGGTTTGATTTGAGCAGGAAAGGATACTGTACTACGTACACAGTATTCATTCCAATTACTATCATAGGCTTTGCATGGGTAAAAATTAATATTTTCAATTGTGAAAGTATTTCCCCTGTACTGTTTATGAATTGTCTATGATTAATAATGTTTATATGATTAATCAGTATTATTTTCTATGTATGTATTGGCAACGCGGCTTTTGTTTCCAAACATTTTGTGAAACATTGCACTTGATGAAGATCAAATTCTCTGTTTACGGCGCAATTGAACTTCATCATCAATCAATTGAATCTCTCGAACAAACAATTCGGCAATTCTTCAATGGATTTTGGGGCTTGAAAATAATGTTTTATTCAAAAATTTAACGTTTTATTGCAATATTAAATATATTATCATATTATTTTGTATAAGTACAGTTATGAAAAATATATGTACTGGAAGTACTGGTTTTTTAATCATTTCCCAATTACAACTGACAACTTCTCGATTTCAAATCGGATGTTCTCAAATAGAAATTATACTTTCTCAAATAAAATTCACTATTCTCAATTACAATTGATACTTTCTCAAATACAGTTGGAAAAGGTGTAGTTACGTTAGGCACTCTACAGACAGAATTTTCCCAACTTAGGCCTGCAATGAGAGTTGATATGATAACATGGAAAATTTATCGTCAATTTCTATTGAACAAGTTGGGAAAAGCATGCTGAAAATGTGATACGGGGGGAAATACTGGGAACATGGTCTGTATAATATGAAGAAGCTTGAAAATTATACAAAACGAATTATCATGGAAGTCCCTTTGACATGCAATGCAATAATTTTCATTATCACTAAAACTTAAAAACTTTGAAGTCCAGAATCATCAACGTTTCATGACACTAATAAACGATGATTTCCTACAAGGATGGTGGCCAGAAAATCGAACAGCTATAAAAAAAGTAATTAAATGGGACTATTTTGAATCAAAACTACATCAATAAATATTATCTTTTCATTGGACGTTGAGGCCATTCCATTATAGATACTATTAAAATTCATTATCGTCTATTTTATATACTGTGATTGTTTTCCCATGAATTAGATTTATTCAACTCTCAAAATAATTAAGTGCAGGGAGTAAGAAAGATATCACAATTATTCCGAGCACAGCTACATATACTGCGGAATGTACGAATCTGCAAGTTCTTTATCTGAAGAAAATTGACCTGAATTCAAAAAATAGATAGTTAAAAGTTAATTTAGTGTTAGAATTTCAATGAAAGATTGGATCTAGAGTTTCAATTTCAATTGTGTATCATCGTACTACAATAAACTGTAACTTCGGGAGCACAACTGCAACAAGAACTCCAAGTGAATTGTAACTAAAATGAAGTGAATAGTCTTGAGAAATTTGACATCACATTTCTTTTCAGCCTCTTGAATACAGATTGATTTCAGTAAATCTGGCGCAGTTGGTCAAATATCCCTCAATTGAGTTACAATATTGATGATGTAGGCTATCCTCATTCCTATTTGCCTTCTAGCGAAAGAACTGAATCAATAACAACAGATATGTCAACCATCTCGTTCCTAATATATCAGAATATCTTACAACTCAACTAGTAGTTCTGTGAACAGTAGACCTCGCGCTCAGTAAGTTACATTGACCTGTTGTTATGTTTTCTCAAAAATTAATAAATAATTAATTAATTTAAAATGTCTAGAAAAACTCTAAATAAACGTAGAACTTTCTGTCCTATCGTACCGTGACGTGTCGTCCCGGAATATGAGTGTGAGCGCAGTTATCAGGTCTGGCTGCAACTGTCTACAACGTTGATGGAAAGATACATTTTCAAGATGTTCGATGTTTTTGAACGGGTAGTATTATAGTCCATACACAGCTGATTTATAATTGATCGAGCGAAGTGAGGTCTAAGATTCAAGTCGACGGTTTGGCATTTCTCTTAATGTTTAAATGTTTATATGTTGCGCATTTACAACGAAACGCGGTAATAGATTTTCATGAAATTTGACAGGTATGTTCCTTTTTTAATTGTGCGTCGACGTATATACAAGGTTTTTAGAAATTTTGCATTTCAAGGATAATATAGAAGGAAAAAGGAGCCTCCTTCATATGCCAATATTAGAGTTAAAATCAGACTATAGAATTATTTATCATAAATCAGCTGACAAGTTATTACACAGATGTGTGGAGAAGCAAGTCTATTGCTGTATTTCCATAAGGTCTATAGTTGATTAGTTTCAATCAGGTACTTGTGGATGAGAATACTGCGTGATCTTTACTGTTCACAGAACTAGAAGTTAATAATTCTAAAGTCTGATTTTTACGGTAATATTGGTTTTCAAAGGAGACTCCTTTTCCTTTTATATTAGCCTTATATTACGAGATTTCAAAAAACCGTATGTATACGTCGACGCGAAATTCAGAAAGGAACATACCTGTCAAATTTCATGAAAATCTATTGCTGCGTTTCGCTGTAAATGCGGAACATAAAAACATTTAAACATTAAGAGAAATGCCAAACCGTCGACTTGAATCTTAGACCTCACTTCGCTCGGTCAACTATCATCTATGCCTGAAACTTGAAAATATTTGTTGCTACTAATGAGAAAAAAATTATTTGACTTTTCATACTTTCAAGTGTCAAAGTGGACACCACTGGTTTTACTTCGCAAAATCATCTACCAAGTGAATCATTCTATGAGTAACTTTATTTGTTTGATAAGCGGAATTTCTGGATGGATTACATCAACCGATTTCTATGACTACGATTGCAAGCAACAAGTTTGTTCTGATATCCAATTCCAGTATGATTCAATCAAGGAAATTTGTATGGTTGTAACGCCTGACAGCATCGAGGAAGTTATCACTGTTCTATTTGACTCAATCTAACTATCAAAAACAAGCGAGAAAATGCAACTTTCAACATTACAATGAGTGCATCATAGCGTGCTGGGAAATGGGAGGCGTAGTTTGAAGTGAAAAGAAAAAACTAACTATGAGCTGATTACAATTCATCCGACATTTTATTTCAGGGATGAGAATTGTGAAAAGTTTTAGTTAAAAAGTTGAGCTTCAGCCGACAGTTCTGTCAAAGTTTTATGTGAGCTCATCAGAAACTTTGGCTTGGGTATTCTCATCAGGATGCATTTCATTCTGACTTCGAAATTCAGACAATGTCTGAAATAGATTAAACTCGAGCGGCATGGCACGTACAAGTCACCAACAATACTTGATATGTTTCATTCCCAGTTGAAAAAAAGAAGAATTATAGAACTTGTAGGGGCCCTGAAGATATTAAATCCATTACAGATTATTATTTTGTAATAATATACGATATACAATGAGGCATTGGAATCTGATTTTTGGATATCACTGTAATAAATTAATACGGTACTCTATTCGTGTTCCAGAAATATGTAATATTTTATATAGCTGTTATATAGGTATGGTGAATGTGATATTTTCGAGCTCAAAATTTAAGTGTTTTTATTCTTTATTTTGTGAATTTATAGTTTGTTTCATGTTTTTTAGAAACTTTTATTATTAATCCATCCAAATTTAAAATTGTTTGTTTTATTCTAATTTATATTTTAGATTGTGATTTGGTGTAGAAATTTTAATGGACATAACCTATAATATTTGGACAATTTAAAACTAAATTAGGAAATTGAAGAAGTTTTAGGCAATAGCCTGTTTTTTCTTTTCCGATTCTTGTATTTTTTTGCTAACCTTATAAATAAATAAATAAATAAATAAATAAATAAATAAATAAATAAATAAATAAATAAATAAATAAATAATAAATAAATAATAATAAATAAATAAATAATAATAAATAAATAAATAGATAGATAAATAAATAAATAAATATCGATCAACTTTTCATCACGTGACATAACATTTTTTATTAAGTGGCTCTATTAATGTATTATTTCAGTTATATGTATATATTTTTTTATCGATTTCAGGCACTGAATATTTATCAAATTTTCAAAAGTTTTAGTATCAGAACAATGCGATGAAAGTTAACAATTTCTCATTGGAGTTTGAAAACAAAATCAAATTAATGCTACATTAAATTCGAAGGAAGTTGTTATTGAAGTTTATTCTTATGGCTTTTATCGGCAGAGATCCTTTCGGATGTTCTGCCTGGCCGTATTACCCAATGTCATTTCCTATCAACACTCAAGTTAATAGGCTATGTATTCGGTTCTTCATGTTTCCTCACTAGAAATTGCACTTCAACTACCTGAGTTTCTATTTTATAGTTTAAAATCAAGAACACTATTTTCAAACACAAATTCACATTTAAAAAACAAACAAATATAAAATGTTGATGATAATATTGAACTGAGAATTTCACATTTAAGTTATTGAAGTTAGGGAGGGAGATGAAATTCCTGTAATTTGTCTGAATTTATCATATAAATTGCATTCAAAAACTAAACTCCAGTAAGTATAGAAAGTAATGTACATTCTATACTCACTGGTAAACTCATTGAAGAGTTGATCAAAATTAAATACCTACTTAGCAACGCTCAATTATTGTACTATGTGGTCACTCATAAAATCTAGTTTCCATCCATTACTGTTCGAGAATTCATAGTGAGCCAATTTCTTAATAGTTTTTTTTATAATTTTATAAAGTTTTATGTTTTTTTTAAGTAAAAGTTTTCAAGTAAGAGGTGTTCTATGATAATATTGCTTTTATTTTTTTATCGATAAAATATTTCGTATATTTCATATTTTGAATAATTTGTACTTTTCCTTTCAGGGCATATCAGTTTCATATTCATTGACATTCGAATAGATGTCAATGGTAGTACGCATGCTCAGAAAACTAGAGCGAAATTGTTGTGATAACAAATGATGCCACAGCACAATTTTAATGTGATTAGACAGCCTGCTTATCCAATTAATAACGAAATTTCATGTTGTAATTAACATTTTGCTAATAGTGCAAGAGCTGCTGTGAGTAATAAATAATATGATTCTAGACTATCTTGTATTTAGAGAACAACTATGATTTTGTTGCTTTGTCATAAATAAGTCTAGAAGTTTTGAAAAATGTTCATACGAGATTCGCTAATAAGATTTTGGGCATATTACTAATAATTATTTTTCCCAGCAGTTATCTACTTATCGAAAGCAAACCAATTTTATACTCACTTCATTTGTTTTACTATTGTACTTTTTCCGGATTCACCAGCCCCTGTAAAACATAACAGTAGAGAAATTAGTGATTGTAGATAAAAAAGGAAGAAAAAATGCGTTACAGCAGAAGAACTTTTAGCACATTAAGAGTGACACTGAACATCATTGAATTAATATTAAGTATGTATGTGATTAATATGATACTATGTATTAAATTGAACGGCAAAACAAGATTCAAATTACATTCACAAGAAATACAGTTGACTCTCGTTAATACGAATTTGGAAAGACTTGAGAAAAGCTTCCAATCATCGTGTTGCGGTCGTTCTAGGTTTTGCAGTTCACTTTGTAAGAGTACCAGAAGATAGTATACATTGATATTCTTCAATTTATTAAGAGTTTCCCTAGGGGCCATACAGGGAGAAATATAACCCGGGATATATACATCGTATAATCCAGAGTTTCGTATTATCGATTGTTTGTATAATCAATAGTCAACTAATTGTTGATTCTTGTATATATAGATTCTAATATATCGATTCTATCACAAATATTTTTTTGCAATAAAATATATTTTCCATGATTTAATAATATATATTCATAATTGATATATTTTGAAATAATTTGAATAAACAATTTCAATAGAACAATTAAAATAGTTTGGTAGTTTCGTTTTTCGATTTTCGTTTATATTATATTAATCATATTCCTACATAGGCTAAAAACAATTTGGCAACGGTGGATAGAGTTATCTGCTTTGTCTAATGATAGACAAGGATAGCAACCCAATGCTAATCGGATGCTGAGTTTATAGTCTGAATCCTGAGCCTCACTATAGATTTATCAATCATTTGAAATTCATCATGGGATCCATTTGCCTGCATTTCACAGCATTGCTAAATAAGTTTGAATTCATTATTCTTTTATTATTTATCCTTTTATTGATTCAATGATACACAATTCTTTTTATACATGATTTGGTGGAGGATCGAAAGGCATCATTATAATAATGGTATCATAATTTATACTGGAGTATATTATTACAGCTCATAAACGTGTCATTTTGCCGAGAATCACATAACAATATTATGTCCGTGGAGTCAGCGTTACAAATCTGCTGTAGTCTAAATTTATTACATAAGAAACAATGGTGAGCTTTCAAATTACCAAGTGCTTAGATTGGGGTGAGGTTGACTTTATAAATCTTGAATGTAAAAAATCTATAAACTCTATAAACAAAATCTATAAACTCTAAATATTGATCTATAAATCAAACAAAATCTATAAACTCTCAAGATGCTCATAAATGTCAAAACTGTCAGTAGTCTACATTCAACAAGAGTTGAGCATTATTGAGTCTAATTATATTGGAGATACTCTGAAGAGGAGAAATACAAATTTAATAACTCCTTGTAGTTTTAAAACTTGACATCTTAATGCCTCGATCCGTTAAGCTGGATAGGAGTCTTGAACGCACACTTAGGTTATGTATAATAAAGTCAGGTCATAAAGTCAGTCCAAGTTATTTACAGATTCACTACAAATTCAAAGAAAGATGGACAAAGATCTCTGTCATTACTTCATAGGATACATCACTGAAATCAATTCTTTAAATTAACATTAGCAATCAGGAGAGTTTAGATTATTAACTCAGAAAGAAGAAATTTACAAATGTTGTCGATTATTTTCTATGTAACATAATATTCGAAGTACCAACAAAAATAAAAAGAGAAAATGCCAGCTCCTAAAAACTATTATACAAGGAATAAACATCCTCTAAAACGAATTTATTGAGTTGGCTGAGTTTGTCCAACAGAACACTCCAGAGTACGTATACATGAATCTTCACAAATGATAGATGAATGCACCTATTTAATAGCTAAAGGGCAAGAGATGAAGAATACATATTCAACATAAATACAGTAATAATATTCAACATACTCTCAATTACGGAATTATCTGGAATCTGAAACTCACAGATTATACTCTAAACCATAACAAACTATCTATTGATCAAGCTAGTTATGACCAAGGATAGTATACTATGATCAAGAATAGTACTACTATTCTTGGTTATGACAACCAGCAACCAGATCTGAGTATGATCAATTTGAATGGGGAAAGGATCTCGATTGTAAATTATTTTCAAAAGTTTACTAATCAAATATTTATCAGCTCGCAATGAGTGAGTTGTCCTCCTATCCTTATTTAAAGGATTGCCTAAGATTCATCTACATTCTGTCTTATTTATTTATTGATTCATTGGATAATAAACTACAATATCGAAATGAAAAAAACAGGCGCTAGCCAAAAACTTCTGTTCCTAAATTTTGTCCAATCAAATCTTCTAAGTTTTTTACCTTTTTTTTTGTTTAGTTGAGGAGTTGATATTGTGGTAATTATTCACATATTGAATGAAAAAGACTAAGAAATTGTCAAAAACCACAGATTTATTGATACTTAGAAAGACCGGTTTCGGTTATTACACCGATCAATCTCTGATGAACTAACTCACTAGTTCATAAGAGATTGACAATGGTGTAATAACCGAAACCGGTCTTTCTAACTATCAATAAATCTGTGGTTTTTGACAATTTCTTAGTCTTTTTCATTCAATAAGTTTTTTATCTTGAATTTACCTAACCTCGCAGGTAGGCCTAGTTGTTGAATTATTCTTATTAGCGATCTAACTTACTATACTAAATTCAATTTTATTTTACCACAAATTTCAAGACATTCAATATAGTTTTGACTAGAAACATTACATCTAAATTTTTATTTTGTAGGTCATGGAAACTTCAGAAACGAAATCTGAATTTCAGGATGAATATGAAAGATTCTGTAATCGGGAGTACGGTTGTCGTAAACGTAATTCAGTATTACAATGATATATTCAAAAGCAGATGATGAACAGGGAGTCCCTGATGAAAAGGTTTCAGTGTTATGTTGATTATGAGAAAATACAGAGGGAAACAATGACAGCCTCCATAGCAAACGTTCCACTAGCGACAGAACAAATAAATCCAGGAATGCATTCATTCCCACCTTCTCAACAATCGCACGAGCTTACTCTTTGTGCTTTTATCGCACCACAGAAAACAATACTTCATTATCCTATCCGTGAAATATATTAAATTGTTTCGAATTTCCCGAAAATACTTTCACACGGGAATTGCTTCCGTGCTCGAGAACGTTATGCGACTTCAGTAATAGAATAAAACAATCTTATGTGTAAGTTTTCTCTGCATAATACTGTGCTGTACGTTATTATTCAAAAGTGAGAAGAATAAATAAACAATCGTTTGAGAGTGTTCCTTGGAGAAGGACCAACAAGGCAATATCGTAATCAAATAAAAACCAATTAAACCTTATTACGATGTTGATGTACTGACGTATTTCTGAATTTGAAAAACGTTGTATACACAACCGAACGAAGAAGGGTTGGAGAAACAAGGATGGTACCAGCTGACTCAACGTGAGAAGAATGGGAAAAATCTGCTACAACACAATGTAAGCAAAACATTTATTAGCCATTACATGTTGGAGTTGTGAATATGAGCTAAGGCAAATACCAAAATGAAGGTTTTTATTGCCAAAGCTTGTACAATTTCATTTTGTTCGTGTATTGTGACTGGCTAATCCTGGTAGATTATAAAGAGGCCTACTAATTACCATGCTTGTGAATTCACTAATCCTAGGGAGATTCCATTGATAAACAAATAATGAGAGTATACGCAAATATCTTTCTCTACTCTGTTGCATATCCATACTTTTCCACTAATGAAATGAAACTTGAATTTTTAAAAACACTTATTAGGTGAAAATGCAGTTACTATTGGTAGTACATTAAGGGCCGTTTGCATAGTCAAAGCTTAAACTCGATTTAATCAGCTGGTGGCTTGAACTCAAAATGAAACACATTATAACATACTAGACTTGATACGGATTTAATCCAGTTTGAAATTAAATTTTCCTCCACCTACTTTCAAAAGTACTTACTTTACTCCCTGAAACATAATACTAAAGTGTCACTTTTTCGCTCTCGGTACTAAAAAACAGAAAAACTCCCTAGGGAGTAAAAGTGACTCCATTTAAATAACATGGGAAGCATCTCTATTTTAAAAACGTACATTTGGAATAGGACAGAAGGTCTAACCTCAGATGAGGAAGCATATAGAGTAGTCATTAAACCAACTAAATTCAATACCTCAACCAGACATTTGATCGATATATAAAATTTATGTTTGCATGCTGAAATTAAGATTACAAACTTCATATCACTATACTAAAAAAATGTATATATTTTTTCTTTTATTCCATGTTATTCAAAATATCAGCCAACGAATATTACTTATTAACTAATCAAATTTGAAACGGGAACTACATCATAGCTGTAGTTTTGGCTGTCATTGTTGTTACAACAGATAGTGCTGTCGGAGGAGAACTGTGATTACAAGCCAGCTGTTTCTGTTTACTTTTTAGATTATGTTGTAACACATTGTTTGGTCACATACGTTTTTAAAAATTATTTTATTAGCAATTTTTATAATAATGTAGGTGGAGGAAAAATGTTGTGTATATCACGAGTGAAAAATGTTTTTTCTACCTCAGGAAAATTGTTGCCCTCGGCTTCGCCTCGGGCTTCAAACTTTTCCCTCAGGGAGAAAAAACAGCACTTTTCACTATAGATATACAAATAACTATTAGTTT
The DNA here is from genome assembly GCF_014356525.2 of Nilaparvata lugens. Lineage (NCBI taxonomy): Eukaryota > Metazoa > Arthropoda > Insecta > Hemiptera > Delphacidae > Nilaparvata > Nilaparvata lugens. The sequence goes on along the minus strand of NC_052505.1, from coordinate 80,018,302 downwards.
AAACTGTCTCTGTGCAAACGGCCCTAACAATAGTAAGTACGTTTTCACTTCATATGTGTTTTTAAAAGTTCAAGTTTCTTTCTCTACATCAACTCTCACTAGTTTTGATTTCGTTGTTACCAGAGATTCAATAGAATGAATGACATTGATTATTCCCCGTTGTTTTACATGAATATTAGAAAAGCAAGCGGATGGACATACTGTATATGCGTTGGTTATCTTGGAGGTCGATTCGACCTACAAGCATACATCAGTCGGCTATGTTTAGAAATAATGTAGATATCAATAATTCATTCTTCTCATTTAAAGTGCGGAATAGTCTTCAACAAGCTACAAAAAATGGCAGATTTGTTATTTTAAAACCCCTGTCCATCGCTTGCAATAAGATCCATCATCACTGGGCATTCACAGATTCAACTTGAATCCAAGCCAAAATCCACCAATCCATTCAGATAGATTCAATTTACGACATAGTCCGAAAGGACTTATCCGCTGGTTACTGCTTAAAAAATTGATTTAGAACTGCAGGTGGAATGGACAGTTTAATATGCACAGTAACATTTCACTTATTTATGTTTTTACGATTCAAAACGTTCTCCTACTCCTATTTATTGGGACAAAAAATACATTATTTTGACTGCTATAAATATTAAGATCCGTTTCAACTCAGAAGTCAATAAAATTGTGATTCAAACTTGTGTTAGATCTGGAAATTATTGAGTTTTGAAGAACTTACTGGTTATTCTCGAACACTAGAATGAGATAACATGGACCATAAATTCAAAATACATACAGTCTACAAGAAGAAATAATAATACTGTAGGAGAGTTAAGCCCCGCACACACACACACACACACACACACACACACACACACACACACATCGATTCTTGTTCGTACGGTATTTTGCCGTCCTTATAAAATGCTATTAGATAAAACATATGATTTTAAACAGATGATGTTTGTCAAGTTCTGTTTAATCTGATAGAATTCATAAGGACGGCAAAATACCGTACGAACAAAAATCGATGTGTGTGTGTGTGTGTGTGTGTGTGTGTGTGTGTGTGTGTGTGTGTGTGTGTGTGTGTGTGTGTGTGTGTGTGGCTTTATAAATTGAGCGAAAAAGAAACAGTCTACCCAATTTTATGTTATCCATCAAACGTTCATACAGAATAGTACCATTGAAAAAAGGTTTAAATAATCTCCCCACAATGTAACTTGTATTACGAGTTTGAAGTTTCTTAAGGGCCCCATAAACTGGGTATGTGGAAAATTCAGTGTATGTGGAAAATTGGCGAACCGCGAACCAAATTCGTGACGAATTCGGTCTTTAATCTGGATTAAAAACTTTGTTCGGTTCGTCCGACAGGGCGATATATTTTAACTATATATATTCAATATATTTTCTTCCCACAGCAGCTGCAAACTTTGAAACACTCATCTCTAGACCCCGAAAGACACTGAAGTAACGAACGGTTGTTTACTTTCCCCACTACAATGTGTGAACAAATCCTATACAAACTTGGTTCGGGGAACCAATTTCGCCGATCTAAGTTTCCTAGTGTATGGGGCCCTTTAGGATTGAGTAGCCCACATAATAATTTTTCCGAAAACCTCCAATTTCAGATACTTTTTTTGGTCAGATATTCATTCATAATGAAAGATTACACCATACCATAGGTGTTAAAACATGTATGTAACTTTATAACAAATTCATGATATTTTCTATTCACTATTCAGTGTTTTATTACATTCAATTTCATAGAGTTTTTTTATGAAAAGTGTAAGTCCGAGCAGATTTAATTTTCTCAATGATTGTAATTCAAATGCATTATTATTATTTGATAAGAGTCCCAATGTTTTTCAACAGGTAAGGGATCAAGTAATTTTAATCAGAGGTATCAAACTATGACTACTACACTAGACCTTGTATAGTTTAATGATTTTTCTTCCGATTTCACTTTCATTTGTATTACTCAAATTTGATTTCCACATTTACTGCGAATATCCCAACTTTTACTCTTTGCAATATCTAATATTCACAATATCACATAGTATGATTACCAAATTACCAATCAATAGATTCCCTTGTTAATTATCCATCAGCAATCACTAACTATATATCACTGCTATATTGCACATAAGAGAATAATTCTATTTACTTCCAAGTTTATATAAATTTACAAAAGTAATAAAGTATTTTCGTGAAAACTTTTTCCTTTGCTAGTCCCTAGTTCAATAAAATGCGCGACAGAATTTCAGATTCAACAATCATGCTTCTATCGACGATAAATAATAATAAAATATCAATTCATTTGAATGTGATGGATCAATAACAGTATCGTATGAGACGTTGATGGATTGCACTCGTTCAAAGAAAGGACTGAGAATGACGTCTTGATTCCACATCTGAGCAATTCAAACTCAGAAAATATATTGGACTAGCTACCTATGAATGATATGTCTCAATCCATGCGTGATCAATTCATTGATAGCGGGGAAAGAGATTCGACAAAACAATCATCAAATTTATTCATCTTATTCAGTATTCGTCATTTTAAAATACATGTAAAGAGTTCAAAGTTTTGGGAAAATCTGTATACGACAGGCCAACATTCAATGGTTTGCAAACTCAATAGCATTCAAATACTATTCACAACACATCAATGGGTCTGTTTTCAATTTTCTAGTTCTCTTGAGGTTTATCCTGTTTATGATAATAGAAAATTTGAATTTATGCACACTGATGGCGAAATATGAGAAACGTAAACAAGAAAAATAATTCTTCAGATAGATCAGCAGTCTGCTTATTTCAATCGATTTATATTTTACTACTGATTTGATCATTTGAACACTGCTTCTGTACGAGTTTGGATAGTGCTTAAATAAACCCAGACATCTTCTTTCAAGTTCGAAAGTTATTTCTGATGATAATGATAATTCACACCTAGTATTCTTATAAGTTGTGTGATCCCAGGTGACTGGAAAAGCACTTAATTTTTTGCCTCTATTATAATACACTATTACTGTATCTCAATATTAGAAATCATATTGAATGGGGAATGAAGATCGAGGACCAATTACAAGCGAGGTCTTAAATTGGCTCACTCCCACTAACGCCTCTAGACTCCGCCTACTCTCACCTGATTAGTCGACAATACATACTCTGAACTGTACCACCAGATGGCGACAGCTGATGGGTGACTTCCCATTCTTCTTTATCACTCTATTTTTTGAGTTTGGAAGAGGGGGATCTTATTGCCTCAACTTCACTCACATCACTTGTAATGTTTAAAAGTGTAAAAATAAAGGCACCTTCCTATTGATCTATACATACATAAAGCCTTTTTATTCTACAAGTTAATATAAAATAGCTCTGTTCGAATTTTACAAAAGTTCTGTGAAGAAATGAACAAATATCAAGGTTGAATGAAGGTAAATAATGTCGGGAATGATTAATGGGGCAGTCAGTGGGAATGATTTTGGAATGGACAGATTTAAGGGAGGGGCGATCGCATCAAAAATTTACGTTTCTGGATTATCGTTGGCTAACTTTCAATTGCATCAGCCATTAACTTATTGGTTAGCTTATGTTTGGATTGATTTCCTGTTTTTAATGGGTTCAATTCCAGTTTCTCGACTCTCCTCTTCCATTGTCTAGTTTGTAATTGAGTGAATATTTTGTTTCGATTCCCTTCGGATAAATTTTATCTTGAAAATCTTCTGGACTGCTATTTGCCAAATCTTAGGCTACAAAACTCTGCTCTCTCATTGGCTAGCTCGTTTGTAATCAGTTGGAATTCGATTACTAGAAATCAATTGGCTGACTTTTGAACCCTCTCCTCTCCTTTCTAGTTTCCTTAAAATATATATTTTTCTATTAGCTAGATAGTGATTAAGATATGTTTTATTTTTATTCCAATTACTAAGTGTTGAATCTTATCAAAAATCTCTGCTCTCACTCTCTCTCTGTCGTTGACTGGCTCATAATTGTGTAAAATTTGTGACTGTAGACTCCTATCAGCTGCCCTGTTATTAGCTAGCTTGTCATTGGTTGAACCGTAATCGACGATTTCTGGATGCACATTTGCTGATTCTCAAGCTACAAAATCTCTGTTCTCTTAATAAATAGCTTGTTTGTGATTTTTCTGTTCCTGGACTCCAATTTTTATGTTTTCTACATTAACTAGCTCGTGTCCCGACTGTTTGAATCTTTGTATTGTCAATTAACATTAGATGACTTACCTAGAGAATCTCTGCTCTCTCATTGGCTACGTCGTGATTTGTTCTCTTTATGAACCCACCATTCGCTGATTGTGGGCCTATTATTAACCTACGATATAGAACTTCGGCTCTCATAGACTAGCTTGTGATTTGCTGAGTTTTAGGAATATGTGTTCCCATTGGTTGACTCAAGAACTACAAAATCTAAACACCTTCATTATTTAGCTTGTTACTGATGCACTCTCATTATTTAGCTCTCTACTAATGGACTCTCACTGGCTGACTTATTATCTAAAGCTTATACAGTTCTTAAACAACTGGATGCTAGTGATCCAATCTTGCATATTTCTATGTTTATTGTGACTAATTACGAAATATGCTGTGTATGTTTTAATAGTTCATTCAACATTCTTTGTTACGATACTGATTCTATGTGTATTTAAAGACATGACAATTGTTTGTATATTTGACGATAACTTTTGAATGTTTTCATCAATCAACTATAAATTTTCAACACATATTCTTTGAATCATCATACATATCAAATTGGTTGGCTAACGAAATTCACTCGAGGCAAGAAATATATAAAGAGCGATAAAAAATATAATATAAAAATAGAACAATAATTGAAATCAATAAAATATCACAGGCTAAACTTTATATTCTAGATTTATGGCACGAATCATTACCATGTGCCTTTATCTTAAAATCATATGCATTCTTTTGCATGTAGCTGCGATATGCGCTTGCTAATACTTGTCGACTTGGACAATTCAATTAAAAATATGTGCTTTAAGATCAGCTTGATAAATTAGCCACTAATAATCCAAATATATATATATTAAAATCTCTAGTACTTAGTAGATTTCTTTGTATCGAATATATATTTTTATCTCAGGGTGCAAGATTCGGCACCTGACGGAATAGGTAGAGCCATTCATCTAGTGAATTAGAGCTATAACAAACTATCGCAAATTATATTGCAAAAAATTAAATATCATATGCATATGTTTTGATAGCCTAGATTTTGTACTTCTTTGATTTAATAGAAATTTCTGAAATATTGATCTATATTTTTCTTTCAATAAATACCTTTAATACTAATTTTACTTGCGCAAGTATTACTCTTATTAATTTCTTAATTTATAATAAAAACCCTTTCGGCGAGCTAGCTTTGATCATTAGATTAATTCGAAGCACTAGGGCGCCCATCACTAATTCAATATTAATCACTCACGTGTCGAAAATCTTCTTGTAAGCCGCCGATGTCGATCCAACTCCATGTGGTCCGGGAATATGGTAGCCGGAATCGTCTCTTCCAAGGGGTTATAAATTTATTTAAAAATGAAAATGACTTCTGCTTCACAATAGCATCACGAAGTCTTTTAAGAAATTTAATAATTTACTTTAACTTTAACTTTTACAAAATCATTATCAAGGTACTACGCTCTAAAATATTTGGGGTCCTCTTATGGTGGCATTTGGTTGGCGAGTGCTGGTTCTCCTTTCTCAAGTTTTACAGATCCTATTTCCGACTTTCAAATTAGCATAAAATTTAAATATCTTAGTCCTCCGCCATTTAGGTTCAAATAGATCTTACAAAAAATACCAAAATATTGCTTAGATTGTATGATTAATAATTTCTTTGCTTTCGAGCCATATCGATAACATAGACTATACAACAATTCAACATAGATTCCGAACATTTATAGAAATATATATAAATATTTTTGAATTGGCCTACAATTGCCGCCTATTAACTGCCGTTTTACTATTGGTGCATGCAAATTTTATTCGGTATTCATGCGCCTGGTACCTCTTATTTCCTGAATACATTAAATTATTTTTATTTGGTTTATTTGTTATGCTCTTTACATGCTAGCTAATATTCTATACATTAATATTAATTTCATGCTACCTAATAATTAGCCACGTGAACAGGTGTTTTTTCACATTGCACACTATTTGATTGCAATAGAGCTCTGCCAAGGGGTTTTGGTCAGATTCTACGTTTCTCGATTTGATCGATCTCTAGGTCACCGATCCGTGAATACATGTACCTAACCTCAATCTTCAAATATTTTATATAATAATCTATTTATGAGCAATAAAATTCCTTCAAATCCTTTTTAGGTTTTTGTACCATTTAGCCAGAACAAGCTGATGCTATCTAATCTTAGTTATTATCTATTTGGCGATATTAGCCAGTTACTTTATTTTCAGACCTATTACTGTTTCTGTTAGGGCTTTTTATCTACCCAAATTTAATACTTTACACGCGCCCCTGGGTTTGAATTCAAAATATTTGAGAATCACAATGTTTTTAATGAAAACCCACCCTTCAATACATCGATATACACTATACTTTATTTATAAATTATACTCTCATACTTCTATCACAGTTCGCAGACATATTTGCTGCATCTCCTTTATACCTTTATCAAATACAATAACAAATTCTTCTCCTCAACACACATAAAATATCATAAATATAAACTTCTAAACGCACTCCTCCTGACAACACTTAAACATAGTAATTTTTAAATTCGCCGCTTGCAGGGCCGCCAACCTAACTACACACATTTCATAATTCTCACAATGATTCCTTTTAGACAATAATTTCGATTCACAAAACTTCTGGGCTTATATCTTATAGTATTCCTTAGGTCTTAATATAAATAATTTTCTATACATCAGGTACAATACTTTTCTTTTGCTAATGGCTCTTTGGTTTTTTGGTAGCTTGTATTCACTTTAGGTTTTTTCAGGTAACAAACGTGGCATAATTAAAAGTAATAAATATAAAACATATAAATAAATATACCGACATTAATAAATATAATAAATAACAATAATAAATAACAATAATAAATAACAATAATAAATAACAATTTTGGGGTAACCATACTTTTTCATAATCATATGTTTGCAGGTATTACATATTTGATTCAGGTGGCCTTGCCCAGCTGGTCACTGGCTCTACAGAATTTGCTGTCGACTTTCATAATTAACCTAACTGCTGCATTTTTTCTCTTTAAAGGTAATTTACAAATTTTAAATATACTATCCCCGCTTGTGTCCTTTTTTAGTGGATGTAGCTAATTTAATTACACATTTAAAAATTATTCTTTTTCTTATTGCAGGCTTCTAACGGCTGGAAGGAATTAAAACACTGGATTGTTGCCATGCGGTCCTATGCCAAGATTAAATTTATTAAGGAAGGTTAGTAATCGGTTTGATAATAATGTTTTCCTTGATTTCTTATCATATTTATTTCAAATTCTGTGATATGGCTTAATATTGGCTACATTTTCCCACCAAACAATGTGCGTGTTCTCACTCTCTTGTAACTGAACTGTGTTATGCTGCGATATGGCTACTATAGTGAATGGCCCTGAATAAATTAAAAAGAATTTGCGAGTTACTTTCTCCAAAGCATTTGATAACCTGTGGCTCTTTACTAAAACTTCATCTCCAACGTTATATGAAAATATTTTATATGCTCGGTCGTGGAATCTCTTTCTGCTATTTGCCTTCTGCTCTAGCTTTAACCTTACTAGATGATGGATATTAGGGTTTGTTAACTTATTCACTTCTGAGCTTGGAAAATCAATTAATTTTTCGATAAATGTATTGTTCCTTTTACCGAATATGATTTCGTAAGGCGTACGACCGGTGCTTTCATTTAGGCTATTATTATAGCATTCTTCTAAAAATGGTATATACCTAACCCATTGTTGGTGTTTTTCATTACAGTACGTCCGCATAAAACGAGAGATCTCTGCCATACGTCGCTCTACCGGATTAGCGCTGGGGCTGTAAAGAGATGTCCTCGACCATTTAATATTAGCCAGGTGAAGTATTTCTTTCCACTGCTTGCTACAAAAATAGGTTGCGTTGTCTGATAGTACTCGTTTGGGCTTTCCTACTTCACTTGTCCATCTTTCCGTTATGCATCGGGCCAAAACTTCTCCGGTCAATTTACCTATGGGAAATAGCATGGTATATTTTGAAAAAACACATGTAAGCACGAATATGTATTTTTTTCCGTATTGCGCCATGGGCAATGGACCATATATATCCGCTGATATCAATTCCAATGGTGCGCTGGGGAGAATGGGATTCATTTCACCCCTGATATGGTATCGCGGGTATTTGGCTTTCTGGCATATATCGCAAGTTTTCACTATTTTGGCCACTTTTTTATGCATGCTTTTAAAATAACAGCTTTCTTTTAGTAGGTGGAGGGTCTTCGTAGTTCCAAAATGTCCAATGCGTTCGTGAGCTTCTTTTATCAAATCTGTTTCCATATTAGCGGGGATGATTAGGCGCCAGTCGTAAGTATTTTTAGCCGGTCGGTGGAACATAAATCCTTTGTAGCGGGTATACTGTCGCAGGTAGTCGGGCGGTTCGGCAGCTCCTTCTTCCATCAGTTCGCGGATCCGGGACAGTCTTGGGTCTTCATATTGGGCGATACGGATTCTTTCAGGTGTTAACATGGCAGTATGAATTCGTGGTTGGATGTTGGGAGGATATGGTATGCTTTCTCCACTCTTTACGGCGAAACATCTCAGGTTGGTATCTTGACAATATGTAGCGTCTATTTCCCTGGATAGAAAGTCGGCGGTCTGATTTTTCTTTCCTGGCAGATGGGTCAATTCGATATCGTATTCTTGAAGCGCAAGAAACCATCTAGATAAGCGGTTGTGATTCAATTTGGCTGTTTTGAAAAATGTTAAGGCTTTGTGGTCGGTATTGATAAATATCTTATTGCCGAGTAACAATGTCCGGTACTTAATACATACTTCCACAATACTCAACAACTCTTTTTCAGTCACAGAATAACGACGCTGGGCTGGATTGAGTGTCTTACTGAAAAATGCCAACACTCCTTTCTCTCCTTGCTCATCTTCTTGGAAAATCTCTGCGCCTATCGCGTAATCTGATGCATCGACATTCAAGAAAAAAGGTTTCTTTAGGTTAGGGTGTTTCAACACGACGGAATTTAGGAAAGCTTCTTTTAGTTGCTGGAATATGATCTCTTCTTTGTTAGTCCAAATCCAAGGCTTGGTACTAGACAGTATATGACTGAGTTGAGCAGTGTAGTGTGACATTTGTTTATTAAAACGGCGGTAGAATTGTAAAAATCCAATAAACTTTTGTAATTGTTTACGGTTGGTTGGTGATGGAAATTGTCTGATGGCTAATAATTTGTCCGGGTCCTGTGATATGCCAGTAGGTGTGATTATGTGTCCTAGATATTTCACCTCTCTCGCAAAAAATTCGCACTTAGATAGTTTGAGTTTCAATCCGCAATTTATCAATCTATCAAATACTATATCTAAATGCTGGCAATGTTCACGTATATTCTGTGAGGCTATTAATCCATCGTCCACGTATAATGTACAGTAGTCTCTGATATCGTCTCCTAGCGCCTGTCTCAAACATCGTATGAATATAGCCATAGCATTTCTTAATCCAAACGCTAAACGAGTGAACCTATAATTGCGTCCATTAAACAGGAAGGATAAATAATCGCGCGATTCCGGTGCTACTTGGACTTGCCAATATCCTGCGCTCAAATCTACCGTTGAATATATGGTCTTGCCATGGAAAGTTTGCATAACTTGTTCAATTTGGTCTGGTCCTTCTCGGTCATCATCCAATATGCGGTTCAAGGCGCGAGCATCCAGACAGAGTCTCACTGTTCCATCCTTTTTGGCTACACACACAATCGGCAAACTATAGGGTGCTGTGGATTCTTCTATAATTCCTAGTTGTTCCATGCGAGATATTTCTGCTATGGCGGCGGATCGATAGGTGAAAGGTATGGGGTATGATTTGCGGTAATACGTGTCGTGTGGTTTAACGTTGAGTGAACATTTGAAGTGAGTAGCTAGGCCAGGTTGTTCGGAAAAAACGTCTGCATTTTTACGGAATACTTGAATTATTTCCTGTCTAGTGTCAGGGTGCCAATCGGTACGTTGATGAATTCTGTTTATCAGTATCTCTAACAATTCTTCGGTACTAGAGTCGGCTCTTGACGGTGCTCGGTCCTTCGTTGTTAGGCTTAGTACCTCCATACACTCCATAGCATTTTCCATTCCGTGGATACCCCACTCCCTCGGCACGCCTTCCATGTAGTGAGCGAAATGTACCTCAGCGATTCCTTCAGTGCGTTTCTTCAGATCAAGGGGTACTATAACTTCGTATGCTTCGGTTTCGGTAAATGCATGAAATTTCGAGGTTTGGAAATTTAAACAGGCCTGGAAGTGTTGTAGAAAATCTGTACCTATTATTATGTGCGGACCGGAAACAGGTAATACAAGAAATGTATATGCGAATCGTTGTTGTTGAAGATTTATTTCCAGTAAACATTGAGTAGTTATATGTATTCGCCGTCCTGGACTGATACCTGATACATATACGTTGGTTAACGGTAGAGTAGCTAATTTTGTTTTTTCTTTCAGACGTTGAAATATGTCTGTTTGTATGAGGCTACATTGTGAACCACTATCTACTAATGCTTGAACCTTCATTCCATATATTTCTATATCGATATACGCTTGCATTTGGATATCCGGTAGCCTGCTTTCTTTTTCCGTTTCTTCTAACAAAGTCTCCGGTAAATCATTTCTGAATGTGGTGTATGATGTTGAAATATCCTGCTTTTCTTGGTTTGTTTCACTTGAGCTTGTGCTTGCTGTATCGGGGGTATCATATAGTCATGGTTTATTAGCTGTAGTTTTCTGTATATCTGGTGGCGGGTCGTTGGGTGTTGGGTTCCGGGTTTTTTGTTGATTCAATCCTATTGCATGTGCTAATGTATAATTTGTACTTACTTGTTGAGGTGGCGGTTTATAATTTCTGTTGTAATTGTTTTGTGTGTGATTATTATGTGAGTTTAATCGATCACGGCCATCATAGTGATTCTTACGATTGCTCTGCTGGGCATAGTGGTTGGTTGTGCGATTTTGAAATTTTTCATTATTCCAGTTACCATTTTGCCTGTGCTCATAGCGGCGTTCAAATTGAGGAGCAGATCGGTAGCGATCATATGATACCGGTTCATAATTTTGGCTGTTATACTGATTAAATTTTGAGTTATGTTGATTTGGTGCGTATCTCTGGTCTGAACGGTGGTTTGATATTGCCATCACAGACTGTATGCCATATAAATGATTTATCAGCTGCTTGCAATCAGTAATGGGTTGTGTGGCGAGTGCCATTCTAACTTGATACGGTAGCTTCTTTAAAATAATACTTGCTAATGCCGATTCATTAATGGGCTCGCTCAATTGAGAATTTTTAAACTGTAGGGCAGTGACGAAAGTGGTACATGCACCGTCTAAGTTAGGGTTGAAATCGCATGATATAATGTCCGCTAGCACGTCCAACTGTTTACTTCTGCTCCAATACTGTTCCAGGAAGACAGCTACAAACTCATCCAATGATGTAAATTCATGGGCTCTACTCCGAAAGAACATCAGGGGTTCGCCAATCAATAAATTAGTCAAACGAAGACGCCAAAAATTCCAAGAGGTAGGTGCAAGAGTTTGTACTAATTTTATCTGATCAATGAATGGTTGAGGTTGCAAATGGCGATCAGTATTATCAAATTTTCCTAGTCCTTGTAATATACTATGTACGTTGAGGTTGTCTGTTTGAATCCCTTGAGGTCGTTGTTGAATATGATTTTCTAATGCTGTTATTTTTTCCTGTGTTATCTGCCATTGACTATTATGTGTAATTTTATTTGCGTTTATTTCTTGATTTAATTGAGTCAGAGTGGATTTTTGAATTAGTAGAGTTCCGTTTAAAGCTTTACAGGTTTCTGTATTTTGATTGATGCTACCTTGCAGTTGGTTCATTTTTGTGGACATATTAATCTGTTTATTTTGTATTTCTTTAATACTGTTAATATTTTTGTCAACTGTAGTTGTTAATGTTTGATTGGCAACGGTAATTTGTTTGTGGATTTCTTGGTGGCAATCGGCCTTAATGTTATTGGTTATATCCTGAATGGGTGTAGTGATTTGTGTGGTTAGGTTATCTATCCTTTCATTGAGTTCACATGTAACCGTATCCAACCTTTCCGATAATCCTGCCGTAACTTTATCCTGACTTTCTTTTTGTAGGGTTATCATTGCTTTTAATTCTTCCCTATGATTCTCTACTTTAGTTTCAATATTATCCAACCGTTGTTCTACTGATTTTATAGCGCCTGCGGTCTCTTTCATGCCCTGTTCCACTGTTTGTTTATTTTCCTCTTTTACTGTAGCAATCTCTTTTTTAATCTCCTGCATCATATTATCCATTGTTTTTTGTAACATAATATTGAAAGTACTGCTAGTTTGTTCCATTATTACCTTTTGAAGCGGATCTAACTCTGTGATTGAAAATATACTTTGTTTGCTCAGGTGTGACTCGGCCTCCGGCGATGCGGGTTCTGCAGGCTGCTCCTCGCCCCCTTCAAAGTTGATCTCTGCTATCCGTTGATTCAATGGTGTGTCAGCGGCGTCGATTCGAGTGGATGATAGAGGTTGCAGACCTGGTGGATCGAAGACTATCGACCCGACGCTTCCTGGTTCCCTTTCTCGTGGCGTATTGGCATCTACCGTGGTGGGGTTTGATGTGCTTGGAGTCGACAAAGTGGGATCTGTGCAACCGCCGTACATATATGAAACTTCAGAGTTTGCGGGAGTGTGATTCATTATGTCAAATATGATAAATGCTAATTAAAAAGTGATAAAATGATAAGCGAAAATGCTTAAAAAAGAGACACAAACCGGGACTTACAGTGAAACAGTGATGTGTAAAGTGTTTGGATACTCATACAACAAGGTATTTATACTTAAGTTTTTTATAATGCTCTAGCGCCCCCAATGTTTTGTTTTAATTTATTCTTGGCTAGTTTACAGGCTGTGACTTATTTTCCAACCGGCTTAAACACATAATATATTTTTGACTAGAAAGTAATAGCAGTTTAGGCTTATAAAATATAATCTCTCTCTATAAACATGTATTTTTTACAGTACTAATAATATAAAATTTTCTTTAAAACATATAATTTCTCTTATTTAAAGCTATTGATTCCCCAAAAAGTAATACAAATTTCACTTCGCCAGTTTTCCTCAAAACTCGTATAAGTTATCTATAATTTTCAATATGGTTATTGACTTAATTTCAAATAATTATTCAATGAGCTTGGCTCTCATCATCAGTCCCACGTTGGTACGGCATGTTTTATGTCACGTTATTCTTTATATTTAAATAACGATTAGCCTCCTGCTTGGCATCAGTCGGTAAAGCATGAGATTTGATATAATTATATAATTAGGTCGTGGTTTTCTAATAGTATTCAGTCTTAAAAAATCTTGATAGGCCTAGGTATGGGCTTCTCCTATAACTCTTGTAATTCAATAAAAAATAAATATATATAAATATGATACTTATACAATAGTGTTGAGGAATAATAAATAAATTGCACACCATAAACGTTTCATACATATATTACACAAATAATGCAAAAAATAAATCGAGGCAAAAAATATATAAAGAGCGATAAAAAATATAATATAAAAATAGAACAATAATTGAAATCAATAAAATATCACAGGCTAAACTTTATATTCTAGATTTATGGCACGAATCATTACCATGTGCCTTTATCTTAAAATCATATGCATTCTTTTGCATGTAGCTGCGATATGCGCTTGCTAATACTTGTCGACTTGGACAATTCAATTAAAAATATGTGCTTTAAGATCAGCTTGATAAATTAGCCACTAATAATCCAAATATATATATATATAAAAATCTCTAGTACTTAGTAGATTTCTTTGTATCGAATATATATTTTTATCTCAGGGTGCAAGATTCGGCACCTGACGGAATAGGTAGAGCCATTCATCTAGTGAATTAGAGCTATAACAAACTATCGCAAATTATATTGCAAAAATTAAATATCATATGCATATGTTTTAATAGCCTAGATTTTGTACTTCTTTGATTTAATAGAAATTTCTGAAATATTGATCTATATTTTTCTTTCAATAAATACCTTTAATACTAATTTTACTTGCGCAAGTATTACTCTTATTAATTTCTTAATTTATAATAAAAACCCTTTCGGCGAGCTAGCTTTGATCATTAGATTAATTCGAAGCACTAGGGCGCCCATCACTAATTCAATATTAATCACTCACGTGTCGAAAATCTTCTTGTAAGCCGCCGATGTCGATCCAACTCCATGTGGTCCGGGAATATGGTAGCCGGAATCGTCTCTTCCAAGGGGTTATAAATTTATTTAAAAATGAAAATGACTTCTGCTTCACAATAGCATCACGAAGTCTTTTAAGAAATTTAATAATTTACTTTAACTTTAACTTTTACAAAATCATTATCAAGGTACTACGCTCTAAAATATTTGGGGTCCTCTTATGGTGGCATTTGGTTGGCGAGTGCTGGTTCTCCTTTCTCAAGTTTTACAGATCCTATTTCCGACTTTCAAATTAGCATAAAATTTAAATATCTTAGTCCTCCGCCATTTAGGTTCAAATAGATCTTACAAAAAATACCAAAATATTGCTTAGATTGTATGATTAATAATTTCTTTGCTTTCGAGCCATATCGATAACATAGACTATACAACAATTCAACATAGATTCCGAACATTTATAGAAATATATATAAATATTTTTGAATTGGCCTACAATTGCCGCCTATTAACTGCCGTTTTACTATTGGTGCATGCAAATTTTATTCGGTATTCATGCGCCTGGTACCTCTTATTTCCTGAATACATTAAATTATTTTTATTTGGTTTATTTGTTATGCTCTTTACATGCTAGCTAATATTCTATACATTAATATTAATTTCATGCTACCTAATAATTAGCCACGTGAACAGGTGTTTTTTCACATTGCACACCATCTGATTGCAATAAAGCTCTGCCAAGGGGTTTTGGTCAGATTCTACGTTTCTCGGTTTGATCGATCTCTAGGTCACCGATCCGTGAATACATGTACATAACCTCAATCTTCAAATATTTTATATAATAATCTATTTATGAGCAATAAAATTCCTTCAAATCCTTTTTAGGTTTTTGTACCGTTTAGCCAGAACAAGCTGATGCTATCTAATCTTAGTTATTATCTATTTGGCGATATTAGCCAGTTACTTTATTTTCAGACCTATTACTGTTTCTGTTAGGAATTTTTATCTACCCAAATTTAATACTTTACAATACATATAGAGAACATTTATGGTATGTTTACAGTTCAATATTTTTATTAAGTGAATCTCATAAGATATTCGATAAAACTGCTAATAAATTTTACAGGTAAGACCCGTCTATTTGGAGATACTCTAAAACGAATAATGCACTAATATCCTCCAATAGGACAAATAATATTTAGTAGAAAAATCCATACCAACCGTTGAGCATTGGCAAGAAAAAAAACATTCAGCACTCAAGTTAAGCACCGCATACATACACACACACACACATAGATTTTTGTTCGTACGGTATTTTGCTATCCTTATAAATTATATTAGATTAAACTGATGATTTCTAAAAGATGATGTTTGTCTGGTTCCTTTTAATCTGATAGGATTCATAAGGATGGCAAAATATCGTACGAAAAAAATCGATGTGTGTTTGTGCGGTGCTTAACATTGATATGAAAGAAATACATTTCTGACAAATGTATAGATTTGTAAGGCACTACAACTTCTCAAGTTATAGTGAGCGTTAGGTATGATTTACGCTAATAGCTGGTTAGGAAAAGACCAGGAACTAACTACTCGAACAATCAATCATTGAACACAGAGTAATTTATTCATCGGCTGTAATGCACCAGTCAATAATTCAACAAGAGTAACCTATAGGAGCACTCGGCTCAAGCTTCCATGCAATAATAACACAATTGGTGATGATACACCGTGGAAAACTGACCTCAGACAAAAGCTATTGAACTCTTCAATTTTTAAACGGTGCTTTTATGGAACTACAATCATCACTCAACTATTCAACACCAGCCGATACAGCAGAGGCGGTTTTCAGTTCCTCGTAAACGAGCCATCCTCACAGAGTAGGCTACATAGAATGATATTATACTATCTGCCTGTCCTATACGAATGATTGATTGACTTCAATTTCCCCGTGCATCCTAACCTATTATATTAAGCGAGCAATTTCTGTATTTTTATATCTGGTTATTTATATTTATATCTGGTTATTTATGTTCAACGGATCTCGAAAACGGCTCTAACGATTTTCACGAAATTTGGTACATATTAGGTTTATGATATAAAAATACGATTGCACTAGGTCTCATCCTTGGGAAAACTCGCTGAACGACATTAAAAGAATAATTCATCCTTGGCAAACAGCTGAGACTTTTATCGTCTGCGGATAGTAAAAAAGTGAGTGATGTGATTTTTCACATACTCACTCAGTATGTGAAAAATCAAAATATCGCATCCCCGAAATTCATAAGATGACGTATAGCCAGCTGTGAAATATAAACACGATCATTTTAGAGAATTGTGTTCTGTTTATCAATAAATGAAAATAACGTGCGAAGCTCGGTGCCCCGATATTATCCTATAAAATATACAATACTTGAACATGGTCAAATCATGTACGGTTTACAACGATGCATCAACATATTTATCCTGTTATATTAAGCGTGTAATTTCTGTATGTATGTTTATATTTTTATCTCTGGTTATCTGATTATTTTTAAAAAACACTTATTGACATCGGCTGCTTTTAAATTAATAAAACAAAATAAATCTTATAGCACCCTTTATTCTTTAAAAAACATTAAAATAGTTGAACAACTAGTTTCGGTTTACACCATCTTCAGGTTCTAAAATAAAATTATTATTATTATTAGTTCAACTATTTTAATGTTTTTTAAAGAATAAAGGGTGCTATAAGATTTATTTTGTTTCACTGATTATTTTTATATCTGGTTATTTATGTTCAACGGATCTCGAAAACGGCTCTAACAATTTTCACGAAATTTGGAACATAGTAGGTTTATGATATAAAAATTCGATTGCACTAGGTCTCATCCTTGGGAAAACTCGCTGAACGACATTAAAAGGATAATTCATCCTTGGCTGAAACAGCTGAGACATTGTCTCGTCTGTCGTCTGTGGATAGTAAAAAGTGAGCGAGTGATTCTGTGGAAAATCAAAATATCGCATCCCCGAAATTCATAAGCAGACGTATAGCTAGCTGTAAAATATAAACACGATCATTTTAGAGAATTATTGTGCTCTGTTCATCAATAAATAAAAATAACGAGCGAAGCTCGGTGCCCCGATATTAATTTCTAAAGCCCCACACACTCATCGATATTTGAATCAATTTTTGCTATTAGAAAAAACAACTAGCAGTCAGATCGTGATGTAATAATAAGCAGTTCGTGATGGAAAACAACATTGAAGAATAGATTTTTGTTCGTACGGTATTTTGCCGTCCTCATAAATTCCATTATATTAAACAATTTAACAGATGATTTCAAACAGATTATGTTTGTCAAGTTCAATTTAATCTAATAGAATTCATAAGGCTGGTAAAATATCGTACGAACAAAGATCGATATGTGTGTGTGCGGTGCTTTAGGCGATAGTTTCTATCGATAATTCCAGTACACACTTGTGAAGCATACCCGGCTTGACCATGTTCAAATGACTTGAATAAGGTTGGTATAACATGGCTTGGGAACTAATTATCAATTATTAAATAACACATCAAAGTTATCTAGTTATAGAAATACGAAAGCAATGCTTAATAGTGGATGGTTGTAGGCTACTTCCCAGGTAAGTAAGAATAGAAGGAGGAATCCTGATTCTTATAGTAGGTAGCTAGGTAGTCATAGTAGGTACTCATAGCAGTAGTACTTCTCAAGTAGGTAGCAATAGAAGTTAGAATTCTGCTTCTAACTCAATTGAAGTTTCATGCGAAAACGATAATACGAGGGCTGTCCCAAAACTATCCAACCTAAACATGAAAGTGGAAATTCTCGCACTGAACAACCCGACATGGACCAACTGTAAGATAGAACTACCCATGTAAACAGGCTAAAATCTTGATGAGTCACTTTTAAAATATGGCGAAAATGATACAACATACCTTTTTCAATAGAGTCGTTAACCTCATGGTTAGGACGGGAATATTGCAGATTGGCCTCGTAGTATAATATTTATTGATTTTGATCAGTCACAGGAACATGTCTAGTTTCATTGGAAGAATCAAGAGTGTCAAAAATACATCACTAAACTAATATATTAACGTTGAAGCGTGTGGAATTTTAATAGGTCGGAATAAAATTAGGGCACACCATAACTTAATTATTGGCCTATTCGATTTCCAATGACTGGATTGATTTTCAATGAGTACAATTAAAATTTCACAGTAGAAAAGTTGATGAGTTTAAGTCAGTTGATTGAAGCAAATCAATTCGATTTCTATAGTACGAAACAAAACTAATGTTATTTAACAGTTGATTGATATCAGTCGATTGCATTAAATTAATTCAACTACAAGTATATCCTATTATATTAAGCACTCCTGACGGCACTCAGCCAAGGAGAAAATGCTGACAATAAAAATGTATTAACATTTACTTGATTATTTTCTAAAATGTAATGAAATTTCGTTCAATAAAAGCATTTATTGATTATTTATTTATTATATTAAGCAAGCAAATTCTGTATTTATATATCTGGTTATTTATGTTTAACGGATCTCGAAAACGGCTCTAACGATTTTTACGAAATTTGGAACATAGTAGGTTTATGATATAAAGATTCGATTGCTCTAGGTCTCATCCTTGGGAAAACTCGCTGAACGACATTAAAAGGATAATTCATCCACGGCTGAAACAGCTGTGGATAGTAAAAAAGTGAATATGTGAAAAATCAAAATATCGCATCCCCGAAATTCATAAGATGACGTATAGCCAGCTGTGAAATATAAATACGATTATTTTAGAGAATAATTGTGTTCTGTTCATCAATAAATAAAAATAACGAACGAAGCTCGGTGCCCCGATATTATTCGATAGTAGCAGCTAATAGCATTAATAGCTAGAACCTTCAAAGTGATTGAAATTGCGGTATCCTAGATTGGTAGAAGCCAGTACCTTAGAGTACCTTAGGTACTCATAGTACCTATGATTTGATTTGGTTGGTCATTAGTTGATTGAAGTTTATTGAGGTACAATTAAAAAATCGTTAAAATAAATTGAATATCAATTTTATGGTAGAAATGCCTAAAAACGGTTTTCAAAACGTATTCTAAGAGATTTCATAGTCGAAGCTAACGGACCCTCTCCTCCGAAACTACTTGACACCACATTCCACTGAACAATTTTACTTCAAGCCCAAGGGTACGAACAGAACGGTCACGTCGATGTTCGGCTTTCAGTGTAGGTAGCGCTCGACCTTCATGTAACCCAATCAAATATTGTAAAGCATGGGAGTGAATAGTACTTGAACTGGGTCAATTTAAACTTTTCGGTTTTTCCAAGTAGCTCCGCGATTCACCACGATGACATCTGAATGTTTTCATCATCAACAGCTGATTAGCGACATCGATAGAAACCGGAAGCTCCACCGCTACTACCCACTCGTTCTGTTCGCACTTTCATAGATAGTATTGATTCAGATAGTAGTGATTCACTCCTTGGATAGTATCATAATATTGGGATTAGAATTATAATGTTTAGCAAACTTTTGAATTTGATATCTGTATTTGTTAACTCCTCTGCAAATCATTGACAATCTAAAAATTTATTATTATTACTCCTAAATTACGTAAACTTACGTAATAAAGATTTATTCGTCGTAAAAGTCCTTGGGCGTTGGAAATAAATGGTATGATGATGATATGAATAGACCTAGAGTTATAGGTGGATTCCATACCACTGTGAAAATAATGATTTCGAAGATCATAGCAAATAGCACAGTGAAAAGGTAGCATTATTAGATGACTTATGTTATCTTTTCTCAATGCTAGAAGTTAGAGAAGTCTCAAGCTCCACATGAATGGTAGAGCGACATTTTTTACATTATCTGTCCACTAACAATAAGCTGCAATGTTCAATATTGTATGTGGCTTATAAATGACAAATGTTTGCTTCATGATACATCAATGAAAAAATAGAGATTTGTCGATACCAGATAAAGAATATTCTAGCATGAAATGATGAATGACTAACAAAGTTTTCTCCAATTCAGGAAATTCAACATTTTCCTGTAAAATTATCTGAATGATGCGTTCGACGCCTAGCTAAAGTTTTGAAGAATGAATCATCGGAAGACAAGATAAGAGTAGCAATTAAAAAATGACTACAAGTTCTAACAATTTGTTATCAGTAGGCCTCTGCTTTCAGAAACTCCGACAAAAACTTGAACTGGGTCAATTTAAATTTTTCGGTTTTGCCAAGTAGCTCCGCGATACATGGAATTCGCGAATCAATTGGAGCAGAATATTCATATTATGAATTAGAAATGTAGAATAACAAATATCAAACCAAAAACTGGAGGTTAATCCAGACCACATGTAATGATTTTCAATTTTTTTCATATACGCCAAAAATATTTGAGAAGAGATTATTTACTCATGAAAAGAGAGTGAGGCTAGGCACTGATAAGAAACTGATTCATAAGGCACTGATTCATAAGAAACTATGTGAAGTATTGTGTTATATCACGTCTTGTCTTGTCTTGACTAACTGGTGTGTGCCTAGCCTAAGTTGAAATTTACTTACATGGAATAACTATTATCTTGGAATAACAACAGGCTGATTTGAGTATTGATGAGTCTATACCTCAAGAATTTGGAAACAACAAAGTCTCAGACTTTTTCTGGAAAGTATAGCACCTCCCAATTATTGTTTATTGTAATCTCAAATCATCAAATCGAATATAAATTCACACATCTATTCTCGGCGTAAGCAGAGAGAATGAGATTTCAAAATTGAACATGTTTCATGAGTGATTCTTCTATAAAACAAGAGATTCTCTTTCGATGTTTAAGTGATTTTAAAACGTGGAAGTCACAGTTCTGGTATTATTTATGGCAATGAGGTTCAGCAAACCTTCGCAATTTCACAATATAGGAAAATGAATCATACATTTCATTAAGAACTCTCAAAATCCGTGAATCTAAAATTCATAATAAGGAAATTTGAGATAAGCATGTCTGTAGTTTTTTGTTAATCTATTAAACTCACTTCTCACTTCCTAACAATCTAATACATTTCCTACACAACTGACTAGAAATGAGTTCTGAGATACTCCCTGTACTCTGAAGATACAATGTAGAGCCTTAGAACGCGTCTGGAATTTACAATAAAATGTAAATGCTATAGTAAATGTGAAGATTCAATACTTCATTAGATATTCTGGAAATAAATAGTGACAGTATGTTGAGTTGATAGTGCCAGTGAGTTATTTATTCAAGGTGCGTACTGATTTACGCGCCGCGAACATGAGCAATTCACTTTTAATCAGCTGATGTCAAGCTTTTTATATCTGTATCTTATACAGTTTCTGTAAAAATACATATACAGTCAGCTGATTAAAAGTGAATTGCTCATGTTCGCGGCGCGTATATCTGTACGCACCTTAAGCTATACGATCTAGGTCTTTTGCTATTGGCAACGATTGATAATCTCATGAATTGTGTATGTTCTAAATAACAATTGTTTGAATAATTATATTAAATTTGATCGGTACCTAATATGTAATCTGAAAAGCAACAGAGTTCCAGTGTGAACATCAGCCTACTACGGTACTTTGCAGGGCAAACTGTTCGTCGTTACCCTCTTCATTATTGTTCACCCCACTGAAACCAGTCAACATGAACCCTCAACCTGGAAACCAGCGAGGAAGTGTGCCCTTATGCCCTTAAGAATGAGTGAAAGGTCAAGGGAGGACTCGCACCCTATCCACACACACACACCCCAGTCACTATTCACTGCTTCACCAGGTTCGTGAATAGTGCAGCCTATACCGATTCAGTAACACCTGCTCGGGAGATGGATATCTTTTCGAATATTGTCAGGACTTGATAGTGCAGTTGTGTCGTGACGTAGCAGTAGATATCAGAGTTCTAAGTTATTCTGAGAGCCTATCCTAATATGGACGATCTTACGGAAAAGACACTCAAAAAGTAAAAATCACACTACACGTGGAGGATATAATGGCGAGATTTGCGATACTTTTATATCTTTAGAGTGTGGAAAACTATTTTCTCAATCTTAAAGTACAGAAAAACTTTTTCTTTCTGTAAGGAGACATTTATCTGTAGTTCAGCACCTTAATTTTGAATCAATTCAGGCTTTCAGACCCTGAATCAATCAGCTTCTGATGGCAGACAATCAACTGTAGTTATCTGAGCTCCAAGCCAGAGTGGATATTGCAGTTAAGGGTCAGTTAAAGGCATTCAGTTATGAATACACAATATGTAACATGAAATGAAAAACAACTCAAAATGGCCAAAGTAGGCCGAAACTAGTCGTTAAAATGTTTTTAATTTTCAAAATGTTTTAATAAAAGGGTACTACAAGTTTTATATTGTTTTTATTAACTGAATTTATGTCTACATGCATTGTAAGAACTGTGCATAGTGTTCTAATATATTGTTTCACAAAGGGAGTGGATTAGGGAAAAGTTAGAAGAAGATCAAGTCCAGAAAAAGAAACATTTTAAAAAAATGAAGATTTTGGAGGATTGATTTCGAGGTTACATGAATATTGATCAACAAATAAACTGAAGCTTAGTTAATTTGCGTCTGGATTGTGTATTATGCTCTTTTACTTTTTATTAAAAAACGAGTATGTTCACATATCCATCGGTTCCGAAAGCAACTTACTAAATTTGTTAATCAACTATATAATAATGACTCAAACGTTTCAGGGATAAGATATCGTCGATGACTGCTGGTGTGAACTGCGAAGTAGTAGAAACTACAGTGAACGTATTGTGGAGTCGTAAACTCCAGTCGTGAACCTCGTTTGAACCTCATAAAGTCCATAAATACTGCACGAGACTGGAAAATCTTCGAATGTGAAGGATGAACCTGAAACCTGCTCCGGATTTTTAGGTTTTCTAATGCAGTATACGAGAACACTGGTTTGTAAACGTACACCATTGTTCTAAAAAAGCAGTGGTTTCGCTTCGCTTGTTTCCGGGTTGCGGTTTCTACAGCGATATGGAAGTGTCACACACATCATAGGCCTACTACAAAAATAGAACTGCATTTCTCTACCACTTTCTTTCAGGTTTTCTGAGGGTATTGCACTTTGCACTGTATTTATTGAATTGAACAAATGTTAGGATGTCTGCTGTGGCACTGGTTGAAAAATAAGTTCTCTATTCAAAATCATTAAGAGTAGTATCAATCGATCAATAGTTAGAATTGGAAGCACTAAAATATTATAAATGGGCTACTTTGTATTTCTGGCTGTGATGGGATTGTGAACAACATGTAGCATGTGGTTTGATAGATGTGATTCTAAAGGTGCTTACAGATATACGCCCCACTATATCTCCACTTGTGGAGATATAATCCACTTTTAATCAGCTGATGCCAAGCTTTTTATATCTGTGTCTTACCGTTTCTGTAAAAATACAGATATAATCAGCTGATTAAAAGTGAATTGCTCATGTTCGCGGCGCGTATATCTGTACGCACCTTTATGTGGGTTGAAGCTTATTATTTATCCTCTTCACTTATATATGTTTGAATAATAATAGTACAAGATAACGAGAACGTATTTTATTTGTACTTTCATTTATTTA
Source organism: Nilaparvata lugens (assembly GCF_014356525.2). Lineage (NCBI taxonomy): Eukaryota > Metazoa > Arthropoda > Insecta > Hemiptera > Delphacidae > Nilaparvata > Nilaparvata lugens. The sequence continues at coordinate 79,994,248 of NC_052505.1, read as the reverse complement.
TTTACAATGTAAATGACACTAATGTAATAACATTGGAAGATAAAATGATAAGATAGTCCTTGTGCTATTTTTCTTCCAAATTTAAAGGTGACAAAGTCCAAGATAAGGTTAAAATTTCACTTGTACAATTTTTATAAAAATAATATTTTTATTTGATGTCCCTTTTGTTTGATTCGAGAAAAATCTGCCTCATATCTGTACTGTTTCAATTTTCCTCAATAAACCAATTTTTATTTTATTCTATTAGATGATATCACGGTATATTGAAGAAGATTCTTCTTCTAACTACCGTGGATGATATATCATAGCCACCTCTAATACATTAGAGGTGGCTATGATGATATGCATGATGTTCTGCACATTATGTTTGTTATGAAAAATAATTCTGCCACTCATCTTGAGTTCCGATTTTCCTGAACAAGCGTATATGGAATGTAATGCTTACCATATTGTTTTGTATATGATCAAGTTTAACATTGTTATGTTACCATTTAATATGGAATTTGTGTTTGTTCATCTCAACTACAGTGATAATAGACCGATATAGTTTTGACAAGACCCACTTCCCAATTCACACGTAAAACGTAATATAGCTTGGATCATTGAATGGGTGACAATTTCAATCTAAATCTTAGAATAATCTAACATGGATCATGTGAACGATTGGCAATTAAGGCTGTGCAAAGGCTAAAAATAAACTTTCTACTGGTGATATTTTTCATATTTTTTCGATTCGTATATCATCAAGCTATCAAAATGGAAAAGTTTTCTCAAGAAAACATTTTTTCCGATGATTACTTTTTGAGATATGAGCGCCTAAAGTTCAAAATTTTGGGACAGAACATTTCAAATTCGGTAAGAGATAAATCCATGATATTCAGAGGATAAGTTTTTCATGTTATTGTTGATTTAATAAAACGAATTTTTTTTTTGAAAATATTAATTTTTGATTAAGTTATTCAATTTACTAAAAATAACCAAAAATAACTCAAAAAAGGTTATTTTTGGTAAATTGAATAACTTTATCCAAAATTGATATTTTTAGGAAATTTTTGTTTTAAGGTTATTTTTGGTCATTTTTGGTAAATTGAATAACTTTATCCAAAATTGATATTTTTAGGAAATTTTTATTTTATTCAATCATCAATATCATGAAGAATTTATCCACTACATTTCATAGATTTATCTCTCACGGAATTTAAAATGTTCTGTGCCAAAAATTTGAACTTTAGGCGCTCATATCTCAAAAAGTAATCATCGGAAAAAAATGTTTTCCCGAAAAAACTTTTCCATTTTGATAGCTTGATGATATACAAATCGAAAAACTATAAAAAATATCACCAGTAGAAAGTTTATTTTTAGCCTTTGCACAGCCTTAAACTGGATAGGCCTACTGAAAGTATATCAAACATCACCTTTATTTTAGAGAAAGAGTCAAACTACAAACTCAATTTCTGAAAATGTAGAACATTCAACTTATACGATATATTGAGTTGAAAATAGAAATGATTCAGTTGAAGACAGAAATTTTGCTTCACAAATATTTCAATTGTAGCATTACTACTGATACAGCATTCTTTAGTTAAGAGCAGTTCATCCAAAAATCCTTTTAATATGAACAGGATGAGATCCTATTGATAATTTTCCCATTACCAATAGTAAAAATTATTTGAAACTAAATTTCTGTTGAGAGTTAATCGTGCAAATATGTTATTGAAGAGAAATGCATAATTGATTTGATTCATAGTGAACAATAAACCACAGCCATCATTTGATGTCAAGGAAGGTCATCATTAATAGCAAAAAATCAACAATGAAGTTCAATGTTGAAGTGTCAGATTTATATTTTCTCATCAGCTATGCAATTTTATCCTCAATTTCCATTTCGGATCGACAAGCATGCAATTATCAGACGAAATTTATAGGTCTGATAACTCTGAATTATCATATTCAATTAATATGTTGAAACTATTACCCCCTAATTAATTGATTTATTGTAAAGAAGAGGAGAGATTACTGCTATCTTGAAAAAGATAGAAAAAATTGATACAAATTGGAAAAATTGATAGATTTTTTCTGAGAAAAAATTGATCCAAGTTCCACGCATAACATACTGCTATTATCATAGATACGAGTCTGTCTAGTATATACTCTTCTTTGGTAATGATTGATAAATTATTATTTTCGCTGTCAATTTATCATTAATTTTATCGATTTCCCAATTTTTCTTGGATATGGAAGAGTCAGACCTGGCTGGCTAGATTGGTTTAAATAACTTGATGTTTATGAACATACAATTGAATTGGAATGGATAACGCAGCAATCTTATAATAATAATATGGAGTAATCAGGTCTGGTGTCAGAGTTTTCAGGTCGCAACTGATCAATTGTAAAAGCAACCTTATTCATTGGCTTCAAGCCTGACAGAGAATTAATATTTATTTGTTGAATAGAGTAAACAATACAGTAGTCAGAAAAGAAAAAACAGGCTATTGCCCAAAACTTCTTCAATTTCTCAATTTTGTCTTAAATTGTTCAAATATTATGTAGGTAAGATATTAATTTGATTACGCTTAATATTACAAATACATCCAGATTCTGTTCTGTTGGCAATTTCCGCACACAGAACTAGGAATGATGAAAAATTCAGTAGTGTGCGATGAATTTCATTCAGTTCTCGACACAGACTGGTAGGCGGTCTAGACTTGTACGACTTGTAGTCCCGGTTGCACAAAAGCCGGTTAAATTTTAATTGTGATTAATTCCACGAGAACCAATCAGAGAAGCCGTCTCCTCAAAAAGGCCTTCTGCACAAAAGCCGGTTAAATTTTAACCATGATTAATTTCACGAGAACTAAACAGAGAAGGCCTTTTTGAGGAGGCGGCTACTCTGATTGGTTCTCGTAGAATTATTCACGATTAAAATTAACGGGCTTTTGTGCAACCGGCACGTAGACTTGTACTTGAACATAGACTTGTAGACGGTAAAAATACCAACAATGAAACTGTAACCATAATTAGAATGGGATTCACATAGAAAAATGGTATAATTACTAAGCATAGTAGCTTTAATCGGTGATATTACAAACATTTAAAGAGTACTGCCATAGAAAAAAGGATAGCATAAGTAGTATTATGTTATCTTTTCTTTATAGTATTGCTGACTCACCACTATCGGACAGACTGAAACATTAGCGTAGACTATAACCATAGAGAAACATTATGCTATCTTTTCTCTATGCTATACTATATTATACAGTAGTCTACAGTGGTTATACTTCTGCTAAAGATGTGTGTTTCATGAATCCATGAAAATAAAACTTTTTTAAACTTCATCCTCACGTTGTTCTTTATCCTTCATCTTTCACGTTGATCCTTAATCCTCATTCAACGATTTATTTTTATTTTACGTTGTTATGATCCTTATTTTTATGCTGTAGAGGTAGGCAATAAGTTTCGAATTATATGGTTCAAATTACAGTTACTCACACTCAGGAAATAACATGAGATGTTAAAGTTCGCGTTTCATATTTTTGTATGATTTTTATGCTTCACCTCCTTGTATACAAGTTCCAAAAAAACATTCACTGTATACGGGATCGCGTGCAATCATGCATGAGACTTCTCTGTTTTAACGTTCATTATAAGTTGCTGCACAGCCGCAGTAAGAATCTTTACGATCTGATTTATTGCACGTTCATTTCTGAGTGCTCCATAGACCTGCTCTGCTATAAACAATTTAGCGTTCCGTTCAACGTTAGTACTGTAGTAATGAGTTTGACTGTTGATCGTCGCTCTATCAATACTGTGATGTTATTCTTCATATTGTAGTATTATAATTTTTATTATTTTTATTTATGTTCTATTTTGTGTGATTTTTTCTGTTTTGATTATTACTATTAGTTTTTTATGTTTTTTTATTACCATTTAGTTAGATTTATTACTATTTCGATTTATTTTTTTAAATGAAAGAAATTATTGAGGATTTTGGGTTAATCTATCAAATTTTGTGAGAAGATAATATAATTGGTAACCAAAAAACCAGTTACTTCTAAGGAAAAAGGTTGACGTACCTCTATAAATTCTCTATCACTGATCCATCACTTCCAAAAAGTAGACCTGAGACATAGATTGTCTATTGACTAATATTATTTGTATTTTATAAAATACTAGCAGGTAACCCGTGCTCCGCGAGGGTCTTATTATTGAGAACTTGAAAAACTGAAAATTGTAACGTACTGAGATCTTGAAGAAGTTGGTTTGAATTTTTTTTATTTTGTGCATGCGTAGATGAAATAAATAAAAAATAGGCCTATAACCGGTAAATCGGTAACCTTAATCGGTAAATTGAGAATATATATGCAAAAGTTCAATTTAATCAGTCCAGTAGTTCTGTACGTGATGATGCGTCATTTCTGAATTTCCTATCCCGTACGTGTATAAAGCCAATTATTTCCTTACTTCAAATAATACCTTTCATTTTTCAGAGCATGCTTCCTATTTATAGAGCTATTTTTCTTTCTATTATAGCCTAATATGAATTACGTCTACAAATATTGCATTATAAGAAAATAAAATACTACAATATTATTATCAGATAATGAAGATTCACTTTTTATGAGTCTGTTTTCCGTCCAATTTCCGAACGCAACTTCACAAGAATAATGGGTGTCTGCTAAATGTCTGAATACAAAGTATCTTGCTAGAAGCAACAATCTTCTACAGTATAATTTAGAGCAATTATCTATTCGTGTAAGAGTTTTTCACTCATAGATTAATTTGAGAATTTTTTTATACTTCAATATTAAGGAATTTGGTCCGTTATTTATTAGCTAATACAGTCCACTATTCTCCAGTCCATCATTCAACTGACAACAATCTGCTATTAGAAGAAAATAAAATTTGACTGATCAATGAAAATATGTTGATTTTCTAAATCAGAATTTAGCTTACATTAAATCGAACTCATCCATTAAATTCTCATATCTTGTTTCTCGAATTTTGTCCATCGATCTTCCATTCATTTCCAAATTGTAATACAGTACTTATTTTATTACAAAGAAGGTTCAAAGAGACTAGAGAGTAAATTTTGATTCAATAATTCTCTCAAAATTCAAAGTCGGGAATTATCTGTATCCAGTTGAAAAATTACTATTCAATAAGTTTACTGGAATCCATGTTTTTCATCTCTGTGAATTATCTGTATCCAGTTGAAAAAGTATTCAATAAATCAATTGAAACCCATGTTTATAATCTCAGTGTAAATCTTCAGGTGCGTACAGACTTGAGCGCCACGAACACGCTCATTTCACCTCTAATCAGCTGATTTTATATGCTTACTAGCAGGTAACCCGTGCTCCGCAAGGGTCCATTAAGACTCTACATGCCAAGTTTCTAGTTAATTTCAGTCCAGTAGTTTTGACATGATGATGCGTCAAATATAATTTTCATTTATTATACTATAGATAGTTTTTTCAACTTATCTAGTACTAGTACTAGCATAATAAAGTGACAGAGTCACATTTAGTGATTTCTATATCATTTGTAGGAAATATTTGCGTGATTTGATCTGTATTTGAGTCCGAATCAGCATCCGAACAGAAGATGCCTGGAGCGTGTGGCATGGCACACAGCTTTACAGCTGGGTAGAGACCAGAGTGAGCCAGCAGAAGCAACACAACCCAGAACACAGAACATGCGATTGTTTGGCTGAGCCATGCTCGCTCGCTCGGCTCGGCGAATGGAGAATGGAGCAGAGACGCTCGATACACAAAACATAGGGCGGGGTTGCGCGCATGTCAACTTGCAGCTTTCTCTCACCCTCACCCCATCAACCCTCGTGACACTCTCTCACTCACTCTCCCACACAACAACTGGTATTTCTCACTCACTCACCCACACAACAACTGGTATATCTCACTCAATTTGCGCGCAGACCTCTACCTCTTTTGTCCTAGTACAACTGAGCCGGCAGCCGGCAGTCTGTGAGTGTTTACTCATGGGTTCTGGGTGCTCTCTCATGCTCTCCCAACTATTTCTGCTGTACAGCAGGCTTCTTTCAATTATTCAGCTCAATAACAAGCACTCGGCGAGTGGTCTGTCTGTCTGTACTAACGAAGCGTTGTTCTGTAATTATGTTCAACTAATATGCTGTGCATTCAAGATCAAGGCGATAAGATCGATCAGAATTTTTCATTCCCTACTTTAGTCACTACTCACAAGTCAAACCCTCAATTTGGTGATTGGGATTATATGAACTTATTGGGATATGTTATATCCTGATCGGTAAAATAATTATGAATTTTCCATTTTCTTTTCATTTCCATTTCTATTAGAATGCTTTATTGCACTCTTCTACATTTTTCGAATAACTTACGTACAATATTAGTAGTACAGTTGATATGATCAAACTTCGTTAATTTCCCTATAATATATTTTGTCTCCACTCCCTAGCCTATCTCCTTTGCTACTTGAGAGGTTTGGCTAATGAAGTTATCTAACATAAAGCTAATCGTAGAAATAGAGAGGAAATGGATAGGATTTATTACAAATACTTAGTTTACATTGTTAACATTGAGATGGTTTGACAATGAGGGTATATTAATTCATTCACATCAGAGAGAATAGAATGTAATTAAATGCTATACTCTCTTATTCACATCCTTTACCGTATATGGTATTTTGATTGGTACTAATTTTCAAGTTATAATTCAGAGATTTTAGAAAAATTGTTAGGTGATTGAGATGAAATATAATACAGTGAATATATTAATGTTTTAGTTAGGGTATTCAATTTTAAGTCACAGTTATTGAATAAGGAAATACTAACCTATTAAGTTCAATATAAAGTCTCTTTTTAGCACAGTATGAGGGCAGTATTCTTACAATATTATGTTTTCAATTATTGAATACCATGTTTTCCTTGAAAACTATTCCTCACAACGATACTTCATAACGATTACTCCTCTGAACGATACAAGTCCAAAACCGTAGTTTTTGGGTATTGGTCTGTATGTGTTTGTGTGTGTTGTGTGTGTGTGTGTGGTGTGTGTGTGTGTGTGTGTGTGTGTGTGTGTGTGTGTGTGTGTGTGTGTGTGTGTGTATATGAGTGTATGTATGTCTGTGTAGACGATAACTCATCTCCTAATTAACAATATAATTATCTATAGTTATTATATTACAAATTGCTTTTTCATATCATATACAGTTCAATAATTATTTTCTTAGTATATATTATGTAAATTCATCTATAATTTTGCTGTATTGTGAGCTATTGTATATAAGTGTATATACGTAAGTATATATAAGTAAGGCAGTATATATTGTAATCTACATAAATAAAGTACTCAATCAATCAATCAATTAACGGAAAGACTTGAAATTTGGAACGTAAGGTCCTTACACTATAAGGATCCGACACGACCAATTTTGATCAAATGTAATCCAAGATGGCGGCTAAAATGGGGAAAATGACGTCAAAAACAGGGTTTTTGCGATTTTATAAAAAACGGCTCCAATGATTTTGATCAAATTTATACCTAAAATAGTCATTGATAAGCTCTATCAACTGCCACAAGTCCCGTATCTGTAAAAATCCCAGGAGCTCCGCCCCATCTGCAAAGTTTGATTTTAGATTCCCATTTATCAGGCTTCCGATACAATTTAAACGAAAAATTTCAAGTGGAAAAGATTAAGCATGGAAATCTCTACAATTAATGTCCAGTAACATTTTCAGCAAAATTAATGAGAGAGGCAACAGTAGATTCTCTTAAATCATCCACTGGAAGAGATAGCAGGTTGATCTTGTCAGCTGAACAATTTTTAATTATATCTCCGAAAACTCGACTCTAGTGTGGTTGTTGAATCTTTGTTGGCTTTTATTTTCTGATCACTGCGTATCATGTTTCTATTATAGTCCAGACAATTCATAGGTACTGAATTTGAACGTTAATGAGAATTTCACAGATGAGATATAATAATGTACCTAAAAGTATAATGAAAATTTTCATAACGGCAAGGAAATTTGTGTGGGTGCGCCACACCAGATTTTTCATTTTCTTTTCTTTTCATTTCCATTTTCATTACTAGTATATTGCACTCTTCTACATTTTTCGAATAACTTACGTACAGTATAAGGATTAGTAGTACAGTTGATAATTATGATCAATCTTTGTTAATTTCCCTATAATATATTTTGTCTCCACTCCCTAGCCTATCTTCTTTGCTACTTGAGAGGTTTGGCTATTGGGGTTATCTAACATAAAGCTAATCGTAGAAATAGAGAGGAAATGGATAGGATTTATTACAAATACTTAGTTTACATTGTTAACATTGAGATGAATTAACAATTAGGTCATATCTTATTGTATATTAATTCATTCACATCAGAGAGAATAGAATGTAATTAAATGCTATAATCTCTGATTCATATCCTTTACCGTATATGGTATTTTGATTGGTACTAATTTTCACGATATAATTCAGAGATTTCAGAAAAATTGTTAGGAGATTGATTTAGATGAAAATATCGGGGCACCGAGCTTCGCTCGTTATTTTTATCTATTGATAAACAGAACACAATTCTCTAAAATTATCGTGTTAATATTTTACAGCTGGCTATACGTCAGCTTATGAATTTCGGGGATGCGATATTTTGATTTTCCACAGAATCACTCGCTCACTTTTTACTATCCACAGACGACGAAAGTCTCAGCTGTTTCAGCCAAGGATGAATATATCCTTTTAATGTCGTTCAGCGAGTTTTCCCAAGGATGAGACCTAGTGCAATCGATTTTTTTATCATAAACCTACTAAGTTCCAAATTTAGTGAAAATCGTTAGAGCCGTTTTCGAGATCCGTTAAACATAAATAACCATATAACCAGATATAAAAATAACCAGATAACCAGATATAAAAATATAAACAGATATACAGAAATTGCTCGCTTAATATAATAGGATATCATACAGTGAATATATGTTTGAGTTAGGGTTTTCAATTTCAAGTCATTGTCACAGTTATTGAATAAGGAAATACTAAACTATTTAGTTCAATTTAAAGTCTTTTTTTAGCACAGTATGTGGGCAGTATTCTTACAATATTATGTCTTCAATTATTGAATACCATGTTTGCCTTGAAAACTATTCCTCACAACGATTACTCCTCTGAACGATACTTCCCCAAAACGATAAAATCTAATATAAGCAATTCAAATTAATAACTTTCTATCATGAATAGCAACTTATTCTTTATTCGTACATAGATAAAACATCCTTGAAATGATTGGGAGGGAAAGAAGGCGGTCTTTTCAAATCCATTTCAAACCCAATTCATATTGCACTACAAACAAGAAATCTGGAGAGTCTTTAAAAGGTAATTATACAAAGCCCAATTTGGACTTTGTCACAATTATCTGAAACGTATGTGTTATTTATGAAAGCAATAATGTATTAAAATCTTGCATAAAAACCTGAAAAACTCTGCAACTGGGCATTTTTGGTTAATTTTTCAATAGTACGCTATCAATATTATCCAAGAAATATATTAACAAAGTTGATTTATAAAATTCATAATCAAGAAATTCTTATCATACCTGTAAATCAACATAATAAGTATACTGCTGTATTACGGTTTCTGTATTGATTAAGTTGTATTCAAGAATGAAAAATTTGTTCAATTTATGCATAACTCAATATTTCCTGTAATTTATTCAGCAATGAGAAACTGTACATACTGTACTTCATAGAAACATTAGAAGCTCCTGTAAATATTTCGCGGCTTGTAGAAACTTTTCTATCTCGTTTATTAAAAACTGGATGACTAATATGCCTACTGTTTCACCATCTAGTCAATAAGGAAAGTACTATCAAAGTATTACACTAATGCACAACTGAGAAATGTGACATTTCGAAGATCAAAGTAATTAGAGAAAGAGAGGTTAAAGATAGCGCAAAAAGTCGTAACAAGTGTCAGTTTCCTTTGTCAGTTATTTTTACGGTTCTGAATACCTCTCATGTATACTGTAGTCGTTAGTTATCCTATATTTATCACATAATAAAGCATGTTTATGAGCTCTCATCATTATTATAAATGGATATGATATCACTTTGAATATGTTCGGTTTTTCATGTACAAATGCTTTTTTTGTTTCCAACTATCTCCCGAAATTATGGCTAAGTCATGTTTTATTGGTCTATTAATTTATACATTTCAGAGCTAGAAGTTAATTCGACAAACTGGATAGAAAATCTTTAGTTTGGATAGGGTTTTATTTGTCTATTTATACATTCCAGAGCTAGAAGTTAATTCGACAAACTGGATAGAAAATCTTTAGTTTGGATAGGGTTATATTTGTCTATTTATACATTCCAGAGCTAGAAGTTAATTCGACAAACTGGATAGAAAAACTTTTGTTTGGATGGGATAAAGTGGAAATTTGTATGTTATAATGGCCCTTTTCCTCGAAAAAGAACTCCCACAACCACAATAGCCATCAATTGTTAGTAAACCGAGAAGAGAGAAACACGCTTCAAACATACAGTTATTGATACTTTCAATTTCATGCACTCAATAAAATTTCTGACACTCATGAGTTGGTCTCACGTTTTCACAATAGCTTATATCCTGATGATCGGCACACCAAAGGTACCATCGTAACACACATGATGATGAGTGACATGTTATTTATAGCTAATAACTGTAACAAACACAAATACAGCCTAAAGAATATTTTATTTATATAGAAGTGGTCAAGGTCACAAGGTGCCAGGTTGGATGAGTGTACTCATTTTGGCTCAAAAGACCACATTTTGGAGTTGTAGTCTGTAAGCTGACGTCAATAATTGCAAGGAGTTTATTAATGATTCCTAAATAACATTTCATGAATTTGATCATGTCTTCAAGTCGTCCTCAGATCAGCCACTTCTAATCTGTACACTGTATCAGCACATGCTTTGACTCTAGCTGGTAGTTTGAAAAACATTTTATACCTAAAGAGCTATTAAAAATGATGGATCCATATTAAAACCTCAAATATATTAGAAACGAGCCTAAAGATCAGCAGTCCCTACTGACAGTATCTTTTTCATACGGGAGTAAAGAAACCGAATTTTGCCTAAATTTAAGGGGGGGGGGTGCATCCATGGATGGGCTTGGGAGGTCACCCCTGTCTAACGTGCAAAGCATATGAGTCATATGGGCATAATCAAGTGCAAATCTTTAATCCTCACCTATGTATAAATACAGACTTTGATTTACGTATTGCATTCTTTCATTCAAATTTTGATGGCACATCTCCTTGAATAGTTTAGGTAGGCCTACTACCAAAGAGGTAATATAGATTAGAATCTAATCTAATCTAGCTTTCCTTTATGGTACTAATAATTAATTCCAAATATCATGGCTATGAGGCGATATAAATCACGTGTCGAATATTTAACCAAAATAAAGACACTGATAACTGGAAGAATAAGACGTTGATATTGTCAATACCACTATATTTGTTCAAAATCAATTTAAATTACAGACCAAGTTTCTGATAAGGCACTGGTAAGTCCTATCATTTCGTTAAAGATTTGGCAGGGCGACTTTGCCAGGTGGTAGGCCGTGAACCTATGTAGCTTTGCAACCCTGCAGCTGCACCGGTCTTGGGTTCGATTCCCATTTAGGGTCTTTTGTACAGTGAATGGAATCAACGCTTAAAACTGAATTGAATCAGCTGGTGGCTTAAACTCAAAATGAACAACATTACACCAAATGGGACTTGATATGAATTTGATCCAGTTAACAGAGATTCCGTTTAAACTGACACTGAGCAAACGGCACTTGGGGCCAAGCCACATGAGGCGTTTTCCAGAAGAGTCCGCAGGCACGAAGCAAGATTGGCTGATTCGGGAATGAATCAGCTGATAATCAGCCAAACCAAGAGCTTTATGCCCTGCCGACTCGTTTGGAAAAGCCTCATGTGGTTTGACCCTGAAGCCAGTTGCACACACATCGATTTTTGTTCGTACGATATTTTTCCGTCCTTATGAATTCTATCAGATTAAACGGAACTTGACAAACACCATATGTTTGACATCATCTGTTTAATCTAATCGAATTTATTAGGACGGCAAAAATCGTAAAAACAAGAATAGATGATGTGTGTGTAGCTAGCCCAAGTCTGTCATTTACTAGTAACAACCGTCACCACGTTTTATTGCAAGCAAAATGCATGTGGATGTATATTTTGGATTTTTGTAAGCAAAAAAATCAATAAAAAAACATCTCCAATTAGTCTACAGAGGTTCGATTCCCAGGCAGGTAAATAATTTTTGGATAGTAGCCTTAAGAATTAGTAAGCCTTAGTAGCTTTCAAGAATTTCCTTCTACCTGTTCACCCTGTGGTCAATATTTGTAGAAGCATAAGTATTTGCCCCCAGTATAAAGTAAAAGTATTTCCCAGTTTTATAAGTATTTTCCCAGTATTTGGGGTGGTTTACAGCATTCAACTTTTGATTTTCGCTCGATAATAACTATTTCCAATTAGAGTTATGTAATAAGTTGCAATAACTGACTGTTCCTGACTCATAAAAGGTAGGCCACTGTACATTTATGGATAATGTTCATGTAAATTTTTCCAATTTATGTATGCAAATACTGTATCACCAAAAACTGTCAACTGTCAACAAAAGAGTCCCAGACTCTTAATGGGTTCCTACTAACATATAGAGAGAAGATAGCAGAAGAAGATATCACATGGTACAGCTCGTTTATGTTCCAAATTCCAAACCGATTTTTTGTCAACTCAAGCCGATTAATGTTGACTACTATCTATTTTATTACTATTTTGGCCGGGTAAGAGTGTAAGAACGGCACAGTATGGAGATTACCAGCGTCACATAGCTTCACGAACAAAAACTACTAGAGGAATTTGGAACATAAAAGCCCTATAACATGTGAAATCTTCTAATGCTATCTTTTCTGTATGGTACTACTCAGCAGAATTAGTATGCATAATTTAACAGTGGAATTTGGAACCTATTGAACGATAAATAATTTTCGATTTGAACCTAATCACTGCCATCTTGATGATCAATTAGTGTTTTTTTTTAATTTTTGTTACTTTATTTTATTCATGACATGACGCCATAGATTCCACAAGTGTAGGTAATGGATGAAGAAGAAGGTACCGTATTTACATTTTTTTGTTTTTGGCAAATAATAAGGTAAGGTACCATGTGATATCTTCTAATACTATCTCTTCTCTACGGTACTATTCAGCAGTATTAGCATGGAGGAAATTGGAACATAAACGCCCTATACCATGTGATATCTTCTTATGCTATCTTTTCTATATTATGGTACTTCTCAGCAGTATTATGAACTTATGGTGAGGTTTTATTCATTAGATTAATGGAATGGGAACTTACCGAGCAGCAACAGTTTGATATCCTTAGCCGCCTGTATGCCGTCCTCCTTCAGGTCCTTTTCGATCTTCTTGCTACGCGCGAGCGCGGCCCTTTCCTCCGCGGACATGGCACACCCCATCTTGCGGCCGGCTCGCTTCACGAACGTGACGGAGGCTGCAAATGCACCTAACCTAACCTACCCGCAACCCTCGACCCCAACCACCACTAATCCAGCAGTTCAGGCACGACAGATCACCTACGACCAGTGGACCGCACTTTCATTTCGCGCACTAAGCACTCTCACTACACGCACCTACACACAATCCCACTAGAGTCGTATGTGTTTGTAAACTTGTGAGGTTTCTGCACTAGGTTTCAGCTCGACGAGCCCATCTCCAGCAGATACAGCCTGCCGGAAACAGACATTCACAGATTACACTGTCACTTTGTCACAGCACACAACCGACACAGCGACGACAGAGCAACGCGCTAGCCGAAAGCTCCACTCAGACTGAGCGACTCTGCTGGCGATGGGATGGCCGCTAAGCTGCTGCCATCTGGTGGCGCAAACTGCAAACAGCCGACCGCGCCTCACAGCCAAACACAAAAATTGATTTTAGCGCTCTACTCTCTGCCTCTGCCAGTCTGCCATCCTATGCTATGCCATGTCCACCCTTCCGCTCATGCTAACCTCCACTCAGGACTCTACTGCCTCTCCTATCCATCTCCCAATAACGAGGCTCATTTCACCCGTTACATTAAAATAAATACACAATGTGTAAAGAATTCAACTTTTGAGATTTTTTTTTGTTTTTGTATAGGGTGGGTAGAAGCTGAATTTTTTTTAAATTTATTGGGGTGCTTCCATGTGTTTGGGGTGGAAATATGTCATATTTCCACCAAAGTTGAATCCTTTCTGTTGGTTGGTCATATATCTTCTCAATTTTAAATAAAAAATCACTAATCTCTAATTTTAATTTTAAATCACTTGAAAATGGCATTAGTATCCGAAACTTGTGACGAAATAATTTAAAAGGGTACTCAGATTTAGATTTTTATTTATATTAAAAGTAGCCCTAAAGAAAAAAGACAATCTACTCAATTTTATATTAACAATAATATAACAGGGGTGCCGCCCCCCAAACACATAGAAGCACGCCCATAAATTTGAAAAAATTCAGCTTCTACCCACCCTATACAAAAACAAAAAAATCTCGTCAGTAGTAATTTTAAACCCTGCTGACTTTTATGCAGCCCCCCCCCACCCACAGACAACCAAGATTTGATTTTTATTTTTTTATTTTGAGCCCTCAAGAATTCAAGGACGCAGTACGCGTCAAAACCTCCCCCCTCCTGTGGGCAACCATGAATGTGATTTTTATATATTTCACAATAATATAAAATTGAGTAGATATGATTCATACCTGATTCTACCCAACAGAAAGGATTCAACTTTGTTAGCATATTATGATACTCACTTTCCTCTATAGGGCTACGGTACTGAAGTTATTGAAACTTAATAAAAGTTATCAACTACCCTTATTTATTTTATCAAATAACTGAATTAAAAATAAAGGGTGGGGCTATTTAATTAAAAAAGGTAGAACAAACTGGAATAAATAATAAAGGTTACTTGATAGCTTTTGATATGCTTCAAGAATTGAGAGTAGGTATACTGTTTAGGCCTACTGGTAATATTATTTACAGAAATTAATTGTACATAACCTTATTCTTCTTCAGACGGCCTGAAGGTCATCGCTGTAGAAAATTTATAAAGTTTTTATATTATTTTCGTACTATGTTTTGGATATCAGGCAATTATTTGTGAAAAATGCACTAATTTATATGTATAAGTTAAGCACCATACTGATATTTTCATTAAAACACCCACACATATCCCACTCGAGCAGCAACAATTACAGGAATAATAAAACCTAGAATTTACAAAACATATTCATCCACAAACATTTATTACATAGTTCATATGCTTTTCAAGAATATTGCCAACAAACTCAGAGAACTTGATGCAGCATCTCTGGAAGTGTATTAATTAATTAAAAAATTGTGAATTTTTGGTTAAATGAAATAGGTATGGATGGAACTGAAAATATCATTAGCTCGGTTTATAGGTTATACAGTTATACCAGATTTATTTTAGGAGATGCAACAAGTAGGCTACAAACTAGGAAAAGTTCTCAAGCTCCAGTAACATTCTATTGTTGATCTCTTTATTCCTTCATTATCCTTACTGTTACTTTCTCATACAAATTTCACCTGAATCATTATAGTCCAGATTCACCCTTACTCACAGGCAATAGCCTGTGTAAGGGTATTTCTCATTAATATAATATATATTGTACCAAAAAATAATTGATACTATGGTCTTTATTATGGTATGCTAATATTTTATGTTATACTGTAGTACTAGGCTACTGTATCTACTGTTATGCTGTATAATATACATCAATTTTTTTAAGTGTTGAAGAGAATAAATTTGATTTGATTTTGTTGAATGTCACTAAAGAGTTTTTGAATGATTGAATTCTTTTCCTCAGCCTTTTCCCACTCAGGTAGGTCGGCGTTTCGGGTCAGTCTCTTCCAGGAGTCTCGGCCATGAGCTTTGTTTGGCGTTAGTCCCTTTTCTACAAGATCTTGGCCTTTTTATTAATACATTTTCTTCTTACTGCACTTCTTACCGTTTACTTCTTCTTCTAATTATCGTATTAAGACGGAATCCCATATACAAGTATCAGTAAGCGTGAGAACCCTGTACAATAAGAATATTATTCCCATAAATTCTATGAGACTATTCAATATAGTAAAGATAACATTTAATATTATTTGTCTCTAATATTCCATAGAGTAAAGATACCATTTAAAGATAACTTGATTATTTGTCTCTGACTAATCATTCTGGCTCAGTCGAGTGAGAATAGTCGAATAATAATTCATTGGAATTATATTTTCACTGTGCCGGTCACTTTCACTGATGTGGGAATCTAGCTTAAATGGTCAATAATTACAGTTATTGTCAGAAAATAAATTGATGTAATGTACTATTATTTCAAATATAAGCCAATAATGTAGAAATAACGTATCAAATGTTTACATATTTGAATAGCCAGAAGTATGAAAGCCCAATTACAAATGCCTAAGTGAATGTTTAAATGATGTGCGTAGGACCTTCATTGAAAATAATTTATTATTGAGAAATGCAGAATTCATAAAATAAAACCCACATTCCTTTTGTGGACTGGAAGAGAGCAATCGATATTGTAGTTAGAGAGCTAAATATCGGGGCCCGAGCTTCGCTCTGGAGTACAAAAGCATAAAAAAATTATTACGAAAGAAGAAATTATAATAACATTCATAGTTCAGAAATGTTCTATCTAATCACAGTAAATTGAGTTTAATTCCCAGAGGAATGCAAAAATTTCCCTAACAAAGACCCGCTTGCACAAAAGCCGGTTAAATTTTAATCCTGATTAATTTCACGTTAACCAGAGAAGACCATTTCAAATAGATGGATCTACTGGAATTAATCAGGATTGAAAATAACCTGACTTTTTGCAACCGGCACTAAGTACCTGATTGAATGTTTACAAAAGTTCAACAGCTGAATCATAATTTTGACACAGTCCCACACACATGAACTCGCTCACTCACTTCCATCATCAACAGACGACGAAATAATTATTATCAGCTGTTTTTCCAAGGCTGAATAATAATTATCCTTTTAATGTCCTTCAGCGAGTTTTTCCAGGGATGAGAACTAGTGCAATCGAATCTTTATATTATAAACCTACTAAGTTCTGAATTTTGTGAGAATCGTTAGAGCCGTTTTCGAGATCCGGTGAAATATAAACATATAAACATACAAACATCTAAACATATAGACATTGCTCGTTTAATAGTATAGGATAAGGAGCTTAGGCTAATGATAAGATATGAGATTTAATAAGCAAAATATTGATGAGACTAAAGATTTAAAATTTGAATTTGAACATTTGTAATTTGAAATGCGAACATCAAATACGCAAAATACGCATGAGATTAAAGATTCAAAATTCGAAATTGAGGATTAAGGTGATTTAAAAGTTAATATTGATGTAATGTGTTTGTAGTAAAACTGGTACTTCTACTAAAAATAGTTTATTATTAAACTATTATCAACAGTTCCTCTGGTTGCAACTCATTGGCAATCAGAGAAACTATTATTGTTATTTATTATTATTACTATAGGGACAGGATCATGAGAACATTGGGAAGGATGGGAACCAACCAACCAGTTAGAATAGAGCACACGAATATAACCAAATCATTTTCTGCCAGTACCAATAAGAACGAAATGTAAATTCTAACATATAAATACTACCACCATGCATTGATATGAGTTCTTCAAAATGTTTAGAATAATAGAGCAAACTCGAATTTCTGTCGTAGGTTTGAACTGGATGAATGAATTTTTATGCTATTTATTTGAATAATTAAACGCCAATGTAGATAGATATTTTGATGCTGGGATTAACAGTAGAAATGAGAAATTGAGGACCTTGCCAGAGAAAAGGCACATAAAGCAAAAGCTCATTTTTGTGAAAAGGCTTATGAAGATTTGAGTTTTGGCACTCGTTTCACATTTGTGTGATTGTATATTTTATGTTTTCGTTTTTGTTCAACTACTACTTGTATGATCTTATAAAACTATGGAATAATAATCTCATGAAAATAAGACATAACCTACAGTTCACAAGCTCACTTAATTTAATCTCTTAACAGTGAACGAGGGAACTATTTCAAAGAACATCCGCTGTCACCATATAATCAAGTTTATGTAAAACATCACAGGAGAAAGATATCTATGTGAAAGTTGGCAAGCATGTACAGAAAATCATGGTTGTTCGTTTGAAACGATTGCCGGAAAAAGGGCACATAGACCCATGTGCCCTATATCAGGCATGGTCCTAAATTTAGAAATTTAATTTCAGTAGAGATGAGAAATTTTGTCAAGCAACATTTTTTGAATTTTCTCTCTTGAACATTTCAAATCTCTTCCTCATATACATTTGTATTTTATAAAAATGATATTTCAATTTATAATTCTTGTTGAAATGATGAGCAATAGAAATTTAAACAAATAAAAATTATTAGATGATGAATGATCATTGAAGCCTTGTACTACCATTCTTTTCAATTTATGAAAAAATGTATCTGTCTTGAAATAATTTTTGATCAACTTACAATAATTAAAAAAATAGAGATGGAGTGGTTATTGAAGAAAGCAATAATGCTAGTAGGAATAACTTATATATTATCGACAATTGAAACACTAAATTTGGTAACATTTTCAATAGACAAATTTACAACATGATAGTTGATAAAATATTGAGAAACATAACACTTACAGGGTTACTAATAATTGTTACTTCAACAAAATGCCAGAAATTTCACAATCGATGAATAAGTAGTAATAACATACAACAATTATAATCAATACTTCACTAATAACTAGAAATATCCACATTATTACAGGAAAAATACTCGCTAAGAGGTGAGAGTGAATAAAGTATATCAGAGCACAAATTAGACACGACAAGTCAAGACAATAATCTATGTGTGTATAATATTTGGCATACATTTAGACATTACACGGGTTACCATTTAAATATTAGACAATGCTCCAACTAGTCAGGCCATCTCAAATGTATAAAAATATAACATTCATATCACGAAAATACACCAATATCCCACTTCACATAAATGTGTTCACTCTCATTCTACCTGCGTATAAAAACATTCATTCTACTTGAATAAATATGCTTCTTGAACAATGAACTACATCAATATCAAAATTACAATTTAGAACAACTCACAATAACATTGATTGGTTAATAATACACAAATATAATATTCATTATATATATCATGTATGTACAAGTTTAGCCAAAAGATTGCATAGATATGGAATCCACTATGTGTTTTCTAGAATTTCTTTCCATTTCATTTATTTACACAAGCCCAACAAGTAAATGGATGTAACAATATCAAGTGTAATGGATGCATAAGTTTGTTAGCTTTACTGTGGTGGCCAAACTTGTTTTTAAAGTAAGCTCTATCCATAATTGCAATTTGCTCAGTATTGAATGTCTCATAATATTAGCAAGTGTTGTAAAAAGTATATTAACAGTTCCAATACTATATATCTGAAAATTCATTTGCCGTCAAGTATTTTGAAAAACCAAAATTTTTCATCTTTCTTCACCACTTCAAGGAACTTCAAAATAAAACCTCTTTTAATGCTATAAGTGTTATCTCAAACCACTTCCCCTTTTAAGTATTTTCAACCAGGGCAAACAAAGAAAAGTGCATAGGCCTATGCCAATTAAAAATTTGATTCAAACATTTTTTTCTACAGAGGTCTACATAGGCATGAGAAGGCTATACAAGAGCTATCACAAAAGATGTTCGTTAAAAATTGTACATTCAATCAGTTCAACGATATTGTGTGGAGTCGATGCAGGTGGAAGCTTAGGTTAGGTTTTCATTCCAACACATCTCGTACAAATAGGCCTATATCTTACACATCCACTGACCATCAATACGATCAATTACACATCAATACGATCAATTACACATCAATACGATCAACGTATTGATGCATAAAGTTGATCATCGATATAAAATGAACTCAATTTGGCCCAATTCCCAAACCGGTGCTTGTTGGATAATGTCCAGAGATCCTAGTTTTCAAATTTTGGCGGTCACAGAATTTTCATTTATTCATTTATACATTGATAGATACAATATCATTCTCAACTATGAATGATTGAGAAAGGAACAAAAAACAATTTTTGTAACACTAGAAAATGAAGATAGACTTTCCTGTATTCTCTGCAAATATTAAGCCTACTCTAAAAGTTACTGTTTCTGTGGGGGCCTTGTTAAGATTAACCGAAATTTCTCAAGCACAATTCTTGTATTAAATATATTAATTATTATATAAAATATTAATTATTTTATATCATCTTGACGAAGAATTAAAAGATATTCAACCGACTTATGGCGTTGTTTGGCCATTCTAGAAAGGTTGGTGGGTATGGCCGCGATCTCTTTCCATAATCTCATTAATTTTGTTATTCATGTTTTTTCACACCGAAATCTTCTGGATGACAGTATAATGCAATAGCCGGTAACTAATATTCTTGAATAAATAGGAGTTGAAACTTTTTGATATTCCTTGAATAGTATATGGTGAAGTAAAACACATTTACTATGTAAGCACGTGAATTTGTCAAACATACACATTTTCTAAGAACATTGAATAACCTAATTTCACCTAAGTATGTATGGCAAAGTTGCTTTCATCACATAAACTGGCCAAAAATCAACTAATAATTGTTGGAGAGTTTTAAAAATGATACGCGTGAGTATTATTATAAATTCGACTTCAAGGTATTATCAGAGAAAACCTAAACAAATCTAATATTGCTTATTTTGGGTTATTATCGTTAATTTTCATTGGTCCCATTCACTTCTTTCCAAGGGTATTTTGGAATCTATCCCAAACCAGTTCCTGAATTTACAATTCTACGAGTTGCACCAAGGGAATGTGTTAATTGGTGGGTAAAAATAGTAATATAACCCACATTTTTTGGAAGAAAATTCAAAGACTTGTTTAATTTATAATTTTCTTCAAAACCAGTTCAAAGGTGATTGAATAATGTAGAAATAACTACAAATAAGTTTTGAAATCAAAATTCACGAGGTGGAAAAAGTACATCAGCAATAATTCACTCAACAATGTGAACTGGTTGAAATTTAAATGAAAATAATAGAACGAATAACTTTTATAGAGGGAAAAACGTAACAATATTCTAAGTGACTTGCTGCTCTGTGTTCTCAATGATTTATATGTTATTTCAAAAATATTTCAAGGAGGAATTTATAGGAACCCAATAGTCTCTTATGCGAATCTTTTGGCTAACAATGAGACAGAATTATTTGAATACGAAACACCTCATGCATTACTCATTGTTACACTATCATTTTTGCAGTTACCACAAAAACTGCTAATTAATACAATTATCATGATACATCTTTTATTTATGATGAAATATTGAATCATAGTATTTATTATATCTGGAATTTACTTACAGCTTACAGTATACATTGATAGCCGTTTGAGATGATATTTATTCAAATATAGTAACATTCGGAATATGTCACATCCGAATATGATGAATAGAAATATATTAATCATATAAGTCTACTGCAGGGGTCTCCAACCTTTTTTATCCAAGGGCCACATTGATAATTCTTGGGAGGCTTAGAGGGCCAATAGCAAGGATGTACGTGGAATTTGACTTGTGGGGACACACACGACGGGGGATTTGGGGGGTGTACAATCATTATATAATATGAGTAGTTTTAGGTATGTTCAAGTAGGAAGAAACAAACCAATTAATTTAATTTTAATACAAAGTCCAATTTATTGAGTGTAAAAAGCTCATAAGAAAACTTGACAATGCATGAAATTATAAAAAGCTACCATGCTAAAAGAGAATACTCATTTTTATTGAGAATTTGTTTTCCACTTGAATTGTCCGCCCATTTAGGATCAAACTTTGTGGTTCCGATCATTAAAATTGATTTCAAATGTTCATCTGACAAGAAAGTATTTGGATTTAACAAACTTGATTTTTGAAAATGTCTGCTCACACTTGTAGATAGATCCAAAAAGAGAAAACATAGCTCGAGCATGGTTTTTTATATTTTTAAAGTCTTTTTCTGGGAGAGAACTGTAAAATGGAATTAGGCTACCTTCTTTGTAGCGTTCAAACAGGGACATGTACAGTCCGTTTGCTAATATCTCACAATGGTTGATCGCTGCTTGTTTACAGCTAATTTTACACTTATTAAGAAATGGAGTGGCTAGTAAGAGAAGAGTACTGAACTCACAGTTGTTGTCAAAAATGTTATAAATATATATTTTTTAAAATCTGTTGCAATAACTCTCGGCGGGCCGGACAAAATCCATCCGCGGGCCGGATGTGGCCCGCGGGCCGTAGGTTGGAGAGCCCTGGTCTACTGAATAAAATAATTTCTTCTACACAGAAGATTAACAGGAGAGCACCAAAACTATATTTCTGATCTGGGAAACATCGCCTTTAATAGAGATAATTTTAATTCTAGTTCATCAACAATATCAATACTTGTTTCTTTTCATAATTAACAAGATAATTAAAATCATTAACAACTACAAAAACCTATACATACTCATTTAATTTCATTGAATGTAAATAAAGCATATCACTGTCGTAGGATTATATAGAAGATATATTAATAGAATAAAATGAATTGTAGAAGCATTAATAATGATAACATTAATACAAACTTTATAATGAACCATTATTTTTAGAGCCATCTTAGTCACAAAAGAACAATAATGAGTATCATTCGTTATTTGGGAAGCATAAATAAGTTTCTGTCATCTAATAGACATGAAATTGTCAATAACATTATGAATCAGTCGTATGTAACAATAAAACAACCTATAGTGTTGATAATAGAAATTGAGCAATATGAGAAAACGGAGGACATTTCCAGAATAAAAATGGACTCAAATTCTTGAGAGTGAAAATATTCAAGAAAATATCTAATATTCTGATATTAGAAATATATCTAATATATCTGATATTCAGAAAACATCTTTTGAAAATTATCTATTTATAAAATTTGGGAGTAGAGCTGTTTTGGGCAGGGCCTGTTGCTCTCGTCCAGTCATATCTATATTATGATTTGCAATTGTATTGATAAATAAATTAATTATCAAGAGAACAGCACTAGAAAATTGTTGACTGTTAGAAATTTCAATCAAATTCAAATTAGTATTCATTAGCGAATATTGTTTGAATAAAACATGATTATTTTACAATAGTTCATAAATGATGAAAATATTTATTCAATTTAATAAAGTTGATTAGTAAAATCGTAATTAAATAATATGAAAAGCAACGAATAATAAATGTCTAGTAAGTCCAAGCTCTTTGTTGCAGGCCAATGTAGACACTGCTCCAATGTAAACTACCTGCAATACGAGAATTAATGTCATAATCTCATGTATACAGTACAATATTCAAAACAGTATTCCATACAGTTAATCTGAATGTTTAAATGATTACAGTAAATTCCAATTCACTCTAAAAAGCAATTTGAAATAGTATAATGTCTAAAAAGCGTAGATTTTATGAACCCTCAATAGCTTTTTATGGTCAATGTCTTCTTCTTCTTCTTCTTCTTCCTCTCCTCCTCCTCCTTCTTCTTCTTCTTCTTCTTCTTCTTCTTCTCCTCCTCCTTATTCTCCTAGTTCTTCTCCTCCTCCTCCTCCTTCTTCTTCTTCTTCTTCTTCTTCTCCTCCTCCTTCTTATTCTTCTTCTTCTTTCCAGAATTAGAGGTACTCACCAGTTTCAAAGTTCTGGTCTCAAAGGATATATATCTTGTGCACTTACAATCTTTTTAGAGATTTCAATACAGGTTTTGGGATTCTATATCTGGCATCCATTCAACATGATTCTTCCAGTTTAATCTGTATTTTCATACTGTTCAGCCAATGATGATAAGCCCAACTCATTTCTGATATCATTATAATTCATTTTTCATTTATTGTATAAAATACTATAATCATAATACAATTATGACATTGGAGGAAAAACTAGGCTGAGCCTGTACTATTTCTCTCCAAAAATGTTGATAAAATGTTAATGTTGTCCAAAAGATAAGGTTATGTAATCACACACTTATGTATTCGTTACTTGATTTTTGGACCAGGAATGATGATTTAAAATTTTGAAGGTTGATTTTATACTCTAAATGAATCACAGAATGTATCACAATAAATTAAAAACTTTAGAAATATTTCACTTATTTAAAAAAATTTAATACAAAATCAAAAACCTACTCACTATTTTGTTATCATCATTGCGGAATCTGTCCAACTCTGTGCAACCTTTCACACTTCGAAGGAAACACATCTCTGCTGCTTGTACTCTGCTTAATGTTTTCTTCTTGCTAACCCAAGTTTCCGCTCCATATAATAGAGTTGGTACCGCCATTAATTTATAAAATTTCAGTTGTTTCTTCGTCCTTGTTCTGTATTTCAATCTGCGTTTTATTGTACCACATATGTAAAGAAATTTATTCAATTTCAGATCTACATAATCTCAACACTCAAGTATTTGAAGTAAGACACTTGTTCAAGTACAGTGTTATCCAATATTATGATTTTAGTTCTGATGGTTAATTTAACGCAGAAGGCCATTGTTTTTTGATATTCGGAATTATATATTTTTTGAAATATTATTAAGAACATACATTGTTTTTTGCAAGTTATCTTCAGAGTTCTGAAGAATAACAAGGCTTAAGGATTAATGGATTAAGGACCTCCCCCTCCCAACTGATAATTGGAAAATAATCGATATAATTCATATTGCATTTTTAAAAATATATTTGGCTACACAGCAGAATCATCCATACAATCAAAGCAAGAAAACCATCCATAAGAATCTACATAAAAACAGAGAACTAATTCCCTAATAAATAAATATATATATATAATATATATATATAATATATATAAATAAATATATATATATATATAATATATATATATATATATATATATATATATATATATATATATATATATATATATAAATAAAAGCGGAATGGCACTCACTCACTCACTGACTGACTCACTCACTCACTCGCAGAACTAAAAATCTACCGGACCAAAAACGTTCAAATTTGGTAGGTATGTTCAGTTGGCCCTTTACAGGCGCACTAAGAAATCTTTTGGCAATATTTTAACTCTAAGGGTGGTTTTTAAGGGTTTAAAGTTCGTCTTTTAGCATGTATATTCTTCTTATTCCAATCTCTTAATTATGATTGAAGAATGTCCATACCATATGTTAATATAGAACTATAATCTAGAGAGAGTACCTCTTCGAAACAGTTGTTAACTGGTAACTAAATTAATAATTTTGTCAGGTTGGCATTAAGTTGAGTTGACTTTGTTAGGTTGGCACCAAGTTGAAGATTGAAATGCATTTATCGCGGAAAAATTGATTGGGCACTGCTACTTCAATCAGAGCTATTACTGAGAATATTATATCGCCTGATATGGCGAGCGAAGCGAGCCCGCTGATCTAATTTTTTACGGGGGTCCAGGGGGCGGAGCCCCCTTGCTAGACGGATATGGCGAGCGAAGCGACCCTGTTTTCTTACGGGGGTCCAGGGGGCGGAGCCCCCTGGCTAGACGGATATGGCGAGCAAAGCGAGCCTGACGGCTAGTTCCAATATAAAACAAATTCCATTAATAAAACAAAATATCAATTGGAACTTATAACCACATTTTCACATTTTCTAGGCATTTTTCAATGTTAAATTGAACATATAGAACCAAGTCTCACTGGAACGAATCCCAGGGAGATTTGCAAAACTTCAATTTTGTTTTACACAGTTTGCGATTTGTCTTTATTTTAAAGCAAGGAATAGTTGATTGATGGACAATACACGACTTAGTGTTGTCAACAATATTCTTCTTCTTAGGGTGCCTGTCCACTACAATTATATGGGTAATTATCACTTTGTTGGTTGCGTTCCAGTCAACAATATATCTTGCTTTCATGGATACTATAGCATTAATTGTTCAGTAAAATTCTCGTCTTACTAGAATTACATTGTGCAGAACTAATAATTACATTTTCACAAAGTTGATTACAATAACTCCGTTGAATTTGTTTATAATTAGCCCTACAAATCCACCACTGTGTAAAATTGTTACTCCTTTAGAATCCCCGAATAAAAATGGCTGCAGGGATTCAAATTGGAACAGTATTTTTCAACAAATAGTCTACAATAGTTATTGGTGAGGAGTCCCTTACGGGGAGGTCCCACCTACCCTGAACATGACTTTCTTTTGAGAATCAACCTAATAAATAATGATAAATTTTACTCAGGAGGTAAACTTTCAGGTAAATTTGCAAGACTGATTTTCATAAGGACTCAAATTTTAATACTGAGTGAACAGCTGAGTATTAGAAAATCTATTAAAGAAATACTTGATAAATCCTTTCACAATATAAGAGTTGCTTCCAGATTGAATCTACCGTTCACTTCCGCTGTCGATAATTATTATCGCATTTATGCATGTAAATGAAATGGCAATCCATGTAATATAATAAAGGAAAGAACTGGCTTATACACGTACGAGATAGGAAATCCAAGAATGACGCATCACGTCTGTGCTACTGGACTGATTAACTTGAAATTTGCATATCGATTCTTAATTTACCTAGGATTGTTATAGGCCTATTTTCAATTCTTCAATATTTCATTACCTCAAGTTTTCAGTTTGTCAAGTTCGTTATTACACCCTTGCGGAGCACGGGTTACCTACTAGTATTGTAATAAAATATAAGTTGACCTGACTTCTTGACAATATCAAGGTTAGTTGAGAACACTGTTAAGAACACTATATTTTAGAACTATGTCCTTCAAGACATAGGACATAGGTTTGGGATGTATTTGATTGTTATTTATCTTTTTAATAAAGAATAAAGAAAGACGTTCACTATTTATTTATACTCTCTCCTTCAAGACGTTTACTATATTTATATACCGGTACTCCCTCTTTCAAGACGTTCAGTATTTATTTTCTTGAAAGATTAAATTATTATTTATTAATTTATTTAATCTTGAAAGATTAAGAGTATTCTTGAAAGATTACTGATTTGAGTTGTACCCGAGCCGACACCATAGGATGATGAACAAAATCATACACACCGTGTCCTACGAAGAGGTTTACACGTGACTTACGATTTACGTGCCCATTCATGCACCGAACTTTTTTTAATTTCACACAGTTTACAAAGTAGGTTCTAAAAATATTCTGGGAAAATTTCAACTCTCTAACCTTCATAGAAACAAAATGACGGCATATTGAAAAACGATACTTAAAAAAAATTAAACCGGTGTTTTTGGTTTTATAAAATATTTTTATTGTTGCACTTTAGGGCAATATGACTTAAATAAAAAACTAGAACATAGCCTAATGAAAAACCTTCCAAAAATTATTCAAATTGAAGCCCATCCACAGCAACACACTGATAACAGCGCTTAAGAAATGATTCCAAAGCAATGACTTTGCGATATCCGGAGAAATTCCTCTCCTATTGATCGTTTTAGTTCCTCATTATTATTGAAGCTATCGGTATAAACTTTTTCCTTCAAGTAACACCATAAAAAGAAGTCACAAACAGTTAAATCTGGTGATCAGGGTGGCCTATCTGAAAAATCACTTCCACGACCAATCCAACGGCCATGAAGTTTGTCATTTAGTAATTGCTTGACATGATTTGCGAAATGAGGTGGAGCACCATCTTGTTGGAAGATTGCTTGATTCATTTCTGGTACCATCAAATGAGGCAAGACTACTGCAACTTGGTAAACAATTCAGATAATAACTCATGAAAATAGTTTTTATAGAAAGCGAATTAGTAACATTTTCAATATACCGCCATTTAGTTTCTACAAAGGTTAGGGAGCTGAAATTCTCCCAGAATATTTCCAGTACCTACTTTGTAAACAATGTAAAATTTAAAGAAGATCGGTGCATGAATGGACACGTAATATAAAATTAAACCTGTGAATCTCTTCGTGGGACACGGTGTACATTGAATCAACTACAAAAAGTGGATGCTTTTATAGGTTACTCCCTCCTTCAATACGTTATATTGAAAATTACTGAATATAAAGAAAATAAAAATCTCAGTGCCCTTTTTTTGAAATATTTGATCACAACATGTTTCGGTCATTTATGCCATTTTCAAGTGATATGAATTAAATAAATAAATACTATTGGAAGATTCTAATTTTGATCATATGTTAGTGTATTCATATGTTTTTATGAACTAGTACTGTAAATTTTGGGTTTAAATTTGCATGATTCTATCAAAAATGGGGTTATTGGTGTCTAATTGGATTAAGTTTATTATTTTATCTCTGTTTAATTTTGCTGCTTTATAAATATGAAATTCTTCTTTGACATTCAGTTTTTGACTTTTATTACCATAATTAAGTATTTTCATATTGGAATTTATATCTGTAAAATTATGGCCTGAATCTATCAAGTGTTCAGCAAATGCCGACTTTTGTGTATAATTTTTAGATTTTAGTGCTTAGATATGTTCTTGAAACCTGATATGGAAATTTCTTCCCGTTTATCCGATATAGGACTTGTCGCAATCACTACATTTAAGTTCATAGATTCCAGATTTTTTAAACTTATCTTGCTGTACATTTAAATTTGATTTCTTTTTTATCAGTTCGAATGCATTATTTGTTGTCCTATAACCTAGAAAGAATTTATTTTTTGTAAAGGTTTTTCTTATAGCTTTATTAGATTTTATTAATTTTTACTGAGATTTTTATTTTCTTTATATTTATATTACAAGTAGCCCTATACAGGAAAAAGATAAATGAAAATTACTGATTTGAGTTATACCTAAGCCGACACCATACAATAATGAACAAAATCATAGATACAGAAAAGTAAATGCTTTTACCTCATCATGCAGTTTGTTTTGTCTTCTTGAGGGCTGCTTTGTTGAAGTTGCAGATTGATCCAAGCAGAGCGGTCCTCTTGTCGTCAACACCGTTCACTCCAATCGAAGCCAGGCTGGCTGAGTTGGCAGCCGGCGTGGGCATAGGTGGGGGAGGGGGAGGGGGTGCACCTGGAAAAAATATATTTAAAAATTGATCAATTGGAAAGAAATTATAGGTACTTATTTTAAATTAATGTAATTATATTATTTTATTTTGGCAAAATAAATAAAATAATGTGAAATATTCTTCTATGTTTGGTTTTGAAGCATGTAAATTAAAAATCTATTTTGTGAAAATAGTTAAGGACTGAAAATTTTGTGAAGTGAACAAGACTTAACCTATTTCGGACTAAGTGTAACCTTATCTAAATTTGGGAGAGAAACCCATTACCTTATTGTACCTCATTTTTTCTCTCCCTATCATGCAATTTTTGTATGAATCAATAACGAATAAATATTCTATCCTATTCTAATAAATATTCTATCCTATTCTCAAATGATTCCTCGTTTTGCGGTCAACTATTCCACCACCATGCAAGTTTAGGGCGAGACCATGTTAGGTGTTCTTTCTGGCGTTTTTAGACGAGTCGGCAGGTGACACCATGTTAGGCGTTCTTTCAGGCGTTTTTAGACGAGTCGTCGGGGCAGGAAGCTCTCCGATTGGCTAATCATCAGCTGATTTCCGAAAGCCAACCCAATCAGAGAGCTGCCGACTAGTCTGAAAACGTCTAATATAGTCTCGCTCTTTTGGTAATAGCTTTTATTTCTTGATATTCTTCTTCATTTGATGAAATATACTAATTGAAAATGTATTATATTTTTATTTTTCATCGATTCTTCAGTTAAAATAGCAGGTTGACTTTTTGCCCAAATGTTTCTCGCATAAAACTGAACAATAGCTCCAGACTGAAAGTTTGACATACACTTCAATTTTAACGAAGAATTACAGTCCAAGAAACAATATGCAACAAAGTGGAATTTTTATGTTTTTCACGTTTGTGATGGATCATTTGTTGTTAATTTGAAGCGTATATCATTGAGAGATACTAAAAAATTGACTTGAAAATTTATCGATCCTCGAGTCAAGACAGCAGGCTGGCTTCTTGAACAAATGGTTGTGAAATTTCAATAATTTTAACGATATAGTGGTAAAATAATTTATTGTTAAATAATAAAAATCAATAAGAGAGATTTAACTCCAGTTGATAGCTATTTGAGGCACAATTATGTGCTGATCGAAACATCAACTTAACACCACTAGGTCCGATTTCTAGGAAAATATTATTAATTTTGATGGATCATTGAATAAAGATTCAATATATTTAATGGTCCATGAGATTTAATAAGTGTCCTAAAAACTAGGGCCTATACTGTTTACTTTAAAATTGGGGTTTGAAGCTATTTAGTCTAATGACTGTTGTTTCTATCCCCATTGTAATTATTGTCTATGAATAAATAAATATATTAATAGTAGCCTAATCAATAAATAACAAAATAAAGATAAACTTACCTGCTGGGGGTGTCAGTGTACCAACAGATGTAGCAGTGCTTATGCTGTTGGGACTGTCAGACCTTTCTGGCGAAATTCCGTTTGCCATATTGGTCACACTTGATTTACGACTGAGGCTGTTTTCATGTCCGTGGCCATTCACAATTTTGCCGTTCTTCTTCTAGAAAAGAAAATAATGATGGATTTTAATAACAATTCTTACATAAAAACAAACATTTAAATGACAAAGCAGTCTAAATTTCAAGAAAATAATAGTAAAAGCATTATAATACTCATGCGATTGGGAACTTTTGGACATAACATCCCTCTTGAACACGAGTATGTAGTTGTACAGGGACCGGCATATTAATCTGACGATTTTGTAGTAATGGTTATGTTTGAACCACTGCAATTGAAAAGGCGGGAATGTTGTACATCGATAGGTCTATTCTTACCATTCCAGTAGCCAGTATGTCGTGGTCAAGTGAACATCGAGCGATTGTAATTGAAGCGTTTATGTCGCAGACATTTCAATAATTTAAATCGACACGCGCCTGTTCCCAGTAGGAATACGATCTTGTTGTGGGTAAAGAGTTTCAGTAACACGTTGTCCGCTTTATAAACGAAACCAACAGGACGAAAACGAACCGTGAGAACGCCTGAAAAACGCCCGAGTAGCTGTTACACAGTCTCCACGACGTTCAGCAGCGAAACATGCTGTTTTGCTAGCCATTTCTGATCGAAGTGTACGACGAATTCTTCATTCCGAACTAAAATTCCATCCGTATAAAATAATGTTAGTGCAACAACTTAATGCAAATGATTGGGCACATTGCAAAGCCGCTTGCGAGATCATTCTCGAAAATGTCCACCAGGATGACGTTATTCTTTCAAGTGACGAGGATCATTTTCATTTTTCGGGATTTGTGAATAAACAAAATAACCGTTATTGAGCAGCCAATAATCCACAAAGCTAAAGGAGTCATTCAACGAGAAATTGAAGCAATTCCACAAGTGATGATTGAGCTAACAAACAATATAATCGATTAGGAATACACTATTGGGAAAAAATAATACAACTGTTTTCATAGAATTAAAGTAAAAAACACAACATTTGAACTGCAATATTCAGAGACAATAGATTTTAAATGATTAAAGAACCTGCTCTCAAGAATCAACCTCATTCAAGATAAATTATGTAATTGAAAATTAGCTAAGGTGATATAAAAATATTTACACTAAATTTCATTAAACGATATATGATAAGAAAAATGTAACCCAGAAAATATCTAATCATTGAATGCTGCATGAATTGGAATGCGAAATATAAAAATAACTAGGGTATACTAAATCTCATAGACCGATATACAACCGAATTAAAGTTGAATGATTTGATCAATTCTTATTATTTCTTACTGTTAAGTAGATCTTTAACATTACTTAAATGGATTTCACTGTACAATGTTCATTACATATTTTTAAAGTACATCACTGACTGGGTTCCAAACAACATCACCAATTAAAAGAGGACTGAAATTATCTGGAATAAGAATGAGAAATTTTGCTTACAGTTGCATTTTTATTCCGTTTTTTATCGTTTCTCTGATTCTCTTCAGCACTGAGTACCTCTTGCATCTTGACCAGTCTTTTATGGTGACGAATCTACAACAAAAAATAGAAACATGAAATAAAACAATACAAAAAATAGCTCCATTCATAAACAAACTATTAGTATACCGATGGGCATTTCCGAGAGCATTCTACAAGTAAGAAATTGTGGGACATCTAATGTGAACTCTTAACTCTTCTAATATGAAGCGTAATTATAGATTTTGAATAATTAATTATTAAAAGTTGAAAAAATTATAAAAATATGATGAAGAACTACCAACTGAGCACTCTACACTCAGGTATTAATTTATAATTCATCCCAATATGATGATGATGATCTGTTTATTGATTTTGGTCTTGATAGTTGTTTTCAAAGAATGTGGCAACTATCAATTTCGGAATTAATTTACTCAAAAATAATTCATTCCGTAATAGAATATTCAATATTCACACATACCGTAACAATAAAATTCATATTGAAATGCAAAACAAAAATTGAAAGGTTTTTCATTTTATAGCCTCCACCATCATTATTAATACCTGAATAATATTCCCATTAGTGATCACTTACGTGGATGAATGATAAAAACATGGAATCCAGAAAATTATTTTTGGTAGATTGAGAATCCATAAAATCCGGTTAACAAGTGTTAACAAGTTTGTGTTTCTTGAATAGTTCCAAATTTTCTTAAATAGCTCAATATTATTCGTTACAAGTGGTAATTGAGTGGAATATTTCTAATCAGTTTATTAATTCAAGCCATCTAAATTCAAAATGTTTAATTATATAGTTAAAATTATAATTTTAAAATATTAAAATTATAGTTTTAATGTTTATTTTGGACTAGAATTTTATAAAAATTGTACACGTGAAATTCTAACCTTATCTTGGACTTTGTCACTTATAAATTTGGAAGAAAAATAGCACAAGGACTACCTTATTATTTCATCTTTCAATGTTATAACATTAGTGTCATTTGCATCTATATAATAAGAGAGAGTAGGGTTGTGTTTGTTCGTGTGTTCGTTTGTTCGCATCAAAACATGTCAACTTGTGGATTGCATACCGGAAAACGGGAATGATTTAGATCTCCAAATTTTGCACATAGATTCTAAAAATATCAATCTCGTGCACCTGGAAGCCCAAATTATAATTTTCCTTCTAGATTTTTTAGAATTAATGTTTAGATTTCATTAATGGTACATTAGATTTCATTAAGATCACCAAATCATAATATGGTCGAAATTAAAAAAGGAACATCTGTTTCTATATTGCTTTCTACCTGAAAAACATAGTTTTTAAACTTCGTTTTCTTGATGCAATGTTCAGGCCTACACGTGGCATGGATTATTAATTTTTCAGCTAGAACAATAATTTTGAGACAAAGTGCTAGATAAAAGTCTACAGTTTCATCAATGCTGTTTCGGCAATATGAAAACGCATGCAGTTAATATGTCTTTGAATGAAGGTGTTGTTATTTACATAAAGAAACTATATTCTTCCATTTTTATTTTATTTAATTAAAATTTCAAAAGTTTTCTGTCACTCCCAAATTTTTTTCGCCATTTTGAATCCAACTTCTTTTTTTAATTGAAAGGTGGTCATACTGATTTACTTGAAATGCAGCATATAAATTCTTAATCAACCGAGGATTCTTATAGGCCTATTTTGAATTCTTTTAGATTTCATTAAGTCAAGTTTCAAGAAATACCCTTGCGAAGCACGGGTTACCTGCTAGTTGTATATAAATGAATAAATTGTAAATAGGGGTACAAACACAGATTTCAAAAGGAAGAAAGTTAACATCAATTGAAACATTATACAAACAAAATTAATAGGGGTTATTCCACCCCTACACTCGGACGAATAGTCTTTGTAGGGATATTCCAGAAAAGCATGCTCTGTATTACAATGTAACCTGTATTTTTTATGGAATAAAGAATTTTCGAGTTTTTTTGGAAAACAGATAGATATCTATCTAATTCAAGTGCTGTTATCTATATCGCTGTTATAGTGCTGTTATAGATATCTATACAATTCAAGTGCACCCTAACCTTCTTTTGTTCTTCTTCCAGATGAGTAGCAGACTTTTCGCAAGAGTTTTTCAAAGCCTCCTTAACAGTAGTTGAGAGCTTCAAGGTGCAACGGAACTCGGAGGAGGCAACTTGTGACATGGGGAAAATCGGTAATTTCAACAGCGACTCCAACGTTGGCAGACCTGACTTGCAGGCGGCAGATGATAGAATTGACTCGAATATTGGCCCTGCAATGTCAAACAATCGTTATTCAACACAACCAAGGCTATATAGTTTCGAGATTCATTTGAATTCAATTCAAGCATACATTCTTAGAAGTCAACTCCAATAAAATATGATATTAGCTTCATGGGGTAGCCACAAGATCATAATATGAATTAAATTTTAGCACACCTCCTTGGAAGTTAACTCCAATATAAGCTAAAATTAGCTTCATGGGGTAGCCAAAAGATCATAATATGAATTAATTTTAGCACACCTCCTTGGAAGTTAACTCCAATATAAGCTAAAATTAGCTTCATGGGGTAGCCACAAGATCATAATATGAATTAAATTTTAGCACACCTCCTTGGAAGTTACTCCAATATAAGCTAAAATTAGCTTCATGGGGTAGCCAAAAGATCATAATATGAATTAAATTTTAGCACACCTCCTTGGAAGTTAACTCCAATATAAGCTAAAATTAGCTTCATGGGGTAGCCACAAGATCATAATATGAATTAAATTTTAGCACACCTCCTTGGAAGTTAACTCCAATATAAGCTAAAATTAGCTTCATGGGGTAGCCACAAGATCATAATATGAATTAAATTTTAGCACACCTCCTTGGAAGTTAACTCCAATATAAGCTAAAATTAGCTTCATGGGGTAGCCACAAGATCATAATATGAATTAAATTTTAGCACACCTCCTTGGAAGTTAACTCCAATATAAGCTAAAATTAGCTTAATGGGGTAGCCACAAGATCATAGTATGAATTAAATTTTAGCACACCTCCTTGGAAGTTAACTCCAATATAAGCTAAAATTAGCTTCATGGGGTAGCCACAAGATCATAATATGAATTAAATTTCAGCACACCTCCTTGGAAGTTAACTCCAATATAAGCTAAAATTAGCTTAATGGGGTAGCCACAAGATCATAGTATGAATTAAATTTTAGCACACCTCCTTGGAAGTTAACTCCAATATAAGCTAAAATTAGCTTCATGGGGTAGCCACAAGATCATAATATGAATTAAATTTCAGCACACCTCCTTGGAAGTTAACTCCAATATAAGCTAAAATTAGCTTCATGGGGTAGCCACAAGATCATAGTATGAATTAAATTTTAGCACACCTCCTTGGAAGTTAACTCCAATATAAGCTAAAATTAGCTTCATGGGGTAGCCACAGATCATAATATGAATTAAATTTTAGCACACCTCCTTGGAAGTTAACTCCATATAAGCTAAAATTAGCTTCATGGGGTAGCCACAAGATCATAATATGAATTAAATTTTAGCACACCTCCTTGGAAGTTAACTCCAATATAAGCTAAAATTAGCTTCATGGGGTAGCCACAAGATCATAATATGAATTAAATTTTAGCACACCTCCTTGGAAGTTAACTCCAATATAAGCTAAATTTAGCTTCATGGGGTAGCCAAAAGATCATAATATGAATTACATTTTAGCACACCTCCTTGGAAGTTAACTCCAATATAAGCTAAAATTAGCTTCATGGGGTAGCCACAAGATCATAATATGAATTAAATTTTAGCACACCTCTTGGAAGTTAACTCCAATATAAGCTAAAATTAGCTTCATGGGGTAGCCACAAGATCATAATATGAATTAAATTTTAGCACACCTCCTTGGAAGTTAACTCCAATATAAGCTAAAATTAGCTTCATGGGGTAGCCACAAGATCATAATATGAATTAAATTTTAGCACACCTCCTTGGAAGTTAACTCCAATATAAGCTAAAATTAGCTTCATGGGGTAGCCACAAGATCATAATATGAATTAAATTTTCAAGAATACCCTTGCGAAGCACGGGTTACCTGCTAGTTGTATATAAATGAATAAATTGTAAATAGGGTACAAACACAGATTTCAAAAGGAAGAAAGTTAACATCAATTGAAACATTATACAAACAAAATTAATAGGGTTATTCCACCCCTACACTCGGACGAATAGTCTTTGTAGGGATATTCCAGAAAAGCATGCTCTGTATTACAATGTACCTGTATTTTTTATGGAATAAAGAATTTTCGAGATTTTTTTTGGACAGATAGATATCTATCTAATTCAAGTGCTGTTATCTATATCGCTGTTATAGTGCTGTTATAGATATCTATACAATTCAAGTGCACCCTAACCTTCTTTTGTTCTTCTTCCAGATGAGTAGCAGACTTTTCGCAAGAGTTTTTCAAAGCCTCCTTAACAGTAGTTGAGAGCTTCAAGTGCAACGGAACTCGGAGGAGGCAACTTGTGACATGGGGAAAATCGGTAATTTCAACAGCGACTCCAACGTTGGCAGACCTGACTTGCAGGCGGCAGATGATAGAATTGACTCGAATATTGGCCCTGCAATGTCAAACAATCGTTATTCAACACAACCAAGGCTATATAGTTTCGAGATTCATTTGAATTCAATTCAAGCATACATTCTTAGAAGTCAACTCCAATAAAATATGATATTAGCTTCATGGGGTAGCCACAAGATCATAATATGAATTAAATTTTAGCACACCTCCTTGGAAGTTAACTCCAATATAAGCTAAATTTAGCTTCATGGGGTAGCCAAAAGATCATAATATGAATTAAATTTTAGCACACCTCCTTGGAAGTTAACTCCAATATAAGCTAAAATTAGCTTCATAAATTTTAGCACACCTCCTTGGAAGTTAACTCCAATATAAGCTAAATTAGCTTCATGGGGTAGCCAAAAGATCATAATATGAATTAAATTTTAGCACACCTCCTTGGAAGTTAACTCCAATATAAGCTAAAATTAGCTTCATGGGGTAGCCACAAGATCATAATATGAATTAAATTTTAGCACACCTCCTTGGAAGTTAACTCCAATATAAGCTAAAATTAGCTTCATGGGGTAGCCAAAAGATCATAATATGAATTAAATTTTAGCACACCTCCTTGGAAGTTAACTCCAATATAAGCTAAAATTAGCTTCATGGGGTAGCCACAAGATCATAATATGAATTAAATTTTAGCACACCTCCTTGGAAGTTAACTCCAATATAAGCTAAAATTAGCTTCATGGGGTAGCCACAAGATCATAATATGAATTAAATTTTAGCACACCTCCTTGGAAGTTAACTCCAATATAAGCTAAAATTAGCTTCATGGGGTAGCCACAAGATCATAATATGAATTAAATTTTAGCACACCTCCTTGGAAGTTAACTCCAATATAAGCTAAAATTAGCTTCATGGGGTAGCCACAAGATCATAGTATGAATTTGGAAGTTAACTCCAATATAAGCTAAAATAGCTTCATGGGGTAGCCACAAGATCATAGTATGAATTAAATTTTAGCACACCTCCTTGGAAGTTAACTCCAATATAAGCTAAATTTAGCTTCATGGGGTAGCCACAAGATCATAATATGAATTAAATTTTAGCACACCTCCTTGGAAGTTAACTCCAATATAAGCTAAAATTAGCTTCATGGGGTAGCCACAAGATCATAATATGAATTAAATTTTAGCACACCTCCTTGGAAGTTAACTCCAATATAAGCTAAAATTAGCTTCATGGGGTAGCCACAAGATCATAGTATGAATTAAATTTTAGCACACCTCCTTGGAAGTTAACTCCAATATAAGCTAAATTTAGCTTCATGGGGTAGCCACAAGATCATAGTATGAATTAAATTTTAGCACACCTCCTTGGAAGTTAACTCCATATAAGCTAAAATTAGCTTCATGGGGTAGCCACAAGATCATAATATGAATTAAATTTCAGCACACCTCCTTGGAAGTTAACTCCAATATAAGCTAAAATTAGCTTCATGGGGTAGCCACAAGATCATAGTATGAATTGGAAGTTAACTCCAATATAAGCTAAAATTAGCTTCATGGGGTAGCCACAAGATCATAATATGAATTAAATTTTAGCACACCTCCTTGGAAGTTAACTCCAATATAAGCTAAAATTAGCTTCATGGGGTAGCCACAAGATCATAATATGAATAAATTTTAGCACACCTCCTTGGAAGTTAACTCCATATAAGCTAAAATTAGCTTCATGGGGTAGCCACAAGATCATAGTATGAATTAAATTTTAGCACACCTCCTTGGAAGTTAACTCCAATATAAGCTAAAATTAGCTTCATGGGGTAGCCACAAGATCATATATGAATTAAATTTTAGCACACCTCCTTGGAAGTTAACTCCAATATAAGCTAAAATTAGCTTCATGGGGTAGCCACAAGATCATAATATGAATTAAATTTTAGCACACCTCCTTGGAAGTTAACTCCAATATAAGCTAAAATTAGCTTCATGGGGTAGCCACAAGATCATAATATGAATTAAATTTTAGCACACCTCCTTGGAAGTTAACTCCAATATAAGCTAAAATTAGCTTCATGGGGTAGCCACAAGATCATAATATGAATTAAATTTTAGCACACCTCCTTGGAAGTTAACTCCAATATAAGCTAAAATTAGCAATTTTAGCACACCTCCTTGGAAGTTAACTCCAATATAAGCTAAAATTAGCTTCATGGGGTAGCCAAAAGATCATAATATGAATAAATTTTAGCACACCTCCTGGAAGTTAACTCCAATATAGCTAAAATTAGCTTCATGGGGTAGCCACATGATCATAATATGAATTAAATTTTAGCACACCTCCTGGAAGTTAACTCCATATAAGCTAAAATTAGCTTCATGGGGTAGCCAAAAGATCATAATATGAATTAAATTTTAGCACACCTCCTGGAAGTTAACTCCAATATAAGCTAAAATTAGCTTCATGGGGTAGCCACATGATCATAATATGAATTAATTTTAGCACACCTCCTTGGAAGTTAACTCCATATAAGCTAAAATTAGCTTCATGAGGTAGCCACAAGATCATATATGAATTAAATTTTAGCACACCTCCTGGAAGTTAACTCCATATAAGCTAAAATTAGCTTCATGGGGTAGCCACAAGATCATATATGAATTAAATTTCAGCACACCTCCTTGGAAGTTAACTCCAATATAGCTAAAATTAGCTTCATGAGGTAGCCACAAGATCATAGTATGAATTAATTTTAGCACACCTCCTTGGAAGTTAACTCCAATATAAGCTAAAATTAGCTTCATGGGGTAGCCACAAGATCATAATATGAATTAATTTTAGCACACCTCCTTGGAAGTTAACTCCAATATAAGCTAAAATAGCTTCATGGGGTAGCCACAAGATCATAGTATGAATTAATTTTAGCACACCTCCTGGAAGTTAACTCCAATATAAGCTAAATTAGCTTCATGGGGTAGCCACAAGATCATAGTATGAATTAAATTTTAGCACACCTCCTGGAAGTTAACTCCAATATAAGCTAAAATTAGCTTCATGAGGTAGCCACAAGATCATAGTATGAATTAATTTTAGCACACCTCCTGGAAGTTAACTCCAATATAGCTAAAATTAGCTTCATGGGGTAGCCAAAAGATCATAATATGAATTAAATTTTAGCACACCTCCTTGGAAGTTAACTCCATATAAGCTAAAATTAGCTTCATGGGGTAGCCACAAGATCATAATATGAATTAAATTTTAGCACACCTCCTTGGAAGTTAACTCCAATATAGCTAAAATTAGCTTCATGGGGTAGCCACATGATCATAATATGAATTAAATTTTAGCACACCTCCTGGAAGTTAACTCCAATATAAGCTAAAATTAGCTTCATGGGGTAGCCACAAGATCATATATGAATTAAATTTTAGCACACCTCCTTGGAAGTTAACTCCATATAAGCTAAAATTAGCTTCATGGGGTAGCCACAAGATCATAATATGAATTAAATTTCAGCACACCTCCTTGGAAGTTAACTCCATATAAGCTAAAATTAGCTTCATGGGGTAGCCACAAGATCATATATGAATTAAATTTTAGCACACCTCCTTGGAAGTTAACTCCATATAAGCTAAAATTAGCTTCATGAGGTAGCCACAAGATCATAGTATGAATTAATTTTAGCACACCTCCTGGAAGTTAACTCCAATATAAGCTAAAATTAGCTTCATGAGGTAGCCACAAGATCATAGTATGAATTAAATTTTAGCACACCTCCTGGAAGTTAACTCCATATAAGCTAAAATTAGCTTCATGGGGTAGCCACAAGATCATATATGAATTAAATTTTAGCACACCTCCTGGAAGTTAACTCCAATATAAGCTAAAATTAGCTTCATGGGGTAGCCACAAGATCATAGTATGAATTAAATTTTAGCACACCTCCTTGGAAGTTAACTCCAATATAAGCTAAAATTAGCTTCATGGGGTAGCCACAAGATCATAATATGAATTAAATTTTAGCACACCTCCTTGGAAGTTAACTCCAATATAAGCTAAAATTAGCTTCATGGGGTAGCCACAAGATCATAATATGAATTACATTTTAGCACACCTCCTTGGAAGTTAACTCCAATATAAGCTAAAATTAGCTTCATGGGGTAGCCAAAAGATCATAATATGAATGAAATTTTAGCACACCTCCTTGGAAGTAACTCCAATATAAGCTAAAATTAGCTTCATGGGGTAGCCACAAGATCATAATATGAATGAAATTTTAGCACACCTCTTGGAAGTTAACTCCATATAAGCTAAAATTAGCTTCATGGGGTAGCCACAAGATCATAATATGAATTAATTTTAGCACACCTCTTGGAAGTTAACTCCAATATAAGCTAAAATTAGCTTCATGGGGTAGCCACAAGATCATAATATGAATGAAATTTTAGCACACCTCTTGGAAGTTAACTCCAATATAAGCTAAATTAGCTTCATGGGGTAGCCACAAGATCATAATATGAATGAAATTTTAGCACACCTCTTGGAAGTTAACTCAATATAAGCTAAAATTAGCTTCATGGGGTAGCCACAAGATCATAATATGAATTAAATTTTAGCACACCTCTTGGAAGTTAACTCCATATAAGCTAAAATTAGCTTCATGGGGTAGCCACAAGATCATAATATGAATTAATTTTAGCACACCTCCTTGGAAGTAACTCCAATATAAGCTAAAATTAGCTTCATGGGGTAGCCACAAGATCATAATATGAATTAATTTTAGCACACCTCCTTGGAAGTAACTCCAATATAAGCTAAAATTAGCTTCATGGGGTAGCCACAAGATCATATATGAATTAAATTTTAGCACACCTCCTTGGAAGTTAACTCCAATATAAGCTAAATTAGCTTCATGGGGTAGCCACAAGATCATATATGAATTAAATTTTAGCACACCTCCTTGGAAGTAACTCCAATATAAGCTAAAATTAGCTTCATGGGGTAGCCAAAAGATCATAATATGAATTAAATTTTAGCACACCTCTTGGAAGTTAACTCCAATATAAGCTAAATTAGCTTCATGGGGTAGCCAAAAGATCATAATATGAATTAATTTTAGCACACCTCTTTGGAAGTTAACTCCAATATAAGCTAAAATTAGCTTCATGGGGTAGCCACAAGATCATAGTATGAATTAAATTTTAGCACACCTCCTTGGAAGTAACTCCAATATAAGCTAAAATTAGCTTCATGGGGTAGCCACAAGATCATAATATGAATTAATTTTAGCACACCTCTTGGAAGTTAACTCAATATAAGCTAAAATAGCTTCATGGGGTAGCCAAAAGATCATAATATGAATTACATTTTAGCACACCTCCTGGAAGTTAACTCCAATATAAGCTAAATTAGCTTCATGGGGTAGCCAC
Organism: Nilaparvata lugens; assembly: GCF_014356525.2. Taxonomy (NCBI): domain Eukaryota; kingdom Metazoa; phylum Arthropoda; class Insecta; order Hemiptera; family Delphacidae; genus Nilaparvata; species Nilaparvata lugens. The sequence goes on along the minus strand of NC_052505.1, from coordinate 79,952,113 downwards.
AAGATCATAGTATGAATTAAATTTTAGCACACCTCTTTGGAAGTTAACTCCAATATAAGCTAAATTAGCTTCATGGGGTAGCCACAAGATCATAATATGAATTACATTTTAGCACACCTCCTTGGAAGTTAACTCAATATAAGCTAAAATAGCTTCATGGGGTAGCCACAAGATCATAATATGAATGAAATTTTAGCACACCTCTTGGAAGTTAACTCCAATATAAGCTAAAATTAGCTTCATGGGGTAGCCACAAGATCATAATATGAATGAAATTTTAGCACACCTCCTTGGAAGTAACTCCAATATAAGCTAAAATAGCTTCATGGGGTAGCCACAAGATCATATATGAATTAAATTTTAGCACACCTCCTGGAAGTTAACTCCAATATAAGCTAAAATTAGCTTCATGGGGTAGCCACAAGATCATAGTATGAATTAAATTTTAGCACACCTCCTTGGAAGTTAACTCAATATAAGCTAAAATAGCTTCATGGGGTAGCCACAAGATCATAATATGAATGAAATTTTAGCACACCTCTTGGAAGTTAACTCAATATAAGCTAAAATTAGCTTCATGGGGTAGCCACAAGATCATAGTATGAATTAAATTTTAGCACACCTCTTTGGAAGTTAACTCCAATATAAGCTAAATTAGCTTCATGGGGTAGCCACAAGATCATAATATGAATGAAATTTTAGCACACCTCTTGGAAGTTAACTCAATATAAGCTAAAATTAGCTTCATGGGGTAGCCACAAGATCATAATATGAATAAATTTTAGCACACCTCCTTGGAAGTAACTCCAATATAAGCTAAAATAGCTTCATGGGGTAGCCACAAGATCATAATATGAATTACATTTTAGCACACCTCCTTGGAAGTTAACTCCAATATAAGCTAAAATTAGTTTCATGGGGTAGCCACAAGATCATAATATGAATTAAATTTTAGCACACCTCCTTGGAAGTTAACTCCAATATAAGCTAAAATTAGCTTCATGGGGTAGCCACAAGATCATAATATGAATTAAATTTTAGCATACCTCCTTGGAAGTTAACTCCAATATAAGCTAAAATTAGCTTCAGGGGGTATCCATAAAGTAATATGGAGATCGAAATAGATTCGCAATGTCATATTATATAATATGAAAATAATTTAAATAAAAAAGTGAAAGTCGTTGATGTGAAAATCTTTGGTTAAGGCCCTCTTCCAAAAAATAACAAGTATTCAGTTTAAATGAGTTTAGGGCTTATTAAATGTTTAGTTTTCTCTTTTTATTAACATTAATGAACCTCTCAACTGGCACAAATGAGTTAGGGAAGAGATTCATCACTAATTATTATAATTTTTCATGATGAGCTTTCAATGATTTGCATGATCAGTCAATGATAGTTATTGATACCCATTCAAAAGTACCAATAACGCCAGGTCATTTATGGTTGGGCATAAATTATTTTTTCCGTGACAAATCATAACTATATGAAAAATATAGATAGTGTTTTATCCAAATACACTGCTTTCTTCATTTATTTGATCATTAAATCACGTATAATTAAATGATAGGGAGAAAAAAATAAGATTAAATTTGAGTTATTTCACTCCCGATGTTTTTTAGAAATGAAAAAGTCTAAATAGGTAATGTCTACCAAATCATTTGAAGCTTAATTTTTTGAATTAGTTATCTCCGTTTCAAAGCAACCGTTGAAATAATAATAGAGCCAAAATTGTATTATTACTTTGCTTAATATTATCACATGATCTTGTTAATTATATTGTACTGTATACTTCTAAAAATTCTTACTTTTGTTAACTTTATTATTTTGTGATTGTAGAAATGTCTGTAATTATTTGGCAAATAAATAAATTTCAAATAGAGTCCATCAAACGTTTACTTACTCAACTCAGGGGGACAATTTGAAGGAATATTATCACAGATTTGTTCATGAAGCGGTCTTCCAAAGGTGATTTCATAGATGACATGACCGAAACAGTAGACATCAATGGCTTCCAACGAGGAGATCTTACGATGCTGGATGAAGTAGGGACGGTAATAGGACGGCAGTCCCAAAATACCATTTTCTATGTCAAGAAGTTGGACTGTCTCCTTGTTCACGAATGAAATGTTCCCGAGATGCAGGTGACCTGTCAAATGAATGATCATTTATAGATTATAACAAAGTAACAACGCACAATTTTGCAGCCTTATCAAGTTATAAAATAATGGTTTTGAGTTTGATATAGTGTACCATCCACTTATATTCATGATTAGAAGGTAACCAACCCATGCTCCTTAAGGGTCTAATTAAAAACTTGACAAACTGTAAACTTGAAGATTTAAAATAGGCATATAACCAACCTCGATAAATTGAGAATCTATATGCAAGATTTCAAGTTAATGAGTCCAGTAGTTCAGACGTGATGATGCGTCATTCGTGAATTTCCTATCCCGTTCGTGTATAAGCCAATTCTTTCCTTTATTATATATTATAGATTATACATTGTTTACTTGTATGATTTTGCACTGTTTCCATACTGTTAAGGGAATAAAAATAGATGCTGTCACTCATGACACATTTTCACTCATTGTTTGCCTCAATTTCATAATGCCGGATAGAAATAATATAAATACAACTGCAGTAGATTTATTCAACTTTCATTTTATTTTGACACTTGAACATGACCTAATGGGACGAAATATGTGTCTATAAAAAGATAATGTCTACCAAATCATTTGAAGCTTAATTTTTTGAATTAGTTATCTCCGTTTCGAAGCAACCGTTGAAATAATAGTAGAGACAAAATTTGATTATTACTTTGCTTAATATTATCACATGATCTTGTTAATTATATTGTACTGTATACTTCTAAAAATTCTTACTTTTGTTAACTTTATTATTTTGTGATTGTAGAAATGTCTGTAATTATTTGGCAAATAAATAAATTTCAAATAGAGTCCATCAAACTTTTACTTACTCAACTCAGGGGGACAATTTGAAGGAATATTATCACAGATTTGTTCATGAAGCGGTCTTCCAAAGGTGATTTCATAGATGACATGACCGAAACAGTAGACATCAATGGCTTCCAACGAGGAGATCTTACGATGCTGGATGAAGTAGGGACGGTAATAGGACGGCAGTCCCAAAATACCATTTTCTATGTCAAGAAGTTGAACTGTCTCCTTGTTCACGAATGAAATGTTCCCAAGATGCAGGTGACCTGTCAAATGAATGATCATTTATAGATTATAACAAAGTAACAACGCACAATTTTGCAGCCTTATCAAGTTATAAAATAATGGTTTTGAGTTTGATATAGTGTACCATCCACTTATATTCATGATTAGAAGGTAACCAACCCATGCTCCTTAAGGGTCTAATTAAAAACTTGACAAACTGAAAACTTGAAGATTTAAAATAGGCATATAACCAACCTCGATAAATTGAGAATCTATATGCAAGATTTCAAGTTAATGAGTCCAGTAGTTCAGACGTGATGATGCGTCATTCGTGAATTTCCTATCCCGTTCGTGTATAAGCCAATTCTTTCCTTTATTATATATTATAGATTATACATTGTTTACTTGTATGATTTTGCACTGTTTCCATACTGTTAAGGGAATAAAAATAGATGCTGTCACTCATGACACATTTTCACTCATTGTTTGCCTCAATTTCATAATGCCGGATAGAAATAATATAAATACAACTGCAGTAGATTTATTCAACTTTCATTTTATTTTGACACTTGAACATGACCTAATGGGACGAAATATGTGTCTATAAAAAGATAAGTAAGAGGGTTCTATTTAATTCATTGAAAAAAATATTGAGAATCTCTCTAGAAAGTACCGTACATCAAAATAAAAGATTACGGTATCTATCAAACAATATGCATGATAAAAAACTTATACCAAAATGTCGCAAAATACTCAATACAGTTCTAAATCTTTTTTGAATAAATTTTTATGAATTATCCAAGTTGGTAACTCAATTTTGAAACACTCTGTTGTGAAATGCTATTATTCCTAGTACAATATGTAGAGTAAAATAATTATTATAAATAGTTGAAACATTGAAGCTCGATTTCTTAAGGTGCGACCGAACGTCACTCGAGCAGATCGATTGATGATCAACCGGGGAGCAAGAGTGAAACGCGAGAAGAGCTAACATCTCCCGTAACGTTCATGATCGGTGCGACTGAAGAGCGGGGGCGGAGCGAATGCGGAGCGATGGGGGAACGAGGGCGGAGCTTGCGCGGAGCGGGTTGGAGGCGCGTATATCTGTACGCAGCTTTAGACGCTTATTGGATTTAATAAGTGTCTTAGGCAGGTTACAGAGCTCGACCGACCGTCAGTGCGTACGTCAGTCGCGCTTGTCTTTTCCATAGATGACCATGTATCCGTACAGAGCAGGACTGACGGCACGCCTGCGCACGGTCACGACCATGCGTTTTACACTGCATACGGAGACCATCGGTCGAGCTCGTGCGCATCCGTTCCATCGGTCGACTGACGCGCTATTGAAGCAAATAGAAGCTTTCAGAGCTGTACTGATCAGTAGCCCGATCGCAACATAACCAATGTGCTGGCACCTCTGCCCGACAATCAGCTGATATTGAATTGAATAGCATAATGAACGAATTCAATTAATTATATATATATATATATATATATATATATATATATATATATATATATATATTAATTATGGTCATATTTGAATTCAGAGTTTTTCTATACATTTCTTCCATCAATTCTAAACGATTTTAAACAATTCTAAGCTTGGAAAACGCATAATATGATTATATTATTATCTACATTTATTTGATCCGTAGCTTAAAGTGACTACAAATATTCCCAATGGTGATACAAGGTCGAAATAACTTATCATAATTTGTGATGGACATTCTGAAGTAGTTAAAAAATGTATCTTTATCCCCAAGCAATGATGTATTATAATGGTACTAAATTCCCTTTGAAATGCTCTTTGGGCGACCATCGGATGAACTTGATATCTACTTCTTTTGCTCCTCCGTTCAAGTTACTAGGATAATAAGCTGCAATTAAACAACTTGTAAACGCGTTCATTTTGTGAGTCAGATCAGTTCGTTCGTCAGGAAAGCTCTAAACCTAGCGCCACAGTGCAGGATGGTTTCTCACAGCTTGGCGTTGTTGTCATTCGAGATGGGTGTCTGGCTTGGAAGTGTTTCGGCCGCATTGCAGGATGACTGTTAACGGTTGCCGGAAGATCAACAGCTGGATTTTTTTCGTTATTTTTTGTGATAGAGAAATTCTGATTGCAGATTCGTTCTCAGCGACCCCAAGTTTAGCCTAAAGGCTCAGAATGTCAACAATGTTTCTAAATAGTTAAAAATCATCATAAAAAATCATTAATATGGTAGTACACCACGTTTCTGGGAACTTTTTACTGGTGACTGGAGTTATTATTGACACACAAAAATCAAAATAATCGTGAGAAAGAAAACTGCTGATGAACGCGAATAAGACCGCCACTCCATTGTTCTATTGTCTCGGCTGCTTGGCTGAGCCTGGCTGGAGGGATCAAATAACCGACTGGTTTGATCTTTCGTCTCTCCGCTAGGCGGAACTACGCCGACCATTGCTGGGTGGTAGACGTTACTGCGGCCGCTCGCATTTCCACCAACGCTGCTATTATTTGCTGTCTCAGCGCCTAGTCCGATTCAGCCAAGCAACCAGCCTGCACTGCAGAGCTAGGTTAAATGTGTAAAACTGATGTATGGATGCATATGGTCAGGATGGTACATACGCACTGACGGTCGGTTGAGCTCTGTAACCGGCCTTAGAAACCGAGCCTATAAAACGGCCCGATTTTTAATGGATCATTAAAACTAAGATGTCAAATGTAAAAAACAGATATCAAACTAAGATGTCAAATTTAATATACCATTAAACCTATAGATTTAATGGTCGATTAGATTTAATAATTGTTCTAAAAACCGGGCCTAATTTTGTTCGCTTCAGCCTCTCAAAGATTGAAAGTAATCTGACGGAACTTACCATACGGGACACCCTTGCTCTTGAGATAGAGAAGAGCCTGAAGGATCTGATAGGCGGTGGATATGATGAGCGGAAGAGGCAAGGCACTACACTGCTTCGGACTGGCATACTTCTTCAGAAATGGTAACCTGGGTTTACAATGGCAGACCACATCCCTCAAACTGCCATCCGGTTGCAGCTTTCTTATGGCAAAGCTCCCACTCTCCGAAGCGTTGGCTGCTTCCACCGGCGCAATATTTGGATGCTAAAACAGGAAAAAATTACAAAAGACTGTCTTCATCCGACTGTAATCATACAATTGAGTAACAACTCATCAAAGTAACAACTGTATTAATTTCAGTTGACATAGAAACGATATTGTCAGTTCCACATAATTTGTTTGAGTCAAACTTAAGTTTCAATGCACTAAGGCATTATCTTCAGTGGTCTTTTTTGGTTAGAATATCAACTTGAAACTTTATGAAAAGTAACATGGTATTATCTCTTGTAAAACAACAAAAAATGATGATATTAATACAGTAGAGTTTCTTCTGTTGCACTAGACTTGCACTTTTGATAAAATTTATACTATGAACAGAGATATTGTGGAATTTCACCATATTGAGGTGAAATAAATACGATATTGTCAGTTCCACATAATTTATTTGAGCCAAACATAAGTTTCAATGCACTAAGGCATCATCTTCAGTTAGACAGTCTAACCAAAAAGACCACTGAAGATGATGCCTTAGTGCATTGAAACTCAAGTTTGACACAAATGAATTATGTGGAACTGACAATACAGTTTTTATTTCACCTTAATATGGAGAAATTCCATAATATCTCTGTTCATAGAGTAAATTTTATTAAAAGTGCAAGTACAGTGCAACAGAAGAAACTCTACTGTATTAATTTTATCATTTTTTGTTGTTTTACTAGAGATGAAACCATGTTACTTTTCATAAAGTTTCAAGTTGATATTCCAACCAAAAAAGACCACTGAAGATAATGCCTTAGTGCATTGAAACTTAAGTTTGGCTCAAATAAATTGTGTGGAACTGACAATATTGTTTTTATTTTATAATCAATATTTGTTTTAAGAGTGTGGTGGTGATAAAAAATGTATGCGATATTTCAAAGCTGTAAGGTAATCATAAATCACTGGTAACTCAACCTTTTATTTCTATAAGTTTGTAATGGATATTTGTGATTTACTTGATGACTTAGAAAATATGAATAGTAATGAATCAATCTATGTGATTTGAACGAAGTAAACGTTTTTTTTTTGCAATGATTCGAATTTAAAACTTTTTCATTTAAATATTAGGAGTATAAGGAAAAATTTTGATGAATTGTGTATTTTGTTGTCTGGTCTTGATGTCGCGTTTGATATTATAGTATTAACTGAGTCTTGGCTCACACACGATATAACTGGATTTGATATCTCTGGCTATAACAAAATCATAAAGACAACAAAATTTAATAAATGTGATGGCATTGTAGTATACATAAAGAATGAACTTAATTATAATATTTTGGAAGTAGATATAGATTATGCCAATGTTTTGAATTTCAAATTAGTGTATGATGAATTGGAGTTTTATTGCACAGCTTTATATAGGTCACCAGAAACTGATGTAGCGTGTTTTGTGGATGCTCTAGAGATTTTTCTGAATGAGACAGCACATTTCGAAAATAGGTTAATTGTTGGTGACTCTAATATTGATATTCTTGATAAAAATTTGTCTCTTGTGGGTAATAGATTTTTGGATAATCTTCTTGAATATGGCTTTATAAATTATCTCTACGGTAGTACTAGATGTACTGTTTTAAGTGAATCGTGTATCGATCAGATCTTTTTGAAAAGTAAGCATTGTCTATTCAAATCAGCTATATATAATTGTGCAATCACAGATCACAATGCAGTGATGTGTTGTGTAGAACGTAAGAGCCGGTTGTCATATGGCAGAGATGTTGAATCTGATTCCCAGGATGTTCAGGCTTTATTATTTAATGAAGATGTTTTTCAATCAAAAATTAAAACAGAAACATGGAACGATGTTCTTCAGGAGAACGATCCCAGACTAGCTTTCTCTTTGTTTTATGATAGACTTCGTTCATTATTTGACTCTGCAAAAACTGTTAGGAGAAGGATTAGTAATAATACAAAGAAAATCAAACCTTGGGTGACTAATGGTATTCTTCGATGTATGAGGCGAAGAGACAAAATGTCTCTTAAGGTTCGTAAACAACCATTTAATGTACAGCTGATGGATTGCTTTAAATCATATAATCGAACACTGAAGTCGGCATTGCGAACTCTAAAGGAACAGTATTTCAAGAATAAATTAGTTGAATGTGGAAATAATCTAAGGGCTGTATGGAAGGTTGTGAATGAAGCAACAGATACCCCTTGTAAAACTAATTGTTCTATTAAAGAGTTGGTTACCAAGGATAATCGCATTTTGAGATCTTATCAAGTAAATGAAATAGCAGAGGAGCTTAATGAACATTTTGTGAGTGTTGGTAGAAGAATTTCTGAAAAAATTACTAAGGTAAAGGACAAGATTTTTAGGGAAAAACTAATAGATTGTTTTGTAATTCGTTTATCTTTTTTCCTGTCATAGCAGAGGAAATTGATATGTGTATTAAAAACTTGAAGAAAGGGGTAGCACCAGGATTTGATGGAATTTTTTCTAAATGTCTAAGTTCAAATTCTCGCATAATTTTAGTTCCTCTGGCTCATGTAATAAATTTATGCTTTTTGAATGGTGTTTTCCCCGACGAGTTGAAAAAGGCCACTGTTATTCCTTTGCATAAGAATGGTAACAAAAGTGATCCAGGGAACTATCGCCCAATTTCTCTGCTTTCATGTTTGTCAAAGGTGATTGAGAAATGTGTTAAGACTCGTTTGGTCGAATTCTTGGAAAAATATGAAATATTATCTAATTGCCAATTTGGTTTTTGTAAGGGTGTAAGTACTTCTGATGCTGTATATAATGTTACTAAGAGAATTATTGAAACACTGGACAGGGAAGAAAAATGTATAGCTGTGTTTTTAGATCTCCAGAAGGCTTTTGATACAGTGGACCACAATATTTTATTTAGAAAGTTAGAAGGTATTGGAATTAGAGGTGTTGCTTTGGGTTTCTTCAAAAGCTATCTCAGTTGTAGATCACAGGTGGTTGGTGTTGATGGTATAATGAGCTCAGAATTAGAAATTACGATGGGTGTGCCACAGGGAACAGTTCTGGGTCCAATATTATTTTTGATTTACATTAATGACTTACTCAAGATAGAGCTTAAGAGCTGTTCTTTGTTTTCTTTTGCTGACGACACTGTTGCTATTTTCTGTGCATCAAACTGGGAAGATGTTTTTTGTAGAGCTAATGAGGGTTTGAAAGTTATAAAAAATTGGTTAGATTTCAACTTAGTTAGTTTAAATATAGCAAAAACTACTGCAGTGTCGTTTTCTTTTCAAATATTGGTGATCTTTATCTTTGATGTAGAACGTATAGTTGAATCTCAATTAGGCCTATACTGATTACAAGAGCAACATTTGTATAAAAATAGCATAAGAGAATGGAATTTTCTTTTTTCTTGATATTGTAATGTAAAATTATAAAATCTAATTATGTTATTAATATTACGATGTATATTAGTATCTTATGCTATCCAACATTCTAGAGATACACCATCCCTCATCACAAGCTTTGCTTAAAGAGGGATGCAACAATATTATTGAGAATATGATATTTTATGTAAATATTCATTATTTTATAAAGAATTTGTATTTTATGTTTGTAAGTATGAATTGTATATTAATTTTTTGTTGACATTAATAAATTGAATTGAATTTCACCTTAATATGGAGAAATTCCACTAAATCTCTGTTCATTGTATAAATTTTAAAAGTTTAAATTTTAAAATTAAAAGTGCAAGTCTAGTGCAACAGAAGAAACTCTACTGTATTAATTTCATCAGATGTTGTTGTTTTACTCTCTATTGAGAGGAAATAGCCCTATTGGAATTCTTGGGAATAATATCGTTACTGTAACGGACACGTACACTGATAGATGTGTGGGAGCCCAGTTTTAGGTGGATATCAGTTTGTATTGATCGTTGCCAACGAGAGGCCTGAAAAACAACGACGCGCAATTAAAATCTTTAAAAATGAAAATCATGAAAATCTATTACCGCATTTCGCGATAAATGCGCAACATATAAACATTCAAACATTAAGAGAAATGCCAAACTGTCGACTTGAATCTTAGACCTCACTTCGCTCGGTCAATTATAGTATAGATAAGTTCTCCAACTTGGTGTTAACTTAATAAAGTGACAGAACTTAAATCTTGTTTAAAAACCTTTCTCAACTTATTGTCAACCTGACAAAATTGAACTATTTATTAATTTAGTTGCCAATTTCAACCATCTGTTTCCATGAGGTAGTCTCTCAATAATATAGTTCTATATTAACATGGTATGTATTCATGTCCAATGAATGAAATTTTAACATTAATTCTGAAAAATGGAAAAGGAAAAATGAAATTTGGGCTTTGAGGTGCACGAGATTGGTGTTTTTAGAATTTATGTGCAAAATTTGAAGATCTAACTAAATCATTCCCGTTTTTCCGGTATGCAATCCACAAGTTGACATGTTTTGATGCGAACAAACACAACCCTACTCTTTCTTATTATATAGAATAAATATCACTTTTATTCATAATCGGATAATTATGAATTAGTAGTTAATTTAGTAAGATATGTTATTAGTCATTAGTAGTTAATTTTGTGTTTTCCCCATTGTTTCTGAATTCACTATCGATTTATCCTCAAAGGCTTTATATTTTTTCCTGTTTTCAGTTATTTGGTTGCTTTTTGTTTGCATCATATCAAACTGTAATTTGTATCTACAGCACACTACAGTTCACTCTGAAAATCATTCAAGAAACGTTTGTTTTGAATGGAGACTACCCTAGTATATAAGTAATTCTTATAGTTTGTAGGCGAAAAACCACTATTATTACAAAAGTAATAATAGTCTTACTTTAATAGTCTTTTATTTCCTAGTCTTATTACTTTCTTACTTTAATAGTCTTGTTCCCATCTTATTTACCGAAAATTTAAAACAATGAGAATATTACCTTTATTGCAGTCAGAACTTTGAAAACAGCTTGCATTTCTTTGTCATCAATGTATTTATCCGGGCCATATTCTGTCCAGGATAACACAAATTCTTCTTTTGGATTACTGCGCTTTTTCGCTTGAAAGAAGTGCTTACGGATTCTCCATCCCATGTCAGGTATCGGTTTCAGCACTTCGAATTCAACATCGCCACGCAAAGCCAGCGAGACATGTTGCAGTGCTATTTCTGGAGAACAATTTTCACATGAGTTAGTAATCAAAAGATTAAATTTGATCTAGTAATTCAAAAGAGAAACTTTAATATACCAAACTAGATAAACTGTAACATACAGAATTGTATAGATTATCATGGTTAGGAGAGATGAGAAAAAATGAATATCTATTTTAGAGAAGTTTATTCCAGTTTTAAAAAATAGCTCAAATTTGGTTATTTTTTAGAAAGGAATAATTTTTCTTAGAATTGATAAACTGGAAAATCAAGTATGAATTCGGAAAACAACACTCAATAATGAGTTATACTCAATATTTTACAGTTTCAAGTGATTAGTGGGTGTAATTTCGTATTTCAATTTGGTTTATAAACAATCTTCTAAATCCAGAATTTCTTGTTTTCTTTGGTTTTTAAAGCATGCATCTATTGATTTTGTATTCATTAATTAGGTATTCATCCTACTTATGTAATTTACAAACATTTACTAAATGCTTTACTTTGGTTTGCTGCTACAGTTATAATGTGATGAATCAACTCATTCCTGCTCACAGGCTTCGGTCCATGCATGGAATTATTATGTATGTTGTTTTGTTTATATAATAACTGTATTGTTAAATGAATAAATGAAAATAATAAAAAGCCTTTTCTGCTCGTGAACTGGTTATCTAGCATTTCATCAGCTCATTAACAAAAAATTAAATATAAATAGAACAATAATTAAAATATACGAGGGCTATCCAGAAAGTAGGAATAAAAGATAAACAAAGTATAGGAAACAAATTTTATTATATACAGTATACAAATAAAAGCTACACTCGAATACTACTTTTCTACATAGTCACCATTCAAATTAAGGGCATTTATCATAGCGATGTACAAGCTTGGAAATTCCTTTGTCGAAAAAATCGGCCGCCAGCGCCTTCAACCAATTCCCTACCTCTTCTTGCAGCTGTGTGTCATCATCACAACGCTGCATAGCCAGCCTAAACTTCGCGAAATTTGTGGAAAACTCAAAGAAAGTTCCGTTATTGTGACCTTTCGATTTTCACGGACTTTAGCATAGACTTTTTCGACAAGTTCGGCAGTCACTATGCTGAGTCTCCCACTTCGATCTTCGTCGTGAACATTGGTTCGTCCATTTTTAAATCTTATGACCCACTAACGCTCTCCACCTTCAGTGACAATGTTGTCCCCATACACTTCACAAAGCTGCTGATAGATTTCTATAGGTTTACAGTTTTTTGCAGTCAGAAGTACCTCATTACTGCAGGCAGCTTGCTGCTCGCGGGATTTTCAATTAACGCAGACATTTCAAACCATCACAGTATCTTGACGGAGCACAGCACGAACCTTTCACTAGCACGGCTAGATGCCAACTAAGCTGCTCAACGCTCTAGCCCTGCCATTAGCAGACACAGACGAAAACGTAATCTACTTTCTGGATAGCCCTCGTATTATTATTTGATGCTAATTTTGATTCAAATACTCAATTATAAGCAATACAGAACAAGAGAATTCGAACAATATTACCTTGAAACGGAACGGAGTAGTTTTCAGGATCAAGGAATCTCCTCACCGGCAATGAAGATGCGAGTATTGGATTCATTAGTACCAAATTTAGATATTTCTGAAAAAATCGAACTTCCTGTTAACACTTGCCAAAATAATGATAGTTCAATAGTTAAATATTAGGCGTTAAGCTGGATATTAAAATATTAAACTATTTTATGGATCCATTACACAAGACTGTGATATTCGACTGTGATAGAATTTTATGTTTTTGGCCTGATCTAACCTCTACGTTTTGATTGAAGATTCTGACATGCTCACAAAATTCCTATAAATTGCTTCATCTTATTTAAATTATAGGATATATTATTGGTTAATTGTGTCATCGTTTTGTTTTATGTGTTACCCCGGCCTAACTTTGTGATATTTGACTGTGATATATGAAAACTTGACTGCACTGATATAACCTTTATGCTTTGATTGTTGACTCTTGACAAACTCAAGTAACCAAATTCCCATCTTTCTCCCTGCAAGACAACATATTATCTGCTTGCTTACCAAAATGGGAAAAAAACAATCTGAAAAGGCCATAAATAATGAAAATATCCAGTCTCCATGTGGTGTTTGCCGCAAACCAGTTGAGAACAGTGACCATGCTGTAACATGCGACTGTAACGATAATAAATGGTATCACACCAAGTGTGTCAACATAACCAACAAACAGTATGACGAAATGAAAGCGGGTAAAAGTTCTAACCTAACCTGGATGTGTGAGGAATGTAAGACTCGTATAAATGCTGAAGCTTCCCATATCTCAATACTACTAAATAATTCAAATGACAATGATTTGCTAAAATCTGACCTGAATGACAAATTACAATGTAACTATACATTGCCTAACAAAACATTTCAAAGCACTGACTTGACATATCAAGGCTCAAACCCCAGAATGCGCCAAAGCTATAACAGCTATGATGTCATAATTAAAGTTTTACATGATGATATAGAGGACTTGAAAAATGAGATAAAAATACTACGGACTAACAATAGTCGTCTGTCAGATATCATAGCAAGAAAGACAAGTGTAATTTACAGCATGGAAAATATAATTCGTGACTTCTCTCAAGGTATCCATCCAGAGCCCTGCTGCCCGGTAAGAAAGAGGATGGAGGATGCTACAGCGTTCTTGATAGAGGACTCCGAGTGTACAAATGAGGTAAACCCTGTCCGGATTAAAGAATCCTCGGCAGCGACAAAGAATGCACCAGAGCCACTGCCAAGCGAGGGAGCTGAAGTTCGAAACAGGATCATGGAGGCCTGCAATGCCAAACCAAAACCACATTCAAATAAGGTAAAAGAGAGTTGTGTTGATGAGAACGGGGATGAATGTCGGAACGGTCCACAGGATGAGGGGCGCCCTGCTCAAGGATTTGGGGAACGGGCTGAGGGAAAGGAAGGGGAGGCACCACTGCTGATCGGGGACAATACGCTAAGGCTGGTGGGAGATATAATGAGAGACACATTTGGGCAAGATTTGGAGGTGGAAATTGTACCCTTTGGAAAAATCCAGGATGTCAGTAGAGCACTAAAAATCAGAAACACTATACCATCGAAGGTTGTACTCAATGTAGGCTCAAATAACCTGTGTAGGGCTAAGACACCGAATCATGTCATGAGACCATTATGGCTCACTTTAGAGGCTAACATTAAACGGTTTCCACACACTAATTGGTATGTTACATCTATTCCAATTCGGGAGGATATAGGTGAGAGATTTATTGACGAAACAAACAAGGCTCTGAAGTTTATGTGCTGGCAGCTTAATGCTACATTTATTGACAACTCAAATCATTTACATAAGTGTCACCTGAGCTGGGATGGACGAAGTTTAAACCCAGAAGGTTCTAAAATCGTGGCTGAACAACTTGCAAGTGCACTGGAGTGTCAAGGTAGGAATTCAGGATAGCAGCTAACAAAACAGAAAGATGACCGAAACCGCAATAGACCAAATAATACAACCAATAAAACAATAGAAAATGCACATCCACACAAAAAATCGTTGACTGTTCTCCACCTAAATATTCAAAGAGGTCTTCAAAATAAACTTGATGGACTAGTTGTAGAGCTCGAAAAATTTCACCCTGATATTCTAATTATCTCAGAACATGGCTTAGGCACGGACCAATTAAATCTCACAAATATCGAAGGTTTTAGACTGACCTCCAGTTATTGCCGAACTGAGCATATGTGGGGTGGCATAGCTATTTTTGTAAAAAATCATTTTTCTGTTGACATGGACGAGCTTCAGTTACCAGAACAATGCAAATCAAAGGAACAAGTGTTTGAAACTGTTGGATTGATACTCAAATATCAATCAAGAAAATTGATTCTAATAGGAACATACAGATCTCCTAGCACTGATACAGCAGAATTTTTAGGAAAATTGGGACAGTTACTGGGACAACACACTAAGAAGTCAAATGATATAGTAATACTGGGAGATGCAAACTTTGACATACTCAGACCAGATGAGCGTAGTGTAAAGGACCTTCGAAATGTGTTATCCGAGTTTGGATGCAGAATACATCACATCCCTGTAACAAGGAAAACCCCCACTACTGTATCCAGCATTGATGGGTGTTACACAACTATCAAACAAGAGGAGATCGAGGTAAAAGCACACTATACACCACTTTCAGACCACCATTTGTTGCTATGCAAAATAAAAAATAGAAGTAAAAGTTGCCACACCACTTACAGATACTCTAGGAATGTCTCAAAAAACAAATTAACTGAACTAAAGCAAATGTTAAATACAACAAATTGGGAGTCTGTCTATATACCAAAGTCTGTCGAAGTAAAATATAATAACTTTCTGCAAATAATGCGCCAGAGCATTGACCACATTATGCCTCTAGGACCGAAAAAAATGAATGTACCAAATAAAATTATTTTTATGGATTGTGAGTTGCAGAAGATGAAAGTCTCCCTTCAAAGTTTGCATGACAGATACCTGCTGACAGGATCAATCGAAGACAAAGACAGGTTTCAAGAGTCAAAGAAAACCTATGACATTGAAGTGAAGAGGAAGAGAACGGATCACACAATGAACAAAATAAAAAACTCAAAAGACAAAACCAAAGAGCTGTGGAAAACTGTGAATAGTGAAAGAAATAAGCAAGATGGAAGGCAGAACAGCATAAGGCTTCTTCTGGATGGTAAGCTGACAGCAGATCCACTTGAAATCAGCAATATCTTCAATAGCATCTTCACCTTACCTCAAGCATCAAACCACACAAATCAATCACAAACCAGTACCACATCTGAAACTGAGCCCGACAATAGTATACCAATTTTCTCAGCCTTCAAAAGTGTCACTCATCACGGAATGGATGAACTTCTTAATAATTTAAAGTCCAACAATTCGGCAGGCTTTGATGAAATCTCTGGGAAGATGCTGAAATTCTGCAAAGAAGAAGTCATAAAACCATTGACCCACATCATCAACACCTCATTGAGTCAATCTACTTTGCCTAGTAAGATGAAAATTTCCAAGGTGTATCCAGTCTTCAAGAAAGGAGACAAGCTTAATCCAAACAACTACAGACCAATATCAAATTTGCCTGGAACTTCAAAGCTGACTGAGCGGGTGGTGTACAATCAGTTAATAGCACACCTGGAAAAAAATGAACTGATTTCATCATTTCAACATGGTTTTAGGAAGGGGCGGAGTACAAACACAGCAATAGCATATCTCTGCAGGGTGATTAATGAGATCTGGGAGGAAAAGAGGATAGCATCTGGCCTGTTCCTAGACTTGCAGAAGGCATTCGACAACTTAGACCAAGAAATCCTAATCACAAAACTGAAACAGCTAAACATTCAGGGCCAAGTAATAGAATGGATCCAAAATTATTTCACTGAAAGGTATCAGTATGTTGAAATCAGTTATCAGCAGCACACTGCCTTGACTAGTGCCAAATCATCTCTTTGCAAAATGTCCAAGGGTGTTCCTCAAGGGTCAATTCTAGGACCCTTGTTCTTTCTCATTTACATAAATGACTTCCCAAATAATCTCAAGAAGGACCAAAAATGTGTACTATTTGCAGACGATACCACCATAATAATCCCATCAGACAGAGTATCCGAAAGCAACGATGTAAGCTCGACACTTGAAATGGCCACAAATATATGTAGGAAACTGAAACTATCAATCAATAAAGACAAGACAGTAAATATAAACTTCACTCCAAAGGGACAGATATTCAATATGGACAACAATGTAACCAATGAACCAACAAATACAAAGGATTGTACAAGATTTCTTGGTATCATGATGGACAAGCACCTGAACTGGAATGAACATATTGATCTTCTGTGTAAGAAATTAGCTTCAGCCACATATGTACTTCGTAGAATAAGATGTACCACTGATGTCAGTACCACATTTATCGCGTATCATGCCCTATTTGCCTCACAGCTGCGATATGGCATTGTTGCCTGGGGAGCATCAGCGCAGGTGCACATGGACAGAGTTCTACGAAGTCAAAAAAAAGCCTTACGAACCATCCTAAGAAGAGATGCACTGGAGCACTGTAGACCATTATTTGTCGAAAACAAACTACTTACTGTGGTCTCTATCTACATATTTGAAACCATAACTCTTGCCATAGACTCAAGCCCGAATCTCAGAAATAGCCAACACACTCATAACACAAGAAGCAAGCTGAACATTGACCTTCCGCAACACAGGCTGAGCAAATTCAAGAACATACCTACCTATGCAGGCTCACATTTCTTCAACTATCTACCGGACAGCCTAAAGACTTTGAGGGATTCACGGACAACATTCCACAGAAAGCTGAAAAAATACCTCATTGCAAGACCGTACTATGCAGTGACCGAATTTATTGAGGAGCATACGTACCACCACCTTAGAGTATAGTGCAGGATACTCTATACACCTTGACGACTCTGACAGAGGAGACCAAATCCATTGACGATTCCCCGATCCCAGGACCGTGAGGAAGACATCAGAAGTAAGTAAGTAAGTAAGTAAGTAAGTAAGTAAGTAAGTAAGTAAGTAAGTAAGTAAGTAAGTAAGTAAGTAAGTAAGTAAGTAAGTAAGTAAGTAAGTAAGTAAGTAAGTAAGTAAGTAAGTAAGTAAGTAAGTAAGTAAGTAAGTAAGTAAGTAAGTAAGTAAGTAAGTAAGTAAGTAAGTAAGTAAGTAAGTAAGTAAGTAAGTAAGTAAGTAAGTAAGTAAGTAAGTAAGTAAGTAAGTAAGTAAGTAAGTAAGTAAGTAAGTAAGTAAGTAAGTAAGTAAGTAAGTAAGTAAGTAAGTAAGTAAGTAAGTAAGTAAGTAAGTAAGTAAGTAAGTAAGTAAGTAAGTAAGTAAGTAAGTAAGTAAGTAAGTAAGTAAGTAAGTAAGTAAGTAAGTAAGTAAGTAAGTAAGTAAGTAAGTAAGTTTCAAGATGTTCGATGTTTTTGAACGGGTAGTATTATAGTCAACTCTACTAACGTTGATGGGAAGATACATTTTCAAGATGTTCGATGTTTTTGAACGGGTAGTATTATAGTCCACTAGACAGCTGATTTATGATGAATAATTATATTATATAGTCTGATTTTAACGGTAACATTGGCGTATGAAGGAGGCTCCTTTTTCCTTTTATATTATCCTTGAAATGCAAAATTTCCAAAAACCTTGTATATACGTCGACGCGCAATTTAAAAAGGAACATACCTGTCAAATTTCATGAAAATCTATTACCGCGTTTCGCCGTAAATGCGCAACATAAAAATATATAAACATTTAAATATCAGAGAAATGCCAAACCGTCGACTTGAATCTTAGACCTCACTTCGCTCGGTCAATTAGAACTTATAGGAATTATATATTCAATGTTGTGTGCAACTTAAGACCCCTTAGTGCCGTTTGCACGGCAAATCAATTTAAACAGTATTAAACCAATATTATGTCTAGTTTGTTATAATGTCGTTCATTTTTTGAGATTAAACCACTAGCTGATTCAATTTGGTTCAAGCTTTTACAGTACAAACCGCCCTAACGCATATAATGAACGGTGGAAGAAAGCATAGTCAAGAAACACTTGGCAAATACGAACGCTAGTTTTCGACTACGAATTCTGCATGAGACTTAAAAGTACTCGTGGAAAAAAGAAGATGAAACTTGAGAAATGAGTAGAATAATATAATCTTAGCAGTATATGTTTACCTCTAGTCCTGCTTGTCGTTCAGCTATGAATTCCCGGTCAAAATTTCCAATGAATTTCTTTGGTGGAAGTTGAATGTTGAGAGTGGAGCCCTGAAGTGCATTGTGTAGAGCAACAAAGTCATTATAACGTTTAAAAACATTCCACGACTTGTTATTACCTGGACCTCTCTCAACCTTTATTACGTATTCCTGAAATAAAAGAATGAGAAAATACGATCTTAATACCTTAAAGGTGTATGGTCTGCATTGAATTCTAGAGTATAATCAAAATTGATCATGAATGAGTCGAGAAACAAAATCTGGAAAGAGATTTTGAAACACGTTCGACTTGTCTATAGCTGCTCACACTTACACACAACATAACCAGCAAGTGCACGCGCTCAGTGTGAGTGTTCCTATTGCTCTTGCCAGATTTGTTTTTCATCTACGCGCTTGGCCATGCATGACACGCGTGCACTTGCACTTAAGTGCATCCAATGTAGTTTCTTACACTTAGGTAGGTTTAGAATCCTCAAAGGTCAAAGTGGTCTTTTCTTATATATGTCACCACTTGAAAGATCTAAAACATTTCTCATTAATTAGATAAGTAATAGGCCTACAATAACTACCTATTGCATTTAAAAAAAAATGAATTTATAATTTAGTACAAGGTAACTGTTAATAAGATCTTGAGTCAATGTCTGAAGCCTAGTCATAACTTACCTAGGGTACCTACATAAATTGAACGTTTCACCAGTCTGTCTAAAATATTATCAATAATCACAAGCACTTATAATGTAGGTATGATTAATGTACAAGTTGAAAAGTCTATGCACATCAGACATGACTTTTGAAGGCAATATTGTCAGTTCATCATTTTATTTTATGATCTCAGTAGATTGGTATGAATATTTTGATTTCTAATCAACAGGTGATCATGTTACTATTGATGTTACAATAGGAGAATCAGGGCTAGATGTTTCTAAAAATGTCAAGTTGTTTTGAAAATGATATAGGCTAAGGTTCTATAAGGTTCTAAGGCTCTACTTTCTAAATAGGATACAATGATTCTAAAACTCTATTTGAATTTATAAAGCTCATTTTGATCATAGCATTGTTGCTGTATGCCAAGCACTTCTTTAAGCATTGATGAAATGAACATTCAACAAAATTAAATTGCATGTAAGCTATACTATTTGGGGTTTTTTTCAAGTATTGGAGAACAGAAATTTTATTTTCAAAACATTGTGTAGAAGAAGTCGATGTCAATCATTGTTGAAGACTATTCAAATGAATACCCTAGTGACAGTACATTGTTAATTGAAGGGATTGATTTATAGAATAGATTATAATTATTGATTAACTAGATAAATCATAACCTATATAAAATTTTACTTACCGTATGACCTTGAATATTCTCAGTATTTACAATTGAACAACGCAATACTTGAGTATCATCTAAGTACTCTTTCCTTCTGATATTTTTCTCAAACACTGCCATTGATTACATAAAATGAAACAATAATTCTGGAAGGCATCACAACAGACGTGCTGTAATGCTTTCAGCAGACTTTTATCACTAAGAAATATCATGAATGATAAGTCGCTATTTCGTCTATTGGTCACAATAATAGAAAAAAACTTACTGACTTTCTGACAATTGAAAAAATTAGCAAACAATCAGAATTTTGCAGAATATTCCATTTTCCATTTTGACCAACCATATGACTTGACAGTAGACAGTGTAGTACCAACAGAACATTCTCATTATAAAAAAAACATAGAATAATATGAAACCCATACTTTTTTGTTTTTCCATTAAAAAATTATCACCTATTAATTATTAAAATTTTCTGGTCATCATTTAATTTAAATAAGTATGAAACAGCTGCATTGATCTGATCCCTGTTGTGGAAAACCACAGCCACATCACAATAAAATTGCTTGATTAAAATGTAGTTTGTTTTATATTTCTTTGATAAGTAGTTGAGGTATGGCAGGATGGCAGCAGCGATAAAGCATATAGTGAGGTCCACGATATAATGGCAGTGGATAAAGATAGAAGAATAGCGATGCCGATTCTCAGCATTAATTAATTATATTTCTACACTGTCAAAAACATAATTGGCATCGTTGGGGACCTAGAAAAGGATAGTACCACCGGCTTTATCAAATGATAGAGAAGGATAGCAAAACCAAAGTTGATCAAATACTGTCATTATAACGTGGACCTCACTATAGGCCTACCGGTACCAATGAACAAACGGACAATAGAATCTAAACTCCAGAGTAGGAACTCAATATTAAGTTTAAAAAAAATATTAAAAGGGCGAAGTGAGTTCCTACTTTTGAGTTGAGGTTCAAGTTGTTCGTCTGTTCATTTTTTGTATGTTCGATAGCTTACAATAAATGCTTTCAACGATGAACTTTAATGAATAAATAATATTTTCATGGATAGAAATAATTTGAAATCAATACCAAAGTAGAAAATATTTTTCTTGTTATTACAGAGATGTATCGTATTATTCTAGTGATTCACTAAAAACTCTTCATCAATGTTCACCATTCCTAAAAAAAAGGCAGATTGCTCAGCCGCCGTCCATCAGCCCTTCCACAAGATGACGATGCAGGAAACGTTGAAACGTCATAACTGTTTTCACCAATGTATTACGTTTTTTACCTACTGCTAGTTCATATTGTACAAGAACTGCTGCAAGATAGAAAAAAATACAAGAGAATATGGTGGTTGGGTGGTCAGAGCCATAACAAAAACGGACCTTTCAAGTTGAAACAGTAAAATCAAAATAGTCTCTGCGCTCAGCATCAACCCAGTGATTATTTAAATGATAAATTACACACCACATATTCTTTATTCAATAGAATAGCATGAAGAGATTCAGCGGATAATGACGAAAGGCAAACAAGTGGATAAATTATGAAATAAAAGCACATTTATGCTGTATTTTCTAGTGTTTAATTTATTGAAAGAAATTATATACAATTTAAAACTTATTCACATCAAATTTTGATAATTCAGGATGATTACTACGCTACACGTTACAGAATACTTTAGTCAGAAAATTGTAAATGGAAAGAATTGCCTAATTTGAACAAATATGAACCAGAATTCACAGACAGTGTTCTTAAGAATGGAGTATAGTTGACTACGCAGATAAATACCTATACATCAATCATTTTACAATAAAATATATGTTACATTATTTGTTATTCTATGAAGTAATTTCGGTAAGAAAAATAAATATAACAGTTTTTCTATTATTTGATTTATTTAATGTACACATTTTAATAGCAAATAGTGTCGCTGCAAGCTTTAATATTTGGATATATAATAGATTGGCCTCTTATTAATTTGATTCTAATATCAATCAATAATATCATTTGATTGGCCTCTTATAAACTGACAATAATATTTGTCACACTATTACATAATAATATACTAATGTGTTCGGAGAGAACTAATATGAGTATCTCATCCAATATTGTCCGAAGTGATAAGTTATATTTGATATTTTGAATGAACATTATATTGTATAAATGTATTAGTACGTCTAAATTGATAACAGACATTTTCTCACCCATTGAAGATTGATTGATTTGAATTTAAATAGTATAATGATAGATTGTTCAAGCTTACAAAAGTGAAGTTAGGAACTAGTATTTTCCTAGCATGGCTGAGTCATAAACATTTATTAAAATTAGATTTCAAAATCTATGCTTGATGTGAGAAATATTCTTCTCTTAGCAGATATAGTCAAGTGTGAGTGTAATATTGGCCTACTCTACCTTCTATCACTTCCTTACAATTCAAAATAAAATGTTATTCATGGCAATAAAAAAATCCAGAAAACAATAAAAATATAAAGTTGAAATCGTCTTGAATAAAAGTAAAAAGTTCAAAATCAGATACATGCCATTTCCCAAATAAAACATATTTGCAATGTATACTGCAATAATAAAATAAATAAAAAACAATCACATTTAGAGCCGAATAATTTGAAACTATATACAAAAATTTAGCTAAAAAATTTTCTCTCATGGAAACAATGAATAACAAAAATAATCAATATTGTTTCATGATATATTGATATTGTTGTATAAATAAAATTTATTAATATCAAGTACCGATAATAATTATCCACAATGAAAAATGTCCTATTCTTGCTGTAATGCATTATTAGACTATCTAAGCCCTACGTAGATACTCGCTAGATTTTCAACAAATGTAATGATAGATTTTTGTCACTTGTGCAAGTGGAATTGGCACCAATAGGTTTCATAGCTTGACGTGTCGTCAATCCACTTCACTATTGCACGTTGCCTTCAGTATCAGTACTGTTTGCATCAGTACTGTTAGCATCTGTACTGCTGGCATCGGTGCTGCTAGATTCCTCGTCATTTGTTTGCGAATTATCTGAAATAACAAAAATCTAATGTTATTTTTGCATTTTTAATCGCCGCTTTTTTAATTTCCTTGCCTAGGTAAGGATAGTATTGCTTTCCGAAAAAAATTAAGGTACCCTAATTTGTAAATTTCTATACGTTTCAAGTTACCCTGAGTCCAAAAAAGTGGTTTTTGGGTATTGGTCTGTATGTGTGTGTGTGTGTGTGTGTGTGTGTGTGTGTGTGTGTGTGTGTGTGTGTGTGTGTGTGTTTGTGTGTATGAGTGTATGTGCGTCTGTGTACACGATATCTCATCTCCCAATTAACGGAATGACATGAAATTTGGAACTGAAGGTCCTTACAATATAAGGATCCGATACGAACAATTTCGATCAAATTCAATAAAATATGACGGCTAAAGTGTTTTCAAAAACAGGGTTTTCGAAATTTTCTCGAAAATGGCTCCAACGATTTTGATCAAATTCATACCTCAATTAGTCATTGATAAGTTCTATCAACTGCCATAAGTCCCATATCTGTAAAAATTTCAGGAGCTCCGCCCCATCTAGGCAAAGTTTGATTTTAGATTCCCAATTATCAGGCTACAGATACAATTTAAACAAAAAATTTCAAGTGGAAAATATTCAGCATGAAAATCTCTACAATTAATGTTCAGTAACATTTTCACCTAAAATTGAAAATAAGCTCAAAATTCGAGAAAATGTGATTATTTCAATTGCAAACTGTTGACAACTGTTGATTCTATTAAATAATCATTCACTATGAAGAGATAGCAGAGCTCGTGTGTCTATAGCATTATTGTCCTGTCACCAGCTGGCTCTTTGTATAGTAGTAGACTTGAGATGCGCGGGAACATTAGCGTCAGGTGATCAATTTTCATAACGGCAAGGAAAGTTGTGTGAGTGCGCCACACCAGATTTTTTCCATAAATTATAATGTACGTCAGAGTTTACTATAGCCGAGAATGGAATATATACCAATATAGGCTACTTAGATTGAGAGATAGATCTCACCACTACTAACATTCAACTTAGAAAGTATGGGGTGTTTCAAAAAGAATGACCCTATTTCAAACAGTTATATTTATTTAAAAAATGGTTTACACAATCCAATTATAAATAAAATTACTCACAGAAGTGTCAAGTTTATGATTATGTATTATAAGTGTTCTATGAGTCCTCCTTTTGAGGCTCGGACGACATCTAGACGGTAGCCAAATTCATCTCAGACTGTTCTCAAGATGTCTTCTCGGACTGCAGCTACTGCATCAGTTATATTTTAGCTCCTCAATATCAAGTGCTAAGGGAGGAACATAAACACGATCTTAAACGTTGTTTCTCCCTTAGCACTAAATATTGAGGAGCTAAAAGCCAGAGTAACTGATGCAGTAGCTACAGTCAGAAGACAAACATCTTACGTACAGTCTGGGATGAATTTGGCTACCGTCTAGATGTCGCCCGAGCCTTAAAAGAAGGACATATAGAACACTTATAATACATCATCATAAACTTGACACTTCTTTGAGTAATTTTATATATAATTGGATTATGTACAACATTTTTTTACATAAATATAACTGCTTAAAATTGGGTCATTCTTTTTGAAACACCCGTATATTGAATCTTGAAAATAAATATATCAAGCGACTTGTGGTATGGAGTCAAAGTTATTTACGTTGAACGTAATAAATTATACAGCTAACTTCACTGTAGGTTACATGATAATCTTGAGTCACTAGCGTATTTCGGATGAGCACTTGAACCGTTGGTCCCGGCTGCATAAAACAGTCGTTAAGTCATTCCAGTGGTCCTGAGATTGTTCCTAAGGCCAGACCTGAGCCAACCAAGTAACTAGATATATTCATTCATTTTCAAGATCAGCCTACATTAACTCCCAAATCTATTAATTTAGAAGGAGACTTTAATAGATTTTTAGAACCAAAAAGTTACATTTTTAGACAAAATGAATCAGAAAAACTCACAGAAGGCAGTTCCAGTTACGATAGAATAGAATGACTTATTTATTTGTTGACTTGGCGAAGTTTGGACAGTAATGTCCTCTCTACCACTTAACCACGTCGTAAGCAGAAATTACAGATACAATACAAAATATACACAAATAATAAATAAATGTAAACAAAAAATGACAATAAATTGTAATAAATATTATGATAATTCAATATCAGTTGGTGAGAAAAATGCAGTATCATTGAAAATTTTGGTACACAATATTATTAGTTCATATTTAAAATATTAATAACATGTCATTTAGGTATCTTTGAATTAATTAAAAGTTAGTTTCAGTTAAGATATTGGAAGCTAGGAAAATTGTCTCTAATATTTTTTATTAACTCAGGCCAAAGAGAACTTGTTTACCTCGATTTGGTGGACTCTTTGTCAAACAGGTGTTGTAGGATCCACATTTGGAGCACTTCAATCCCACAACATGAAATTTGATATTTGTTTCCTGGAAGCAAAGAATATTGCATGGAAAAGATCAAAATTATAAGTAAATATTTTCAGGACAATAAATTTACAAAAGAAATTGAAATTGAATTATTTAGCTGGATGTATCTTTTCAGAGTCAGCCAGTCAGGTCACTCAGCATTATTCAATGACGTGACAGCATGCATATAATTTGACTTACCGATTTAATATCATCAAGGCGGAGTCTACTTTCACCCTGATGTCGAAATATTATAGCTTCTGTTCTCTTGATAACGCTTTTCAAAAGTTAGCACAATCTGAATGATATTATATTTCATCCAAAAATAAATTTGAATTTCTTCTATATTATCCAGCTTAAACCGTGAAATAGTGCAGTGTCGATAATTTGTTTGTCGATTATTATTTATTTATTAGGTTAGCACAAACAAAACAATGATCGGAAAAGAAAAAAACAGGCTATTGCCCAAAACTTCTTCAATTTCCTAATTAGTTTCAAATTGTCTATATATTATGCATAGGTTATGTCTAAATTATATTGAATGAGTAATTATGAAAAACATAACTTTTATTCAATTTCTACTATTCATGATAAGAATATTGCTGTATCTGAGAGATATTATGCTTTACTACAGAGCCTAATAATTAGAATAATCGAGTCCTAAGGACGTAATCTTAAAAAAATATTTATTTCGAAATTAGAAATCGTTCGTTTGTGAAACATACGATTTCCGTGGTAGACATTAGCAATTTTCAGCAATATCAGCAAGGAATCTGCTTGCTTCGGAACTGAAAACTTCGTAGCATGCATTTTAAAACGTAGAAGACTTACCTCATGACAATCTTTGCACAGAATATCGACAAAATAATTACTATATTCGTCAGGCATAAGTGTAGCGGCTACTTCTTCGTCCAAATGTTCCCATAACTGGAAACAAACATTGTTGTTTGAAAATAGAAAAACACTCAGTGTGTATAAAGCCAGTTACACACCCATCTATCTTTGGACGTTCGATTTTTTGCCGTCCTTATGAATTCTATAAGATTAAAGGGAACTTGACAAACATCATCTGTTTAATCTAATTGAATTTACAAGAACGGCAAAAAATCGTACGAACAAAAATCGATGTGTGTGTAACTAGCCCAAAAGTTGTGAAAAGAGGATTATAGGGAACAATAAAGTAATTATAGGAAACAATAAAGTAATTATAGGGAACAATAAAGTAATTATAGGGGACAATAAAGTGATTATAGGGAACAAATGAAGTCGTCTATCAATTTTGGATTCCATCACAAACTGCGATTATTAATTCACTTGAAACTCTATAAATCGACGACTCTAGTGAGGTCCACGTTACAATGGCAATGGAGAAAGAAAGAAAACAGTGTTGCCGATTCTCTGAGTAACTACGGCCTTCTGTAATACATAACTGATTCCGGTATATCTGTTAATTCTTGTTGATAATAACCAATTAGTTTTTATTTGTCAAGAAAAAATATTTTCCAATGATTCAATATGATATAATTTCATAATTGAGAGGAAATACATTTTAATTGATTATATTTCTACATTAATAAAAACCGATCTGGAAACGTTGCTAGGCTAGAAAAGGATAGCGCTTTCTGCTTTCTCGAATGCAATACCAATGTTAATCAAATCAAGTACTGCCATTATAACTTTGTCCTCACT
This sequence comes from Nilaparvata lugens, assembly GCF_014356525.2. Lineage (NCBI taxonomy): Eukaryota > Metazoa > Arthropoda > Insecta > Hemiptera > Delphacidae > Nilaparvata > Nilaparvata lugens. The sequence continues at coordinate 79,924,452 of NC_052505.1, read as the reverse complement.
AGAGCAGTATATTTTATATACTAAAAATAGACTGCTATCCAAGTCGTTAACTTATAAAATATCAATATGTATTTATATTTGTTTGTATATTGCATGCTAGTGAATTAAAATGTATTTCTTTTAATATCCCTCAAATAGCTAATAGCTATAAGGATTAAATATATTATGTATACTGTTTTTATTGAAATTGTATTTTGAAATAAATAAATTGAATTGGATTGAATCGGTGACTATCGGTAAACATTAGACAAAATAGCCCCATATTTATACATACATTTATACATTGGCTACAATGTCATTCTCAACTATGAATGATTGGGGAAGGAACAACAGGCTTAAATCCCAAAACTGTTCCTGTCCCAAATTTAGATAGAAATTTTCCAAAAAATAGTTTATGTTAACACTTCACGATTTTTGTCCAATTTTGAGTCCAAAATATGTATAAGCTAGGAATTTAGAATTTAGGAAAGTTGAAAACCAAATTAAATAAGAATACTTAACTAAATCATCACTAATAACTGAAAAATACTGTATTATAATAATTAAAAATTTTAAAACGTGAAAAGAAACTCAAACTAGAAACACTTTTGACACCATTCCATGTTCCCAGAACGGGCTGATTATAACGTGGACCTCACTATTTATTCATTTTTATAAAAAATGGGTTAAAGAAAGGAGACGGAAAATCTCTCTCTCTTGTTCACTCTAAAGCCTGGGGTGGGCGTTGGCATTCTCTACCACTCTCCTCCACACAACTGTCAGCAGTCTTGGACTACTATCCTCTCACTTCAAATTCTGCCAAGTCCGTTTTGTCATGAAAAAAAAAACACTTGGACTTCAGTTAATGCGCGTGAGACTACGTTAGTAGTACATTCGGTAGCTTTTGAAACTGAATTTTTTTTAAATACAAGAATCCTAGAACTTCATAGAGTTTACATCCAATTCATATAAGAAAACATCAGTAGGTATTTACAATGTTTGTTTTTATACAAATAATTATTGAACCCCTTTTTTGGAGAACTGAATCGACGGTGTAGCCTGGAGGTCCGAAGCATCCCAGCTTGAGTCTGCTGTAACAGTATCAGTAATGGGTTCGATTCCCACCCGGTGTGGCATATTATTATCTGTATCATCCCTCAGGTCATTACTGATGCACAAATCATAGTATAGTCCTAGGTAGCCATCATAAGAAAAAATCGGTGAATGATCGGTGAAAATCGGTACCAATGATTTCCATTATTTACAAAGACAGTTATGTCACGTCTTACACAAATATGTATCATGTTACCTAAGAGCTCAAGTTGGCATTGTATTTTGAAACTATACTTTCCGTTTAGAAAAATATTAATTCTGACTTCACTCCCAGAACATCTAACCTGACAATAATTAAAGCCTAGTTGACAGCTAAACATGTCCGAGGTCTCGTCATCTGTTGTGACTAAACAGCTGAGCTGGCAAAACCAAGACAGCGCTACTGGCCTACACCGTTCACACGGCGCCAATTGTCGCGACAACTGAGATTCCGAGTGTTGGGGGGCTCACTGGGCCCAATTGAATGTCCATAGTCTACTCCCGGAGACAGTTGAATTTCGGGCTAATTGTAGAGACAGTTGGCAAGACAATTGGCCTGAAGTGTTTATACGAAGACAATAATTTCATGCCAGTCAGTTGCCTTATGACAATTGTCTTGCCAATAATTGGCATAGTATAAACTAGGCTTAAAAGACTGCATACCAATAGACTATATACTGAACTCCAAGAAAATGGTAATTTATTATTTAATTATTATTTTCATAAGAAAGCACTGACCGGGAGAGAAAAACTAAGAATACTCCTTGTACTATTTCTCTCCCAAATTTACATTACATAACATTTTAAAAGTCCAAAATAGGGTTATGATGATTTCACATAATAATTTGAAACATTAAAATTTGAAAACCAAGCCCCCTCCAGCCGGAGCGCGATAACGTAGTAACATGCATTTTATTAACATGTATATACTGTACTATAGGCCTACTCCTCATTGATAGAATATTGCTAATGAAATAAAATATTACTATAATGCTAATATCTTCCGTTGTGAGGCACGGATACATACTAGATCTTAAATTGAAAACGAAAAAATATTTAGAGACTAATAGGCTATATTCGAGTGATCTTTTAATGTACGTTTTACATTACAGTTATTAAAAAACAAAGTGTGGAGAGCAAGTGAAAATTAAGATATCAACAATAATAGAAACATACGATGAACAGTTAGTTAGGAAAATACATTTAGATAAGAGGACGAATCTAGGAGAGGATAAGGAAGACTTCATCTAGGATCACCACCACTTCTTATAGTTCTAGAACAATACAATACGAAACATACTATTAAAATACAAAAAAATAATCAATAATAAATAACTAAATATAATCAATCTCATTCAGCAACAAAAATTAAAAAAAAGGAAATTATCGCAATAAGTAATATAATTACAGTATTGGTTTCGAAAATGAATCAATAACATTGTAGATTGATGTAATGCTCTGTCGTTGAAATTGAAGAATATAATTGAAACGCCACTTGGACTGAAAATATAACTTTCTTACTATAGTGAGATCCACGTTATAATGACAGTGGATTGAGATGGGAGAACAGCGTTGCCGATTCTCTGCCTTGATTAATTATCTTTCTACATTGTCAAAAACAGATTTGGCATCGTTGTGGAGCAAGAAAAGGATAGTACTACCTGCTTTGTCGAATAATATACAAGGATAGCAACACCAACGTTGATCAAATACTGTCATTATAACGCGGACCTCACTATATACTATATTATATTATTATTTAAAATGATACATTTTCTTTCATTAACCCCAGAGTCATTTTCATCCCTGCAAAAACACTTAGCGGCGAAACGCCCCTATATTTCAAACTATATAAAATTTATAAATATTCTGACAAAGAATTTTGCAACCGGAATGTTTCTTCTGTTAAATTTTCAAAATTAGTACCTTATTGATGGAAAATTGTCAGCCATCCATAACACTGCTTGTAAAAAAATATAGAGGACCATTGCATAACTTGCTATTCGGAATAAATAGTTTGCACAGGTCCAATGTGTAATGGTCCAACCCTGCAGAGCACAACGTGAAAACATTAATTCACAATAAACTGTTTGAACGATCACCTTTGATGAAAAAAGACCTCGAATAAACTACAATGTTGATTGTTCGAACAGTTTATTGTGAATATATCAATCAAGCAGTCCGTCATTGAAAACAAATTGAAGACTTGAAAACAACTTTTTCAAGTTTTGGAGAATAATTCAAAGTGTGGAAATAACGTAATTGAAGATTAATCTTGACATGAGAGAAATCAAGAGTGTAATACGTTACTTATAACAGGACAAACCCTTATACATAGTTTCTAATTGAGGCTCACATTACATTAGGCCACCAGCAGGTCCAAGTGCCCAAGTTGCATTACTTCTCATTACGTTCATTACACTAGGGCTACAAGCCCAGCCACCAATCCTAGTGTCCTCTACACACGGCCGCCATTAGTTGCTTTCTGGTGAACCTCTGGCGGCCAAGACTGGTGGTCTAATGTAATAAGATCATTAATCTCTGCACACATTACCACTACAAGTCTACCAGGTCTATGGAAGAGGTCAAGGACCACTGAAAGCTACCACATGTTGATTCAATATCACACTTCAGTATCTAAATGTATATTTTTTAATTTGTGTATAATTTAAAAAAAATTTAAATGGTACTAGTTATCTTCAATAATTGAATAATCAAGTAGCCCTATTAAAATACTTTATCATGAATTTGTTCATTGGAATTGGGATAAATTCTTCAAAACGAGTTACACATCAGTTCAATTTCTTCTCAACTTTACAAAAATGGAGTCAATTACACTTACACTCATGATAATATATCATTTAGATCAAATTTGCTTTTGTTCTTCTACCAGTTCCAGCACCATGTGATCCCTCAGCTGCAATCATGTCATTCATTTCAATAGGGCTGGCTGTATTTGAAAATTTTACGGAATATTATTGCTATAGAGAGGTCTACGTTATAATGGAAGTATTTGATGAGCATTATTGATATTGCTATACTTGACCATCATTCGCCAAAGCAAATAGCGCTATCCTTTTCTAACTCCGCAACGTTGCCAGATCGTTTTTAACAATGTGGAAATATACCGGGTGATTACAAATGAAATAGACAACTTCAATAGCCTGTACAAAATTAAACTGGTGTATTTCAACATAGTAAGTGATATAGGTTTGTAGGGAATTTCTTAAAGTTTATGTTGGTAGAACTGTTGCTGGCTATTGTTGGCTGCTCCGTGTTACAACAGCCTGTTTAGTTTAGCAATATGGCCGCTACTCAAGTGGAGAAAGCTTATTGTGTTCTTGAATTAGCCAAAACAAACTCTGTTACTGTTGTGCAGCGTCATTTCAGAACAAAATACGGTAAACCACCACCAACAAGGCAATCAATTTATGACTGGTATGAACGTTTTGAAAGCAGTGGATGTGTGTGTGTGTAAGAAGAAGAGTACTGGAAGACCTTCTGTTACAGAAGAAAAAATTGATAGTGTTCGTGATGTTTTTGTACGAAGTCCAGGAAAATCGACTAGATCAGCGAGTTTAGAATTGAAAATTCCTCAACCTACTGTGTGGAAAATTCTGCGGAAACGTTTGAAAATGACACCTTATAAATTGCAGTTAGTACAAAGTTTAAATGACAATGATAAAGTTGTACGTAAAAATTTTTGTCAAGAGATGCAACATTGTCTTGAAAATGAAGACACATTGTTTAATCGCCTAATTTTCAGTGATGAATGCACTTTTCACATTAGTGGAAAAGTTAACAGACATAATGTACGAGTATGGGGAACAGAAAACCCAAGAGAGACTGTACAGCATATACGCGATTCTCCTAAAGTGAACGTGTTTTGCGCTTTATCTTGTAAAAAGGTTTACGGGCCTTTCTTCTTCCAAGAACCATCAGTAACCGGAAGAATTTATCTGGACATGTTAACCGAATGGTTAATGCCTCAACTCCATGAAGATAGTTGTAACTTCATTTTTGTACAAGATGGAGCTCCGCCTCACTGGTACTCAGACGTCAGAGGGTATCTGAATGAACATCTTCCTAGACGATGGATCGGCCGTGCAAGAGAGGAAAACGTTGTGTTTCAGCCGTGGCCACCTCGTAGTCCGGACCTAACGCCCTACAACTTTTTCTTGTGGGGCTATGTAAAAGACAGAGTTTTCGTACCCCCGCTTCCTGTTGATATCGATGATCTCAAACAACGAATCACAAATGCTCTTGCTACAGTTAACCGTGAGATGCTTAGTCGTGTGTGGTCAGAATTTGACTACCGTGTTGATATCTGTCGTGTTGCAAATGGTGCACACATTGAACATCTGTAAATTTTCAATAAAAACTTCAAGAATTCTTCTATGTAATCATGTAAGTAATGATCTAAACTTTTAAATAATAAATTCTCTACAAGCTATTCAAACTGTCTATTTCATTTGTAATCACCCGGTAATTTATTAGCCTAACAAAATAACTAATCTCAGTTACGAAGATGTATTATTAAATCATTAAAAAATATTTTTTGACGAATAAAAATAATTCCTTATTTTAGCACGAATGAACAATTGCTATTAAATCAGATATACCGGAATCAGCTATCTTCAATAGAAGACAGAGGCAAAGCAGAGAATCGGCAACGCTGTTCTCTCATCTTTCTCCACTGCTACTATAACGTGGTCCTCACTAAAGTATTATTTTCGTTTCCTTTGAGACACGACTAATTTCGGGTTTTTGTAAACAATTTCACATGGAAACATGTGCTGCTGTGCCATGGAAAAATGAAGCTTAACCAAATAAATACAATAGGTACTTACCCCCGACATATCCAACAGGGACTTTTGACAGATGGGGCAAGCATAATGCCCGGATTGCACGAGTTCTCGGTAACAGGTTCTGTGCATCAGATGGCCGCACTCTGGGATGTGACTCGAAATGCGCGACGTGTGAATGTCCTCCAAGCATATGGGACATGGACTTCGAGACACATTCTCCACACACTGTTCAACAAAAGTACAATTATTATTTGGGCAATTGAATAAAAACTAGAATCTAGTGATCTGGGGTGATCCGTGGTCTAGTGGCAGCATAGAGATCCCGGGATCAAACCCTCTCATTACCAAAAGTTTTTTAACCAGATCACTCCCGTGTTATCGGATGGGCACGTTAAATTGTCGGTCCCGGCTGAAGTATGACAGTCGTAAGGCCCATTGACGGCTTAAATTATATATTCAGGCGGTGGGACCTTCCCACAAGGGACTCCCCACCAACAAAAGCCATACGAATTTACTTTACTCTAGTGACCTGCATCATTAGTTCTAGCTATACAAATAAGATTTTATAGCTGACTGGAATCCAAGCATTTGCTTGAAAATTACTTAGAACTAGCAATTGCTAACTTTCATTCAATCGACCTATTATTTACAAATTACTGTATCTCGTGGACATCTAATTTACAGTTGTTGTACCCAATTTTATCTAGTTAAAACTTCAAATACCAATAAGTTAATTATTAAGTTATTACCTTATTAGTAATCAAATACTCTTAACTTATTTATGAAATGGGGAGGGGGGCCACTTGAGCCAATTCCTCTGAATATGATTCATGAGTTGTAACATCGCTTCCCGGTGGTTCAGCACCCACTAAAGCTGTAGGTCCATTCATCTCTCATTATTATCTGCCTCATAAACCATGCACAAGTCTAGAGCTCATGTGGGCATCACCCTCAGCAAAAAATACCCTTATCACCTTCCTGATAGAAATTAATTTGAGAAAGTAGGTTCATTCATCTCTCATTATGATCCGCCTCATAAACCTTAGTCCTTTCAACTCATGAGGGCATCACCCTCAGCAAAAAAAATCCTTTCATCACCTTCTTGATAGAAATTAATTTGAGAAATATCTTAAAACTTGCAGAATAAAAATATAACATTTTTAGTTCATACTAATGACTAGTTGCTCTCCTTCTGTTGCAGAAAGTGTCGTCCATTATTTACGGAAAACAAGGCACCCTTATATTGCAGCACAGTAATCAAATCAACAACTAGGGCTGTATTTATAAACAATTCTTAAGAATGTCCTTATCCAAGCAAGCTTTGGTTGTCTAGCAACCTACAACAGGGACCCATATTATTCTGATCATTTGATTTTATGTATTATATAATATAAAGTTGAGTGTTTATAACGTTGATATTGCTAAATACGGGATAAGCACTTTTCTAAGTAGATAGTAGGATCAGCTGATTCAAGAAATTTGATCTTTGTTGGTGCAAACCTGCATTAATACATAACGAGTAAATAGTGAACATAGGGTCACTTTCTCTAGAAACAGTTGAACTAAAACTCTAGTTTAAACCATCAGCAAACTCAATTAAAACACATTATAATGAATGCGATTATACATTGATTAAACGAGTTTAATAGTTGAACCAATTTTGGAGAAAGCGAACCTCAAGCTCATATGCACCTTCTAGATTAAAACTGAGATTGATCAGCTATTGGTTTAAACTGGGAATCCAACACATTACAATAAACGCAACCTTATCTTCATGTAAACCACGATTGGCGATAAACGAACACGGTTCATATGACCCTTAGTGCCATTTGCACAATGACAGTTTAAACTAAGTTTCATTTTAAATCCATATAAAGTCTTCTTTGTTATAATGTGTTTCATTTTGAGTTTAAGCCAGCAACTGATCAGATTCAGTTTAAGCTTTGACTACGCAAACGGCCCTGAATCACTGATTGGATACTAAACCATTACTTACTTTGTGATTGTTCTGTAATGTTATAGGGAGGCACATGTTGCACTTCAGACAGTGGAAGTACTTTTCTTTACCGCCAATTCTGCATATGCCACAGCCTTCGCAGTGCCACTGCTGCTTGTCTTCATCGTCAAAAAGTTTACATGTCAAGCAAACGTACTGAAAAAGATGGGTGGTTTCATTCAATAAGTTCATGAATAAATAAGACGAGAACAACATTATAAAAATAAGAGTTGATGCTTCATTCCAAAGTATCTTAAGGTGCGTACAGACTTTCGCTCTGCTCCGCAACCGAACGTCACTCCAGCAGAGCGATTGATGATCGACCGGCGAGCAAGAGTCGTTCGACCGGGGAACGCGAGAAGATCTAACATCTTCCATAACGTTCATGATGGGTGCGTGGGCGGTGCGACTGTGGTTCGATGGTGGTACGAGGGCGGTACGAGGGAAGAGCGTGCTCGGTGCTGGTTGGAAGCGCGAATATGTGTTCGCAGCTATACGTTGGAACTTAGGGTGGCCATTAACGACAGGACAAGTGAGTGGAATATGTGAGAGCTCATGTTTGTCATACATGTTTTGTCATCAGCGAAAACCCGTTTTCTGACAGCAGCTTCCAACTTAAAATAAATAATTCGACCAAGTCCAATGTGTGTTTTTATTTCATTATAAGATAAATAACCAATATGAATAGATAAACCACTAAGAAATTACAGATTATAATAGAATAGTAACTATTCTGACTTTATCTTAACTGTTAAGATCAGGAACTGAGCACAATGTATAGATCATGCATCACAAGAAGATGTAGGTTATTTTGGCTATATTACCCCACTTCATTTTGGTAACTTGGAATCATCCAAAGCGAAAAACTTTGAAAAATTCACCACTAAGAAATTTTCAAACACGGGGTTGTGCACAAGAGATCTTCTTCATCTTCTGGCATTACAGCTCGATGTGAGCTTTAGCCTCTCGCACTAGAGCCCTCCACACATCACGGTCACATGCCCATCCTCCGGAGATCATCCTCCACTTCATCTCTCCATCGATTGCGTGGCCTCCCTTGTAGTCTTCTACCCTCCATCCGGGCCTTATAAATTACTTTTGGCATTCGATGGTCCGCCATTCTCTCAACATGACCAGCCCAGCGCAAACTCTGTAGTTTGATGAATCGTACCACATCCTCACCCTTTACTTACTTACTTTTTTTTTCACTTCTTATGTCTTCTCCGCAGTCTGCTTGACCGGGGAATCGTCTTTTTCGTCCCATCGTGGGGGTGTCGGTGTTCACTTTTATTTAAGGTGTGAGAAGGTGTGGTCATCAATGAATTCTGCAATGCTATAGTATGGTCTGTCCATCAGGTATTGTTTTAGTCTTCTTGTGAAGGTGTTGTCATTCACTAGGGATTTTATGTTGCCAGGAAGCAGGTTAAACAGGTATGCCCCCGAATAGGCCGGAGATCTACTATACTTCTTAAGTCGATGCTGGGGGAGGCTTATGTCATCCACGTTGCGTGTTCTATAACTGTGCTTATCTCGTCTTAAAGCCGGACTTTGGTTTACCACTAGGATGATGGATTCCAGGATGTATATTGAGATCACTGTGAGGATACCTGTCTGCTTTAAGAGTGGTTTACAGTGTTCTATGTAGTTTTCTCTTAGTAGGATTCGCACTGCCCTTTTTTGTATCCTTAATATTCTCTCGAGATTTCCCTGTGCTGATGATCCCCATGCGACGATGCCATATCTCAGGTGTGACATAAATAATGAGTGATATGCGATTAGTGCTGTCCTCTCATCAGCAATATTTCTGATTCTGCGGATGACATATGTAGCAGAGGAGAGATTTTTACACAAATAGTCCGTGTGTTGCCTCCAGGTCAGATGGTTGTCGATAATTACACCAAGGAACTTAGTGCTTTCCACTGTTTTTATATTACTGTTTTGTGGTTCATCCTGGGTTTGGTTTGTTGGGGTGAAGTTCATGTGTACTGTTTTTTCATTATTTATGGCCAGTTTCATTCTATTGCAGATTGAGGTAGCTTCAGTAAGAGTTGATTCAACTATATTGTTTCGATTTTCCTTTCTGTTTGTGGGAAGTAGTATAGTTGAGTCGTCTGCAAATAGGATACACTTTTTGTTTTCTTGTAATTCATCCGGAAGATCATTTATGTATATAAGAAAGAGCAGCGGTCCCAGGATTGACCCTTGTGGTACTCCTCTTTTGACTGATCGTGCTGTTGATTTGAAAGTGATTATCTGATTTTGTCTTTGGAAATCCAGCTCTACATATTGTTTTCTATGTTGGAGGTAGTCTTCAATCCACTTGAGTGCTCTGCCTTGAATTCTCATTTTTATTAGTTTTGTTTTGAGTATGTTCCAATCGAGTACATCAAAAGCCTTCCGGAGATCGACAAACAGTCCTGATGCATATTTTCTATCCTCCCATATCTTACACACCTCATCACAGAGTTTGGAAATCGCTGTGGCTGTACTATGATTTTTTCGGAATCCATGCTGGCTCGTAGACAACAGCCCGTTCGTCTCCAGATATGAAATCAATTGATTGTATGCTGCCCGCTCTATAATCTTGGATACAATGGGAAGGTTTGCTATGGGTCTGTAGTTTTTTGGATCAGTATGGTCACCTGTTTTGAATTTGGGGTAGATCTTGGCTATTTTTAAGCTATGTGGAAATACTGCTTGTTCAAATGATGAGTTTACTATGTGCAACAGTGGGTTTCTAATTTCGTCCTCACAGTACCTTAGAATTTTCCCTGTAATTTCGTCATGACCTGAGGAGTTGTTTGGTTTTAGTCTCATAAGAATCTTGGTTAATTCTGTGTGAGTAACTGCATCAAAGTGGTCGAATATTTGAGCATTCTCTGTCAATTCCAGATTATTGGGAGTATTATTATGTCCATTCAGTTCTTTTATTGGCTGCATGAAGCCAGCGTTCAAGATGTTGCAAATTTGATAGGGATCTGTAATTTTTTGATCTCGCACAGTTAGGTAGAGGTTCTCATTTCTGACATTTTTGGATTTTTTTCTTTCCTCATTTATCGTTCTCCACAAGACTTTGGTTTTATTTTCTGCCTGTTGTATTTTCATTTTCAATTCGAGTTGCTTTTTGTTTTTTACATCCAGGTCATAAGCTTTTTTCATTGTCAAATGCTGTTCCTTGTCTTCCATACGGCCTGTGAGCATATACTTATCATATGCTTGCATTGTAGCATCTTTTAGTTTTGTGGTTTCTTCATCCCAAAAATTTTGTTTTTTGGTATGTTAATCTTCTTGGATTCTCTTGGCATGGTTTCATCTATGCTTAATCGCATTATTCTTTGAAATTTTTTGTATTTGTCTTCCACTGAATGAGTCGTAGTTACTGGTTTCCAATTTACAAGGCCTAGTTGCTGTTTTAGTTTGTTTAAATTTGCTTTTGAATAATTTCTGGCATACTTATAAGTGGCTGTTTGATGTTCGACTTTATATTTTATGTCACATAGTATTGAGTGATGATCTGAAATTAAATTTGGGTATGCTATTGCTTTTACTTTTTTAATAGGTATATTAAGGTAGCACCCATCTATACTTGTGGCTGTTGTCTGGGTTTTTCTAGTAACCGGTATGTCATATATGTAGCAGCCGTGCTGTTTTAGCAAATTGTTTAAATCTTTATAGGTTTGTTTATCTGTTTTCAGTATGTCTATATTTGTATCTCCTAGTAGTACTATGTGGCATTTCTTTCCTGAGTATTTTTGCAGTACACATTCCAACCTATTCAAGTATTCCACCTCTGTTCTAGGATCAGGTGATCTATAGGAACCTACTAATATCAGATTCTGTTTCTTGAGTTGGACTTCGGCTGCTATCGTCTCAAAGATCCTCTCTGTTGGCTTCTGAAGTCCTTCGAACACGATCTCTTTTATTCTTGTGGTTAAGGTGTCTTTTTTGTACAGTGCTATGCCTCCCCACATATATACAGTTCGACAGAATTTGGTAACGAGTGTGTAGCCAGGAATATGTGTGCTCAATAGCTCATCTAGTTGTAGGCCGTGTTCCGAGAGTATGAGAATGTCCGGAGTGTGAAGACTTATTTCCATCAATAGTCTGTCAATCTTATTTTGTAGGCCTCTCTGAATATTAAGATGATAGATTTTCAGTGTATCTGTTTTTTGTGTCTATTCTGTTGTATGTCCTGATTTGTTTGCTCCTGATCCGTAGTACCGGCTGTGATGTGTTGACCTGGATGTGTTGTAGTTTTCTGTTTGTCTAGTTTGGATGAGGGGGTGAGGCTGTCTCGTAGTTTGGGTGCCGTGTGCCGCCCTCCGCCACCTCTCCAACATCAAGTGCGCCCATCAATCTTTTGGCCAGAATCGTAGATCCTTCTATGTTAAGGTGAACTCCATCCCAATTTAGGTGATTTTTAGTGAGGTGCTGAGTGTTGTCTATATAAGTAGCGTTCAGCTGCCAGCACATAAATTTCAGTGCCTTGTTGGTTTCCTGTATAAATCTCTCATTTATGTCCTCACGCAGTGGGATGGATGATACATACCATTTTATGTGTGGAAAACGCTTGTTGTTTGCTTCTATGGTGAGCCATAGAGGTCTCATCACGTGATTTGGGGTTTTTGACCCAAGTAAGTTATTTGAGCCTATGTTTAATACTACCTTAGTTGGCAAATTGGATTTGTTTTTTAGAACCCTGCTGACATCCTGGATTTTTCCACCTGGGATGACCTCTATATTTATGTCCTGTTCACTATTTTTCTGTATAATACTAGTTGCATGTTTCAGCAAAGAGTCTCCTATTATCAGTGGTGCATCACTCTTCTGCTTCTCAGACAGCTGTGAGTTATCGTCAGGCTGTGTTAATGGTACCCTCTCTCCTGTTTTTGCATCAGGTGTATCATGTTTGGTGTATGTCTTGGGGTCGGTTTGTCCTTTGTTTGTCTGGATTTTATTTTTTGTCAAAACACCTTTCGTATTAGCTGATGGGCAGGGATTTTTTCCGGTAAAACTTGTGTGGACGGGTGAGCAATGTAAATCTGTGTTGTTCCGGTTATTCTCTCCAGTAATTCTCTCAGTGGATTCAGCGTCATTTAACAGGCGAATTGTGTCCTCTTCAGCTTTCTTCCTGATGGGGCATGTTGGCTCGGGATAGATGCCCTGGGTGAATTCAAATATGATATTTTCCAGTTTATAAACCACGTCTGCCTTCCTAGCAAGTGAATCTGAAATTCTGTCCCTGTCGGATCTAAGTAGTCGAATTTCATCGTTAAGTTCCTTTATGTCAGCTAATAAAATCTTTATTACTCCGTCCAATTGATTAGATTGACTTAGCCTAGTTTGATTTGTTTTAGCTGTGAGTTTACAGTGTGTACAAGAATTAGATTCTTCGTTTGTCGATTGGTTGCTTCTATTCAGCATTGTTGAGATCTGCATAGCCTCGTTGTTTATGAGATTACTACAACTCTCACATAGCCATGGTTGCTCGGTGCATCGTCCCGCCTTCATCAAGTCATATTTTAGGTCGCTAATGCCTACACATTTTGTGTGGTACCATATGTCCTCATTGCAGTCGCAAGCCACTGCCCTATCCTGGTCACTAACTATTTCTTGACATATATTACATAAAGACTGGTATTGGCTTCTTGCCTGAACATTAATACAGTTATCACTGTAGTTTGACTTATTTTTTCCTATTTCTGGTGACATTTTATCTTGTTGATTCCTCATCCTGTCACTATGGATTCTAAATAATTGAAATTCGATGTCTAGAGGATTAGTTTGTTCTAACCAAGGATTGTTACGCTCCTAAAGGTTGTCACACACCCAGATACGTTTAGCTAGAACCAGCAATAACTAGAATACGTCGGGAGACGTATTCGTCAAAGCTACAATACGCTGGCGCTTGTGTAAACGGAACAGATTTGTAATGTGGATTTAACATTGGAAGAAGATAGGATGGTTATTTCTTGTGAAGACGTTTTTTTATTTTTGTGAAGACGTGCAAAACTTATAATTAATCAATTCGTAAAAAGATGAAGCATACAGTAAAACGACTACCAAATATTTGAATTAAAAAAACAACATTATTATTAATCATAGCGATTTTATATTATATATATATATTCCCGTTTACTATTATCTTTCCATTATTGAAATAAACAAGACACACAACTAAAACAATCTTGTTTATTTCAATAATGGAAAGATAATAGTAAACGGGAATATATATATATAATATAAAATCGCTATGATTAATAATAATGTTGTTTTTTTTAATTCAAATATTTGGTAGTCGTTTTACTGTATGCTTCATCTTTTTACGAATTGATTAATTATAAGTTTTGCACGTCTTCACAAAAATAAAAAAAACGTCTTCACAAGAAATAACCATCCTATCTTCTTCCAATGTTAAATCCACATTACAAATCTGTTCCGTTTACACAAGCGCCAGCGTATTGTAGCTTTGACGAATACGTCTCCCGACGTATTCTAGTTATTGCTGGTTCTAGCTAAACGTATCTGGGTGTGTGACAACCTTTAGGAGCGTAACAATCCTTGGTTTGCACAGCCTAGTTCTTGAGTTCTTGCAAACCTAGCACCACCTGGTTCTTGGGTTCGAATCCTGCCGATGGCATGGACGTGTGATCATCTCAATTGTCTGTAAATTGATTAAATAATAATAATAAATTGATAATAATAAATTTTGACATTGTTGAAAAACAATCTGGCAACGTTGCGGGTTTAGAAAAGTATAGGGCTATCTGATTTGTCGATGATAGGAACACCAATGATAATCAAATAGGTACTGCCATTATAACATGGACCTCATTATAGAAGTTGAAGTTGTTAGTAAGTAAGCGGCGACCTTTGCAATTTAAGGACTCAAATAGTGCTTGTTACTCATTAAATAATACATAGAAAAACTAAAAATAGATGAGCTAATCGATAAGAAATGTTACAATTTAAATTATTGTGAATTGACTAATAGCTAGTTTATGAAGTTAGATGTCAAGTCTATAATAACTGAAAATAGATGAGCTAATCGATAAGAAATTTTCATGAATCATTGTGGATTGACTAATAACTAACTTTAGAAGTTATATGTTAAGTCTATAAAACTGAAAATAGCCTAGATGAGCTAATCGATAAAAGATTTTATGATACTTGTGAATTGACCAATAACTAAATTAATGCGCTAAAGTAAACTCTCTGATACATTTAACGATCGAAAAATATTTTATGTTACGACATTTAGAAGAAATGATCACATTTTCTCAATCTTTCATAAGAATTTTTCTTGTGTTGCACGACAAGAACTATATGAGTTAAACAAATGTTTCATAGAAATATTTCTGTTTGTTTCAGACGCCTTGCTGTAATAAATTTTACACATGTAGATTTTGTCACGATGAAAATGAAGATCACTCCCTCAACCGAAAAGAGGTGACTGAATTGGTGTGTATCGGATGCTCAACAAGGCAGAAAGTCCAACCAAAGTGTGAGAACTGCTCAACGTCATTTGGAAGGGTCAGTATCTTGCAATCATTGAGTAACTTGTTCAATGATTGCAGGATACTGACCCTTCCAAATGATGTTGAGCAGTTCTCACACTTTGGTTGGACTTTCTGCCTTGTTGAGCATCCAATACACACCAATTCAGTCACCTCTTTTCGGTTGAGGGAGTGATCTTCATTTTCATCGTGACAAAATCTACATGTGTAAAATTTATTACAGCAAGGCGTCTGAAACAAATAGAAATATTTCTATGAAACATTTGTTTAACTCATATAGTTCTTGTCGTGCAACACAAGAAAAATTCTTATGAAAGATTGAGAAAATGTGATTATTTCTTCTAAATGTCGTAACATGAAATTATTTTTCGATCGTTAAATGTATCAGAGAGTTTACTTTAGCGCATTAATTTAGTTATTGGTCAATTCACAAGTATCATAAAATCTTTTATCGATTA
The DNA here is from genome assembly GCF_014356525.2 of Nilaparvata lugens. Taxonomy (NCBI): domain Eukaryota; kingdom Metazoa; phylum Arthropoda; class Insecta; order Hemiptera; family Delphacidae; genus Nilaparvata; species Nilaparvata lugens. The sequence goes on along the minus strand of NC_052505.1, from coordinate 79,908,602 downwards.
GCTCATCTATTTTCAGTTATTATAGACTTGACATCTAACTTCATAAACTAGCTATTAGTCAATTCACAATAATTTAAATTGTAACATTTCTTATCGATTAGCTCATCTATTTTTAGTTTTTCTATGTATTATTTAATGAGTAACAAGCCCTATTTGAGTCCTTAAATTGCAAAGGTCACCGCTTACTTACTAACAACTTCAACTTCTTTAATGAGGTCCATGTTATAATGGCAGTATTTGATTAACATTGGTGTTCCTATCATTCGACAAATCAAATAGCCCTATCCTTTTCTAGGTCCGCAACGTTGCTAGATTATTTTTCAACAATGTCGAAATTTATTATTATCAATTTATTATTATTTTATCAATTTACAGTCAATTGATGAGATGATCAAACGTCCATGCCATCGGCAGGATTCGAACACAAGAACCAGACGGTGCTAGGTTTGCAAGAACTCAAGAACTAGGCTGTGCAAACCAAGGTTTGTAACGCACCTAAAGGTTGTCACACACCCTGTCACACACCCAGATACGTTTAGCAAGAACTAGCAATAACTAGAATACGTCGGGAGACGTATTCGTCAAAGCTACACTACGCTGGCGCTTGTGTAAACGGAACAGATTCGTAATGTGGATTTAACATTGGAATAAGATAGGATGGTAATTTCTTGTGAAGACGTTTTTTTTATTTTTGTGAAGACGTGCAAAACTTATAATTAATTCGTAAAAAGATGAAGCCTAGAGTAAAACGACTACCAAATATTTGAATTAAAACGTTTGCATGAGGTCATGTTGAAATAATTCATAAAAATTATATACTAATAATTTATAAAAGTTGGGATTGGGGTCAGATTGGAAAATAACAATAATTATTGATAAATTATACTATCATATCGAAATAGTATATTTCGCACCTAGAGCAAAAATGACATTTTTCCGGCTTGAAATTGGTTTTCAAGGCCGAGGCCATAGGCCGAGGACTTGAAAAAATTGAGAGCCAGAAAAACATTATTGCCCGTGGTGCAAACGATATTTTTCGCCACACTACAGGCATTGCTGACAAAATAAATAAAGAATGCAAAATAAAGAATACTTGTTATCGTACCTATCTCTTGATTTTAGTAGTGGAAGATTTGCAGTCAGGATTTCAGATTCTTTTAAAATTTCACTTGGAATATCATGGGCGTCATCTTCAAGCATTTTTGAAAATTTGGAATGCACTAATCAACAATAAATAATTGAATAAAAATGGTTGCAAAGCGAATGCTGAATTAGTTTGTTTCGAAACTCGTATTGAAATCATGGCGATTTTGATGGAGAAAGTGGACACTCGCCCGATCTAGCGGATGACTTATTAACTACGGACTTCCATGTTAGCGCTAGAAATAGTACCTACGTTTTCCGGTCTAGGCCGGAAAGAAACCCTTTTCTGACATCAGACGAGAGTCGTCTGCAAACAAGGTCTTTCAGATCTACTTAGGGACTGGAAAACAGCTGCTTTCTGTGCAGTAAGGCGAAAATCATATTTTCCATCAATTTCAGTCATTGTCTTTACTATTATAATGCTTGGTGTATTGTATTTTAATTTCAAAATGCTAGCTTCTAATATCTTTGGTAATCAGGGATATTTTTTAACTAGTAGTTCTGTGAACTGTAGACCTTGCGCTCAGTTTGTTACATTGACCTGTTTTTATGTTTTCTCAAAAATTAATATATAATTTATCAATATAAAATGTATAGAAAAAATCCTAAATAAACATAGAGCTTTCTAATATCCTATTGTACCGTGACGTGTCGCCCTGGAATGTGAGTGTGAGCGCTGTTATCAGGTCTGGCTGCCGTCAATACGTCAATACTGTTGTAGCACTCAGTTCTTAATAAATACGGTAGTCATTTCAGACTACTTTATTCTTTTTCTTTTTCCTTGAACATTTTGTCTCTATATGTTGTTTGATTCATACTTGTCGAATAGTGTTTGTAGCGAGAGAATACTTTTGAATAAGAAGAGAGTGACGATTTGCTTATTGTCTAGTAGAGTGAGGTCAAGCGGCATGTAGGCCTCTACGGTAGAGTCAATACTATCGAAAATGTCATCGCTTGTTGAATCAATTATAGATCATTGATCTTCCTATTAGGATTTTAAAAATATTTGTTGAGATTGCGTCATTGTTTCTCTCATGTTTTGTCAATTGACAATGATGCTTAACAATTTAAGGTTTCAATTTATTTTGAATGATTTATGACAACTCATTCAGCCTATTACCAGACATTTAAATTTGATATTCAAATTCTCCTGGTTGTAGATAGGCGTATATGAGATTTTGTTCTAATCTAGCTTTAATGCGTGGATTTTATTTTAAGAATTAACATTTTTACTTCTATTTCAAAGCTCCATCAGATTTAATACCATACTTATAGTTTTAAAAGTGATAAAATTGAATACTGAAGTACGTACGGTACTATACCAACGTAAAATATGTTTTATTTCAACTCAATATTCTTCTGTTTCAATAGGCGCATTAAACATAGAATAAGTACTTAAAGTATTTTCATGCCAAGTGCTTTCCAATTCAATAAGAAATAAGAGGTGAATAGGAGGAAATAAGAGGTTCAAAAAATCTACAAAATTCTACAGCATTGTACAAAAGGGACACTCATTAAAGAAAAAATAACATCGCAACAGCTCATAAAACTGGAAAACAACAACTGTTGAATCAACTGACAGCTGCCAATACAATACGAGATATCAATACAAGTTGAGCATAAAATAAATGTCAAATCTTCTTGATTTTTATGTAATCAAAACATCAATAAGCAAGTAGCCTAATCAAAATTGAATACCGGTATCATATAAAACATTGGAAAAATCTTAGTTTCAAAATTTTTAACCTTTTTCAGAATTTATAATACTGGAAATATAATATTCTGTATGTTGAAATATAGTTTTGATGCAACTGATGTAAAATTTTGAAGTCAATTCAAAATGAAATTGGATGTTCCGTGGACTGAACAAAGTTTATCCAGTGAGATTTTTTGGTATGTAAACTTCTTATCTACATTCAAATTTATTATTCCAAATACTGTACCTAATCAATATTTTTTATAAGTCAAACAGTAAGGTATAATAATGTGATTCTAACAGTTCATATTTCACTATAAAATGTATTCTATTTTTAAAAATTAAATCTAGCACACGTTCATGATACCAGTAGAATGTATGGTATTGTACTGTTAGTACAATATATATTTATATATAAGTACAATAGCAGGTATCGTACCGTAATTTCAGAGTATGGGGGGAAAATTCTCTATCAAACAAGCTTATTTATATAACAGAATAAAAATTCTTACAATCATAAATTTAAAAACTGCTTCTATATTGGTTTTCAGTATTTTTGTATAAAAATTGTAAACGTTTTTTCTATGAAATCTCCAATTTTATTTTCTATAGTGAGATCTACGTTATAATAGCAGCGTTTACTTAGCAATAGTATTGTTATTCTTGTCTATCATTCAACAAAGCGGATAGCGCTATCTCTTTCTTGCTTTGCTCTGTTGTTAGATCGTTTTTTAACAATGTAGAATTAATAATTAACTAGTACCGGTAACAAAATATTTTATCTTATAATTATGAAAATTCATTATAAAATTATTAAAAAATATAATTTCTCGCTTAATAAAATATAATTTATTATTTTAAATGAGAACAAACAGTTAATATTACATGAATAAACCTGTATCATCTACCGTCTATTTGTCAAGACAGAGGATCGGCAACGTTGTTCCCCTATCTTTCTCCACTGCCATATATCGTGAACCTCACTATATGTTATACCATATATACATATTCGTTGATACAATCCAAATTTTGCTGAGAATTTAAGTTAAACATTTTGATTACGGTATTTTTAAAATATAATCAGCATTTTTTTATTTCATACTATTTATATATGAAAGTTACATAGGTACATAAGATACTATTATAAATAATAAAATTATAATATTAGGGTATGTTTTCTTGAACACACTTCTAGTAGTCTAACAAATTAGCAAATCCAAATTAAATCTGAGGTTTTAACGATCCATTAGATTTAATAATTGTCTTAGGAATCGGGTCTGTGTCTATATTCATCGTTTAAACTTTTCATAAGTCTTCTTTAGAAGGTGAAGATACAGAGAAGAATTTCTCTTGATGAATAAGTTAATTATTTCAATTTTGATTGCAATTAAAATGTGATTACATTAATTCATCGTTTAAACTTTTCATAAGTCCACTGTAGAAGGTGAAGAACGGAGAAGAATTTCTCTTGATGAATAATTATTTCAATTATGATTGCAATTCAAATCTGATTACATTAAGACATAGTAGATACTGCACACATTAGGCCTATACTGCAAGTGCAGGCTGCTAGGAAATTGGAGTTAATTACTCCATAGAAGCCAAAGAGCACTGACAAGAGAGAAAGAGAGAGAGTGACCTGCTGCGCACTTAATTTTCACTGAATGTCTGCGGCTGCTCTCTTCCTCAATTAATGTGTCTTCCTAAACTAATGAAGTCATCATCATTCACTCTTCTCTTCATTATGTGTCGTCAAGTTCATGAATTGAGCAGTACATCATAAAATTCGAATAAAAAAATAGCTTCAATTGCAATTATTTAGGCCTACTTGTGCAGGTGTGTTTCGGGAAAGGTTATTATGAAACCCTGGGTATCATTCTTCTATTTTTCATTTATTCTCACAATAAATATAATTTAGTTAAAATATATTATAAATAGAATAAAGTATCTTCATTTTTTTTTATTCTTACGAATAAGTACTTACATGATTAAAATATACTGCTCAACATTTTCCTAAAATTTCTTACAATAAATATAAATTAAATAAATACTGTAACATGAAATACGGTATTTTGGAATTTGATAGACTTTCCAAAATTATTTCGATCTACAACTACTATCTGAACGCCCTTTCAATTTCAAAAGTGTCCCTAATCACTTTCTTGAAGTTAGAGATGATTCAAGCAAGCTCCCTTATTGAGAGATATAATTGAGGAAATTTTTCTGTTGCTCTAAAGTACTTAGCTACCAACTGTTGGATTATTTTTGAATTTGATAGATTTTTCAAAATTATTTCGATCTACAACTACTATCTGAACGCCCTTTCAATTTCAAAAGTGTCCCTAATCACTTTCTTGAACTTAGAGATCATTCAAGCAAGCTCCCTGATTGAGAGATAATTCAGGAAAATTTTTCTGTTGCTCTAAAGTAGGTACCTAATCTAGCTATTAATTGTTGGATCGAGGAATGTTTGTATAATTTGATTATAGCTGAACTTGTTTTTTCGATATTGGATTTGAAATTATTTTTTTCTTATACCGGTATAAGAAATTATATACCTAAGCCTAATTAATCAAGCCTATCTTATTGATAAAGAGAATGATTTTATAAAAATTATCGGATGAAAAATTCAATTGGCATGATAATTTTATAAATATTAGGTTCGTGTCAAAAATGAATTAATTTGCACTAATTTGATAATTTTATGTTGAAAATCCGATTTTCCTTCTAATTTCGACTTTCAAAAAACATTTAAATCTTCTTTTGCCTAGCTCATGATTGCATGATCAGTACAATGTACTGTATCAATTCATTTTGGTACTACCGTACCCAAATTATGTTTTCTGTTACCATACATCCAAATCATCATACCGTACGGTATGTCAAATCTTCTTACACTTATCTGAGCAACTATGAACTCATTCGTCATGCAGAATAAATAAATTGCTCGAATCAGATATCGCAGCATAGCAGGAGCTCACAGAATACTAAAGCGTGAACGAATCATCCACTTAACAAATCGTTATTGAAAATACACTGACCTTGGCATAGTGTTTCAAGAGTAGGCTATCTTGCAGCCTGTATAATCCCTCCTAAAGCTTAGCATAAATGATTTTGCCCTCAATACAACAATTTGAGATTTCAGAGGTTTGACATTATACAGGAAAATAACAGTGCAAATTTGAGTACTTGATCCTCAACTACCCTCCCCCTCACCACCGCCCACACCGGCGTCGAGAGTTTTGAATGATGTGAGTGACACAAGATGGACCAGCTCACAATGTCCAATTTATTGTGTCACTAAATATTGGGTCAATGCCAGCACTGGCTCAGTGCTTCCCCACACTTTATAGCGTCTCATTCAATTTGTGTACAACTTCTGCAGGACTCAGTCCACAAAGGATCTCTTTCAAGTGCACTCTTACAATCTTTGCCGCTTTTCAAAATAATGTGCAATACGATATTACTCCTGTTCCAATCGTGACGTTGCTGTGCAAAATTGCGTTGTGATCGAACTGCGCTTGCAAACTACAAGAATGTGAAGTGACTTTAGGTGCCGAAAATTAAATTCTAAATCTATTTTGTGATAATTGTTGTGATATAAATAAGTGTTGATAAATCATGAGCTGCATTAACATAGAGGTGCAACCCGAGTGGGCCAAGTGCTGCTGTTGTAAATTGTCTGTGTCAAAATCAAGTGGAAGGCTGAAGTAAGTAGGCTTATTAGTGATGAAAGGTGGTCTATTTGCGCTTCTATTACCTGCACTTCAAAATAATTATTTTTCCCAGGGTATAACCTAGGTTTATAAGCTACCTATCTACACAGGAGATTCCTATTACCGTATTGCATTTCAATATTTAAACCAGCATTGATTTTTTTTAAATTCAATTCTATTCACATTTTAAATACCCTAACTTTTTTACTAATAGCCTACAGCAGATATTTCTAACAGGAAAAAATAATTTTATAATACAACTCAAGAAATCTTAGAGTTTGATTCGATAGAAAATGTATTAGATATGGATGAAAAATCACAGACTTGAATAATTGATTCGAAAAAACTTTGAAACAACAGATTAGATGAAATTTATAAATTGAAATGACCAAAGTGAAAAAATCAACCTGCAGCACTCTCAATATTACTTATTAACTTGATTAATATTTATTTGAACAGTGACAAATGATAAGGACTCTGAAAAGCTTCCTGAGACGACTCCTGTGATAATTTGGAATTTATTATCTTTGGTGATTTATCAAATAAGTCTTATATGATACTCATACCTCAATAATGAGTACAGTACGGTATTGAATAAATGATCAAATTTTACTTAATTATAATAATTATTATTTTGTAGGGGAATTATTTCCCTATTCAATATCATATTAACCATATTGCACTAGTTCTACTCTTTAATTTGCGGTTCTTAAAATTACTACGCAACATTCTTAAATAAAATTAAATAGAAGTTTATTACAGGACGAAATAGGTATACAAAATACAGAGGAATACAATTAAAACCATATACATTTTACTGTAATTACAAGCTCAACAGATTCAACATACAATTAAAGGGCTTAAACCTAAATAAAACCACTTGATAGCTAAGAAAAACCAATAATGAGTTTTGAATTACCTTTTTGTATTGTTTCTGGTCATGAGTTCTATTCTTATTTTATTGAAATTTATTGTACGGTAACTTACCTACCTTAGGTGAATTTATTTTGACAGGCATAAAAATATTAGAATCTTGGGTATTAATATTATTTCAACTATATCTCTCGCATGAGTAATATGGAATAAATGCATGGATTAGATAGGAGGAAAAACAGTAATAGAGAAATAGTTTTAAAAAACTTCAAGAAATATGATGTCGTTTTTGCTCAACATCCCCACAAATAAATTGTTCACCTTTTTCATAGATGGTGTGCTGATGAAGATGGGAATTGGAATAGATGTATCAAAGTAATGCTCCTGGTTACTGTGATACTTTTACCAGTAGCCGTGCTAGCCCTCGGAAGAGTGCGTTTTCCTCTAAATAACCAAACAAACAATGGAGAAGGCATTGAAGAAACATTCTTCAGAAAATCAGGTATATTTAAACAAGTCATGTTCGTTTCTAACGTAGAATTCACTTTAATAAGTGATTTATTTGTATTTGTACCTATTGTGAAGTTAAAATATAAACGTCGTTTTGATTAGGTAATCATCAAATTATTTTGAGATGAAAAAATTAAGTATAAAACTCAAGGAGTACCTATTTAATATTACTGTTTCTCTACTCCCTACCTACATGAGTTCACAGATACACTGTAGGTTTATGACAGTTGTATATCACTTTTTGCTATTTCTATAGGAGGTTAAAGACTGTTTTCTACTATTTGTATGTTATGTTTGCTTGTATTATATTGACGCTGTTCCTGATGTAGCCTACCTGTACATGATTATGAATAAAGACTTTTTCAATTCAATTCAGTTTCGTTCATTTGAAAGTCAATCATAGTTAACAATTTCTGTCATTCGCATCAATATGCACGACTACCGTATAGGAACTATGAGGCTCAAACCTTTATTAAAGAACAGAGTTATTAATACAATATAGAAACTAATTATAACTGCATATAATATTAGAGTCACATCATAGTATAGCTTGCAGTTGAACATATAGGCTGTATTAAAACTTTTCAATTCACTACAGTATTTGAATGATTCGTGGCAATAGGTAGGCCTACCCTACTACCACAGCCCTTAGGTAGCCTATTTCTTTTGAAGAACCATGTAAATGAAAGGGTACCTATGACAGTTTGTTGTGAAAACATGAAAATTCTAATTTTGATTTGTAATTAATCAATAAAAGTAATACAACTAGAGGTTTACTGATTGATGACAGTACCAGTAGTGTAGCAACCGACACTCGCTTCACCCGTTGTTGGTTTTTCAAGTGTTTGTAACAATTTAAAATGTTCTCTTTAAAGTTTTTTAGATATAAATTAATCGTTATATCCTTATAAATAAAATGTTTATTATCAATTTATTTTTATTTATGGTAAAACATTTACCTAATATGTGAGAAATTATAACTTACATCCAGTTACAATTTTTTGCAGTACCTTTTGATATTGATATGTCGGAGAATCCTCATCAGCAGCATTTCCTGAACGATTTGCATACAACTGGCTGCCTCCCTACCGCAAAAAGTTTTTATTCACCGAGGACAAAAAGGCGGCTACTGCTTGGAAACGGTAAGGTTAGTTGAGCTCTAATTAAATTTTACTTAAAATTATTTGAATTCTTACTCAAATGGCCCAAAGTCATAAAGAAGTTCATAATAGGGTACAGTATATTTTTATGCTCTACCATGATAGTGATAATTTTTAGGCTGCACAAATGGTATGAAACTACACTGACTGCAAGTAGCCTATGCTGAATTTAGAAGTGGCATATACTGGTACCTCAAGTTTTAGCATAAAGTTCTAGAGGAGCATAACTGTTTCTACATTTAATTTTCTTATTTCTAATTAATTTGTTTAGTTGTAATTCGAATTTTCTTTGTTTTTTAAACAATTAATATAATGGAAGCAAAATGGATCATTGATCTGTTGCTTCCACATATTCTTGTTTTCAATAAATAAATAAATAACGTTTATGAGGGAAGAATATTATGCTAGTTTGCAAGAGTAAGTTATAGCATAAGGAACGGCATGCTTCATTGCCTCATATTCTATTCTTTTGAGAAATTCTACCATTTTCTCTATTTTATAAACTGAAATATAAAATTATATCATTTCACTGCTTCGAATTATATGAAATGCAAATGAATATCAGACTGTACTGAAGTAATGCTCCTTCTTATGGTAATTCTTCTTATGATAATAAACTATCATCACTATTATTTCCCATTTTCTATTATCATTTTTTTAATTTTATAAATTGCTATAGGCCAAAATTCATGCATAGATTAATATTTCAAATGGAAATGAATATTAGGCAACGATATATATATATATATATATATAAATTAAAACAGGAGACACAATATAAATAGATTGAAAACACTTAAAAACGTACATAAGACTCAGAGTCTTCTCGGTTGAGAAAGGAGACACAGTCTCCGAAAATTTCCCCCATTTCTAATGTAAGTTTTTAAGTGTTTTCAATCTATTTATATTGTGTCTCCTGTTTTAATTTATATTACAAGCTTCAAAGTGTCTTCTGTTATGTGCTCTATATATATATATATATATATATATATATATATATATATATATATATATATGCATTAAATGATATAATGCATAGATATAGAGTAAATGCTTCGAGTTATACTTAAAATGAAAATAAATATTAGGCTGTAAGTTATGATAAATTATTTCTATCATTTTCCATTATTTGTTGGGAAATTAATAAGCCTTTTTATCATGCTTTACAGTTACCAGAAGATGAAACAGATGAAAATGATGATGAGAAAAAAGAAAAAGCGGAAGATTATTTTTTTGAAACTGACGAAGTCCTTGATTCAAAAAATGATAAAAATCCTATGTGAGTGGAAAGATACTCTTTTACATTTTATTTGATATTAATAAGCTACCGTACTGCATTTTGTTTAAAAAAATTCATTGTAGTCTGGATTACATCAATACTCTTTAATAAAGCAGTCAATTTTCTAATACAAAAACTTCTGGGCTACCATCAGTATGAACTATACGCATTTGATTGTTTATCTGACAATTTGTGATTGATTTCAAAAAAAAAAAAATGAAAATTAAATTTATTTCCATTCAAAATACAGTTCACAATCATGAATATATTTATGTTTTTTGATATGCTAATCAGATATTGAGCGTTAGAGTACCTAATCTATTACAATAGAATTATCTATTATTTTTGATATTATTCGACTCATCGTACATTTTGTATATTCGACTAAAACTCCAACCTCTTTATATCATTTCAGCTTTACAATAAGATAAACCAATGGATAATAAATGTAAAAGATTTTACATTTATAAACCCACATAATTGATTTAAAAAATTTCAACTTCTATATATATAACAAGTGGAATTAATAATATTATTCTATGCAAACAATGTTAGGAAACTCATGCGATTTCTTTTTTGAAAACTTGATTTAATATTCTATTATTTAGTATTAATTATAAAGTTTGTGTTTCAGAGTTCGAAACATGTTGTGTAAAAATTAAAAATAAATTTTGAAAGAGTAATATTGATTTTTAATTTTTATACAAGTAGTTTTAATATGTTGTAGGTACCTATTTCTTCACATCAATTTTGTGATTATCATCGAACTTCATTTGAAATTATGTCATATTATTCTAGGTTTGACTTACTCTACGATGAAACCTTTGATCATAGTGGTGACAATGGTCAAGTCTCCCATCAGATCGACAAAGAATGGAACACTAATGAAGATAATCCAGAGAGTATTGGCAACAGTTTCAATTCACAAATTGGCTCCACTGCCCATATGAACCAATGCTTTTGGAAAAGTAATGGTGACAAAAAGAGTATCCGAGAAGCTCAAGGTATAGAAACATTAAATTGAATGGAATTCCAGTATTTATCAAATGTTCTTGCTTGCGATTCATACCCTTCCAGTAGCAGATACTACCGGTATATGTAGTACTATAGGGTGTCTGATAAGTCACTCCCTATTTTTATACAGCTATTATTTTTTTATTCATCAACCAATCTTGTTAGAACTACATTTGTTGAATAGAGCACTCCTTGAGGTTGTGTTTAACACCAATTTTCATTTGTTTCAGTTTAAAAATGTCTCCTCTCTTGACTGTGGAAGAACGAGCCAAAATAGCAGCTTGGTGTGGGGATCTGTGGTGCGAGTACAAAGGTGGTGGAGGGCTGAACGAGGGATCCATGCAACACTGGATGCAAAAACTGTTAAAAATTGCCATTTCAAATTACAAACAGGGAGTTTCGCAGATGCAAGACGATCAACGTGAAGGACAGCAGAGAATGTTGACAGAGCTCGTGAAATGTTCATGAGGAGCCCTAAGAAATCACTGCGTCCAGGATCTTTTACGTTACCGTACTCTGTTGCAAAGATTCTTGAGAAAGATCTCAGAGTGTTTGCATCCAGTGTTGCATGGATCTCTCGTTCAGCCCTCCACCACCTTTGTACACGCACCACAGATCCCCAGAACTCATAACGAGCTGCTATTTTGGTTCGTTCTTCCACAGTCAAGAGAGGAGGCATTTTTAAACTGGAACAAATGAAAATTGGTGTTAAACACAACCTCAAGAAGTGATCTATTTAACAAATGTATGTAGTTCTAACACGATTGCTTCATGAATAAAGAAATTATAGCTGTATAAAAATAGGGAGTGACCTATGATACACCTGTATATCTAGGTACCTACCTGAACTATTGAATAAATAAACTATAATTTATTAACTATAAAAACTCAGCATTCCTACATGTTCTTAATATACAATTTTTGACAACTTATATTATTACAATTATTTCTGAGTTACATGACTGAGATAGTGATAGTAATAGAGGGATTCATCCTCTAATCCTCTCCTCTCTCCTGTAGGTACATACTACCATAGGGAAACAATAGCGTAAGTAGATATCCCATGGTATAGGGCGTTTATGTCGCAACTTTTACTGTTATCTCAAGCCGATAACTGTTGATTATTGTCGAATTCCACTGTTTTGTTGGGGTGAGAGTGTATAAATGGCACAATATGAGAGACTACCAGTGTCACATAGCTTCACGGGAAAGAATTACATGAACTATTGGCTTGAGATAACAGTAAAAGTTGCGACATAAACGCCCTATACCATGGGATATCTACTTATGCTATTGTTTCTCTATGATACTACTTAAACATAGTATTGAGATTATTTATTTTTGCCTGTATATTATTTTATTTTTTAGCTAAGCTGATGAAGCAGTACATGGATACGACAAGTGACCCTTGTCAGGACTTTTATCAATATGCGTGTGGCAATTGGGCGAAAGTGAATCCTTTGCCGAAGGATAAAACAACATTTGACACGTTCGAAATTCTGAGAGAATCTCTTGATTCGATACTCAGAGACCTTCTGCAAAAAGATGCTGCGGCCAAAGACATTCAAGCTCACATAAAAGCCAAGAACTTGTACAGATCGTGTATGGATTATGGTGAGAATTTAAGAATTTTCATTTTATCAATTAAGTAAATTATCTGAGTAAAATAATTCTGTTAAGGATTACATGCCATCTATTGGTAATTGTGTAAACTACTTCAATTATGAAACGCAAGTCATCCCCTCTCTTTTCCTTTTTCTTGACCTTGGTTTGTGTGAGGAGCCAGTTCCCGTTGTGACGTCTTCATGTCAACACATCGTTTGTGTCATCTCGCCAATAATTGGCTATTACGTGACGTTCTCACTTCAACATCCCGTAAGTTTCATTCCTATGATTTACAGTCATTGCTCAATAGTTAATAAACTCGGTCCTCCAGAATTCTCATAGTGCTATCTTTCACAAATTCTCTAAATAGTATTGGAGAAGGTGTTGCGGGGTCACCAGGTTGGATAGAGTACGGAATGAAGAAATTAGGAACAGATTGAAAGTTCAATCGGATATAATGAAGTTCGTTTTGAGGACAAGAGACTGGTATGGTATGGGCACGCGAGAAGGGCTAGTGCAAGTAAGTGGATCGGAATTGTGACGGATTGGAGCCCATTGGGTAGAAGGAGCAAGGAAGCGAGGGAGGCCAAGGCGATCTTGGCGAGACGTGGTGGACGACGCCATGGAGGCTAGAAATCTCACAGATGGTGAGTGGAATGACCGACAATGATGGAAAATCCGACCAAAAGAAGGAAGGCGGTGATTCACCGTAAAATCCTAAAATATATATGAATAATTTTCTAGAACTCTAGAACTCATAGAATATTCACCGTTTTTAATATTTCGATAATTGTGTATGTGTGTTCTATCAGTTCAACTAAACTGTGACGTATTTTATTTAGCCTATATTATGCTCTCAAAAGGAACATTTAAAATTCTGTGAACTGCGCGATCTGTAAAGCAAGTTAATAAATTTTTTGAGATATAATATTAAAAAAATATTATATCAATGAAATATTATGGAATCCTAATAGAACATGTATTTTATTATTCAATCAATTTTGGCTTATTCGATTGAAAAAGACCAAAGATGAGTCTTTTATTTCTCGTCTGAGGAGCATTATGAAATCCTAATAGAACATGTATTTCATTCTTAAATCAATTTTGGCTTATTCAATTGAAAAATACCAAAAATGAGTCTTTTATTTCTCGTTTGAAGCTTTTCCTCTGTGTAGCTATGATAATTCACCATGACTTTGGAAAGCATTAGACACAATTTTCATTTGTTCAAAATAACTGCGATGAGGGAATTATTTGTTGGAGACCCAACTCGTTAAATTTCTTCAAGTCTTACATTCACGGTTACTGAATAGATACCTATTTATTTTCACTTCTCACCCAAATATTCAAGAATGACCTCTATGGTCCTTATAGCTATTTATCAGCTATTTATCAGCTATTTATAGCTATTAGCTATGGTCCTACAGGTATTTACAGTGCTTATAATAGTTTACCTAATAGCCAATAATTGAACAGTTGGACATACTTCCATCAAAATTCGAAAAGGGAACAGTTTTGGGCTAGGCCTGTTAGTCCTTTTCTGATTATGTACGATTTATGATTTGTGTATTATTGAATGTAAAATAAATAAATAAAAACGAATAATCGTGAATCTTTTTAGAAAAAGTAAATAATCCTTATTTATATATTTATCAATTATTTGAAACCTGATAAATGATTTGTTATCAGGAGTGCTTGAGAGGAGAGGCACCAAACCACTGCTGGATCTTTTGAACAGTCTTGGATCATGGCCTATTCTGACTCCTGATTGGAATTCGTCGAAATTCGACTTTATTGATTTGCTGGCAAATCTCCGTCTGTATAACAATGAGATACTTATAGCTGAATGGGTTGGACCAGATATTAAAAATTCATCAGTGAATATTATTCAGGTGAGTCCTTCAGAATGATAAAAATATCTTTGTTGTCGTTTTGATACTGTGTATCTTAGTAATAATTTAATATTACTTACTGTAGGGCCTACTTATCATGATGAAATAAGGAATGCACTTCACTCCTCAGGAGGTGCTTGATCAGTGGCTTATGAAGCTCCTCTTCATCAGAGGCTTATGAAGCTCCTCTTCATCAGTGGCTTATGAAGCTCCTCTTCATCAGAGGCTGATGAAGCTCCTCCTCAGAAGTGAAAGTGAAATTCATTCCTCATTTCATCATAAAAGTGAGTGGTTTTCTAATATTTACAAAGATACCTACACAGTGTCAAAACTACAACAAAGCTATTAAATGGAGTTTCGTCATGAAAACAAAATAAAAAATCGTTACTAAAGGAAAAACTATAATTATATGATTTCTATGTAGCTTAATTTCCATGTAGATAAGATTATTTGAAACAATATACAATAGAAGATTTTATTATTTTGTCAACTGTCGATAATGATTGAAGATTTTCTCAAGTGTGAAGGGGTCGACCGAGTGTATTTTTTACAACATTTTGGAAGGCCAAAACTTTTTTAAAATATTGACAATTTTCATAGAACTTCAAGATTATTTTATTGTATTATATTATTGTGAAATAGGTTTTTTTTTGAAAACTCGTATTCAGCTCTTGCAAACATGCAAATAAAGAATAGATCATACTACGGTAAACTTCCATGATTTTTATCTGAAGAATCTATTAACTTAATACATAAGTTATTCAATGAGAAGGGGATAAGCTTTGAATTTTTTTTATTTATTAAACTCAATCTTCATTAAACAAAATCATAAATCCAATGAACATCAGATACATTCCATCAATTTTTTGATGCATCAAAAATTGTTCAATGACGCACATGGATACATTATTGATGTAGGGTACTACTAATAAACTGATTATTTTTTATGAATTTATTTCAGTTCGACCAAGCCAGCCTCGGCCTACCGTCTCAAGAATATTTCCTTCTACCAGCCAACAAAAGATATCTTGAAGCATATAAAGACTACATTCTTAAAATAGCAATTTTACTAGGTGCTGATTCAGATGTAGCACTGAAACATTCAGAGGAGATAGTCAATTTCGAAACTGCTGTTGCTAAGGTTAGTGAGATACTCCTAGAACTTTTTCATCTTTGGAGATAGTATTATCCTATTTATTACTACTACCAAAGACAGTACAGGTAGATAGATAGATAGATAATTGCCTTCATTTATATGGAGGTTTATTTATATGTTAGTTTCATTCGGCATAGGTGGCCATACCATTTTACCTGGCCCTTACCAATGCTACATTAGTATAGTTTCTTTTACATTCATCTGCTCTCTTATCACTTCAAATGGAGTTTAAAATATTAGAAGTTTGTATTACAAGGTATAGGGAGATCAATTTCATACTGTTAGAATTAGTTGATTTGTAAGCATCGATCGATGTTATATATAAGGATTGTTAACACTTTGAATTGAGTATCACTATACAGACAATTTATTCAAATTTTATTTGGCACTAAATACTCCGTACTTTCACTTCTGTAATGTGAAAGATAATGCATTTATTAAAACTTGGAAGACAACAGAATATAATTATTTGAATCATTAAATGTGATCTATGGAGAAGAAAGGCGCAAAATCGAGACGAATGAAGAGGCATACTGCGGGAGGCCAAGATCCTCAATGGGTTGTAGAGCCAAGGAGTAAGTAAGTAAATATGACCTCTTGATCATATTATTAAATTCAATAATCCTTAAGGTGCGTACAGATTTACGCGCCGCGAACATGAGCAATTTACTTTCAATCAGCTGATGCCAAGCTTTTTATATCTGTATCTTACCGTTTCTGTAAAAATACAGATATAATCCGCTGATTAAAAGTAATTGCTCATGTTCGCGGCGCCTATATCTGTACGCATCTTTATGTGAAACAATCAAGTTTAATTTATGTTTGGGACATAGGCTACCTTATTTCATAGTTTGGTGGTTTAACTAGATTCTTCAATTCATTTTTCTTTTTCACCTACAAACATTTTTAAACATTCATCAGAGGTGCAGACAATATTTGAAAAACACAAATTCATCATAAAATCACTCTTTTCTTCATTAGGCTATTGGAATCTTGAAGTTTTTCACGGCTGTCTGTTTTCAGATAACGAAAAACTCAGATGAGAGACGCAACGTTTCCGTATTCTATCAGAAGATGACGGTAGGAGAGTTGGGGTCTATTGTGCCACAAATAGACTGGCAACGATATTTATCGATCATCTTGGACATACCTTGCAATTATAATGAACCAGTTATCATGCTTGCGCTCCAGTATGTGAAAAATCTTGTGATACTGCTTGAGAAAACACCACCCAGGTATGCATAAATGAAAATTATATATTGGGAAAATATTATTGTTATTTATTTCGGTAAATTATTCAACAATGATAACACACTTATTTATCGCATGTTGATGTTTGAAACTCATTCATGTGTAGAATTATATATTCCACTAGGAAACCTAAATTTCCCAGTGAAATATATAAGTTATCATGTAACACAAATTTTGGTATGCATAAAAAGTAAACGCCTGTATTTTTTTGTTGGTGAGGAGTAAAACTGCTTTGTTGCTGAATCCCCAATGATGAAAAATAATGACATAAATTTCACAATTATTTATATAACATTTAGAAGTTATGATTACCTTTTGATGATTCCTAATAAATTCCAGTAGATTTGAAAAGAAAACTATTATTCTGGGTGGTTGACAGAATTTAATTTTGAATTTCGTTCGATAATTATTATTATTTATATTCATTAACATTTGAACAAATGATATTTCTCATTTATTTCCATCTTAGGGTTAAGTGTAAGAGAGGGCTGACTGCGTCCTAACTTCACAGTAAAAAATAAAGGCAGTCATTCAATTCAATTCTTAGATCCCTACATTTTAGATAGGGATAGGATGGTTGGGTCATTTGGAAAGGATGAGTGCGGGCAGAATCCCTAAAATTGTGATGCCGTAAAGGTTTCACAATAGGAGACAAAGAGGGAAACCCAGGAAAAGATGACTGGATTATGTGCTGAATGATGTTAGGAGTTTGGGAGTGAGGAAATGGAGAGGCATAGTCAACAATAGAGATGCGTGGAGATCGATAGTTGCGGAGGCGAAGGCTCACCATGGGCCATACAAGAAGAAATAGGGAGAGCTTGTTTTAACTGTCTATTCAAGAACTAAAATTCAGATGAATGGAATACCATATTTTTGAATCATTTGATTATTTATTAACCTATCGATTATTATTCAAAAATAATTCAACCTCACCTTATTTAAATTATATAACTAATAATGAAAATGATTTTTTTTTGTGAAAAATATTACCACTCACGTCTTATAGTGGCGACATGTTTCGTGCTGATGTTATGTATGTTTTCTTTTGCAGTTATTTTTATTATAAATTAATAAAACAAAGAAATGAATAAGCAACAGCTTATTTTTAAAAAATGTTCAAATATTTTATTTCTCGATGATAGATTTGCAATAAATGATGTGTTTCAGAGTAATATCGAACTACATGCTGTGGAGATTTGTTAGACATAGCGTGAGTAATTTGGATGACCGGTTCAAGGAAGCCAGCCAGCACTTCTACTTCACTCTGGTCGGCCGAGAGCAGGCTCCTCCGCGCTGGAAGTACTGCGTCTCCCAAGTCAACAGCAACATGGGCATGGCTGTCGGATCTATGTTTGTCAGCCACTACTTTGATGAAAACAGCAAAAACGATGTTAGTATTTGTATAATACTGATTTAAAATGATAATAATTTATTGAATAGAAAATTATAACATAATAATGGAAATAGAAAGAAAATAAAAATCTCAGTACCCCTTATGAATTATTTAATCACAACATGTTTCGGACATTGATGCCATTTTCAAGTGATAATAATAATTAAATAATTCATAGAGGGTACTGAGATTTTTATTTTCTTTCTATTTCTATAAAAAGTAGCCCTATACAGAAAAGAGATAAATAATAATGGAATCATAATGCCATTATACTTGATAATGGCATCATATACCCGAAACATTTTGTGACTAAATAATTTTAAAAAGGGTACCGGTACTTAGATTTCTATTTTTATTTATAAAAATTATACACTTTACATTTCCAATAGTACAATACAAAGTAATATCAAACAAATAGATGTAAGTTCCTTCCATAAAGTAGATGCATTTTTAAAAGACAGCACTGAATTGTGTAAATTCATTTTATTCATTTTTTGTATAAAATACTATAATCATAATACAATTATAACATTGGAGGAAAAACTAGGCTGAGCCTGTACTATTTCTCTCCAAAATTTTTTATAAAATGTTAATGTTGTCCAAAAGATAAGGTTACACTGCTTCGTCATTTGATTTCCGGTCCAAGAATGATGATTCAAAATTTTGAATTTTGAAGGTTGATTTTATACTCTAAATAAATAAATTACAGAATGTATCACAATAAATTAAAAACTTTAGAAATATTGCACTTATTTAAAAAATTTGAATTCAAAATCAAAAACCAACTCACTGAGTATAAATGCCTTAGCTCTAGTCCTCTAGACATGAGGTATTTGTAATATTATTCTTTAATTAGAAAATCACTCCAAACTTTTCCCACCTTGCATAAATAATACTTCTTTTAAAAATATTATATTCCAATTAATTATGGTATGTCATTCGTATTGTCTGAATGTTAATCATCAATATACTTTTTCTTCTGTAACTGCAGCTCTCAAATATATGGAATATCTTGCATAAATAATTTATTATTTTAAAAATATTTTATTCTCTTTAGTCATGATATGTCATTAATCTTGTTTGAATGTTAACTAACAATATAGTCAAACAAGCCAATTAAAATTTCTCTTCTGTAACTGCAACTCAAATGTATGGAAGACATTATATTATTTTTGTAATCATGATGTGATTATTATCAATTTTGTAATAGTCTTGATCATGATAAATACCTCATAACTATTATGAGTTGATCAAATCAAATTTATTGTTCCATTTCCATATAAAATACACAACATGTTAAATAATAAACATGAACATTTACTATATTGGAAATGAAAATTTTAAATGATGAAGAGGAATATTTAGTAACCTAGAGTGAAAATATATCCTCTAATGAATGTTTAATTTAATGTAGATGTTGTCAAATCAAAATCAAATCAAATAGCTTCTTATTCACAAAACATAATACAAACTCATGAAATTCATTTACACATTTAACAGTGAATACTCTCCACAAAGACTTGAGTCTGTGAGTGGAGAGTGAGTTTTTTCAAGTTGATTGAGATTATGTTCTCATGTTTTGTACATATTATAATTAAAACTATTTCAACTGAATCAACTAACATTCATCAGCAAATCAAGAATATAATATTTCATTGTAAATTAAATGTTGTATGATTAAATATAGGCTTCAAGCAACTACAATATGAATATAAAACATGGGCGATAGAACATCAATATAATTCATTCACAATCTCACAATAATATTATCTTGATCATGATTGGAGAAATGTTTTCCAAACAATAACAAATCTCAGTATGGTTGTCTCGAGAAGTTCCTTTTTTGTCAAAAGTGTTTTGTAAAAATATTCATAATTCCTCGCATGCTACGAGTATAGGTAATTTATTTTTTATTTTTTTGCAGACATTCCTGATGGCGAAAGAGATCCATCAGTCATTTCAAGAAATCTTGCATACTGCAACTTGGATCACAAATGAGACAAAACATGTAGCTTCAGAGAAGGCTGGAAATATGATGCTGAAAGTTGGCTATCCTGATTTCATACTTTCACAAAACAAGTTGAACAAAAAATACAAGGATGTAAGTGTACAGTCAAAATAATTTTAATATTTTTGAAATAAATCATATTTTTGGTGAACCTTTGAAGCTTAAAAATCTACCGGTTATATTGGAAAAAATGGATCTACAGATTGTCTACTCATCCAAAGTAGCCTTATGTTTATCGGCTGTATTTTCCGTACGAATATTTTCATGGTAACTGAAGGATACCGGTAAAAGACAAAAATACACGAACTTACATCGCAAAATAAGTAATAATTTCACCCATTATTCAACTAGGCCTATTATTCATTATATTAAATCCTATTCAAGAAAAATTATAATATTATACTAGGTTCAAGAGTGCAAATTGAGATGAAAGAGTTAGGAGTCACTCAACTCATATAGTTCATCTGTTGTAACGTCATAATATACGTACTTCTCAGAAGAATTTTTCTTCAATCACACAATACGTTCATGTTCAAGCTCCACAACTGATCATTTGGCATGTAAAATAATAATAATTTGAAATCTATATTGACATATGCCTAAATCAACTCAAATTCCAGGCCTAGCAGAGAATCAAATCAAGAACAAAGTCGTGAAAAAGGTGCTCACCTTATGAGCTATTAGTAACGTATGTAGTAATATTTAAATAATATGTCATTTATCATACCATATAGTGGTAAATCTGCTAAGAAATCGATACATTTATTATTATTTATATTCATCAATATACCGCTAATGTTTTGATTGGTACTCTGTAGGTGAAGGTCTGTGCCAGCCTTTACTTTGAAAACTGTTTGAACCTGATGCGACACCATGCCAGAATGGAGCATGCCAAACTGCATCTGCCACTCAACAAAACAGTGTGGGACACCCCACCTGCTGTCGTCAATGCCTATTACAGTAGAAACAAGAATCAAATCAGTAAGTACACAGAAACTTTAAACTTCAATGCATGACAATTTCAATTTATTCCAAACAATGTATCTAACATAAGTATTTTAAGTCTAGTATGAGCTGGATGATAATGATGATGGTGCTAGAGATGAAGAGTGAGTTACATTGCAACACTTATAATTATCACTAATGAAATTTAAAATAAGTATTTTAATAAGTCTAGTATGAGCTGGATGATGGTGCTAGAGATGAAGAGTGAGTTACATTGCAACACTCATATCACTAATGAAATTAAACATAAGTAGTATTCTAATAAGTCTAGTATGAGCTGGTGACAGAATCAATGCCATGGTTTGTAAATTATCACTTGTGTGTGGATCTGTGGATAAAAATAAAATGAATGAAGATGCAATGTTCTCCGAAGTTTTATTATAGTAATTTAGCAGTTAGTCGGAAATAATTTGCTGTTTATATTGAAATAATTTACTTATGTTCGTTGAGTTTAAAAATACGGATTCCCAAAGATGTCGAGCAGTTGCATTCCTTGCACCTTGCAGGTTGACTTGCAAATTTGATAATGAAACAGTTAAATTACAATCCTGGCATGTAAATAACAGGTAGTTTTTCTACAACTACATCGATTCGCAACTGGTGGATATAATGCTATTTGAAGTTTGTATTGTGAGTTTTCTATTAATATGCTGACTAGAATCATGTTTAACTTAGATAATAATTGAAATACAAATTTCTATATCATTGTAAAAATATCCATTGTAATGGATCAAGAGGGACTTTTCTTAAACTTTATTGGTGAAAAGCTGGGCGGAGACAAGTCATGACAAGATGAGAAAAAATTATAAGGGTAAAAAATTATTATATTTGAAAAGAGAGTTGAAGCATTGAAGCTATAGAAATTACAGAATAAGAAAGAAACTATTCACTTTGAATAACAAACAAGAAAGATGGTCTAACATTATTGTGGAACGTTGTAGTAGATCATAAATGAACACAATCTAAATTAAATTAGGTACTGCTTGAAATAATTATTTATTCTTAATATGAATTTATTCCCCGTTTTTTGAGCTCGAACAATTTTAAATATGCAACCATGGAAGAATACCGATTTTCATGGCTACACTGTAATAAAAATTAAAAATTATTTTCATTTGTGGTCTCTGTAATTGAATCAGATTGAAATCGACCATAAAAATTTATAATTCCTCTAAGTAGGGAATTCA
This sequence comes from Nilaparvata lugens, assembly GCF_014356525.2. Lineage (NCBI taxonomy): Eukaryota > Metazoa > Arthropoda > Insecta > Hemiptera > Delphacidae > Nilaparvata > Nilaparvata lugens. The sequence goes on along the minus strand of NC_052505.1, from coordinate 79,885,714 downwards.
AAAAATGTATGATCCGAATTTAAATTATAATTTATCACGTGTAATAATAATAAATAATATTATTCATTCCCATTTATTTTAACAATTTTAAATATGCAACCATTGAGAAAATACTCATTTTTCAGGGCTACACTCTAATAATGTTTTATCTTCATTTATGGATTCTGTAATAGAATCATATTGAATTCGATCATAAAAACTTCTAATTCCTCTAAGTAGGTAATCATAAAAATGTATGTTCCGACGTTGAATGATTATTAATCACGTTTAGAGTACGGTACCGTATTCAAAAAAGTATTAGTCTATCTTTGAGTTTTCAAGAGCAACAGCAAATATTTTTCTGATTTCAGTTTTCCCAGCGGGAATATTACAACCTCCGTTCTACCACCGATATTTTCCGCGAAGCCTGAACTATGGTGGAATCGGGGCTGTGATTGGCCATGAGATAACTCACGGTTTCGATGACAAGGGTCGACTGTTCGATAAGTTTGGCAATTTGCACAAGTGGTGGTCGGACGAGGATATCTTCAACTTCCATCAGAAAGCTCAGTGCATCATTGGTAAGGGATCTGTAAGACCCATTCATTTGAATCTTTCAAAATTTTCAACTAAATTTTCTTATTTTAGAATAGTCTATACTAACTAGAGGATAATGATAAGAATAAGTGTGATATCTGATAAATTCACCTCCTCAATGAAGCTTACATTAACAATGCACATTTGCTGTTTTGAAGTAACACACTACAAACTTACTGTATGTTATATTTTTTCGTCTTCTTGACGATTTCATAAACTCTTTAAAGAGTCTCCAGGAAGAAAATTCAATCAAATCAAATTAACATTCCAAATCCAACTTTACTATTTTCATCCAACAAGCTATACTGAAGGGATTTTTTCTACTGTAGTTTCTATACTTAACTACGACTTTCAGAACATAACTTCTACTGTATGTTGAAAAATCAATTATTATATTCACAGAAACAAACGTGCATTTGAATGGTTCGGAATGCATTGTGAAAAGTATTTTCTGCAACAGTGTTTTTCTGAATCCAGTATTGCTGGAATTATTGACAAGTTCAGTATGCTTTTAATGTGATATAAATTATTGTTTTGCGTATTTGAAAGATTGTTTTCTTTATTCTTCCTTATTTCAGAGCAGTACAGCGAATATATCATACCAGAAATCGGCGTAAGATTAGATGGAGCCCTTACACAAGGAGAAAATATAGCTGATAATGGAGGAATAAAGCAGGCATATAAAGTGAGTAACTCTCCATGATTAAATTTCTTATATGCATGACATATTCTCGAGAAAAAAAGTTAAAAATATTTGTTTAATTAGGTTTTTACTTTTTTCAAATACGTTCAAAATTCATGAAGTTTTGGACGATTGAGAGGAAGCAGGAGGATTGAAGCTAAGAGTGACAAAATTATTCAATTACATTTTTTTATAAGTAATAAAATATTTTATAATATATTAGCAGGTAACCCTTGCTCCACGAAGATATGTTTGAATCACAAATAGATTGAATTTCGACAAACTTACTGAAAACTTGACTTACTGAAATGTTGAAGAACTAAAAATAGGCCAATAACCATTCTCGGTACATTATTAGGAATCTATATGCAGAATTTCAATTAATCAGTTCAACAGTTCAGACGTGATGATGCGTCATTCGTGTTATTCCTATCCCGGACATGTATAAGCCGATTCTTTTCTTTATTATTTTATAGATTATATGTAGCCTAATTGGATAGAAGATGTGTATATTCAATAGACTAATGCAGTATTCTTCTCTCATTCCCAGGCTTACCAAAGGTGGCTTTCTAGTCACAGTGGGGTGGACGAAACGTTACCGGGCTTAAATGCTTCTGGTGAGCAACTTTTTTATTTGAATTTTGCTCAAATTTGGTGCGGCAATACGAGGCCTGAAGCTTCGAGGAATGGAATTAAAACAGCCGTACACTCTCCAGGCAGATTCAGGTGAGTGATAAGCCTCTATCTACCTTCATTTGCCTTAAATCTAGTCTCTAAAAGATGGAGCAAATGACCGTTTCAGTCTTAGTGAGTACGGTACCGATTCAAAATAATTGATTTAATCAATTGGAGAAGAGAGAGATAACTTATCTATTGATTAAATGTTTCAGTGTAAATGTTGTTAGAACTATTTGTTATATTTCTTTCAGGATGGATAAATAAATGAAGGAAGAAATGTGAAATTATCCTCACTTTCTAATGAAATTATTATTCTCTCATTGTCTGTTTAGGATACATAAATGAGTAGGCCTACTATTTTAAACACTAAATATATAAATAAATGAAGGAAGAAATGTGGAATTATCCTCACTTTCTAATGAAATTATTATTTTCTCATTGTCTATTCAGGATACATAAATACTATTTAAAACACCAAATAAATGAATAAACACTATTCAGTCGAAACTAATTGATTTGCTACACGATCTGAGCTCAGTTGAATTGAAAACCGTGAAATATGGCTGAAAATAAAAAAATAAGACAAAAATATTTTAGAGTCTTTGTGTAGGCAGCACAAATAATAAAGTGACTCATTTTCACATTTTTTTGAATTGAAATGTGTAGAAATGCAATCAAATTATTCGTAACAACCAAGCTCAAACGTATCAATTATAGGTGTGAAATTTCGCGACAATTTATGATGTGACCTGAAAGGTAAACTTCAACTTTATACGGTAATTTTTCACAATGCAGGTACCAAATTCGTCTACTACCTTTTGTTCATTTCTTGAAAATTGTCCATTGTTTGAAACAAAACTATTTAATTTGGGCTATGTAAGAGCTTCCAATTGAGAAATTTTTTAGATGATTCAAACAAAATTGTATTCGAGATTTATTGAAAATGAGTAAAAAGTGCTTGTAGAGAAACACCACTCATCCTATGAACAAAAAATTGAATTTTGAAGCTTTAGCTAACATTTACATTTTTGCTGCACTTTTTTATTCTAGGTTGTTTTTGTACTTTGTATGTTTTACAGGGTGATTGGAACATTATCCAACAGTGAAGACTTTGCAAGAGTGTTTCAATGCCCTCGTGGATCGAGGATGAATCCTGAATCAAAATGCTCGGTTTGGTGACATGAAAAAATACAAATTTTGCTAATAAAACATGCAATGAAATCAAACTTCGGATTCAATATCTTACCTTCTCACAGACTACCAGAGAGTATAGAATGTAAAAATGTAATTTTATATAATTCAATGTAATGTAATTACATTCTCTACTCTCTGCAGACTACCTATATAAATTTTCCTCAGCAATTCAGGGTCGTGTTATCGGAATTTCATTCACTCATCCGCCTAGTACATTTCTATGTCATAAAATAAGAATTTACTTACTTGTTCCAAGTACTTTAGGTAGATAGACATTTTTTAATGGTTGAATTTGAACAACAGTATAAACTTAGTGTGAGACTTTAATCCAAACAGCACTCAAACATAAAGATAATCTTTCTCAACTAAATAAAAAAAAAAATCCGTACTGAGATTTATATTTTTATTTATAAATTAGCTTTTAAATTATTTTATCACGACATGTTTCGGACATTAATGCCATTTTCAAGTTTAAAAGGGTACTGAGGTTTGTATTTTATTCATATTAAAAGTAGCCCTAAAGAAAACAGACAATCTAATGGCGTATCAACCAAACATCTTTCTTATCTATATGTAATTATTCTGTTGAATATGAAGATGGATTGATATTGCTCTCAAACCATCCATATCCATCAAATTACTAACGTCGAGAAAATATTCTGGTTTTAAGAATTTGTCGTCCCATCAAGATTGTTCCAACAATAATATTATTCCTATCAATTAGAGAATCGTATAGATGCAGGAATGATGACGATGACAAGCTATTTTATTGGAATAGCTTCATTCATGTTATATGTCTCCTTTAACTTCTTCTTAGAAATAATTATTGGCCATTATTTTCAAAGAACCATCCCTACAACAACATTGTTGACAGTGTTATGGTTCGAAGCATGACAATAACGTGGAAGCATAGGATAACAAAATAGACATTTTTAATTGAATTCACTGTTGACTGTGATCTGTGCTGAAGCTTGATGCTGGTTTCTAGCAGATATGTGAAGAACCTGGTCGATAGCATCTTGATTTGTTTGGATAGGAGCATCACTAATTGCTAATTCAGCGGCGATGTCTACCAAGCTGCCTACAGTCTCCACCGTTCTTTCTCTCCACCACGTCATTAGAAATCAAATTGAGTTGCAGCGGAGAGGTACATAGTTGTTTTTTCCTCAAATGCTCGGAAGGATATCAGAAGGCAGATCGTTTGAATCGTCATATGCCCAACAATATAATAAACAGTAGGAGTAGTATCACAACTTCTAAGTTCCCTCTCCACCCATTTCTGAGGGAAAGATAACTATAGTGAGGTCCACATTATAATAGCTGAGGAGAAAGATAGGAGAACAACGTTGCCGATCCTCTGTCTTGTCAATGCCTTCTAAAGACGTTAGCTGATACAGGCTTATTGATGTAATAATTAATATTAACTGTTCATTCTCGTTTAAAATAATCAATTATATTTTATTAAGCAAGAAATTATATTTCCCAATAATTTTATAATTATTAATTTTCATAGTTAAGATGAAATATTTAGGTAGTTAATTAATGATAAAATCTACATTGTTGAAAGACGATCTGGCAACAGAGCAAAGCGAGAAAGAGATAGCGCTATCCGCTTTGCTGAATGATAGACAAGGATAGCAATACCATTGCTAATCAAACACTGCCATTATAACGTGGACCTCATTATATATAGTTCGTTTCACCGCCCACCTAATCATGATTCAATCTTCAACATCCTCAACTATTTCGCTATCCGATATTCCGATTCAAATGAATTCATATTGAACTCAATGAATTCATCCGATTTGCTTTGAATTGTATATTTAATCACTATTATAACAGCAAATATCTATCTAAAATCACATAGCACCGATTAATTTGGAAACTGATAAGACTATTCTTCTGATTTCAGCAAAGATCTGATAAGGAATATTTGTGTAGACCACATTGCAATATTCATATATATATCTATAACCTCCTTGACTTTTATTGACTTTCTTGTGATTCCAATTCAATTCTGAAGTGGGTAGAAAGGAAGGGCTCATATACTTCTACTTTGCCCAGGGTTCGTTTGTGGAATGTGAAAAAGTGCTACAAACGCATATATTCAGTGAAGATAATTTCAATTCTATATGAGCACTGGAGATCTATTAATTTCCATCACTTTTCTCAGTTATTATTACTTCCATTATTTGATCAATTAATAATTGATTATTACATCAAAATGCAAGTTTCTAGAAAATTTGACTCATTTTTTAATTCATTATTCAACACAGTACTAATTGAAGATAGAGAGTTGCGAAAGATTTCATTATTCTCGGAATTTTACCATCTAAATAGGTGGAAATGAGTTTTTCAGTTCGTTGGCTGGTTTTGGCGGAAATTGCTAAATACTAGATCAGGAAAAACAAATTTGAAATTTTTGAGGCAGCCTGTATTCACCACAAGGGAACTCCTATCATAAGAAAATTTGTTCTAGACTTCTTTTAGGTATCCAAACAATAAGTTATATTAAAAAATCAGGACTACAATATATGTATATAGTGGCACGAATGTATATAGTGACAGAGCTATCGTTAACCGCACTTAAATAGCCTGATGGAAATTGGAACAAATGAGTGCAACGTTGTCAAATAAGAGTTGATCAGCCTTGTTCACAGCTCATTATAAATAGGAATTAATTAATATTTCCATAATACACCTTACAAATTGGCAACATCTATGAGTGAGAGTTGGCAGGAAGTGAGGAGGTACTCAACCGTTCCAATTCTCATCAGCCTATTTTCGTGCAGTTGGATATAGTATTTCTCTGCGTAGAAAAACTAGAATCATACCACTCATCTGCGTTCTCTCATAAACATTTCTCTTCCATTCCTTCTCTCTGTTCATCTTTTCCCTTCTTGCCTGATCTCTTTCACTTCCTCCACCCCTCTACGATTCTTTGTCGGGGGAGTAGAGATCACACAACTTGAGGAACGTCATCTTGAAAAGGAAGTTTATTTCAAGATGCCTCAAATTCCTGCTTGTAAACTGATATCGGAGCCCTTTCAACACTGTATAGAGGTGCGAGATTGTTCTTCAAGCCTTGACATTTTTCAAACCAATCCCCCTGTGTGGATCAAGTCATTCGATTTGATTGTTGTATCGTTCTCTATTGTAAGTGAGTTATAGTTGTTTGTTTCCTATCTTCTGTCCGATCTATTACCTAGCAAAGCCAACCCTGTGTATAATGTTGGATCAATCGTATCACAAGACTGCGGCCGTTAATTATTCAGTTTAAACGAAAACATAATCCGGAAAGGGCACGACATGCAAAAAAGTCTAGGCATCGATTGTTCGGAGATGCGATCGTTTGAGCCATCGAGGTTGGTGGTCTCGGAGCACTTATGGTGTAAAACTGTTTATAATGTTGTCGTTTCGAATCGTAGAACGACTAAGCCTTCGATTCCCTGTCCCAGGTGTACTCGTACAGAACTCGTTTTGGAAATTTCGAGCCCGACTCATTGTGCTAGCCAAGACGACTCGGCAATAAAACTTATTTGCGTGGCCACGGTGACATATGGTCGCTATCAAAGCTCGTGTTTCATCTCCCATTCCCACCACAATTGAATTCAGATTACATAAATTCTGCTACAAGCGTCCAGGGGAGCCTAATCTAAATTACTGGAATAGGTGTAATCTAATAGTCAAAACTACATGAGTCACAGACTTGATGGCACTTGAATTTAAATTATGTTAATTCGATACATGTTCACTATGTAGAACTCATGCTGGCTGCTTGTTCTGCTGGTAAGACTATGAGGTCTCTGGAGAGAGAAACATGAACTGTGCCACTATTACGCAATAATTCAAGTTTATTTGTTTCTGCATCCACTTAATAGCACGAATAATCTACATAGACTTGAGCCTATCTGTGGTAATAGGTGGTGGTGGTGGGAGTAGTATGGTAGGTACTTAATTCAGGATCCAGGAAACCCTTGATCAAGCCGTATTATGATTGTAATAGGTAGGTGGTAGGTACCGTACTTAATTAAGTATCCAGGAAAACCTTGATCAAGCCGTATTTTGATTATAATAGTTGTAGGTACCGTACGTTAATCAGGATTCAGGAAACCCTCATTCGAGTCGTATTAACATGGACTTTTTTTAATTGATTCAATTTTTATCTTGGATATACATATTTAAAAAATAACCCCCGCTTCCAAACTGCAAAACGCATGGCAGTGCGAAAAACGTCAATACTCTCATGGATAAAATATATCCAGTGGCCAGTGCCTGATCAATATGAATTTTAACAGGTGATCATTTTACCTAATATTTTTATGAAATTCGAAATCAAGCCGGAGTGATAGATGATGATACTTTTATTACATGATACTCATTATCACCTGGGCTTAAAATACTCGTAAAGAGTTGCATTTGAAATTGAATAAATAAATGAAATTATTGACGACATTTCAACCACTCACTTTCTCCTACCAGCAGAATCTTCTTCTCATCGTCATGGGGTTGAATGGCGTTGACGAAGGCTCCTACGGTCTATATATTTATTTATTCTGTCTAATATATATTTTATCTTAAAATTATGTAGGCCTATATATTACATCATAATATGTAATATGTTATTAGGCCAATTATTGTTCTATGTAAATTTGAAATTTAAACTGATTTGTATACAGGATAATAAATTATTGCATTTATAAAATGATGTATCGTTATATGATTGGAATCTAGTGTGAGAAATTATATAAACTAACTTTTTGGAACTTTACTCATTTTCCAATCATCTATTTAAATTTCAAGAATGAATGTCGCATGATGTGTCTGTCTCCAAGCTCTATTGTATTACTGCTTGATGATCACATAGTTTTACAAATCACAAGAACGTTGTAGGAAAGTAGCAATCGGTTGGAAAATACAATGAAAATTGTTTAATTATTAACAATTATTCTTTCTCAAACAAAACTCGTGATTGACCAAGACTAAACAATTAATACAATAAATAGCTGGCTCATCATAAGTTTCTCTCATTCTCTAAAATATAAACCATCATCATCCGCATTCCTTGGAAATTTGAAATTTTGAAACTTTCAATAACTGCGGTAGATCTCAACTCTTGGGAAAAAACTTCCATTTAAACAGTATTATAAATTGTTTTCTTGTAATAAATAGTAACAAGAAAGACGTAATGTTTAATTCCAAAAAATAGGAATGATGTGGCTTGAAGAGAATTTAATGAAATGATACTTATCTCGGATATTAAGCTATCAGATTATATTACAGCTTTGAATTATTGAATAAATTTCAAGCTACTGTACATCTAGACCGATTTTCATTTTTTTAAAGTGATTCACTCATAAGCTGTTGGCTTGTACTTTGACAAGCAATTCTTGCAGCTGGTCTTTAGCATTTACCAATCCTCTAGAAGTACTGGATGATCGTCACCATCCAATCTGAGAGATTATATGCCATCCGACCTCTGGGTGAAGGGTCAATCTCTCCCCCAACAGTTGAATGGAGTAGGTATTCTGATTTCCATTTACTCGTGATAGACTATTCGCAAGTATGCTATCTGATATTTATCCATTCAACAATGATAGATAACACATTATCATAAAATAATGAGATATGAGTTTGGAAAAGCAGGATGATATAGAATTTTTTTTATTGCTTGCAAGATATACAATTTCTCGAAAACCTGCCTTTTAATTGAACGAGCGTCAGCGAGCTCTCACTTTTGATTTACCAGAGCCCAAAGTCGTTGTCCGTCTGTTTGTATGTTCTACAAATACTTTAGAGAGAATTGATCAATCAGCTTCAAATTTTGAACACGTAATCTTCGAACCTTTTTACAGGTCAAGCTCGTTGGACAACAAAATTTATTCAGTCCTTCGTCCTTTTTCTGTGACGAAAGTCAAATTTCTTTTTTCTGTGTTTTGTAATATGAAAATGAAAATGAAATTTATTGATTCCTTTCACAAAAAACATAACAAATTACAATTTGAAAAAGTAGGAACTAAGTTGACCACTCTAACCAGTATTCGTGGTCAACATACAGAAAAAAAAAATCATCATTATAAAAAAATACATAATGATTATAACTTGATTTAGAATTATGCAAAAATAAAATCCATTGATTTTTGAGTCCAGCATTTATTAAAAATCTCTTATACTCCATGACGTCTGTCTGGAAACCATATTTCTTGTTTCAGTAGATGAAGTACCATTGAAATAAAATAGAATAGTGAACAGCGATTCACTACTCATCATTACGAAAATACAATGATTTATTCCTTTTTTTCATACATTTATATTTGGACGGTAGAATGCATCTACGTACAGATAATGAGCTTATTAAGCTAAGTCCAAATGAATTATTCCTCAAAATCATTACCAGATTATTAAATCAGTAGATAATGGGACCGGACCGTCTATCCGTCTGTCCAGGTGAATGACGGGATTATGTCAGGTACAACTGAAGCTAGTACACCGATTTGATTTGACATATTTTATCGTACAACCAGCCACAAAAAGAAGCCGCATCTAGAATTCAATCACAACTGTTCGATTACCAAGTGATTCTCTATCAGAAAGGAAGCCGCTTATGCTGGTACTATAGTTACACTCAAAATATAGTTGTATGGCCTTGTATTGCGTGGAGTTGGTCACGGTATGATTGGTGGGGGGAGGTAGTTATGGGGGCAAGCCAATTGATAGTAGGTCCAACTTTCTTCGATCATTGATCGACGTCCGACCACTGATTGACGCTTTTGTGTAGATCATCCCTTCTTCTCCAGATTGCTTCCCGGTCGATTACAGTATTAGAATAGTATATTGAAACCCTAACAATATAATAATATGTTTTTATTGTGATCACAGTAGTCGAGCTGTTTGTCGCGCGCGCACACATTGGCCTGCGGGCGTGCGAGCGCGTGTATGTGTGTGTGTGCGTGTCGGGGCCTCCACGTGTGTGGTCCGACGTCCAGACCACCCAAGACTAATCCCCCTCCCCCTTCTTCGACAACATCCGAGACCAAAGTCTCTCTTCCTAGCTAACAATTTATGTTATTTTACATTATAATTACTTCTGTTCCGATCCAAAATAAAAATTTTTAACGCGATCGTCTGGTCACCTGTTGGACGGATACTATAATGCGCCGGCCCTTCACGAGCCCGCTGAGACAACGCCAGTAAAATTGTGAATTTTTACGAGTTTTCCATCGCGATCGAAAATAATTTCCATTTACTTAAGAGATTGAAAAGCTCGACGAGAATATCACGTTGTTTGTTTCCTTCCCTCCCTCTCTACCAGAGCCTGCAAATTAGAATATGTTAATTGCAAGTTTGCCTTTCAAAATATAGCATTTAAATTGGTTATTATACCTGTTTAATAGAAAAGCAGCGGCTTTATTTAAGCAACTTTACGGTCACTTATTGTGTCGAAAAGTATTGGACAAGTGGTCGTATCTTTCCTTTTCTATATCCTTTTTAATACTGTGCCTAATTGTATCTACATAGTATAAAAATGACTTTGTAGAGCTTTGTGCATCTTATATGTCAAATAAATTACCGCTCGCCATCTGATTATGGTCGGCAATGGTCTACAATATGACTGTATTTTAAAAAATCTGAACGTATATGCTACATTGATATAATCCAAGATGGATATATGCCTAATTAATATAACGTTTTATTTAGGTATCCATGCTTCGTACACTGCGGTGAGTTGATACGTTTCTGTGGAATTGATTATAACACTGGTAAACTTTCAATTAACATAATATTATTGAATCATTCTAGATTACGCGTAAATAAGGGTGATAAAAATTGCCATGAAAGTACGATTATTGTAATGCTTTCGTGGGGTTAATGCATTTCAAGTTACAAATAAATAGCCAATTCATTTTCTTTATCTGATTGTAATTGCCTGCACTGCTGCACAATATTTTAAAGGAACTACTTGGAGCAAAGTCAACTTAGAATAACACTACAATATTATAGTATTAGTATAAGAACTACCGGAGAAGAGACGTGGAAAATTTGAAAAAACTTAAATTAAGGCCGTGTTGAGTTCTGAGAGTAAACCGTCGAAATACTGTATTACATTCAGTTTTATTTTTAATAACGTAACAGACATTTTAAGAATAACAATTAACACATATTCCATTCGGTTGCACAAAGGTCTGTTAACTTTTAATCCCGATTACATGCCACGAGAGCCAATCAGAGAATCCTTCTCAGAAAATTCTTCTCTGGTTCTCGTAGAATTTAATGATTAAAATTCAACAGGCTTTTGTGCAACCGAATGAGTATGGTGTTTATTGTTATTTTTTTGAATGTACATTACTTTATTGAGAAAAAAATACAAATAAATGTATGGCCTGGTTGCAGCCTTAGAGTTTGAAATTCTAGTTCAAACCTATTATAAAGTAATATTCAAACCTAGTCTTGTAATGATTGCATTTCTTATAATAATTCAATTATAATCCAACTAAATATTTATTCAACGAGTTTAAAGTGTTAACAGTCCGTCAATTATACATTAAAAACCTCATAATTTTCATTATTTTTCTATTCCGTGAATCAAACCTCAATTTACGACCTTCCAGAAATAGGTTTGAAAATATAACAATGGATCTTAATGTTTGCCGGAGACAATACTTTTACCTACATAATAAATTAATCAATAAAATTCCAGTCTACCTTTCTGACCATATTAATGGAAACACGGTTACATTGCGTAAAAGAAGAACTATTGAGTGGATAATTTCCAGTAAAATCGAGGACATACTTTTTGAGTGACTCTTATCTTTTTTTAATAGTATGTTTGCCATCTCTCTTTCTTTCTCTTTCATTCTTTCTCTCTTTCTTTCACCCTTATTCCACTTATTCATCATCTTCTTTTATTATTATATTATATAATATCTTATTTCATATTTTGTAAGTTTTTAATGACTCGTATTGAATTGCATTAGCAACTCTCACCTGCGCAGCGCACAGGATTTTCCTTGCAGGTGATTGATTCTTTATATTTTTGCTGAAAGTTTTTTATTTTATTTTTTGTTTTGAAGAACCAATAAGGAATTTTTGAATTGAATTATCATGTAGTATCGAGTAGTCATTTGTAGCCCATTGAAAATGAAAAGCGGCACTGACCACTGGGCGATTGGAGTGAGGTGGAAGAAAGCTGCTCTGAGATACAGATGAGCGCAGAGTTACGAGTAGGAGAATTGAAAGAGAAATCAATTTCCGATCGGCTGCAGAAAGTAGGGAAGGGAGAAGTATATAATTCGTTTATTACCGGCAATTACTGTTTATTTGTTTGTAATGAGGGAGTCGGTTTAATTGAATGGACAGGCAGAGTGATGGGCGGGGAGGTGGAAGGAGCTTCGGGCGACCGGTCCAGTTGTGAGTTCTCTATTGAAGCCGAGTCTCTCTCAGGCCCACAGCCCACGGCCCACGGGACTTGGGTCGTGCCCATCAGCTCTGGCGCCAGGCCCAACTCTTCCCATGCCTTCAGAATGCTCTCGGCTCAGACGAAAGAGACAGGCTTGTAAACATGTTACCAACAATACAAAACCGTTCAATTGTGAGACAATAGAGTATTAATTGAGAAAAGGTTGGTGGAGTATTTATACAAAATCAATGACCAAAAAAATTTCCAAACATTGAATACCGTTTTCTAGGAGATGAATGCTCGGTAGTATCCGTTGATTGTTTATGTAGGATGCGAAGCTGATATTGAAAGAGATATCTCAGATAAAGAAGTTATTTCATCCAAGATCTAATAACCTTCATTAGAACTTGATTGCGTTCAAGAAACATATTGTAGTAGCACAAATGAAGGAGTATTAGATAATAGTTCTAAGACGTTTATTAGATAAGAGAAAGAAGTGGAAGAGGAGACCAAAGAAGGAGACCATAAAAATATGGATGAATGAATGAATGGAAAAGGACATCAAAAATACATGTAATAGGCTTGATGAATACTCCTTCAGGAGATAATTACTGATGATAAAGTACCGTATCTATTAAATAATATCACTTCATCTGTGGTAGTACAGTACAATGATTGTTGATTGTTGAACCAAACAATATTACGTTTGAATATGGAAGAATTATGATTGTTATAATATTGTATGGTCAATTACTGGTCTATTCAGTTGAGTGCTTTGAGTAATTTAGAGAAAAATTCAAGATTCAGGAATATTTGAGGGAGAGACTGTTTCATTTCAGCTCTATTGTTCATGTACGTAGGATTAGAAGATGAACATTGTACATGTTTGTTTATATCAATTATTTGTTCCAGGAATATCAGAGACTTATTTGTTGTTGATAGGCAATGACACAGAGAAAAATTCCAGATTGGAAAGAGCATATAACGAACCGACGCCAATGAGTAGTCCTCTAAATATAGAGGATTTCGAATATTGTTATTTTTTTATGTCAAAGAAAATGAGATAATTGGATCGTATATTTGGATACAACGAGTTTGTTGGAATGTAATTATGAATTCAACGATTGAATAGTAATCCTTTATGTTGAATTTCATTTATTAATTTCTATCAAAGATCAATAATTTCTATTGGGCGTAGATCAATGTACAAAGATTTCTCACCAAACAGATACAATGTGTCTTTTTTCTTTAGGGCTAATTTTGAATATGTAAATAAAAATATAAATATGATTATACCCTTCTCACTTGATAATGGCATTATATAGCCAAAACATGTCGTGACTAAATCATTTTAAAAAGGTACTCGGATTTATATTTATATTTAGATACTATGTGTGTTTATAGCGACTGGAGAAACAAACAGACAATCCTTGATTACTTTCGATACTACTTCTCTGGTTGATCGAAGATCAAACCATGATGACTGCTCTTGACCATCCATCATTCTAATCTCCTCGTGGATATATTTAGGAGAATGTAAAGGCAGGAACGGAACAAGATATTGTGTACTTTCATCCTTTACTAAATCACTAGAGCAGTATATGGACTAATTTCATTCCACCCGATTCAAGAATTGAGCTATCGAGAGCGAAGAAAACAAAACAACCTGCACGATTGTATCGGCCTATGTAATTGTCGGATGTTCACAAATCGTAAACTATGTATTCTATTATGGGTAGGCGTAAAGGGTTCTGTTATTATTGTTATTATAGGACTGCTACCAGTGGAAGGCCCTCGGCATTTCTGTAAGCTCGACCAATGAGCGCGCTCCAATCTGGCTTCATTATAGTTATTAATCCATACATTTATTATATCTGATTTGAGAGCCGTGTAATTTGCTGTGATTCCATCACATCTCAATTTCTTCCAGATACCTGGCCTTAGCTCCAGGTAAAACAAGCCTCAGCACTAGCGCCCTTGCTATTGTGCCGGCGTTTATCCCTCCAAACATCTACGCATCTTTCTTGCCTCTCAAAATCGATAGATGCTTCCAACAATCGAATCTTTTACAAAATCTCGCGTCTGTGATCATTCACATCTAGTTCATCCATTGTAAACTAGACTAGTATGATGCGTGTCATTCATCTCAGGTAATCGACATGCTCAAACCAGCTTCTTAACTCCACAAAAATGTTATACTGCACTTCTATATTTTTTCAAATCTGAATTTTTTTAAGATGAGTCAGTCAAATGGATGTTTTGGTTACTGTACTCTAACACAAGTAATAGTGGTCAAGTCATTGACCGAGCGAAGTGAGGTCCAAGATTCAAGTCGACGGTTTGGCATTTCTCTAATTGTTTAAATGTTTATATGTTGCGCATTTACGGCGAAACGCGGTAATAGATTTTCATGAAATTTGTCAGGTATGTTCCTTTTTTAATTGCGCGTCGACGTATATACAAGGTTTTTGGAAATTTTGCATTTCAAGGATAATATAAAAGAAAAAAGGAGCCTCCTTCATACGTCAATATTACAGTAAAAATCTGGTGTGAAGCACTCACACAACTTTCCTTGCCGTTATGAAAATTGATCACCTGACGCTAGTGTACTCGCGCATCTCAAGTCTACTATTCAAAGATATGAGACAGCTGATGATAGGTCAATAACGCTGGAAACACACGAGGTCTGCTATCTCTTCGTAGTGAATGATTTAATAGAACCAACAGTTTGCAATTTAATAATCACATTTTTTCGGATTTCAAGCTTATTTTCAATTCTAGGTGGAAATGTTACTGGACATTGATTGGATTTTCTTGGTCAATCTTCTCCACTTGAAATTTTTTTTTTAAATTGTATATGAAGGCTGATAATCAAGATTCTAATATCAAACTTTGCATAGATGGGGCGAAGCTCCTGAAAGTGTTACAGATATAGGACTTGTTGCAGTAGATAGAGCTTATCAATGACTATTCCAGGTATAAATTTGATCAAAATCGTTGGAGCCGTTTTCGAGAAAATCGCGAAAAACCCTGTTTTTGACAATATTTTCGCCATTTTAGCCGCCATCTTGGATTGCATTTGATCAAAATTATACGTGTCAGATCCTTATAGTGTAAGGATCTTACGTTCCAAATTTCAAGTCATTCCGTTAACTGGGAGATGAGATATCGTGTACACAGACGCACATACACTCATACACACACACACACACACACACACACACACACACACACACACACACACATACAGACCAATACCCAAAAACCACTTTTTCGGACTCAGGGGACCTTGAAACGTATAGAAATTTAGAAATTGGGGGACCTTAATTTTTTTCGGAAAGCAATACTTTCCTTACCTATGGTAATAGGGCAAGGAAAGTAAAAAACAGACTATGGAATTATTCATCATAAATCAGCTGACAAGTGATTACACAGATGTGTGGAGAAGCCAGTCTATTGCTGTATTTCCATAAGGTCTACAGTTCCAATCAGGTACTTGTGGATGAGAATACTGCGTGAGGTCTACTGTTCACAGAACTACTAATCAATAATGCTTTTAAGTTTATGGCTCCATTCAGTTTTTGTTTTAATGAAAATGTTAGCTTTTCTAAATTAATGATCCTATCCTTAATGATTCATAAAAGATGATTTTTTCTCTGAAGCATACGGAATTTTCTTTAGTCTGATTCTCAAAGTGAAGGCATGATAACGTGTATGAATTATTTTTTATTTAATGCTAAAATAGTATTATAAAAGTATTTAATCATAAATATCCCACAGTGTAAGGCACAAAACATCCCATTTTTGAGACGAGTACGCACGACACGACAGAACAGGAAGCTCTCTGATTAGGTTGGCGTTGGAGTATCGAGAATTAGCCAATCGGAGAACTCCTGTCCTGTCGTGCAGTGCCATCTCATCTAAAAAAAAAGGCCTCGTGTGTTTCGGCCCTAACAATATATGAGTAGCCTCCTGTAATTCCATTGAGGAACTGAGCATTAGTAAGAATTTTTAATCTGAAAATTTTCGTTTTCAAAGTTGCTCTACTTTCTTAAATAAACGGAAGAATTTCAAATCACTAGATCATGACCTAGATATAGTTTGGTTCTAATGTGGCTCAAATATTTCAAAATTTACATTGCGAGTAGAAGTAATTATATTATTGTGTACTGCAGTTGCATACATGCTATTCTAACTGATCTTACACAAATTAAAACAATAATTGTGTCATTCTAACACAAACTAACACAATTGTGTTGTGTTATTCTATCATAAATTAACATAATTGTAATTATTATTTAAGGAAAATCCTTAATAAATGCTGTAAATCACCCCGAAGACTTCTGCTACTACAGACATTGACAACAGGGTTAACAGCTAGATGAAAATTCGATGAGAACTACTATCCAAAAATTAGTTGCCAGCCCGGGAATCGAACCCAGTACCTTCCAATTGCTAGTCAGGAATGCTTACCCTTACACCAAACTGACAATCCCTGGATAGCAGCGCTCATTTTATAAGAAGCCATAGCGGTAAACCAGTTTACAGATGGAATTAAATATTTATATGTTAATTAAAATCAACATATGTTTAATTAAATATATGTTCAATTAAATATTAATATGGAATTTACAGCATTTATTGATGATTTTCGTTCAATAATAATTATATATTAATTAGCATTTGAATAAATGCATTCTCTATTTAATTCCATCTGTAACTGGTTGGCCGCTATGGCTTCATATAAAATGAGCGCTGCTATCCAGAGATTGTCAGTTTGGTGTAAGGGTAAGCATTCCTGACTAGCAATTGGGAGGTACTGGGTTCGATTCCCGGGCTGGCAACTAATTTTTGGATAGTAGTTCTCATCGAATTTCCATCTAGCTGTTAACCCTGTTGTCAATGTCTGCAGTAGCAGAAGTCTTCGGGGTGATTTACAGCATTTAATTAGGATTTTCGTTAAATAATAATTATATATTAATTAGCATTTGAATAAATGAATTCTCTATTTAATTCCATCTGTAACATAATTGTGTTATCCTAACACAAATTGACACATTGTGATATTCTAACACAAATAATGTTTATCTTACCACAATTCATCTGTGGTGTATGCTGAATGACACCTGATGTGTAGCCGACATTATTCCCATACTGCAGCATACCTTGAACGCCTCATTGTTTTCATTGTTGGATGCAGAGGAGAGGCGGAGAGGGGCACTGGCATCCGAATACTCGAGTAACGCCAATGGCAAAACCGAAAGGAACGTGGAGAAGAATCGCCGAACGCCTCTCATTAAATAATAGGCTGTTAACAAAGTGTTAGTGTAGAGCTGATGATTTTCGTTTTTCACAAACGGCGGTCGGCGAGATCAAAGGAGAATGAAATTAAAAAGACGCATAATCGGTGCCTGCATATAAGCAGCGTATCAAATGTCATTCATTTGCATGATGCCGGACCCACCAGAAAGCCAAGCAACACAACATCTCTCTTCCCCATGTTCACCACACACTTGATCTGTAGCCTCATCACTCTCTTCCACTGTCTTTCTCACTCTGTTGGGCGGAAACCAGGGCCGGACGCACACACCCAGCTAAAAAATAGTACAGCAGATGCTAATTTCTGCACAAAATACCCGCAAGAAGATGACAGCTTCCGCCTACATCTAGATTGCATCACCGTTCATGCTGAACGTCAGTTGCAGTGTAGATGAACTCATTTGAGAGGCATCCACTGCATTTCCATCACACCTTCTCTCTCCCAGAACCATGATGATTCTCAATCAACATTGAGCATCGAGATTGGCAAATAACGTCTCACCCACAATTTAAAACTTAAACTATCAATTCGGTAAATTACTCCTCCCCTAATCTAATAGTTGTCCGAACGTAGTGAGGTCTATGTTTTAACTCGGATTTTCTTTTGTCTGTCTGTATGTAACGCAATTACGGCCAAACGCGTTGATAGAATTCCATGAGATTTGGCAGAAATATTCCTTTTTCAACTGCGCGTCGATATATACACAAGGTTTTTTGAAATTTCGCATTCCAAGGATAATATGAAAGGAAAAGGAATTCCTCTATACTCCGATATCACTATTATGTATATCATCTACTCTGAAGATTTATTATTCATAAGCAATCAGCTGACAAGTGATTACACAGATGTCTGGAGAAGCCAGCCTATTTCTGTATTCCTGTACTTTATAGGAATATAGTTTCCTATAGTTTCAATCAATGGACCTAGAATACAGATACCTTGGTTTCAGTCAAAGACCTTAAAGATGTATGCATCTTTAAGGTATTTGGTTTCAATATTTTGTTTTGCAGTCATGGTATTATTATGCGTGCCCATCAGTATTCAATTTATTCTCACATTCGAAAAAATAATTCAATAGGTGATTAAAAATAATCAAATGAACTAAATAATGTTGGAGAAATTATAATTTTTTTTATTGTAAAATTTTAATTTTCATCAGATGGAAAGATTATCACGGAACTGAATGAATTATGTCATATGGAATACAAATTCAAACGTGAACTGAGTTTGTTAACATTTAAAACAGGTGACATCAGGTACTTGTGGATGAGAATATTGCGTGAGGTTCACTGTTCACAGAACTACTAGTAATATAATATAAACTGCTGGTTGCACAAAAGCCGGTTACATTTTAATAGGGATTAATTTCACGACAACCAATCAGAGAAGCCTCCTTTCCGAGAAAGCCTTCTCTGATTGGCTCTCGTGAAATTAAAGACGATTGAAATTTAGCCGGCTTTAGTGCAACCAGGCCATAGTAATATATGACAGTATAAGGAGGAGGGTGGTAGGATAAACAGTCAAGTCAAGAAACACAAATAATATGAACTGATAGCTGATTGGAAACAGTAAACAGAATGAATACGAGTGGAATGGCTTAGTTGAAACATTTTTGCTTTTACTATTTTTGGTGTGTACAGCATTAATTTCTCCTGATATCGACCTCAATTTACCACTGAGTGCAGAATCAACATTGTGAAGTGTTATTAAAGACAAACTTGGTATCGGGAAAGGGAAACTGTAGCAGTTTTAGCCATTGGCTCCTAAACAGTCCAATTAATTAAATTTAATTGCAAAATAAGAGATACTGTGATAGCCTTTTTAATAAAAGTAACAACCTCATTACTGATTACTCATGAAACATTCATCTAGAACTCTATTAGTAGATATCGGCTGAGAAAAGTCTTCTATCTTCTACGTCCAACCATGTAGCCTACTCATGATAGTCTTCTCGTTGACTGATCAATTCATTTTTCAAATACTCAATTCTTTTGAACATTAATTTGAGTACAATAGAGTCATATACTTATTGAATTATTTTAGTACTAAAAATATAAGAGTGTTATAGAGTGTTATAGAGTGTAATAGAGTACAGATTCGTGGAGTGATGGGTTATGAGAGTGATGATCAATACAGCAATATTAATACAGCAATAGCAGACTACTAACAAAATAGTTGGCCAACTATTCAATTACGAATTTTTAGTGATTATATTTCATTTTAGTGATAGTTTTTTGATTGTATTAGGCCTATTTGAAGAAAATTCATGCTCATTCAATATCATCTCTCACTCAATCAATTAGCCTTCTTTCACGAACAATATTTGCAATTACAATTTACATTGTATATTGTGTATAAAGCTATATTTAAATTGCAATTCAGAAGAAATTTGTTTTCAAATGACCGAATCATGGTTCGAACGTAGAAAAATCAGCTGTTGGGTTAAACCTGGAAAGTAACAACCTTAGCATTGTAGTTACATGGTAGTTAATCGTAAATGGTGTATATGTCCCTGAGTGAGCTTACGCGAACATCCTGCATTAGGATCGTGAGCAGTTTGAGAAACTTAGTCGTTGAGTGTTCAACATTGTATCATTGTCATAGTGGAAAGTACTGTGCATGGTACTTGGTGCACGTAGAGATTTCATTACTATGCACAGTAGAGTACACACTTCAAAACACCTCTCACAGAGCGGCAGCGTGTGAACCTGCATTTCCGCCTCTGCGTTTGTGAAACGCCGACTATAATATGGACAGAACCGCACACCATTTCCACTCTCATCTTAGTTTCTCCACATTAAAAAATGGTAGGGCGATTTGTATTATTTACGAAAACGAATCCTGTAGCCTACAGTGTTGTCGCTCTATAATGGCGAGTGGGATGGAGCATTCAATGGTACTGCTTTAATGATGGAATTAATGCTGATGCCTAGTCCGTCGAATAATTACCCGTGTAATAATAATTATCATTTATCGTCGGATTGACGCGAAGCCGGTCTGTGGTCTCGCCGCCGACGGATTTAAAACTTCAAGTCATCACCGTGAAGTAACCAGGGAACTTGTCTTGCCTTCTATTCGTTGGAGGACTCTATTAATGTTGTCACCTTGTCGCCATTGTGTTCTGGCAATTTTTCATCGATTCTTTACGCTACTTTATCTCAAGACTGGTTTTTCATAAGAGGTCTTCTTATCTTGCATTGTAAATTGTAATATATTGCTGCGATATCATTTAAATACTAATATGCAAATATGGATAACTTACTACGGTAATTGGATTGAGAGTATCACGATTAATTTCCACAATACTTTATGTTGTGTTGCTCAAGAATTCAAAAGAAAGAAGTTAAGATAGAGGACAGAGATGATTTATAGAAGTTTACTTCTGATGTTGGCTAAGAACTTTAATTGAAAAATTATTATTTTACACATACTGATTATATGCCATCATAGATTCTTATAGAAATCAGTAGATTGTTTAGTTATCTTTTTGTTATCCTTTAAAGCAAAATATCATATCTTTTCTACACCTTCTCTCACATCTTTTCTAAGGTATTTGCTTATAAAATAAAAACCCTATCATTATTCAATGTTGTTTCCCATCACGAACTGCTTATTATTAAATCACCTTTTTGCTATTAAAAAGAACGTCTAGCAGTCTGATTTCCCCAATAAATGAATCTATTGACTTACTATGACAAAAAGATCTTTCGGCAGGTCCGCCATCTTCCAGGTTGGTGATTGTTGCTGATAAGATAAATAGTCTGGGGAACAGATTTTGATTTCAACTCCATTTGGGCAGATTTTGGCATTGGTACAGTACTGAGTATAAAGTATTCTATACTTTACCATACTCTATCCCTTTGCTTTATCTTGTCTTTGCTTTACTCTATATCTATGCTTTATCTTGTCTTTGAAAAAATATCTTATAGGTAGAGAAAATGACTGAGTCTGTCCAATCCTAGAGCTCTGCATGACAAATACTCTAATCTCCTTTCCTTTCCATTCTTCATTCCATTCACTCATCCATCTTACATAATACATATTCATCATCTCATCTCAAAATTTTCTGTTCTTTAGTATTGTATATCGTAATTATTACTCAATCAATTTCTAAAATCTTAATTAAATCACACCCTATAACGTTTGTTCCATTTATCTATTTTGAATCATTTATGCCATATTGTATTCACTATAACTCATTCTAATATCATCCATCTCATCCATTCATCCCATTTCTAAGATTCAAATCGCATATTCACATGTTATAATATTCCCAACAGCTCTATTCCATCACAACCCGGTCGTGTGTTGATGGGAAGGATATTATTTTATATCCTTCTTAAAGAATGGACAATTATTTGTTGAAACACCGCCGATTTATGAAGTTACATTACAATTTTATATTATCTTTATTCTAATTGCATTCAATCTTTATTCTCATTGATTAATTATCTATACTTTGTAAAATTCGTTGAATAATTAGCATTACCGTCATTTAATGTAAACTAGTGTATAAGCCAGTAAATACTGTAACATACATAAATAGAGAAATCTAATCTAATCTAATCCCTATGATACATACATTATTATACCTCATGAAGGTATCCTTCATAACGAATTCTCGTTTAGTTTAGTTTCTGTTCAACTAAATTAGGTTGGTCAACTTATTTAAGAAACTAGTATGTATATATTCCTTCTTTCATTTTTTTCTATCTTTTGTTTGATCATTTTCTATTGTGATTAAAAAATATAGGAAGAAAGGCCTCACACAGGATTACCTTTGGGGCTTCATTTAGACTATGATGATAAAAATGTATTGTGCATGCGTGGGTGTTTGCTACACCAGTTATATTATTTTATTTCAATTTGTTTTTACAATGTTTGTTTTTGGTCGAATAAATTATAATTATTAATTAATTATTATTATTATTATTAATTATTAAATTATAATATTGTATATCAATGATCGGACCATTTAAACGTAATGAATGAAAAATGGATATGAAAACTTGTAACTGGCCATGAAGATGAAGATCATGTATCAGTGCATTAATAGAGGAGAGTCACGATCTACACCATCTTATTGAGCTTTTAAAAAGTATTCAACTTGTAAGTACGATTCAATGTTCTCCTCCACACGACCGTATATATTCGTAAAATCTGTAAATCGTGATTCAGTTACAGTCTGACAAGCAATCGGATTCACTTAGTGGCTTTCTGAAATAAAAATGTTTCCATTAGGGCAGCCGGTAGCATTTCCATAACAAAATCCAATTACATTTTCATCAACTCGTGCGTGAATAGGAGGCTTCTTCAATAGCGTGCATGTTTATTGAGGCAAACTTGAATTCCACAACAAAGTTCTATTTTCAAGAGCGTTACTGATTTTGATAGTTGACCGAGTGAAGTGAGGTCTAAGATTCAAGTCGACGGTTTGGCATTTCTCTTAATGTTTAAATGTTTATATGTTTATATGTTGCGCATTTACGGTGAAACGCGGTAATAGATTTTCATGAAATTTGACAGGTATGTTCCTTTTTTAATTTCGCGTCGACGTATATACAAGGTTTTTGGAAATTATGCATTTCAAGGATAATATAAAAAAGGAAAAAGGAGCCTCCTTCATACGCCAATATTGGAGTAAAAATCAGACTATAGAATTATTCATCATAAATCAGCTGACAAGTGATTACACAGATGTGTGAAGAAGCCAGTCTATAGCTGTATTTCCATAAGGTCTATAGTTTCAATCAGGTACTTGTGGATGAGAATACTGCGTGAGGTCTACTGTTCACAGAACCACTAGTTTATATCCACCAGCCAACAAAGTTTCTCAGTTATGATCCCATTTCTAAATAATGATAATATCCATAGTAAGAAGAGATTACTCGAAGTAGAGAATCTCAACATGGTACGTTAGCCTATGGACATTAGCCATATTATCAAGGAAAAAGGATATGAAAACGATGTGTATCAACTGAGATTTGTAGAATACTGTAACACTGTAAACTATTTAATATTTTCTGTAATTGATGTGGTAGTTTTAGATTTTTGGGAAATAAACATTTATTTATTAATGTGAAAAAAATTATCACAACTACTGTTGAAATTGATACTGTATTGAATGCATTGTGATATCAAAATTTGTGGGCAATTTTCATTGATGGTATGACTAATTAGCAACCTCCTATGTTACAGCATCATTCATGTTGGTACTCGAATATAAACTCTATATAACAAACCAATGAACAAGTCTGAACAGACCTACCGAAATCAGTGTATTTTTCTTCCCAAACTCTATGATATTCCAGATTTCCTTCTAGTTATTAAGTGGGAAAGGAATGCTTGTGACAAAAGCTTCTTCTAAAACACTTAGTTTAAAGGATGAAAAAGACTACTGGGAAAAAGACTATTGTAGGTACCTACAATAGGTCTGATGCATGATGTAAAATATAGGCTAATTGAAAATATGTAGACTATGTAAAGTGCTTGAATGTGTAATGCTGTAAGATAATGCTCAAGAGAAATGCAATAAAAGAGGCATAAAACATTGAATGAAAAAGACTAAGAAATTGTCAAAAACCACAGATTTATTGATACTTAGAAACTAACTGCTTAGTTTATCAGAGATTGACAATGGTGTAATAACCGAAACCGGTCTTTCTAAGTATCAATAAATCTGTGGTATATGACAATTTCTTAGTCTTTTTCATTCAATATGAATAATTACCACAATATCAACTTCCCAACTACACAAAAAGGCATAAAACACTTCAAACCAACAGAATAATTGTAGATAATGCAAGTTATTTATAAAAGATAATATTTTTTCTGTAGCGTCAAGTGACGTTTGGGCCACCTATTTCTGGTAATTTTGTCTTCAATGCAATGGTACTATTCAATGTACGTTATAATGGCAGTGGAGAAAAATAGAAGAACAACGTTTGCCAACGTTGTGTTGTCAGTTTATTCTATAGACGGTAGCTGATACAGGTAAATTGATGTAATATTAACTGTTTACTCTCGTTTAAAATAATCAATTATATTTTATTAAGCAAGAAATTATATTTTCCAATAATTTTATAATGAATTTTCATAGTTTAGATGAAATATTTAATTAATTAATGATTAATATTCTACATTGTTAAAAGACGATCTGGCAACAGAGCAAAGCGAGAAAGAGATAGCGCTATTCGCTTTGCTGAATGATAGACAAGGATAGCAATACCATTGCTAATCAAACACTGCCATTATAACGTGGACCTCACCATAGTACGTATTCTCGTACCTAGAATATAATGTATTCTAGGTACCGTACATTGGTACTATTCTATCATTTCTCCCAAAAAGGTAGATAATCATACTGTACAAAATATTCTAGACATTGTGGTTGTTATACTGTTATTATTGGAGGCGGCAAGAGGAACCTGACAGCTGATGGGTTAGTTGAGGCCTAATTACGTGGCACAAATAGCATTGCTAATAACTTTTATAAGTTGTGAACTACCTGTTCAGTTTCCTTTTCAGCCGGCATCCGGCTGATTTTTAGTCGTTAGCGGCGTTCTCTTCTCAGAACTGAGAAGGTTTTAAGATTTTGAAGAGCGTTGTAGAATTGCCCTTTGGCGCCAGTGCTTGGCTTGCTCACCCTAGCCGCGACCGCGTTTGTATTTTCGTGAGAGATCCTTTCGAGGAAGAGTTAGGCCTACACTCAAAATTCTACAAAATTTGTGTAGCAAAGGCTATTCATTTATTTATTCAATTATTCAGGTATTAGGCTACACAACATTCAGAAAAGTACCACAGGCTTAATCCCAAAACGATTCCAATTCTATTTTATTAAATAGTCCAAATGTAGCTACTTTATGAATTAAATTGGAATAAACATTATCGAATCACACGCTCCAATTCACAATACAAATTTTACAAAATTTATGTAGTAATCAGATTAAGTATATACAAATATTATAAAGATTATAATCTTATTATGAAGATAAAGTACATTCATATAACAAATTTATATTCCATTAAATATTTTATTAACGTAGGCTACCTTACTCTATTCCTGGCTTGAAAATTTATCATTTTATTCGAGTTTAAACAGTAAGCATTCAATAACAATGAAAAACAAAATGTATATAGTTGCGTACAGACTTGAGCGTCATTAACACGTGAATTTTGTTTTTCATCAGCTGATTCTATTCTTATTATATTATCTGTATTTGTACAGAAAAAGTAACATAAGTTAGTCAAATACAAATATAATAAGAAATAGCATCAGCTGATCAAAAGTGAAATGCGCGTGTACGTGGCGCATAAGTCTGTATGCACCTTAATATTCAACTATTCAAGTGACAGATAAGAGACCTTAGACATACATGAAACATAAACTGCAAAATAAAAAATAAAAAATTTCCTTAAAAAACAGAATATCCTATCTAGTATCTTTGAGAATACCAGTACAGGTAACTATTGCATTTCGTGATTTTCAGTTCAGATTATTCAATTTATGAAAGCATACGTATTCACAAAACATGTAGGATTAGATTTTACAAATAGAAAACTCAGTTTTTTATAGTCTCATAAAGGCTAAACCCGATGTGAGCATCTAGAGAAGCCAGAAGCGGTTGGCAACGAAGTCGCGCTGATGAGCTGCCGCTCAGATAAGTTTAGTTTCATTTCATCAGTCTCTGATTTCATGCTCCTGCTACTTCCATTAGAGGTGACCATTTGAAGTGCCAACTCCGCTGAAAATCATGAGTTGAAAAATCGGTTCCTGGTGGTTGAAGCTGTATTGTAAGTTCACTCAACTTTCATAATCATCCTTTACATTCGACCATTTCACATATAAGCACAAGCCTGGAGCTCATGACTGTGGACATTACCCTTCAGTAAATAAAAATTTGTTCAGGCCTAATAATAAATTTTCAGTTTGCATTAGAAGTTTGCAATCCTCCGCAGAAAATAACATAGATTAAAAATATATTTCCAATTGAGTGACTTGGAAGGATGTTGCATTTTTGAAAGAGTTAATTCAATAATTGAATACCATCAGTCCATTTTGATAAATTGCATTCGAGAGTTCGATAATGACCTCTCAATAAATTGACATGATACAGGTATCATTATATTTTGGCTTGTCTTATCATTTCAAATTCAATTATATTTTCGTGACAACATGACAGACAACTTTTCCCAGTTTGGAGGTTTCATACTGTAAGTTGAATGATTATGCCAAGGACTGGATAATTATCCTCAACTGGAAACTGCATCACATTGTAACTGTGCACTAATTATTACTGAAAATGCAACATATCAATGTCTGTCCATAGCGATATCTGACAACGTTGATTTAGGTTAAAATGGGAAATGAAGACTCGTTTATGTCAAAATGTATCAAGTTTTTCCTTCATTATTAGTGTCATTCTCAATTTCATGTTGTCGGGGGAATGATAACCGGCTCTACTATAATATTGTAAAAGATTGAAACAGACACCTCGAAATTAATAAACATCATGTTGATGTGAGATAAACGTTTTTATTCGATTTGGGAGGTAAATTTAATGATTTTCTCAGCTCTAATTTATTGTACAATATTAATATTTTGAAATTGAAATTTATAAAGTGCAGCTGCAACTTCTACATGAAGATTTTCTTGTATACTGACCCAAAACTATAATAGGGTACAGGCAGAATGTTACATTCTATAGTATAGAATCTATACTCTTTGGGTACAGGCCCGTGGTCACATGTAATTACCAAATTGAACATGATAAAATAAATCATTTGAACAATAAATTATTCCATACGGCAATCCTTCATATTATACAGCAGAGTGAGTTATATGTATGGGAACCCTTCAATAAGTTGGAGACTGTTGTAGATATAATACTGTAGCTTTCAGGATAAGTTATTGGTCGAGTACTCCACCTTTCAACGTACAACTGAATTTCAACCCCTCATAAGGGGATGACTTAGAGGTTGTAACACGAATATTTTAAATATAAACACCCATTGTGTAATACATAATTCAAAGCCCTTTTTAAACATCGATAAAAATGTTCTATGATACTTGTATCCAAAATGATGGCTGATTGAAGTTTCAGTTTTTAAAGAAATGAGGGGCTGTAACTCAAATATTTTGAATGTAAACACACATTATGTGATACATAATTTTAGAGGCCTTTTCAAAACGAGAAAGATGACATCAATAAAAATGTTCTATGATACTTTCACCCAAAATGAGGGCTGTTTGAACTTTATAAATTATTACTTCTTTAGAAACTAAAACGTGAATCAGCCGCCATTTTGGATGAAAGTACCATAGAACATTTGTATTGTTGTCATGTGTCTTCTTTTGAAAAGGTTTTTAAAATGATGTACCACACAATGGGTATTTACATTTGAAATATTCGAGCTAAAACCCCTAAGTCCCCTTATGAGGGGTTGAAATTCCGTTGTACGTTGGAAGGTGGAGTACTCGACCAATAACTTATCCTGAAAGCTACAGTATTATATCTACAACAGTCTTCAACTTATTGAAGGGTTCCCATACATATGACTCACTCTGTATATAACTCCATTTGATTGCACAATGCTATTAGTTTCTTCAAAATTTGTCAACCTAAAAAAAAATTGAAATCGTAACTGATACAGTAGTTCAATCAGTACGGTATTTAATACCAATTGATGTACAAAGCCCATTTAAACCTTCAAACTCTTAAAGTTTCAATTGAAGAACTAATGCTGCCTAAGAGGGAGGATAAAAGGAAAATGCCTCAAATAAAAGTCTAAAATAAATGCCTCAATATGAAAGAAACGATAGTGATGATCAAGACTAGAAAATATTGCAATAAATTATAAGGCTTTATTTGAGAAATTATATATTTCTTGAGTAATAATAATAGAGAGAAAAGTGTATACTGTTTAGACTTTACGAGTTACTTACTTACGAAGCGCTACAGCCTTGCGTGGACCTTGGCCTCCTCAACAATCCGCTTCCATATATCTCTCTGATTAACTAGTCTCTTCCAGTACCTCACTCCTAGGCACGCTAGATCTTTTTCGCCCCACTTGAATGTAATGAGCTGGTTTACGTTCGTCATATGGAGGCCGAAAATGATCGTTTTCTGACCAGGCCGGTAAAATTTTTACAGCCCTAGGGCTGTAAAATAACCTTGAAGTCAGCTGATTCTGATTTGATGTGAACGTGTTTACAGAATAGTTTATGAAACGGAATCAGTTTATGCTTCTAGAATTGAATAAAGTATTTTGCAATAAGATACTATCATTTTATTTGGATGAATGAAGTACAAATAAGATATTATATACTATTCAAATTCAATTTTCAGAGTATAATAGAATCTAACCTCATAGTACTTCGTTTATCACGAAACCTGGTGGATAATTTTGGAACTACTTGGGCAATATCCATGGTGCTGAACGTTTTTACAAATAGGTTAAAAAACGGAATCAGTTATGCTTTTAGAATTGAATAAAGTATTCTGCAATATTATACTATCATTTTATTTGGATGAATGAAATACAGATAAGATATATATTATAAACTATTCAAATTCGATATTCAGAGTAGGATAGAACTTCTAACCTAAACTTTCTAAGTCGATGACAACAAGCATTGTTGACGGTGACATTCAGATTGGCCAAATTTCAGTGTGCTAAAACAGCTGATCAAAAAACTTTTCATTATTTGTGTTTATTATTCAATAATTAAAACATTTATAATAATATCATCTTATTGTCATTTGAAAGAATAAAAAAGTATAATCTCAACCTCCCACATAATTGAACTTAATCTTTTAGGTTATTTAGACAAATCAGAATAAAAAATAAAAATACTTGGACAATTTCCTGATATTTAGATTACCTCAGATTTGCTAGAGCTATGACCTTTCACTTTTGCTTTCGGAAGTGCTTAATGAACAATAATTATCATTCTCATATATATTTATTGTTCATTTTTCTGTGAGGCGAAAAATAGCGTTCGCACCATGGGCAAAAATGTTTTTCCGGCTCTCAATCTTTTCTAGTCCTCGGCCTACGGCCTCGGACTTGAAAACCGATTTCGAGCCGGAAAGGTCTCATTTTCGGCCCTAGGTGCGAAATATACTATTACCACATCCTGCAGCCAACGTGTTCTCGGGCGACCTCTTTTCCTTGTTCCTTCCATTCTTCCAACAATCATCTGTCTCTGCAGCCTATTGTTCTCCATTCTATGCACATTTCCCAACCAGCTGATTCTTCTAGACTTTACGATTATTATGATCAAAATCATGAGAAAATATTATAATTGATTCCGAACTCGACATCAGACCAGAAAATTCAGCAATGGGGTGAAAATTGATGCTTTGATTCGAGTTCTATCACATGCTTTCCCAAGAACAGTATATATTATTTTATACTTCACGTGTATAGAACGGCGTGGACGGCATAAGGAATTAGGCCTTGTGTAAATAGTCTATAAGTCTATATCATAAGCATAAAGCAAACAGGACAACTGCAACAATAACATGGTTGGTTTAAGGGTGGAGTAGGGGAAGATCTCTTGCTCGGACAATATTTGATTTGGATGACGTGAAGTGTCTAGTGAGGAATAAGGAGGACCTTGCATCCTGTTTCAACTCCTGCTCCCCAAAAACGGTCCCAAGCAAACAGTGTTCATCTCTTTGTTTGCAGAGTGTATTTCAGTAGTGAAGGGTAAATCTGAAGTTTGTTTGCGCTCTCGGAAAGGAGACTGGAATAAAAAATAAGTTGCTTCTGGGTAATCTCGAGTTCTCCAGCAGAATAACTCAGTTAGATTGTAGATAAATCAAGGGAGAACTCAGATTGTTTTTTCAAGGGCGGAGTTGATCAGAGCATCTTGGAATTTCCACAACCTAATTGAATTGGAAACTTGGTTTCCAGACAAATATACTCGTACAGACGACAATACGTCTGTATTCCATCAATGATTGTCTATTATATACAGATGACAGACGGGTTGTATGCTGCCTTCTGCTACTCAACTTTCAATATGAAAATTGAGAAAACTCTTCTTCTAACTTTCAATATGAAAATGATTGATGGACCGAAAAAGTACATTATCAAGATCCAAGAGGCATTTGATTTCAATCGCAGCATTCAGTATCCACGAAGCCAGACCACGACTTTATTTTAATGTTGTGTGATTCTGCTCTGTTTAATATAAATAAATATATAGATTTATAAATGAAAAATCTGGTGTGGCGAACTCACACAACTTTCCTTGCCGTTATGAAAATTGATCAACTGACGCTAATGTTCCCGCGCAACTCAAGACTACTATTTAAAGATCTAAGCCAGCTGGTGACAGGACAATAACGCTGCAGACACACGAAGTCTGCTATCTCTTCATAGTTAATGATTTAATAAAACTTATTTTCATAGTTAATGATTTAATAGAATCAACAGTTGCCAACAATTTGCAATTTGATAATCTTATTTTCTCGATCATCGAGCTTATTTTCAATTTTAGGTGAAAATGTTACTGAACATTAATTGTAGAGATTTTCATGATCAATCTTCTCCACATAAAATGTTTTGTGTAAACTGTATCTGAAGCCTGATAATTGAGAATCTAAAATCAAACTTTGCATAGATGGGGCGCAGCTCCTGAAATTTTTACAGATATGGGACTTGTGGTAGTTGATAGAGCTTAACAATGACTATTTTAGGTATGAATTTGATCAAAATCGTTGGAGCCGTTTTTGAGAAAATCGCGAAAACCGCTGTTTTTGACAACATTTTCGCCATTTTAGCCGCCATCTTGAATTGCATTTGATCGAAATTGTTCGTGTCGGATCCTTATAGTGTAAGGACCTTAAGTTCCAAATTTCAAGTTATTCCGTTAATTGGGAGATGAGATATCGTGTACACAGACGCACATACACACACACACACACACACACACACACACACACACACACACACACACACACACACACACACATACATACAGACCAATACCCAAAAACCACTTTTTTGGACTCAGGGGTTACCTTGAAACGTATAGAAATTTAGAAATTGGTGTACCTTAATTTTTTTCGGAAAGCAATACTTTCCTTACCTATGGTAATAGGGCAAGGAAAGTAAAAATTAAATTTGCAATGTAGGTAATAAAATAGTTATTCGCAAATGAATGCTCCTTTCCTGAGTTCTGAGTTTCAAGGAACTGTAATATTACAGTAGGCAATGAGTAGAATTTTCAAATGTCACAACAAAAGCATCATCAATCTACTGCATGGTATACAGATAATATAAAAACGTTGTCGTTAACGTTACCAATTTCACTCGTTTCTCAACGAGTAATCAACTTTAGGTTTGCCACTTGTGATAACAAGTTTGTCAAAAATGTAATTATCTCTCAATTCTCTTCAGTCTACTCTGTAATAGTTAAAAATGTGATTTGAATTAAATTTGGAATGTAGGTTATAAAATAATAATTATTCTCAAATGAATGCCTCTTTCCTGAGATCTGAGAAACTGTAAACTGCAGTACGATGTAGTACTTCTATTTTAGGATTCGCTTCTCCTGTTTGTTTTGTTTTTCAGCTCAATAGATTTTATTTGAGCATTTTTAAACATCACCATAACATATACTATCAAATTACACGTCTAGATTAGACATGAATGAATCTATTAATTCAGCCCTGAATGTTA
This sequence comes from Nilaparvata lugens, assembly GCF_014356525.2. Classification (NCBI taxonomy): domain Eukaryota; kingdom Metazoa; phylum Arthropoda; class Insecta; order Hemiptera; family Delphacidae; genus Nilaparvata; species Nilaparvata lugens. The sequence continues at coordinate 79,853,173 of NC_052505.1, read as the reverse complement.
CATTAATCCAGCTTCATTGACCATTTGAATGACCTTTGAGGAGGAAAAGAACTATCCGTAGAATGCGTCCTTGAACTGGCTGAAAGTGGACCACTGTGCAAGTGCTGAACACTGAGCAATGTCAGTGACCTTCGAGAACCTTCCAGAACGTTTGGCGGAGCTTGCATACTGCACAGTGATGCAGTGAGAGATAAGGATGCAGAATGCACATACTTTTACGTTATACTGTAATGTCGTTAGCAAGAAGTCCTACCTGAAGTAATCACCTGCGAATCAGGTATGATGTAGGAAATCACTATTCTAATGCTCCACAATAAATCAACAATTTGAATTACAGTACTTGCAGCTTTGGAGGTCGCTCTCCTGCTGACCTTGAAGCCTGGATCACTTTCGAATCGGTTCGTTATCAGGATTATCTCAATCTCTACTCATCTCCATAATTCCTTCCTCTTTTGATCGCCATAGATAATCACCATTGAAGTCACCATGAATAGATCACTAAAATTTAAACGGAAAAACATGTACATTCTCCAACAAGCAGAATTCAGTAAATTTGCCAGTTGCACGTTTGTAATGAAATCTATTATTATTATCATTTTTCTGATATGAGTAGAAATAGAATATCATCATCTTCAAGGATGAGGTTTTTTAAATAACCTGTTCCGGTATCCAGCTCTTCCTCGGTAACTTTATCCTTTCTCTTCATCTCATTAGAGAAAAAAAATGATAACAGATTTCTTCTTCTGTTGCTTTCAAATTAAGTAAACCTTATTAAGGCAGTTATCAAACATTGTCATAATCTATAAAAATCTCTTGTCTCGATTTTAAAAATATAACTTACAGCTCTGTCAATTGCTGAATTTGGAATATTCGATAAGAATATTCGAAATAAGCTATTTAATAGCACCCCCACCCGTCTCCTTCCAAAAAACAATGTCATCACTAGTCAGTTCAAAGTGTGTTGAAGAGAGAGAGGAAATGATAGAGAATGCCAAAATCACGGTGTAAGAGTAACGGACCAATGGTAGCAAGCCACGCCTCCAAACTCTCCATACTCTCTTCTGATTGGTGGATTGGGAAACGCCTACTGGTGTAAAACTCGAGTCTGCCGGTAGGTGTCACCAGCTATTGGGCTATGAATATGATATTCATCTGTACCACGGAGTAAATAGACGCCCTTTTATATATTTTGCATGCATTTTAATACTAACACTATATTGGAATTGCAACCTGAATAAACTGTTTCAAGCTCTCTATAGTAAGGTCCACGTTATAATGGCAGTGGAGAAAGATAGGAGAAACACATAAATAGAAAGAAAAAGAAAAATCTCAGTACCCTTTTTGAATTATTTTATCACAACATGTTTCAACATTGATGCCATTTTATTTCTATTTATATTACAAGTTGCCCTATACAGAAAAGAGATAAATAGGAGAAAAACGTTGTCGATCTTCTGTCTTGTCAATGCCTTTTGTAGACGGTAGCTGATGCAGGTTTATTGATGTATTATTAACTGTTCATTCTCATTTAAAATAATCAATTATATTCTATTAAGCAATAAATTATATTTTTCAATAATTAATTTTCATAATCAAGATGAAATATTTTGTTAATTAATTATAAATTCTACATTGTTAAAAGGCGATCTGGCAACAGAGCAAAGCGAGAAAGAGGTAGCGGTATCCGCTTCGTTGAATGATAGGCAAGGATAGCAATACCATTGCTAATCAAACTCTGCCATTATAACTTGGACTTCACTATAATTATTTCATTTTCTACAAAATACCTTCAAATACGGCTTCTCTATGATGTTGATAGCTGACAACTGTTGGACAGGTAATTCAATATTGTTCCAGAAATGGGTGGTGAAAAGTGATTTATTTTAAATTAGCCAATCGTTCCATGAATTTCTCTATTGTTAGGATTAATTCATGAAGAATTTCTCTGTAATATTTACTATCATATTAGGATATAATAGAGCACAACTTCCGAATTTATAGGTTATTAGCATAACTTGAATTTTTACAACAATTTTCTACCTCAATTATGGAAAAAAAAACTATCAGGAAAAAATACTCAGTTCAGTGATTGTATCTTATATTCACTTGCAATTATTTTGAATTTAACTTCTATTTTGTGGCCAGTTTACACAGTACGTTAATAAAGCTCACATATTTTTATTTGTAATTTATGCGTTATTTATGAACGATGTTGGTTGAAATATAAAGTATAAATTACCTCCTCAAGTCTGAAAATAGGATTTTGAAATATCATACTCAATCTAACGTTGTGAGTGAGCAGTGATAACTAGATCTATTATTCTATGGAATATTTCTTCAATATTATGTATTAGTAAGTAGTAAGGTAAAGCCCGGGCCACACTTATCAAGCACCGTTCGTTCAGATCACACCACGAATCATGAATGATAACGGCCTAGAATGGAGCATGCCATACATGTCCGTTAAATGTTCTGATTCCAAAATATAAATATCAGACATGAATAGGATCGGAACGCTTCATGATTGGTTTGACCTGAGCTTTACTGAATTTGATTGAATACTATAAGAGACAAATATATTAATGATTGTTAAAAGCTTAACGCTATCTTTGCTCTATGATACTATTGTGAGGTCATCATGTTTGCATGTTTCAACAAATTGACATGGTCAAATCAAAATCAGGAACGAGAAACCACAAATCATAAGATCTAATGAAACAATCTTACTTGATTGGTTATGGAGGAACAATGATTCCACGAAATAAGTGTTTGAATTGATGCAAATTATGGAAAATCACTCTTAAGGACTCTCTATCAGAAATGGCTAGTGATTAAAATCGATGACATTATCGGTGGATTTCACAATCTTACGAGAAAACCAAAAGCCCACTTTGCTTTCTAAAGCCCCCTACACACCTCCAGACCAGACCTCAGACCAAGACCGTTTGGCAAACGGCAAACCGTTTGGGACGGCTCTACACACTCCAAGACCAGACCTCAGACCAGACAAGCATAAAGTATGAATACCTTATGAATATTCACTATGAATATATTTCACTCTTTATGAATATATTTGAGTTCACTATTTAAATTGGCTAGAGCATTTACATGAAATCTATACTTATAAAATTTTTATCTGACTCACTGACTTACTCACTCACTCACTGATCACGATTTCTGGAAAACTACTGGATGGATTGCAAGAAAGCTTGGAGTATAGCTTTCTTATAGGTCCTAGGTGCCCACTAAGAAATCTTTTGGCGATATTTCAACTCTAAGGATGGTTTTTAAGGGTTTGAAGTTCATCTTTTAGCATGTATATTTTCATTTTTCCAATCTCTTAAATATAATAATTCAAATGTCTTAGTAGAACTATAATCTAGAGTACCAATTAAAGCAAATAAATTGCTTTATTTGATGCTTTCCCATATGTAGAAATATCTTTTCTACTATCTTATATCTTTTATCTTTTCTTCTATCCTTTATAAAAGTGAGGCGCTTTTCCCCTGAATCAATCATCCTCAAAAATTGATTGTTTCACCAAAGAAAATAGAAAGTAGCTTTCGAAAAAAATAATGGAGAATATGCATGACTTGTTGATTTTCACTTCAGAGTATTAATCTAATAAGTAATGTAGATAGATTAATAAGATAATTGCTTGTGAATATAATTTTTCTCCTGCAGATGAGCTACCAGTAGGTAATGAGGTAACGGAGGTAAGGATGATGAGATACTCTGAATGATTAATGATGCTTTGAGTCTATGGGAAATCAATAGCATTGAGGTTTTGGATAAGGAAAGGTAACTTAATAGGATAAATACAGCATCCTTAATGGAAGAGAAACGTTCCAGGTTCCATTGATCTGCTTAGTATTACGATTTGTTATAAGAGTATTACTATAGTATACAAGAAATAAATAAATAGGCTAATTTATAAAATTGTGGTTCGGTAAAAATTTCATTAGGACTAATAAAATCACTGATACGTCGGCCGCATGAGAAATAAATTACCATTCTATCATCATTGGATAATGATATGGTTGACTTACGAGGAAAAGACCATTAGCTTTTGATTACATTATGAAGTTGGGATGATAATGCTCAGGGTAATGTCCCAGATATAGGTTTGTTCGTTTAGGCCAGCTGAATATAAATGAGTTTTTTGCCGTTGGACTGCTTCCGGAATTGGATTTTATTCTACTACTGCTACTGATGTTTCTTAATGGCCGGTTTAAATTTGAGGTAGCAGGGAAGCGCTGATAGCATAAACTGGTCTTGTTGACAGTGAACAGGAGCTAAGAATTTCGAAAATCGCAGATAAAAATCCACATTCAGAAAAATAAAATTTCACTAAAAGAGATTTCCAGTTACTTGTCAATTTTGAAGGTCAAATATAAATACGGCCGATTTCTCTCTGATGTGAAGGATATAATTTTGCGCATATGAATCGAGCAATTTCGTAAACATTATTTTTTTCTGGAAGAGTGATTTACGCAAGCAATTCATATTTTTCAAGGAAGATAGGAATTCCATTTAAAGAGCTCAATGAAACGTCAAAAATAGAACTATTGGATTTCTCATCCATAAATATTAAATACAGTACATTTAGAACAAGTGTTAAAGGAAAAGAGGGTTTGGAGGGAACGGAAAACCTAAATCAGCACCTCGCAAATAAGAAGTGCGTACTAAACGTCCAGAAGTACCAATTGTCAGAGATAAACTAGTGCACCAGTAAATGCTACAAATCTATTTACTCTAATTTGATAATAGAAAGAGAACATGCAATAAGACGATTTACCAATGGAAAATCGAAGATCCTGGATTAGATAGATGAATGAAAATGACGGGTTGTTGGTGGGGAGGTCACGTGGTTATAGTCCATACAGAGCCCGGTCTACTGTGAGTTGCACCCTTGGCAACCTAGGACCATTTCCACCTCATTTTCTTAGGCTTTTACATTTTGTTTTTATTGACGTATGTGTAGGCCTGATACATAGGCTTTTTGTTTACTTGTTAGATCATATTTCATAGTATTTGTTCTAGTGCATTGATCACTGGAATTCTTCTGAAAAACATGAAAAAACGTAACTTCGACTGAATTTCCTGCCTCTATTAATTTTCCGCCCTGAGCTAAGTCACTACCTCCGTAAACAAAGACGTAGTGTATTCGTGTGACGTCAGCACAGATAGGGCTCCTACACCAATACAAATTCGTTGATTTCAGCTGATCTATATTATCAGCTAGTGTTTTTATTGGTGTAGGAGCCCTACACCAATGCACTACGGCTTTGTTTACGGAGGTAGTGGCGTAGCCAGGTGAGCCGATAGGTCATGGTCTTAGTGCTTAATATCGTCACAGAATTTTACAAAACAAAAATATATAAATATCCATCAAAACAATAAAGCCCAAAGGTAAAAACCTGTTTGGGAAACATAATTTTTAAATATATACACACAACTCTCGAGAATAACATCAGCCGGCCTTAAAAACTAAAAACAATTTGAATTTCAGCGAAACCTCTAAACTATTGTACTATATTTAGAATAAGCTTCCTTATCTTCATATAATAACAAGGTTACAATTCAATTATACTACAATATTAAATTATATTTCTCAATCAGAGTAGATATTTGTTCACGTTTTCTCGCCACTGATTAGATTAATATATCCAGATCCAATGAAGAACAAATAATTGTTTACCATTTCAACTGGAGTAGTTTTAATTTTAATTTTCTCTTTCAGTAGTTGAATATTATCATTAATTACTTCCTCCTTTGGACTAAATAATATTGTTCGCATTTTCTCTCAATTTTATTAATATCCTGATTCATCGAACTACAAATAATTGTTGTTTATCATTTTCGAACTGAACTATGAAATATCATTTAATCACCAGTGGATTCTGTGAGACGATAATGAAGTGAGCTTCAAGTAGCTCTGCGTTCGCTAGTCGAAAATTGATATTTTCCTCGGAAAAATTATTGTACTGATGATGGAAAGACAGGAAGGAAGGGGAAGGGGAAGCCTTGATGGGAAGAGAAGTGAGAAGGAGAAGAAGGATAAGTGAGTCGTGTGTGGTCGCCGAAAACGTGGGTGGTCTCTCACGGGTGGTCCTGTCATTTGTCTCTCTCCAGCACCTCACTCTCCCTCCCCTCCAGACGACGCCCTTCCAAGCATCCCCACCACAACAAGCGTACCGACACCGTACGCTAACCGTCTTAATTACCCCTAATTGATGCACACGTGACACCACACGCCACCAATGTCAAACACTTCATTCACACTGGACTTATCTGGCCTGGCTTGCCACTCTCGGCTGCTACACAGAGAATGGAGAGGCACATTCTAACTTGGCACTACCACAAAGTAGAAGATTCAGAGAGAACATTCTCCTCTTCTCTGTGGCACTACCAAGGATGGAATACAGAACTAAACCTATATACTCTTCTTGGGTCACCACTGCACTGCATTGCTGTATTGCTATCTGCTATGCTACAACACTCTCACCCGCCACAAATTGCTAACACGTTTTTTAGCCGCAGTAAATAGAATAGAATAGAATAGCTGCCTTTATTTTTACCTAGGAGGGCGGAGTTAGGGCGCAGCCGGCCCTCTCTTACACTCAACCCTCTAATACAACGCTAAATAATTACTAGATTAGACAAATCAAATTCAGAGAAAACTTCAATATTACAAACAAGGTGAATAAATATTATTAAAATACAAAAATAATAATCAATGGAGAAAAAAAATAACGAAACCTAAATTATAATTGAGATATGAATAGAAATTAAAGAATAAAAACTGGAAAATAATACAATGTAATAAAAGAAGAAGTAGAAGTAGAAAAAGAAGAAGAAGAAGAAGAAAAAAAAGAAGAAGGAGAGACGGCAGTGATGAGAAATCTACGGCAATTCAATGATTGAGTGACGGTTGCACAACAGCCGGTTAAATTTTAACTGTGTTTAATTTCACGAGAACCAATCAGAGAAGCCGACTTTTCAGAAATGCCTTCTCTGATTGGTTCTCGTGAAATTAATCACGTTTAAAATTTAACCGGCTGTTGTGCAACCGGGGCCTCTGTTTTCAATAACTCACGCGAAGTTTGTTCCTTGAAATTCTAGTAGGGTGGAGCGTCCTTCCTACACCAATGTTTGTAGCTCTGTATTTTCTCAAATTGAAAGTTTGTTTCATCAGCTAGTAAGGTTTCATCGTTATCAAATTGAATTATTCCTTAATAAAAACAATATATTATAGCAAGAAGTACTCTTTTTATTTAAAACTTTGCAACATTTCAATTAGTAGTTCCGGCCTACTTTGGCCATTTTCGATTTTAAAATGTTTGTATTAATTTTAATGAAGTAGCCCAAACAAGTGAAGTGATTTTATAAATTATTCCTTTATTTACTGTTGAAAAGCACAGTTGCATTGGTGGCTGTACTACCTTATTACTGTAGATATCAAATACTATTTCTGGTGAAATATATAGTGATATTTACCCATAATGAAACACTAGAACATTGTCTAAAAATATCACGAATTTAAGATATGACACCATAGGTGTTGAAACATTCATGTGAATTTTTTAAATAAATTCGTGATATTTTTAGGATATATTCTAGGGTTTTATTACTGTTGATATATACTTGCTCTTAGTTATGTAATTCAATTGTACGATCGGTGATAAAAGAGGCGAATATTTAAGCAGGTTGTGGAAGGCGGAATAAGATTCTTTGTTGTATTTAATGTATTTTATTGTCGGCACTTGTCATCCAACCATTGCCGACTATTCCACACTATTTTTTGGTAGAAGTAGATCTATTTGCAATATCACATAAAAGAGTCAGCGAATACACACAGAAAATATTTTCCTTGTAATGTTAGAAAGTCATTATATTTGATAGTATTCTTCCTGCACTCCACATCTCCAGGCTACATTTGTAGCTGTTCAAACTGTTTCTAGAAGTGATCTGTATAGATTATTTACTAATAATTATTATTTACTTATACAGTAATTAATATTCAGAACATACGAAGAGGTGAGAATAAGTATGAAGAAGGATGAGAAGGAGAGGATAAGTATAAGAACAGGATAGGAGAGGAGAGTCATTACCGTACAGTATAGTCTTTGACTATAGAAAGAATCATCTTTCTATAGTCAAAGGTATAGTATACCATAGAGAAATAATAGCGTGAGTAGATATCCCATGGTATAGGGCGTTTATGTTGCAACTTTTACTGTTATCACAAGCCGATTATTGTCGATTTTTACTGTTTTGTTGGGATGAGAGTGTATGAACGGCACAGTTTGAGAGACTACTAGCGTCACACAGCTTCACGGGAAAGAACTACGTGTACTATCGGCTTGAGCTAACAGTAAAACTTGCGACATAAACGCCATATACCATGGGATATCCACTCACGCTATTGTTTCTCTATGAGTATACTTTCTCAATAAATTGATGTAACTTTTTAAAATGATTGGATAAAACTTTAATGGATTACTTCTGATCATTGAATGTGAGAATACATTGACAGGTTCATTCGGAATAAATCTAAATATCCGAAAATTGAAAGAATTTTGATTGAATTTAGTGGAAAAATAATGTTTTTCTGGAATATTAATGATCAAAACATTCATTACATTCTGGATCATTTGCTAGGTGGCGCCTGATCCCCTCCAAAGCCAAAGTCACGAGTTTTGAGCGATTCATCCGGAAACCGGTTTTCCCGTTGGAGAAAATTTTGATGGTATTTTACTATGTCCATTCATTGGTGAACGGGAAGCAAAAGCAAACGCTTCTATTCATTAGTGATCCTGGATCGAGCATCACTGTCATTAATTCCATCTCTCTGTTTCTCTCTCTCTCTCTCTTTCCTCTTCGACATCGTTTGCATTCAGGACTCGTTTCACCTATTGGGCGATTTTTCAAACTCCAACCTGTACTTAAACTATTAATGGATTTAATGTTCCAACAATAATTAGTGGGAAATTGTTGTTGTTGTTTTAGTTTTATTGAGTTGTTCTCTCACTTTTTCTCATCCTGTATTTCTCCATACTGAATCGACTGATTAATGATTTATTCATTAAGAGTTATCTTGAGTCACAAGGATTGATTCTATACAAGTTATATTGAATTGATTAAGATGCTCATTTGTTATTATATTCAAATTTTTCTAGTATGTTGGGTGGAAGGTGAGTTAGTAGACATATCACAGATTAAGTCAAACGTCTTTACTGTTTCCAACAGTAACGAAACAGTATGGTCTATTGTCTCTTTTTTGTATAGGGCTACTTGTAATATAAATAGAAATACAAATCTCAGTACCCTTTTTGAATTATTTTATCACAACATGTTTCGGACTTGAAAATGGCATGATGTCCGAAACATGTAGTGATAAAATAATTCAAAAAGGGTATTGAGATTTGTATTTCTATAATAGTATGGTCCATGTCTATCTATGATAATATTACTCATGGTCCAAGATGATTATAAATTTCTTTGTACCATAATATTATTATTATCGACTGACAGATATCTTATGCTCCGCAAGGATCGAATTAAAAACTTGGCCTACTGAAATCTTGAAGAATTTAAAATAGGCCTACAAACATTCTTGGTAAATTGAGAATATATATTCAAAATTTCAAGTTAAATCAGTCCAGTAGTTCAGACGTGATGATGCGTGAATTTTCTATCTTGTACGTGTATGAGCCAATCCTCTCCTTTATTAAGTATATTATATAATTAATACTTCATTTTATATAAATTTTATAATTACTTTTTTTTGAGTACTGTACTCAATATTTTTGACGTGTCGATATACTATCAAGCTTTGCTTGATCTTTGTAGTGTTATATGAAGAAAATTAAACTAAACTGAAACTATAGATAACTACGGCCATGCAAAAAACAAAATAGCAATCAGGAATCAGATAATATGAATATATAAAGTAGTAGACCTTAACACTAGGACTGATAACGTATTTACACGTATTTACTCATTGCACAAGAAACATCATTTCAGTGAATATCTTCAAGTAATGTAACTCTACACAAGAGTAGGATCACAAACTAGAATCATACAATACAGTACTTAATGTAAAACAAAAATATCACATGTATATAAAAGATTGAGATGAATTGAGAGAAACGTTTTCGTATTATAAAATATTTTTTCATTTGTTGAGTTAGATGAGGAGAATGAGGTAAGGTAAAGGTGCGAATATAACAAGTAAGTCGTGGTGAAAATCCATGGTACTAAACCTCTGTGCAATGATGAAAATATTAAAAGTCATCGATATAGATATAGATGGTCGATTGCGAATTGCGAGCTCTGAGCTCGAGACCAGACCGTTCTGTTCGTATCCTTAGAAAGAGAGTGGGAGAGTGGGATGTAAGAATGTGATGAGTTCGGATAGAGGTCTAAATTTAAAATTTCAACAATTTTCAGTGAAGATTTTAGGAAGTCAACTTTCAGTTAGTCCACTTACAATTACTTCTCTTACAATTACAATCCACTTACTAGAGAAACAATAGCGTGGAGCAAGGTTTGTGTCTCACTTTGTTCTGCTTGTGAACAATATTTATTTGTAATCAAACTCTTGAAACTAGTTACATTGCTTATTAGGTACTAGCATAGAGAAACAATAGCGTGAGTAGATATCCCATGCTATAGGGCGTTTATGTCGCAACTTTTACTGTTATCTCAAGCCGATTACTGTCGATTATCTTAGATATTTACTGTTTTGTTGGGGTGAGAGTGTTGAGTGTATAACGACACAATATGAGAGACTACCAGCGTCACACAGCTTCACGGGAAAGAACTGCGTGGACTATCGGCTTGAGATAACAGTAAAAGTTGCGACATAAACGCCCTATACCATGGGATATCTACTTATGCTATTGTTTCTCCATGGTACAATTGAAAAAGCGGCATGCATAACATGCATCATGCTATAGTGACGCCCACGTTTTATTTATTTATTACAACAATATGGGAGCACACAGGAAAATCCCAAAAATTGCTCCCCAATCAAAAGAATTACAATAATCACCATAGAAAGAAATTTAAAATTGAGAGAAAGAATACATGGGAAAATATTATTTTATACTTGAAAAGGAAAAAAATGTTTTAAGATGAATTGGATTCAGAATTTATCTAGCTGCATAAAATTTGTAAGAGAGGTATTTCATCCTTCTGAAAATGAATTTAATATGGATATCCCATTTCAGGTTCTCATCTATATAGATACCTAGATATTTACAATTTTTAACTTTACTAATGATAGGACAAGTGCAGGAGTTGGGGTCAAGGTTGCAATCAGAATGGAGTTTGAGGTTTAATTATTCTCTGTCTGGCTGTCCTAGTTTATACGACTAAAGACTTGTTCACAAATAAAAATTTTGTAGAAGTTTTAATATATATGAAAATTCAAGAACATATCATATGATTAATAAAGTGATGTAATTATGTAATCAAATAAAATAAAATTATTGAAATGGAGTAGTAGTCCGGGCGCAAAATGCCATGAATAAGGCACTCCGTGGTCATTCCCGAGCAACAGAGATGGAAGACGTCTCAATTTCCTCGTTAGGTCCAGCATAATGAGGATCGCGATGATGACAAGTCGAAATCACAGGCAAACACCTCGGAGTGAGAGAGTGGGATGCAAGTATGTGATGAGTTTGGATGGAGGTCTAAATTTCAAATTTATACAATTTTGAGTAAAAATTTTAGGGAGTCAACTTTCAGTTAGTCTTCGTACAATTAAAAAAGCAGCATGCATAACATGAATATCCAAAGTGACGCCCACGTTTCAATGGAAGTGATGAAAGATATTAGAACAGCGTTGCCAATTCTTTGCCCTGCCACTGCCTTCTATAGAGGTTAGCTGATAACGGTTTATCTGATGCATTATCTATGCATTCAAGATTTTTTCTAATTATTATATAATAAATTTCAATAATTGAGGTGTAATATTTTGTTGATTAATTATATTTCAACATTGTTAAAAAACGATCCAGCAACGTTGCGTAGCTAGAAAAGGATAGCACTATCTGCTTTGTAAATCGATAGATAAGGATAGCAGCACCAAAGTTAATCAAATACTGCTATTATCACGTGGACCTCACTACAGTACGGGCACCTGGGCAAATTGAAGAAAGGCAACACAATGCGCTCCTAATTTCAATAACTACAACAATGTTTCAAATAACATCAATGTAGGACTCGACAATGAAGTTAGCCAAAGAAGGTATCGGCCAAATCAGCAATATTTACAATCGAATTTCTTTTGTGATGAAGATAATTTAGTCCTTTATAAGCGTGAGATTCTGTCCCATTTTTTCTTTTTTTAACAAGCTAGTGTGAAGATAGGAAATTAATCAAATTCCTTTTTTGATAAGCATAATTTAGTTCTTCATTATCAATGGTATAAGCGGCAGATTTTGTTCCATTTCCCTTTTTATTTTCCTTGCCCTATTACCATAGGTAAGGAAAGTATTGCTTTCCAAAAAAAATTAAGGTACCCTAATTTCATGTTTTCTATACGTTTCAAGGTTCCCTTAGTCAATACCTACTATTACTTTTAAGTAATAGTACGTATTGCCTTAGTCCAAAAACATGATTTTTGGGTGTTGGTGTGTGTGTGTGTGTGTGTGTGTGTGTGTGTGTGTGTCTGTGAACACTATAACTCCTTTCCTAATTAACCGATTGACTTTAAATTTTAAACTTAAGGTCCTTACACCATGAGGATCCGATACTAAGGAATTCAATGAAATTCAATTCAAAATGGCGGATAATGGCTAAAAAAACATGTTTTTCACAGTTTTCTCGAAAACGGTTATAACGAATTTCTTCAAATTTATACCCTAGATAGCTATTTATAAACCCTATAGACTGACATGAGTCTCATTTCTGGGAAAATCGCAGGAGCTCCGTAATATTCCTGAGAAAAATGAATTTTGTTAAATTTCTATCACGATTTTCTCGAAGATGACTTGACCGATTTTTTTTTAATCCATACCCTGTATAGTTATATATCAGCTCTATTAACTGGAATGAGTCTCCTCCTTGAGAAACTAACAGGGGGTCCACTCAATCCCTGAGAAATTTGCTTTGTAACCTCCTTCTCGTGCGTGAGGTAGGTAGGTAGAGCAGTTTATTCAAAAGAACACATGTCGATATTTTATTTGTAGAACAGCTGTTTTGACAACTTTCAAAAAATCCACAAATTTCATAATTCAAACAAAGGAAAATGTCAATTTAATTTCAATATGAATTATTATAGAAATTTCACTTTTTATATTTATCCCCCTGATATCAAAAAATAAAATTAGTGATCAATCAATCAAATATTTTATTATCCAAAGAATTTCATCTTACCTATTAATTTTTTCTAGTATCATTAATAGAATAAATGAAATATATATATTAATAACCCCCTAACGTTATTAAGTCTGATACTAAAAATTGGAATACCCCCGTTCCATATTTGAAAACCAGAAATTATAAGTAAATTACCCTGAATGGAGTGTCTATTATTAACAACGTTAATTAAAATTCCCCCAATAATTTTAATTAACAAATTGATAAGATTTAAGATATTAATAATCCCCTATCACAATAGCAATAGTATAATCGTAGTTTTAATTATTTAGCCGCCAATCGGCATAATGTTATTCCCCTAAATTATCCTTGATTAAGAATGAGGCTTATAGATCAATGAGCAAGGAAAGTTGTGTGTGTACCACACCAGATTTTTTACAAGCTAGTGTGATGATAGGAAATTAATAAAATTCCGTTTTTGATAAGCATAATTTAGTTCTTCATTATCTTCTGTTCCATTTTCCTTTTTTCACAAGCTAGTGTGAAGATAGGAAATTAATCAAATTCCTTACTTGATAAAAATAAATTAGTCCTTCATTATCAATGGTATAAGCGTCAGATTCTGTTCCATTTCCCTTTTTTGACAAGCTAGTGTGAAGGTAGGAAATAAATCAAATTTCTTTCTTGATAAAAATAGTTTAGTCCTTTATTATCAATGGTATAAGCGTCGGATTCTGTCCCATTTTTCCCCCTTCTTCATTTTCCTTGCTAGTGTGGAGATAGGAAATTCATCATTACGAAAGTTGACAGGTGAGGTGTGACGTGTGTCAATCTGACATATCGCTCCAATTGTCACGGAGAAGAGCTCAAATGAATTCTCTTTTGTGAGATGTGCAGCCTATTGCGTAGGGGTGCCACCCACGACGAAGTCCAGAACCTTTTTCAATCAGCTAATACCCAGAAAAGTCAAGGCTGATGGGAACCAACCCGGCATAAACGCACATAAATAAGTCTGCTACCGTCGGGTTAAGTTTGAAAGGGAGATGTGATACGGTATTGTACTACTGAAAGGAGAGCAAAAAAGGCAATACGATACGGGAAAATCTTCAGCCACCGAAAGAATAACGGACGTTTACTAATCGCGAAGGTGACGGATCGGAGAAAAGGATCACCGTGGAATCGGGATTGGAGCCCCGGACCTGTGACAAAGCATAACCGGGTGCTGTATTGGTTCGTTCCACTCGTCAAGTGTATGCTGATGCTGATGCTGATGCTGATGCTGATGCTGATGCTGATGCTGATGCTGATGCTGATGCTGATGCTGATGCTGATGCTGATGCTGACCTACCCTGACCCACTCTGATATGCACTATACAATCACCAATCCTGCCAATCATTGTTTTCATTGGCCCGAGCATCCCATATGATGGCCAATGACCAGATCTCATCCCCTTTTCATAGAGACTCAAGTTTCAAGATTGTTTCTGATTAGTATGTATGACTTTCTATTGTGAATGAAATATTAGATGAGGCTAGGAGCTATGTAGGTAGCTGTGTAACTCAATGCTGCTTCTGGTTAAGCACAGCACAGAAAATGGGAGCAAGCGAATAACCCTTTATTCCGTGACAGAAGATTCTATTCTATTGACCGTGAACAATGGACGGAAAGAGGCATAGCCACCTCTAATACAAGGCTCCGGCCTACGATATTGCAACGTCGAATAGAATCTAATACATGATTGGTGGAAAAGATCAGCTGGTATTTTTTAAAATCTTTTTCACCAATCATGTATTAGATTCAATTCGACGTTGCAATATCGTAGGCCGGGGCCTTGTATTAGAGGTGGCTGTGAAAGAGGTTTTGAAGTTGAAATGTGTAATCTACTTTACGGCAAATTAATAAGGGTGCATCACTCAAACATTTTTGATTTACAAAAGCAGCTTTTCATGACCTTTTTACTCTTCCACACTCACATCTTCTCGTCATATTCTAGCACATAAAGCTGCGTAAATTTCTTCTCAGCAGTAAAAATATAACCTATATTTTTAAGAAGATGCTACTATACTTATAAAATTTGAGAGTAGAGCCGTTTCTGGCTAAGCTGTTGCTCTCACCCAGTCATATCTAAATTGTTGTTTTTTATTGATGAATAAAAATAAATCAATAATCTTACTCAGGTCATCTAGCCAATATATCATCGAATCAGTTCCAATAGTTTCAGTTATTTAGTTCCAATCTATTAATTCAACAACTGTAATTTCAAAGTTGAATGCGATAAATAACAACAGAAGTTAAATGTTGCAACGCAAATAACCACAGAGTTCTTCTGGATCGCTCTCAATGATCTAAAAACTGATTATTGACCGAGCGAAGTGAGGTCTACGATTCAAGTCGACGGTTTTGCATTTCTCTTTATGTTTATATGTTCCGCATTTACGGCGAAACGCGGCAATAGATTTTCATGCAATTTGACAGGTATGTTCCTTTTTGAATTTCGCGTCGACGTATACATAAGGTTTTTTGAGCATTTTGAAGATAATACAAAAGGAAAATGAGTCTCCTTCTAACGCCAATATTACCGTAAAAATCAGACGATAGAATTATTCGTCATAAATCAGCTGTTGAGTGGATTATTAATTGCATGCGTCATTGCATGCAATTGATATCTCAATGTAACTTGGTAAAAAATCAGGTGTTGTGTGGACTATCAATTGCATGCCTCATCGCATGCAATTTTTATGCACTTTCAATACACTATTGATTCCATGCAATAACGCATGCAATTAATAATTAAAATAACATAGTATTGTCTCTCGACCTTTCTCTGCTTTCAACTCGGGCTGACCTGTTGCCAGTATGTCTTGTAGAAGATTAGCTTTTGATGTTAGCATTTTTGATACAGCAACCCCAATCGTTTTCACACAGATATCTTGCCGACACGACATTCAGACAGGATTTACTCCTCAGTATAAGAGGAGGCTGTGGTTTATAACTGCGCGAGGTCTACTGTTCACAGAATTACTAGTAATCAACGAGTAGAATTTTCATTGACTGTCTCAAACAATACTGCAGTTTTAGATAGTCCAACTATAATGATATTAGTATCTAGTAACATAGAGTAAAGATACCGTTTAGAGTTAAGATACCTATACATTATTTTGTCTCTGCTAGTAACGTACTTTATCAGTAAGTTACTGGTACTGGCTGCGTCTTGAAGAAAATCTCAGTCTGAAGTATTTTTACTTCTTGTAGAAAATACGAAAGTATTTTCAATAACTGAGAATGCTTCGTAAAATTGAAAATATCAACTTCGTTTCCCAGGCCATGAGCAAACATTTACTCTTTTGAGCAGACATTTTCTGTTGAAACTGATCATGTTCGCTTGTCAGAAGTGTCATTGCATTGAGATGAAGCCAGGCCCACCAAGATTGCGTTTCGTCCTCCAGGTGTTGATATGAGCGACTAACTGGTTGCCAGCGTTTAACCTGGTAGGAATCGATCAGCAGGAGTCCCACGTATCTGATCTCTGGCTTGTCATAGCAGGGCATTTCAGAGTAATGTTGTTATGTTCAGATTTCCATGGCGTGTTATCTCTATACAGCAACCAGCCAATTAATTCCAGCCAAGGAGGTCATCTGTCATTTCTCCAAGATGAATATTGATATAGTGAGAAAGGATTTCTATCTGTTATTGAATCGTCCAATATGTTTGAGCTACTAGTAAGATATGAAACTATTCGAGGTTAATTCCAAAGTTCGAATATCATTGTGTCACCTGGTCATATGGGACATATATATGAATCATATATTTATCTCATATTGATCAGGATTTTAGAGTTTTAAATTGTAAAAGTTTAATGAACAGTGTTTTTGTCTTTGAACAAATTTGTCATCGACAGAAAGATTGTTTATTTCATTTGTTGTCAAAATTAACGTAGCTTCTCTTTTGTTTTTAATAACAAACGTGCCGCTTGTGCGACAGATAAAACTATGTACTTGAAATGGCTTTCATGTTTGGCATTGACTGAGTTATATTTAATACCCAAAATTTTACTTTTGGTCGGAGTGAGCTCGTTCGATAGGACTGAAAGTTAAGTCTGGCTGATCCAGTGAAAAAGGCTAGATTTCGGTTCGTTTAATAGTACAGTTATTCTGTCACAGATCGGGCAGTATAAAAATAATTGTATTGTTAAGGGAGACGGGTTCTGAGCCTATTCATTGGTTCAGTTATTATTTGTTCTTTTAAAATACTAAAGTCGCAAAATACCAGTGGATGCCAAAGTGGGAAGCCATTTCAAAAAGGTAGGTGAATACTGAATCATTGTTCTTAAATTTTCATAGCCACAAACATTGAATCATCATTAGCAGCAAGCGAGTGTTTTCCCATTAATTCATATCAAATATTGTTTTATAATCAAATTAATCTTGTTTTGTTCAAATGTATATATGTTAAAGATTCATTAATTAAAAGTTCTAGTTATTCTGTAATGTTACAATTAAGGGGATGGTAGAGAGCGGCGTTAGATAGAGATGGATGGAGGCGTATTATGGTTGAGGCCAGAGCCCGATTTGGGCTGTAGCGCCATTGGAGAGAGAGAGAGAGAGAGAGAGTTATTCTGTTCTTTTTTTGTTATCATAGTTTTTCCCCCTTACAATTGGGACAAATATTTGATGTGAGAATACATTATTTACATTTCCAAAGGTTTGTATTTGTCATGGGAAATACGCAAGTGGTAAAAGTAAACACTCCAATTTCGAGAACATTATAAATTATAATAATCTAATATAAACATTTAAGTAAGATCAAGACGTAAATGATCTCTTTATTCGTAAATAATACGAGTATTGTTGAGAATCTGGAAAAGAAGAATTATTGTAGATTAAAGAGTTTAGCTGTTGACTCTTTCATAGAATAAAACAATCTTATAAGTTTCGTATGTAACAATATTATAATAATAAGTTTAAATAATAAAGTTTCAATATTATAATACGTTTTCTCTGAATCTTTGTGTGTTTGAAGTAGAAAATTTAGGACTACAAATTCTCCAATGTCTTTTTTATTATATTTAGAAGATTAACCCACTATTGGCCTAAAAAACGTATAATTGAGGTCAATTCAATTTCTGCAGTATACTTCATCATGCAATTGCCAGATATCATAGCAAATGAAAATGATGAAGAAGAACCATCTGAAGTCGTAATATAGATTACTAATCACGACTCAGGATAAAAAAAACTTGACTTATCAGAATTGAGCTACTAAACAATATGGTAAAGTAATTATGAAACTGCAGAATATTAAACCGTAGATTAAAATTATAAGCCATCATAAAATTGTTCACATATTCATGTTCTTTAAAGATATTCAAGAATTATATTGAATTGTTCAATCAATTTAACATAGAGTTTCCATCCATTCATCACGTTCTAGATGTGTAGATTTGAATACTGTATAGATCTTTATTGCACATCTTGTGTTAACTCTCTTCAGCTTTTGAGCTTTCTTTTCAAAGTTCACTGATAAACGGCTTCCACTGATTATATTGCATTAGTTGTACGTTATTCATGCATCGAATAAAATGTCCATTATCAAAATTGACTGAATTTGAAATAGTGTGTTGGCTAATTTTCAAACAACAATACTCGTTCAAAAATGCTTTCAACTATTTATGGCTACTGTACACCAACGTGTATTTGTTCAACGTGATACAAGTATCAATTCTTCTTTCAAACTGAATCTTATTTGATACGATTGAATCGTTCCTCGACTCCATAAAAGTGCACTTTCTACTTATATATCTTGAATCTGAATGAATGTTGTACAGCACTTATCTTCGTCATGTTTATATCCTCTATACAATCACAAAAAGTATTGGAAATTGGATAGAAGTTTAGTCTAGCAGAAAGCTTTTAGATCATCAGCTGGTAGAGTGCGTTCCAGAGACGGTAATCTATTTTTCCAGCGATGGAATTATCAAAATTTACAATCGAAAGACTTTTATCTAAAAAAGAGAACGTTGTCGAGTAGACGGGACCACCTACATCGTTTTTCATGAGAAGGGCAGAAATTGTATTGTCATCAGAAACTCCCCTATTCATTTCTCCAGACGAGAGATCTTGCTTGGGTGATACGTATGTCATACGCTCTGGCGTGTGATCCATCTTTTTCTTCCATCACGTAGTCTAAACGAAAATCCTGTCTTCACGTTCCACTCTAGAGATACTCTTTATTCCTTAATCGTTTTTCCATATGAAAGCTCTTTGTCCAATGTTATGAAATACAAGGAAGCTTTGGAAGGCGTTTGAAATACAAGGCGTTTTTAACCAGAGCTGGGTTGGTCCAAACATGATCAACTTTAAACCTATATCAGGACTAAACAGCAGATTCAAGATTTAAATTTGAACTTTATGCATTCGTAATTCTGTAAAATTATCAATTCCAAAGCTAAATCGATAAATAAATCTTCAAATTGGATTAACTGTTAAGATAAATAATGATTTATCCAATAGCTGGAAATCCTAGAACAGCTCTAAACAACATATTCAAAATTGAAACTTGAGCTATTTTATGCATACGTAATTTTGGGAAATTATCAATTCCAAAGCTCGTTAAATTAAACTCAAATTTGATACGCTGTTAAGTCAGATAAATTATTCAATAACTGAGAATAAATTAAGGTGTTTAACTGTATTTTACTGCATTTGGAAGAATGGAGAAATTTAGAGACTACATTGTAAACTATCAATCTATTTTATCATACACTTACACAATAAATTAATACAGTATTTTTTGGATTTTCTGGATCAGGAGAGCAACGATTTGAATGAGAAAGAGATTAAGATGTCTCAAGAACTTTGATCAGACTTAAATTATTGTGTTTATTTATTTATCAAATGGTAAAGTATATTTGCAAGAAACAAGGTGATTCCGGTATTAAGTACAAGTACTCTCATGCTACATGGTCATGTGGAGAAATGCTTGCGATCTCCAGCATTCAGTAAGCAATCTAGCAAGCTTGTTGCATACTCTGTGAAATGCAGGCGCTATCAGCTACTACAGTAGTTGTTCCGATAATAATTAACTTATAACAATGATAATACTTGAGTTTCGCTTGCTCCTAAAGTTTTACATGTTCATTAACTCTTATGTTTGAAAACACAAATTTAACATTTTAAAATTTTTGCTCAGACAAACTGAAACAATTGAGTAGTTTCTCTGTACTGAATGGAGTAGAACAGTAATATATTTGAGGAAAAATGATACCTGCATAGGTTTAAAACCTGTGCGCAGGTAGGTTATTAAAAAAAGATCAAACAAAGACACAAAGAAAATTACAAACGAGTTGATAATAAATTATAAGTAACGTAGGTAGTATAATTATAACTAACAGTTGAAAAACAATCAGCAGATATTGTCATTTATGACTGTATAAATGGAATGTCTCATTGCATGATTAATTTTCTCCTTGAGTAATAACACTCGAATGAGCACCATTTTTGACATTGACAGAAAAAATGCATGATGTATGAGAATCGAATGAAGAAAAAATGAGTCATGCATTGAGAAATTTAATTTATACACAAATGAGGAATCTGCTAATTTTCCAAATCTATGATTTTCAATTGTTTCACTCTATTGGATACAGAAATACTAATACTTTCAAGTTTCAATTGTTCCATTTTATCTAAGCCGAAATTACTCTAGTTGAAATAAATCACCACACACTTATAGGATAAAAGGACTAAATATCACTCTATATTACAACTATACCAAGAACTGTACGGTACTAACTTACCTATACTATGAATAAATAACTATACTACAATATAAATCTACTGAGATTGTACGATACCATGACTATACAGCTACTATACTATAGTTGAACTGTACTGTAACTCTATATACATTAATAACTCAACTTCTCAAGTTGGCATTAATGAAACCACAGTTATGTATTACTAATCAGAGTAATAGTAACGCTAATTATAACATTAACCAAGACTTTACGATACCAAATGACTATACAGTTACTTTACTACAGCTAAACTGTACTTCCAGTTTATATTTACTAATAATTCACAGTACTTACACAATCATCCCAAACTGGGAATAGTATAAAATCAGTTATGAATTACTCAACTCTATTCAGAGTAATGATAACAATAATAAAATAACTTTCGTTTCCATTTAGGCCACTCACATTCCACACTGCTAAAATTAAAGTATCCTCTATTCCAAATCCGTTATAGCAAAGAGTAAAGATACTTGTAAAAATCATTTGTCTCTGCCTATAGTAATTAGATATACTTACCATAGATAAAGGTATAGATTTTGTGAATACTATTGTAAATAGAGTACATAGTTGTAATCTTATATTTGAAAACTATTCTGATATGAATTTTCCTCTATATTTCATAATAATATGCAGTTATGGCATATATTTATATAATTCATATTGGAAGAGCTCCATTCCAAAACCTGCTAAGTCAATTTTTTCCAATTTTTGTTTTTCAGGTCATATCTCATCAAAACATATGACTTTATCATTTTGCTAGTGTGTTTCTTGCCAAAACCTGCTTCTTAAAGCTGTAATCACCATTCAAACATTCTTTTTTCCAAAACCTGTCAAGTCAACTAGACATTTTTTCCAATCCATGCCATGTTTCTGCGCATGCGCAGCTCTATTAAAAAAATTGGTTAGATAAATTGAATAACAACTTTGAGAATAATAAATATTAATCTTCTAATGATAAATTTAACTTCCATCGAGATTTCATTGGCACAGAGCATATAGTGATTCAGCAACAGTTTTTCCCAATTTGCCAACATATTAGACTAGTGATGTTTTTGACTCAGCAGGTTTTGGAATGGAGCTCTTCTTTATTCTCTATTGGAAATATTCCTTTAACACTTTAGTCAGTGGAGAATTAGCCTACTAATGGAAATGGAAATACAAATTTCATTATTCAATAATGTACTTTAGTAAATAAATACTATTCATCATTAAAATGTTTATTTTGTAACTTGTTGTTATAATAATAATTCATTCGTTTTATCAACATATAATATGATGTTAGAATAATAATTTTACAAACTATTGTAATAAATGATAAAGTGAAGATGTTTTGGTTTCAAGATTTTAACACGAAGTCCTGTGTTCAAATCCAATAAATGTGAATGCGACAACGATAAAACTGTGTTTTTTTTTTCAATTATTGCAATACTAGTTGTAGAGCACTCAAGAAAAGACAATCAACCTGGAAATCTATTTATTTATTTAGCGTATAGATACACAACAAATATATAGATATATGTATGTGTATACAATATGTGTATTAGATACACAACAAATATATAGCTCATGAGTCTCAAATGCCTAGATATACACTGCATATTTACAATTTCTTTGAGATGCTGTGTAGTTTTTGGAAATCTATGAACTTTTGAGTTGATTTGATTTGAAACAATCCACAGAAGTACAAGCACAGATCTAACCATTAAATCAATTCTAAACCATTGTTTACTTAGTCTATACAGTATACACAGTATACTCTTATATATACACTGTATATTTTCAATATATTTGAGATGTTGTGTAGTTTTTGGAAATCTATGAACTTTTGAGTTGATTTGAGTTGAAACAATCTTTCAAGTACAGGCATAGATCAAACCATTAAATCAATTCTAAACCATTGTTTACTTAGTCTATACAGTATACACAGTATACTCTTATATATATATACACTGTATATTTTCAATTTATTTGAGATGTTGTGTAGTTTTTGAAATATATGAACAGTCGAGTTGATTTAAGTTGAAACAATCTTTCAAGTACAAGCACAGATCTAACCATTAAATCAATTCTAAACCATTGTTTACTTAGTCAATACAGTATACTCTTATATATACACTGTATATTTTCAATTTCTTTGAGATGTTGTGTAGTTTTTGGAAATCTATGAACTTTATAGTTGATTTGAGTTGAAACAATCTTTCAAGTACAAGCACAGATCTAACCATTAAATCAATTCTAAACCATTGTTTACTCAGTCTATACAGTATACACAGTATACTCGTATATATACACTGTATATTTTCAATTTCTTTGAGATGTTGTGTAGTTTTTGGAAATCTACGAACTTTTGAGTTGATTTGAGTTGAAACAATCTTTCAAGTACAAGCACAGGTCTAGCCATAAAATCATTTCTAAACTATTGTTTCCATGATATAGTATAGCAATCGTAAAAGTTTTCTCTGATCTAGTGTGAATGAACGAGGCGTCAGTGCTATCTAGAGTGCTTGGAAAGTGGAGGGGCTGGGTTGGGGTTGCGGGTAGCGGGGTAGTTCCTTGACAGAGGGCCCCTTGTCAGTCTGCACAGCCTTGCCAGTCAGACGATCGTGTCTGCTATGCGCGTATCACTGTGAGTGTTCCGTTGTTAGTTCTCTTGCTCTCTAGTGTCGTGTGTTCTGTGTTTTGTGATATCTGCTATCCCACTCAAATGGTGTTGTGATGGTGTGGCTGACAAACCTTCGTCTCGGACCTCTGCCCCTCCTCAGCCCGGCGCAAATTTATGCCGCCATTCAGGTAATATTTCAAAATTAGAAAAATATTTAGTAACGTGTTTGAAAACTGTTTGGAACCGCAAACCGGATATGTGCTACCACATGCCAAAAGCGCGGGAGATCTTATCAGTTTTTGAATAATTGGGCTAGTGCCTGTTTTTTCATTCCAATATTGCTATTTTTCTATCGAGTTAATAAATAAATAATAGCAAAACTACTCATTATTCAACATTCTTCTATTCAATGAATAAATAAATAATGGCAAATCCACTCATCATTCAACATTCAGCCATTCCATCAATTAATCATTCAGTCATTTTTAGCCAATTATCCTACAATATTGACATTTCAATTATACCATATCATAGAAAGTAACGTTGGGTGATAATGTGTATCACTGATACAATGTCACAATGATAGGTTAGATGGGTTACATTGCTATTGCCTATTACTTGGAATTATTCTTGAATATTCCTGTATTATATATCTATTTGATTCTCATAGAATGATAATTCCACATGGACTCCACTACAAGGACAGATATTTCACCTGAGCAGTGTCATAGAGTAATGATACTGTTCAATTTGTACCTATTTATTTAATAAATAGGTAAATTGAAAAATAGTATAATAATTTGTCTCTGGCAATGCTCTTGAAATTGAGCAGTGCATTGATATTGATTAAAATTTGTTTTGTATTTTTAATAAATTTCGCTCTAGCATGATGATGAATATTATGAGATTATTATTATATTGATCATTGAACTGTATATGTAATATCTGAGAATATGTGAAATCGGCTCAACTACTCGTAGAAATAATTATCAAGAACAATCTCTATACGTACTTATTTCAATGACTCCTATTACATAACACATTTTTAATCATAAAAACAGTTACAATCATTTCAGTTATTGTAGATCATCTGGAACAATTCTCTAGCACTCTTGTTATTTGGGTAAGCATTTTAACAATTTCATTATTTATACAAAATTATAGTCTAGTAGATATAAATGTCACACAGATCATTTGCATATGAAACCTTCAACTAAACTTATTTGCATGAGTATAATCAAGGTCAATCTTTTTAGAATGTTGATCCATCTGTAGTCAATTAAAATTGAAACCAAGTGAATCTTAAAGTAGTTTCTTCTCTTTAAATGAACACTCTTATATTTCTCATATTCCTTTCCATAATATATTAAGAGCTGCCCAAATAGGTCACCAGGTAATCTGCAGAGGGATTAGTTCATTACAATAATATTTGTATCCATTTACATAATCATCATTAATATAGTGCACTACCCCTAACAGACCATGATTACCTAATGTTACCAAAAAAAGAATTTGATTTATAATTGATTAATTGGTATTTATTTAGGCAGCTACCCTTTTATAACAATTATATATTCATTTCTCTCACACTCTTGTTGGGTTTATATTCAAAGCATTATTTGTTTAGTTACAATAGTTGAAATGCTGTTAACATCTCCTCAGAAGTTTGTATTGCTTACAAAGAAATGGCAGTTGTTAAGTGACATTCCATTGCAATCTATAATTGACATGCTTCTACGTAAATACATTCATAATACACTCTTACTAGAATAGTCCAAGGTAACTATTACCATAGAGTCAAGATACCGTTTAATTTGTATCTGCTATTACTCATTACTCATAACTCGCCAAACTCAGGGATGCACTAATTAATTTCTTACAAATTTAACAGGCCAAGCTATTATTTGATTTTGGAAGCTTCCAATTTTACTTTTCCCCCGAACAGCTTTAATAAATGATTAATTAGAATGTTCGAGAGTAGAAAGAAAGAAATTGAAATTTGTGAAAGAGATTTGTGAATTAGAAAAAGTTCGAAAGTAGCTGGCAACTTCCAAGAATTTCAATTGTTGAGGTATCTGAAATAATTCCTGAAATAGAAGTTAGGGACACAAAAGGTTGGTCATCATCGACATGATAGGTGAATGACATATTATTTGGTGCGACATTCATTATTCGTATTACAAATTTAGTAGTTAGTAACAAATTAAGTTGCTTCTAATGATATTACAGTACTCATGATTATTCAAGTAAGTAATCTATATTCTGAAACAATTTTAATCATGAATAAATATTCTCATGTAAGAGACTAGAGGGGCACGTTGGCTTATGTTTGTAGGTTTAATAACATGGTATTCTCATGAAATCATTATTTTTAAAAATGGAAATTTGAATTCAATTATTCATCAAAACGTGTATGTCGAAGATAACAGGAAAGGAGAAAGTGGTCACTCATTATACCCAAATGCGTCATACCATATGTCCATGTTGATGTGACCCAGAAAATTGAAAGCCTGTATGACACTTGAAAATGTTAGACTGTCTCTAATAAAAATATTCGGAATGGGTGAGTCTAATGAACCGCTCAGCAGTTAGCTAGTTTTATTGCTGAGGATCCTATCTTGAAATGCAAAATGAAGCTATCTTTATTCTAAAAATTAAAAATTGTTTTCATTCTAAGAAAAGTTTTGGTTTTGAAGCCTAGTTTGTTCAGATCTGGAGAATTGTAAACATGTTGGATGGGGAATTAATAGGAGCAGGGAATATTGGGGCATAAAGAACATCAAGAAGAGACTTCGAATTTTTACTTGAAAATTCTTGATTAATTTTGATACAAACATTCATCCTAGTCTGTAGTATATTGTTAGAAATTGATATGTGACGGAAGAATTTATGGACTGAATCCATACGAGAACGGAGCACTCTGTAACATGTATTCATATCCAATCTGTGATTTATCTAATTCTCAGTTTGATGACCTGTATACAAAATCTAAATCTTTATTGTCAGACGTTTCAATCTATTCCATACAATAAAATCCATCCAGCTTATAAATCACGAATAATTACATGTACAGAATGGTGAGAAGGAACTTCATTGAAGCCTTTTTTGTCGTGGAGGTTGTTGTTGGGTACATCAATAGGCAGGAAGATGGTGCTAATAAACGTCATATTGTCTTCGGAAAAGGAGCTTAAAAACGTTGATGGGTTCATTGTCTGTTTATTTTGAAAGTCGGCGCCTCTTCATCTATTTCAAGGAGAGTATAATGGCTTAGTTGAAAATTAAAAAGGGAAATAATACTCTGTATAATCATCCACCGCTCATTAAGTAGCTGCTATTCAGAAAATACCTTTTTTAATTAACCTTAATTTTGTACCGCGGTTTTGGCGCCACGAGGCCACAATAGCGGTTTCTGACGTCTCTCACTCCCCAGGTACATTCTCTTCCCCCTAGCATCCTACCTCCCAGCGCTCTTGAAAACAATTTACATTACAACGGATATATCTGTCACTACCGAGACATATAACTCCAGTAATCACGGTCTATAGTCAGCCAATATGGTTCTATTATGTGGTAAAATCCTCTTACAATATTATTTATCTATTGGATAAAATAGATGAAGCAAACAAATTCCATTCTCAGAAGAAATTGAGTGTGTTTCATATTTCATTATTGAATGTATATTATCTATTTTATTTTTGTGTGTTTCATAAAGTTATGTTCAAACTATAGTTGAATTAGTGATGACTCAATCTAAGACGTCACAATCTAAACGTCTTTAAAATTGAAGAATGACGTAACTTGCGATTACAGTTCGGGCATCGCAGTGAATACGTACAACGAGTACAAAGTCATAAATTTAATGTTATTAGAACAGAGTTCAAAGTTCAATTCGAAAGATTGGTGGTTTTTCTTTTACTCAAATTCAATTTGTGTCTTTGAATACCAGGACAGTTTATAGTAATTTGAAACGAATTCCAAATGTTCAAAATTTAAAAAAAATTATGATTTACTTATAAATTACATTTTATAAGATGAATATAGCAATTTCAATTGAAGCTGATATCATTCACTTTTTCATGTTTAGCATATTAGAAAATGTGCTTTTCATAACCACTTCAAGGTTGCCGATAATCATGAAGTATTTTTCAAATACTTAAAAAACCATTAATGTTTCTCGTTGAAGGATATTAGTGAAAAAGTTTATATAGACCTTAGTTCTCTATAGACCATAGAGAATTAGTATTTTGAAAAGGTGTGTAGTTCTATAATATACGCGTAAGTAGTAGAAATTTTATGAATTCCCATGAATCAGATTTCAATCCTACCACCATTTTTTAAACAAATTGAAATGGAATATTTTTTTCCACATACCAGGAAGAAGTTGACAAATTATAACTCAAATGATTCGAACGAATATCATTCGTGAGAATAGTATGAAAATGAGAAATCGCAATCAAAAATAATATTTGGTCTCTCCTACTTCACAGAAGATTAGAAGACATGAAATCACTAGAGACTTCACATAAGAATAGTTGTCGTACAGTATTCAAGCTATATCATGGAAACTTACTTGTCTCACCTGCAATTTAAAAAAGATAAGTCTATAACCTAGCCGTAAGAATGATCATAAACATTGATTCATAAATTTGAATGTGATATATGAGAACTTGATTTGTACGACTGAAAATTTGCAAAAATTCACGCTATTATATGCCAGATGAAACCTAATAGTTTGAAAATAATCCTACAAATGGAGGAGAACGTTGCTCAATGAGAGAAAATATTTTATCCACAAGTGTTTTTGAATTATGATTCACATAAACTTCACCTTTATT
This sequence comes from Nilaparvata lugens, assembly GCF_014356525.2. Lineage (NCBI taxonomy): Eukaryota > Metazoa > Arthropoda > Insecta > Hemiptera > Delphacidae > Nilaparvata > Nilaparvata lugens. Next base: position 79,824,608 of record NC_052505.1, on the reverse strand, counting down.
GCGGATAAAACGAAAGACATCAGATCTAAGCCCCGTCTCAGGTGACAATTTTTATAACTCATCAATCTCCGAGTGTGTTGCCAGTTGACTTCAGATTTCGTTAGAGGAGTGCATGGTGGTTTACGGAGAATCGCCTTCGTGGAACAGATGGGGATAATGGCGTGGGAAGAATTGATATGTTATGAGGAAGAAGGGCGATGGTGCCTGTGATAGAGGAAGATGTCAAATGACAGGCGGATCTAAAGGACTCGGGGACTGAGGTTTGGATGGAGTTGGAGTCAAGATTGAGATGTGAGGAGGCCAGGGTCAGGTGGTAGGTGGTTGGAACACACCTGCTGTGCTCCCCGGCAACCTGAGTCCCAGCTCAATGCTCCTTTTTGACCAATGAAAGCGTATCAGCAGCTAAATGCCTTTTCTTCGTTCGCAGATGCAACTCGTGAAGACCAAGCTGTTATTGTTGAAAATTCGCAAAGAATACCCCATGCTGTATCAAGCTGGCTATGTTGGTGAAGATGTTGAAAATATCTTGCTAAGATTATTACAAGCAGCAGACTTTAATATAGCCAAAGCCCAACGAGGCATTAGCCTTGGCTCAGAACTATACATACACCTATACTTTACTACTACGATAAAAAAGTTATTCACATCTATGGAGTTAGAAAGATATCATTGTTTGATATTATATAAAAAAATCTAGACATTATGAGACTTGTGAGTTGTAAAGATTCGTTTATTGTGATTGTGAACAAAACTTTTTTCTAATCAAAAATTGTTTCAACAATTTTATGAAAAAAATTGAAACAAGCTTCATTGAAACTTATGTAGTTCAACTGCAAAATAATATTAGATGATAATATAGTCCAACTAGTGGATATAATTAATTAACTATTACTATTCGCAAATAAAATGAAAAATTATTTCCAGTTGGTAGAATTTTATCTACACGCACTTTTCTGATAATTTTGTTAAAATTTAATTTCTCAAAATCGATAATTTTTAAATTTAATTTTTCCTGTTGGATTCTGGATCAATTAAAAATCACATTTTAAAAAAATAGTTTATTTATTCCTACACTTCATTCCTCACATGTTTACGGTTCAAGTTTACATAAGTATCCATGTTCTCAACTGTATTCATTGTTTTCAGTATTACCACAGATGAAAAAAATTGGATTATCTATTGTATCACATTATCATAGTATCTTACTGTCACCTTATTATCTACTTGACATAATCTTCCATATTACAGAACGTGGCATCAAGGTTAAAGATACTCACATACAAATTACCGTAACTGAAATAATTGGCTTCAATTATTGTGACTGGATTATTATAATATTGTACGCAATTTGTCACAAATCAGTTGTCACTTGTCAGCTGGACTAATTTCATGCAATGATACAATTATTAATAACTCAATGCAATTGAACTATTTGCATTGACTTTCTCCACGGCTTTTAATAGAACAGCTACCAGAACATCAGCGGCATTTTGGGCGAGTTCTCCAGCCCTGGGGCTCACTAGTCTACGTGATCACCCGTATTACACAGAACCTTACATCAAAATCAAACATTCTCACATACAAAATAATTGAAATAATTGGTTTCAATAATTTTGTAATTGCTATTTAAAGGCATTATGCTGATAAGAACTTGTGGATCTGTGGTAAATTGAGGATTGATAGGCTATTTAATAAAATGTATCTATTGGATAACCTTATTAATGTGAAAAATATAATTCATCTCATACGAATTACGATTATGACGACGACAGTGCTATTATATGAATATTTTATTCAAATTACAATAGCTTAAGTCACTGGCCACGCTTAATTGATGTAGTGGTCAGTTAATTTTGAAAAAGTGTTTGTGAAATTTATTTAGTTTTATGGTTGAAATAAAACTCACTATTCATTATTTATATTGTAGTGTGCGAAATTAGAAAAACTGAGGTAACTGACATATCTCACTGTGAATGAATTTGAGGTGGATATAATAATTTTAAAAAGTGTTATTTTCTTGATTCAATCTTAGTTAATGAAGAATCCGTTTTCGCTAACCATTAGCGTACTATAATTGACAGGCTAATGAATCCTTACGATTGGAATTCGCAAAAGCGAACATCTTAAATTGCAGCCACTACTGCGAAAAGTCAATCATTGTCGAGGAGTGATTGTGGCTGTCAGCTGAATCTGAGGAAGACAGGTAGCCGGGCAATGACTGGTCAGGAGAGAGAAGGGAGTCGAACCGTTGAGAGAAGAGAGTTCTCTGAGTTGAGAGTCGAACCCGTGACCAGCATCCATCTCATTTGTCAGAGGCCGACTAATTCATCTTCCGTCCGACGTCATTTTCTGTCTTTGTCTAGCTTCAGTATGTCCCGGTTGATGGCTCTCTCTCGAAGACGTCGCACTGTAGGCCTACGCCAACTGGCAAGACATAATGAAAAGGTCTGTCGTGATATATGCAGTCAAGAGTGTGCACCATAACTGGAGAAATACGTTGGTCGCCGGAGCTCACCCTATTACAGGCTAATGATCGGCAACCCAATCTCTTCTTCAAAGCAGAGCGTTACCGTCCCTAGGCTCTGGTACAGGTCTGAGTTGACCACTATTCTGTAATGTGCAGCATGAATAATGGGGATCACCCATAGATGGTCGTTACCCACAAGACACTCGTTGAAAGAGGAGGTATTTCCTCCCGAATAATATATTGTATGAATCTGCATTATAAACTTCCATTAGTATTTAATTATAGAAGGATATAATATTAATAAAAATTAGAAATTTATTTATTTACAATGCAAAAGACACTAATGTAATAACATTGAAAGATAAAATAATAAGATAGTCCTTGTGCTATTTTTCTTCCAAATTTATAGGTGAAAAAGTCCAATATAAGGTTATCTAACTACCCTTTTAAAATTGTTCAATCATGACATATTTCGGCAGAAACAAAGACAAGGATATAGTATTATATATATAATTTGTGATTGCCAATGAAATAAATAAATAAATCAAAAGTAACATAATATTTTATATATTATAGACATTCCTTCTTTTGCAAATAAACTCAACAAACATAATAATCCATAATTCATAATTGTTTCATAGATTTAATGATACACAACTATTGAAAAATTTATATATATCAGCGTCACACATATATAATATTAAACACTTTTGATATTAGTGTCTTGATATACATTGCATTTCTTTATATAGAAGGCCTATGTAAAAAAATAATTGAATTGATAATTCCACATCAGACTGTATAAATGTCAGAAAAAGCTATGATCTCATAATTTTTTTACATGGCAGTGTTTAGTGGACGAGAGAGGATATCATCGACGTATTGTCTCTGGGAGAGCTATTATGACTAAATACCAATATTTTAAAAATATAAATACCATCCCAATAGCTTGGCTGGTCAACAGATACCTAATTTTTAATTAAACAGTATTAATAATGTAAAAATTTATTGTTATTAACTAATATCAAAAGATATACACAAACAATGAAGCATTCACAATTATTATTCAGAAGTAATGTTGGAAGATGAAATAGAATGGAGTATTATACATTTTAAGAATATATTATTCGAATTGGACAATCAGCAACATTAACAGGGAAATCCTTTCAAAATTTTACACCAAATTCCAAATGTCTCTCATTAGAGTTGAATGCGTATGAGTCAGCAAAATCTCCAACTGGAAAAACAATACATTTGAAGAAGTTTGTAAACTTGAGCTACCCCAAAATCCAGTTCTATGTAAAAATACTAAACATTCTATATCTCCATAATTTATTATGTGATTTTGTACATCCATGCGATTGAAGCAAATGGCCAAATAAATTTATTGAGTAAGTTTACTCAAAATAGCATTGAAAAAGTATCAGAATTGACGATAATCTGTTTCGTAAATTTCTTGAAGAATCGATATGGCTATAGAATTTTATCGGTCTTATTTAGTATCAGAATTCCTTTGATAATACCCTGGAATCTGAAAATACCTGAAAGATTTTGCTGTAATAGAACGAGCCATGTTGATGTTATCTGCAACCAATCTAGAAGGCGGCGTTCTTCTAATGTAACTGATACTTGGAACGGCTTGATGTCATAGCTTAGATTTCAAGGACCGATGCATAAATATCACGAAAGGGAATGTTACCAGATTACCGGAATAAAATTGTTACTTTTGAATAGAAACACGTTTTCTTGAAGGTGTGATTCTAGTGAATAATGATTTCAAAAACCAGTCAAAAAGAGAATAATTTACTACCTCAATGTTTGAAATACATAAACTTACAACACATATTCATTGTGTAACAAAAAATCATATTAAAAATATGGCTTCTCAGAGCAAGCGGCTTGTTCAATGAATTTAATTTGCTTGCAAATATTTCAGTATTCAAGTTGATCATGAATTAAATATTGTAATTAAAATTATCCAATTTACTCTAGATGTAGATACAGATTATTAAGAAGCGCCTGCTAATGTAAAGGTATGCAACCCGCAATGCAATAATCAATGATGTGTGTAAGCTGAGCCTCTCCTCTTTCATTCCACATAAGCTCCACATATAAACTTTGGAGGTTCTAACCTTAAATGAACTATTTTTACTGTAGTATTTTACCAATGTATAATAAGTAATACTCTTTTAAATTTGAAATAATTATAAGATAAAAGAATTCTGCATAATTATTATGATACTCTACATCAATATCCTCTAGAGTCTAGTTCATAAGTTTCGTTTAAAGCTCTGAAGAAATACAATTACCATGATGATGAATCGTACTTTAATAAAATTTGATAGAGAAGCAGAAGGCTTCTACGGTATATAATTTTGGATGGAAGTAGAATGGTTCCTTTGTCTTATACTGTTTGCTATTCGTGATTATATATTCAAAATTGTTTCTGCTATATGCAGTATACCATGGGAATCTTCTTCCCTGGAGAAATTTCTTTCCTTCCTCCAGGGAATCTTAATAATAATAATAATGAGTTCCTGTTCATGGCGTGGTCATAAGTATGGCCACAAGTGAACAAGTCAAGAACATAAAAAACTGTCATAAGACAGGTCAAGAACAAAAATACACCTCAAATCTTAATGTTATCTTCTTCCCTGGAATTACTGAAATATTGAGCCTTCTAGAACAGACGAAACAAAATTATTTGTTTGGTGTTTGCTCATATTACTATTGCACTATTATGCTACTGACTCAAACACATATTGTCTCTGGTTTTCGTATTCGTCATGTTCCACTTTATTCTCAATTCTCACGCCAAACTACTTGCTGAGCAGACAACATTTACAATCAATTGTCTGATTTACTATTAATTCATTATTACATAATGTACATAGAACGGAATCTCCTGTATTATCCGATTTGCAGAAATATATTCTTTACCGGTACCATACTTTTGTTAATCAAATCTCAGTAATTTGAATTAATTATGTGGAAAAATCGAAAACTGATCGTTTTAAAGTTGTAAAATCTTCCCACAAAAAAGAAACTAATCCAATGTGAAACATAATGATGTAACTTAACTACTCCAGTAGTTCAGTTTGATTAGCGCATTACGTCACTGCGGCTAGTCAAATTAGCAAGAAATGCGCAAATGAAAGTGTAGGGATCCTGAGCGAGCATGAAAAGAGAGAGACAGAATGAGGGTTGGTGAGGAATGTTGCTTTGGTGGCGATGCTATAGTATTGGTGCGCGTGTAGGTGGACTGGCGTGCGTGTAGAGTGGAGCCCAATATATGTATTGATGAATATATGTGTATAGTTGTAGAGGGCCTTGGCCGCGTGGGGAGTCCTGTGTTGTTTTTGTATACTCGATTTCTCCAGCGACCACGTGTGTGGTCTCGTGTTGAATGGCGGGCTGTGAGTGGTGGGGGGACGCGCGGTTGCTAGGAAACAGCTGCCATCTAGCCAATCGCCAGCCAACTTGGCCAGTCTTCTCGAGACAGTCGGCCTGTGAGTATGTTATCGGATGCAGTCGCGTTTCTCTCTTCGTCAATGTCGGTTGTGAACGTGAAGTGTTGTGGTGTCAAGAGTGTACGAAATTTACCTATCTCTAATGTGGATACTGGGGTTTAGGGAACTCTGTGATGCAGTGGCGCTATGGTGGTCGAAAAACCACGACACCAGACGGACCTCTACGTGAGAACTAGCTGGATTGATGCTGCATTAGCTCTTGCACAAATCGACAAGGTATGTTCTGTAAACTTGAACAATTAACTGTATAAACAAATTATTAACTCATCCACCACATCTTGCAGTGCCCTAATAATCGTACCACGACAAGCAAATACTTCAAAAAGTTAAAACTACAAGAAACTTTTGTACTGTCTCTGAGACTTGCCTGTTTGAATGTTAGTTAGTTCGAACGGTTTCGTAGAGGTAGCGTTGTAGTGTCCTTCGGTAACCTCAAAATCTTTAATTCCGCTGTAGAATGCATCTAAAACTATTTTTTAAATAGAAATCAGAAGGTTTGTTTCATGAGAATGTCTAAATTTTTACATATTCGGGACACAGTTTTGGTGCTTTGAAATAAATCAGTAGTTAATTTGCCGGTTGAATACTTCCTAAGTCTTGGCAGTAGGCTAATGTTGCCAAAACTTTGTGTTGTTTTGCTAGTAGCTGATGCTGCAGTATTTACCAATTTTTTGATGCTTTGACTATTTATTTCACCTACAGACTTAGCGATTTACTAACTTGTAAACCCTCTTAAATTGAAAGTTAATAGGATAGATAAGCTACCACTGTTGATTTGAGGTTATAACCTTCTATGTTTGAAAACTGGGCATGTAGAACCTACTGTCTACAACTACAATACTCAGAATGGCGTGGCGTTGATATCTGTCTTTTCTTATTCAACGTTTGGAATTTTATTTTGTGTATTTGAGTATATTGTAGATGTAATTCATCATCTTACAATCGCTCTCATATTTATACATTTTGCTTACAATTAGCTAAAAATAGAATCACTACGACATTCTTTGAGTCTCTTTTCAGTACTGTATCAAATTCTAAATTAATGCTTGATTTATTTATTGAGATCTGTACTACTGTATCCAACGTTTGCATTATTAAGTATACGTTGTTTATTGGAGTACTTTCTAATTAATTGATCATAGAACTGTTCTCAAATATTTGTTAGCGTTTACTTTTGCAAGAAACAAGAGTGTATAAAGGTAGGTTAGGTATCTTTGAGCCTGGTTTTTTCTTTGAAACTTCTAACAAAGTCTTCAATCCATCCATCCTTGCTAAGCTGATAGACGTATTCAATTTACTCATTATTTCGAATTTTCAAGTGAATCCTTTCATAGATAATTCATGTTCATTTTTTAAAGCCATAGCGTATGCTTAACCTGTTTTTAAATTCTTCTCTTTCTTTTCATATTTCTATGATTAAAAAATACCGTATAATTATTTACATTTATACCAATTTGAACTGAACGATATACGCGCCACATGCATGTAAGTTTAGTTCAGATTTGGGGTACAGATGGCGCTAGCATAGTTGTGTGTGTGGTCCCCGATCCTTCGTAGTGGGGCTTGGAGTAACTCCGTCTTCCGCATGCTTGTTCTTAACGGATCTGGAGACCACACACGTGTTGTGCCGTGCGAGAGAGAAGGTTCTCTCTCTGTCTCTTCTCTGTACCACTCACCCATCATCGTATTATACTCTGACAGACTGTTTCTATCCTCCTTTTGGCAGCCCCTATTGCTATCGTGCTTCGACCTTTTTCTCTCGCTTAACTGGGTTACCAGATGATTCTCTTCTAGTTTTCATCGTCGAACATCCTCTGCTAGTCTCTGGAAAAGGAAAATAATTATCTTCAATGATAACTCATACATTTATTTGGGACTAGAATTCAAAGTTGAAGGGATGTAAGAAAATGCTTTCTGAGACATACCGTATATATTAGATTTTTAAAATATTTCGAAAATCATATGAAATACTCTATAAATATCTATATATAACAAGTTGTACTTGCCGAGAAAAAAAATGAGATCATGTCTATGCTCCTCTGAGTATTTTTGAAATGATAAACTTCACTGTTTCCCATTTAACCAATACTGAAGGATGCAAAGTGAATCGAAGTACAGTATTTATATATTTTGTGACACATTTAGTGCTCAAAAGTTGAGATTTAGATGAGAAATACATACTACAGAAAAGATCCTGTCAAGTATGATTATTTGTGGTTCAACACCAAGAGTCGAATGCGCGCGAGCGCGCAGTAACAAGGCAAGCAGACTTAAGCCTTCTTCTCGGTCTTTTTCGGCAAGAGGACAGCCTGGATGTTGGGCAGGACACCACCCTGTGCGTTTGTTACGCCGGACAACAAACAGCTTGTTCAGCTCCTACTTGACTTATTATCAGCTCCTACTGACAAAATATTGCTACTAATTCTCTGAGAAAACCAAAGAGCTTCATAGAGAAGCGGTAGGCTGCGTGGGAATTCAGGATGGATGGATGCAAATACATGAAAATTATAAATCAGGCGGTATAGAAAAATAAGAAAAGCCAAATCACACTTATTGTAAAAATCTTAGCTTCAACTAAGCCAGTAATATTTTGTCGTTTACTAAATCTCTGAAGAAACTAGAGAAGAAGAACCACGCACCATGGAGAAGCTAAAAGTTCAGTAAGCTCCAGATGAATAGAGAAAAATGAATGAGAATTATAGATTAGCTAGTATCGTTCACGAATTTATTTAAAAATGTGAATTACTGTCACATCGATGCAATCATGAATCTCCCAAATCTTTAGCGCAGGTCCAGGATTTATGGGAGCTTATTCTAACCTGAAGAGTGAAGAGTCAGAGCCTCAAAAGACCAAATTTTTCAATTCTGGTAATTTTCTACGAGTCAGGATTTGAAAGATTCCTCCCTACATTACTATGCCCCGTAGAGCATACACTCTTATCATTTAAAGGATTTGAAAGAAACCTCACTGAAAGGAAGATATTTTTATTATTATTAAACGAAAATTCAAATTAAATGCTGTAATTCACCCCGAAGACTTCTGCTACTGCAAATATTGACAACAGGGTAAACAGCTATAGTGAGGTCCACGTTATAATGTCAGTGGATACAGATAGAAGAACAGCATTGTCTGTTCTCTGCCTTAATTAATTATATTTATACATTGTCAAAACAAGATTTGGCATCGTTGCGGAGCTAGTAAAAGATAGTACTACCTGCTTTGTCGATTGATAGACAAGGATAGCAACATAAAAGTTTATCAAATACTGTCATTATAACGTAGACCTCACTATAGATGGAAATTCGAAGAGCGCTACTATTCGAAAATTTTATTTTCGTTTAATAATAATAATAAATTCATTAGCATTTGAATATTTGCGATATCTCAGTAATTTTCATCTGAAGATATTTTTTCATTAAATTCACCAGTTACTCTGATGGACTGAGGAGACGAGACATGTAACAAATGAGTAAAAATTACTCCCTGCTCCTCCATATTACTTCATCGTATACTCTATATCACTCTATACACTGATGGTTTGGAGTAGAGCAAAGTGTTTAATTCGGCGTAAAAATGAAAACGGAAGTGCCAGATGTGTGGTGCGGTGGGTGCCGCAACACGAGCGGGTCGCAACCGGAGACGACCGAGGGGTCCGATTACGACCGCAAGGTGACAGCCGAGCCGCTCTGCTCAAACGTCCGTTAAATTTGTCCGGCCAACTCAATTACGTCGAAGATTACATTGTGATCGTATTACAATCTTAATTTTGGTGGCATCGTCAGCTATCATAGGGTCCTAGCAGTGACGCCTTAAAAGTCACAACCCACAACAGGTTACCCTGCTTCTCATATTGTTGCTTCGTTTTGCTTGAATTTAATTAAGTTGCTGTTGATTCAAGTTGGTATTGTTTTAATCATTAATAGATTTGTTGTTGTTTTTCTGTTACGGTATACTTAAATTTAATTATGATCTTGGCTGATTCAGCAGTGGAACAAATAAGCTGTGATAATATTTATATTGAATAGACTATGGAATGGAACTTATATTAATATTGTATTGACTCTAAATTACTGTATGAAGAAACTATAATTGAAAAGTAAAGTTCAATACCAACTGTAAAAATTATTAACAGACGTGAGACAGCTTCTTCAAAACACAATAATGGAGATGATTTGATGGATGATCTATGAATGTGAAGAAACTATTGACGAAACTATGTTTGTAAAATCTCTTGAGTTAATAAAACATTATTATTATTAAGGAGCAATTGAATTTTGAAATCAGCAAAGGATATCTGAGCAATTGGATATTGGAATGTGAAGCAGTTTTGTGAAAGAGTATATACAGTATAAGAAATGTATATACTGTATTTGAATGAAGGGAAATCCTGTAGGAAAGCATCTTTGTAATGTAGTCCTTTTCATTGCATATACTAATAAAAGGAATCTCTCTAATCACGATACATATTATGTAATACAGTACATTTATATTAGATACGATATTACGGATGAATATTGTTTTGGACATTTTTGTGCAGGTTTTTCTTGCTTGAATTTAGTTTTCAGAAGATGTTAAGATGCCTGCTACTACCACAGAGATAATGGAGGAGTAGTACAGAGCCAAAAATAGTTTATAGAATATATAATAGCTATATACTATCCTTGGTACAGAGTAACATAAACCTACATTCCAGAAACTAGGTTTCCGCTATCATCATGTTGCTGGTTTCAAGTTATATCAGTCATTTTTCAACTACTCTTCTTGTGTTGATTGTGTTCATTGACTGTGGGACAAGAATAAGTGAACGTTAATAATGGTTATCTTTATCAATTAATAAATAATATGATAGGGTAAAGATACTGTTTAATAGATTAATTGTCTCTGATAAAATCCTTATTTAATTATATGATGGAAAAAAGGGTCCAAGACTCAGTTGACACTCTTCAAAGTAGGCCTAATTGAAATGGATTGATCATCCTCAACCATTCTGGACTATTATTTCTGTTCTGTGTTGTCATTTGTAAATATAGAATTATGTGAGGAATCTTCATATAGGTGTTGGATGATAAATAGGTAAATTAAGGTGAACCACCTGAAATAATTGAGATGTTCAAAACAGTTTGGCTTCCCACCTGCAAGAAAGGTATCTGTATTGATTCTATGAATGTTGTGTTAATGAACACATCAACGACCTCTGTTCAGTCTGTCAACCACTAGCATTTGATTCACTCCTCATTTCCGGTTACTTGTTTACAGTGATGTTACACAGTAGACGGTAGACGGTAGTGTCTCCCGCAATAATTATCTCCCATTGTTACTGCAGATTATGAGTCACCTACAAGTTACGTTATAATTTGTGATATTGGAACATTGACAATTTCAACATGAAATTCAATGTTTAATTGAAATTAGAGCTATAAATATCAATGTAATATTAGTATAAATTGTCTAGCATAGACAGACAATGGATATCTAATTCTGTATCAATCGTATTACTATTCAAAAGGGTTAAAATCCTATGATTTACAACGTAAACAATGATTTACAATGTCATACTTGATTCTGTACACAATATTTTTGGGATGATTTGTTCAATGATTTGTCGCAATGATTTACAATGCCACACTTGATTCTATACACTATATTTTTGTGAGTGATTTGTTATTGAAAAGGTATAGATCAATTGATCAAAATTGTCTTTTCTAATAGCTCTGAATTATACGAGGGCATTTTGAAAAGTTTCCCACCTATAATCATGGAAATGATAACCCACGTGAACAAGAAGTGGTGTATCTTTTTAGTAATATTTGAGTAGTCACTGAAATTTCAGCAAATTTTGGACGCGTAGTATTTATGAAATCGAACAAGTTTTGGTTTGATGTGAGCACCCGACATCGACTAACTCAAACGATTGTAGCATTGCAACACTACTCATCCAAAACAGCTGAAATTTTAGTGAGTAACTATCAGAATATGACCAAAAAGATACGCCAAACCGAGAGTTGCTCATGATAAGAGAGTTGCCATCTTCATGGTAAGATCCGAAACTCACCAAACTGCCTTATCACAGGGGTGACCTCCCCCCAAGCCCATGGACACCTCTCTCTCTAAATCTATGAAAAATTCTGCTTCTACCCCCACATTACGAAAAAATTTCATCAATTTTATATCATTTTAGTCATCGTATATATTGCTGTTTAAATAATTAATTTAACAGAAGATCTAGAACAACAAAGTATTTATCATAACAACAAAGGAAGGATTGAAAAGAAGCTGTATAAAATTTGGAAATATTATATTAGAGATTGTATAATAATTATCTCAAATATCCAAGCTATACTATTAGTTCTGTGAACAGTAGACCTTGCACATTTATAAACCACATTCTCCTCTTATACTGTCCATCAGAGTAGATCCTGTCTGTATGACGGTGTCGGCGAGATATCGGTGTGGAAGCGGCTAATGGCTGTTGGGGATGGTGTATCAATAATGCTAACATCGAAATCTCCTTCAAGATATACTGGCAACAGGTCAGCCTAAAAAAATCAACAGTCAAACATATAAACATAACGATAAATGCAAAACCGTCGACTTGAATCTTAATTATTTCAAACATCCAATGGAAGCTATATAGATAGAACTAAGGACTTAAGCTACTGCAAATATTGACCGAAATATATTTCTTCTCCTATTTAGTTCTTCGGTCAATAAGTAGAACTAAGGATTTCTGCTACTTCAAATATTTACCTAAGAACTAAATAGCAGAAGAAAAATATTTCGGTCAATATTTGCAGTAGCAGAAGTCCTCAGGTCTATAGCTTCCATTGGATGTTTGAAATGATTATTATACAGTAATAATATTCCAGTTGTCGGTTAACTGCAATTTCTTTTAAAATCTTCCATTTTATATAAGAGAGGCTACACTGGTTCAAATGATGCAGTTGTCGAGATTACAGTCAAGTTTCTGTATCGCCTTAGGCAAGCACGCGGTAGCAGTTGCTAGAAGATTGGTTTGTTGAACCAAGAGTCTCCACTATATAGACATCACTGTAGTCACTACATCCACCAGCCAACAAACCCAACATCGTGGATCGTGGCTGTTGCTTGCTGTTTGTCTTGCATTGACCGAGGAACAGGTGTGGTGCACCTTGCTTCTTCTGCTTTTCCATTCTTTAGTAAATACCTTTTTTATTCTGTCAATGTTGAATCTTTTCTACAAGCCAGTTTTCGAACTGTCACCCTTTCAAAGACAATGTGTTCATTTTATATTCTAATCTGTGTATGCCGTTACCTCTCGTTTCAAAACACCAACTTTTAGCCAAAGTACAATGCCAGTACCGTTTTTGAATATAATAATAGGTCACTATTATTATATTCTATTTGAGAGTGTGAAAGCCGAAAGGCTCTCGGTGATTGATAAGACCATGATAAACAATCATGATAGCTTTCGGTTATTGATAAGGTCATGGTAAACAACCATTATGACTATACACATTCCAATCAAATTTTTTCACAAGTATCAGCTGTAATCAAACTAGAATATAATATCACTAAGACCATGATAAACAATCATGATAGCTTTCGGTTATTGATAAGGCCATGGTAAACAACCATTATGACTATACACATTCAAATAAAATTTTTTCACAAGTATCAGCTGTAATCAAACTAGAATATAATATCACTGTGATAATATACATTTTTATAACCCAGCTCCATTTACTGGCAATCAAAATTCACTCCCCAATACATACACTGTTGAAGAATTTAAATGAGAAAACAGTTCACTGTTTCAACCAGAGTTGACACTCTAGTCACTTCAAATCAAGTTTTAGAATATGAACGTGATGTGCAAGCTCTGGTAACAATTAGGTAATTTTTGGTCATATGTTACAGAAAAAGTTGATATAATTTTCATGACTACAACAATTTCTAGAAGTATTTTTAAAATATGTGTGACAACCGATGAAGTAAAAGTTGATGGGAGAAACTATCATCAGGTAATATGATACCTACTGTAGGTACTTGATTCAACATTTATTCCTGCAGGTCCAGATGAAATGAAAATGAAAGAAAATTTCATTTTTCCTAAGACCCAAAAATACATTACAAAAAAGTAATAAGATATTTTTTTGAAATAGGAAGCTTCTATTACAAGATACATGAAGATAAATAATATAATCCAGTAGTTCTACTTACAGATATTTTAAATACATCACGTTTGTCATAACAGTTTGTGCTCTGTGGAGATCAGAGAGTATAGAATGTCAATTATATTTTCTTTGGTGGATATGTCAGTTGTTTTTCTGCTTATTATGCGTCCCAGATTATTTATATGCTTTATACCATAGCGAAACGATAGAATAAGTAGATATCCCATGGTATAGGGCGTTTATGTCGCAACTTTTACTGTTATCCCAAGCCGATAGTTCACGTAGTTCTTTCCTATGCAGCTGTGTGACACTGGTAGTCTCTCAAATTGTGTCGTTCATACACTATCACCCCAACAAAACAGTAAAAATTGACAATAATCGGCTTGAGATAACAGTAAAAGTTGCGACATAAATAATTCCTCATACCATGGGATATCTACTTACGCTATTGTTTCTCTATGTTTATACTCAGATTGTCGACTACTGGCTGCAAAGTATGTCCAATCGATCAATTTATTTTTACACCTCCAAGGTACTATAGGTACAATCTCTTGCTATTCCGTAAAATCCGTACTACTCCACATTCTTGAAATGCACAGTCATCTGGAAGTACTTGGAAAAGAAGGACCAATAGCTACAGAGAAGAAGAAAGAGGTTCTACTTTGTGCAATAGCCCACTATATTTTAGCATGGAGTAGAAAACATCTTCACGGATATCATCACCTGTATACCAATCATAGGGTACACTACGGGTATCATTACTCCGTAAACTAAACTGAGATGTATGTAGTGGAGAAGAACCTGATAAATGCTGATAGTAGGACAGTGGTTGATGGACCGTGGACCAAGTTGTTGGGTTGAGTTGGTAGCGGAGAACTGGCAACGTCGGTGACGAGTGACCACCCAAGCAGCGGCGTCTTTATCGCAGGCCGCCTGACCGTGTGGCGCCCAAATTTATGGAGCTCGCGATACGCTGACTCACTAAATTAATAACACACCATTCCAGTGCATTGCAAGGCCAAATGGCCAATCCACGTCAACAGTCTGTCTCTCAGCCGCTGCCACACATCTCTTTCTATTTCCCTCCTCATCCTTTTCTCTATATCTTCATCCTCTTTCGCTTTGCCTAGGGCCGCTGCAACCTGCCATGACCGTACGGGGAAACGTCTCTTGTGTTTCAATTACCGGTCGTAGCTTGCTGCGGGCCCACGGCTCACCCATCAATATGCCGCATGCTAATAAACAATTTATTAGCCGTGAAACTTTCAGCTTTATGACTTTGCCATCTTCGTCTGTATACTCAACTTTTGTGCTGTGGCTTCCGTCACAGTCGATGTGTTCCAATATGCTCTCTGTCATGTTCTGCAGTTGTTATTTACATTTGCAACTGTTTTATTGGATATTAGAAGCTCGAATGGATGTAACTCAACGAATCGGGAGAAAAATTCGTTGAATCGGGGTACAAAATGTTCTATCTTCTGTGTTTGTTCTATCTAAATGTTTTGAATCTTCTTATCACAAATTCAACTAATGCTTGTCTGTGGTCCTATGTGATTTTATTGAAAAGTGATAGGAGCTAGATATGATATAACTCACGAATCAAGAGAAAATCCGGGGTACAAAACATCCCATAGAATCTTGGGCTTCAATCTTAAACAATCCATTGATGCAACTTAGGCTTGTCTGTGGCCTCACGTGATAGAACATCTTCCAAGAAGTTACATATCAGGGTCATCAGTAACATACAGTATAGAATTCTACGATGTTTGCTTCATTCTCATACAAGTTGGGTTTTCAACGCTAAGAAAAATGTTAATGAGGATTCATAGAATTGAATATTGTTAATGTGGAAATTTCAGATGATATCTGACTTGTCATTTGAATTTATTGTTGTTAATTCTTTCTAATTGGCTTTCCACTTTTGTAGGCCTATAATTTGAAATAGTCAAAGCGGGAAAAGGCTGGTAAAAATTAATTTGATGTACTATATAAAAAAGGAATTCAACGATATTGGGCAAAATTATTACATGTTATGTATTATCATGATGCTTTTACTTCTTTTATTTGATATTGATGGATATAGTCAAAGCGGGATAAGGCTGGTAAAAATAAATTTGATATACTATTTGAAAAAAGGAATTCAACGATATTGGGCAAAAATATTAATTGACATGTTATGTATTATCATGATGCTTTTACTTCTTTTATTTGATATTGATGGATATAGTCAAAGCGGGTTAAGGCTGGTAAAAATGAATTTGATATACTATTTGAAAAAAGGAATTCAACGATATTGGGCAAAATTATTAATTGACATGTTATGTATTATCATGATGCTTTTACTTCTTTTACTTGATATTGATGGATATATTTCTCCAAGATTGTTAGCAGATACTAGAATGATTTTTCTACAGATGAATGAAATTTCGTACCTTCACGCTCTTGTAAGCCATTGCAATGTTGTTATGTTTTAATATGCCGTTATCCCGTTAAAATACATCGTTTCTACTTATTATACTATCCCTTCTTGGTTTCTAAGATGAACTGTCTTTTCTGTAAGCAACGTCAAGTTACATCGACGGGTGCTTCAAATACAGTAATAAATTCCCAACAATAACTGACTGGTAAATGGCCAGTTGGTTTAAATATCTTGCAAAACAAGTGATCGTTTATTTGAAAGCCAGCCGTTGTGCGAGTTATTGAGAATGGTCAGTGGCATTGTGTGGAAGGGTGGAGTTGCCTAGTTCAGTACAGCACTGAGAGAGGTCAACAGCTATAGGTCCAGATTTACACACAGATACTTGGATATATACAGATACTCAGTAGGCATGTAGTAAACATTGTAGGGTAGGCAATGCTATCGACCACCCATCACGGTCAGGTCCTTATTACCAGTCTCAACCAACAACTAATTAGGCTTTGGGCAGCCATCTACCGGTCCTTCGGCAATAGATATTTCAGCCGTTGTCGACTGCGAAACTCATTTACGACTGGCCGGTTACGTGTTTACGACCCCAAATTATTCAGTTTCGGTCCACCTCGTTCTCCATAGCGACGGCGAAGTTCCATTCCCAATCAACTGTTTGAGAAAGATCTATCGCACAACTCTGTTATTCTTGCTATCGAATTTTCGTTATTGGAAGTTTCCACTCGTATTGAAAAAAATATTGCGATCCAATCATTTCTTCACTTCCTACTTTTATTAGCCTACTATCTTTATTAGTGAAGGGGAACCCAGAGTAAAAGTTGAATTAATGTTGTAGGAAATTGAATTTTCCTAGAAAATATTATCTTTCAAGAAAAACTAGAACTAGAAGGATTTCTCTATTGCTCAACCTTGTTGATGATGTCTAGAATTTTTCAAGTGAAAGAGTGATAAGTTATGTATCTATATCTATAACCAATTCTAGCTCATTCAAATATGAGTTTAGATATAAGATCCCGATGAAATTGAAGCTAACAGTTACACAAATATAGTACTGGAATCAATGAAATGGATTAGCTTGATTTGATTATACTGTAAATTGATATACATGAAAAAGGTTATTGTGGAGTTTTATTCATTTTCAATACTGTAAGGCGTTTACTCCGTGAAAGAACCAAGGATAGTATATAGGTTACATAGGTACTAACCTGAAAGAACACCTATTGAAAAAATATAACTTTCTTAGTAGCCTAGAGTTTTGGGGTGAAATAAAACTACAAAACTGTAATTATTATGCTTGTAACAGAATTATTAATATTTAATTGTAATTCTGTTATTGAAAATTCATTAATGTAATACTTTTTACACACTTTACAATAATTGCTGCATTATCCTACTTGCTCTATTACGATTTGAAATAGTAGCTCCATTATGTTTACCTGAACATCAATTGATGCAAAGAGAAAATTCCCAGATAAGAAAGGGATTACATAGTTTGTAGAATACTAACCAACATAATTTTAATTCCACAGTATTTGTAGCTATAACTTTTGGTGGCCCATTAATGTACCGTGCCGGTACTTTTATAGCCAGATAAAATAGTTTCACCCAAAATATTTTTCATTCAAATATTTTTATAGCCAGATGAAATATTAATAGCCTAAATTGTGTTGTTTGTTTCAGGAAAAGGCAGAGGGTCGCCGTACAGCCCTATGGTTTCGTTCTAAACTGCAGGCGCAGCTCTTTCAGCTGGGCTGTTTCATTCATAGTCACGCGGGAAAAGTGTTATTTGTCGCGATTCTAGTGCTTTCTTCGTTCTGTGTTGGATTGAAGTCGGCTGTCGTTCATTCGCGTGTCGAACAACTGTGGGTGGAAGGTCAGTTCCATTTTCAATTATATTCAAATCAGAATAATTTTATGATATATCTTGTTGCTTTATTTTATGTTAATCTCTTCAGATTGAGAGTTCATTCAGCATTAATTAGATCGAGGGTTGTTAATCAAATTAATGGTTGAGGATTCTCATAACTTGATCGGTGTATGATTGATTGTGTCTGCTGATAGTTGTATTCTGGAGAAAAAATATGGTAGGCATGTGAAATAACGAATAAATAGTGACCAGATAATAATCAGCCCTGATATTACCCATTACCGCCTGTATATTGTTGAATTTTCACTACATTGTAGGTATACTTGTTCAGTACCAGTTTTCAACTCAATAGGATTAAATTCAATGCTTCAGGTGGATTAAATTCAATTCCATTTAGATATGATCAACTGTTTTTCAGTTGAATACAAGTGAAATCTATGAATGTATAGGTAAATTAATAAGAACAATATAAAAATGTTGTAGTACCCTTTATTTTTGAAAAACTTTAAAATAGTTCAACGATTAGTTTCGACCCTAACTTGGGTCATTTTCAAGTTGAAATGTAGAAAATAAATAGTTTTTAAAAAATAAAGGGTACTACAAGATTTTTATATTGTTTTTATTAATTTACGTACCTATTTTTGTGTACATTTATAGATTTGTTCAAAAGTAGCCCATGTAAGTTAAGTGTTTTTACAAAAATAGGTTGTATTCACATTAAGGAGAGCATGAATCCGAATTAAAGGGACGTGTTTCAGAAAGCACAACTCTGCAAACTATCATTTCATCCACTTTCCATCAGCTTAGCTCCGGTTTCCCAGTCCCCAG
The DNA here is from genome assembly GCF_014356525.2 of Nilaparvata lugens. Lineage (NCBI taxonomy): Eukaryota > Metazoa > Arthropoda > Insecta > Hemiptera > Delphacidae > Nilaparvata > Nilaparvata lugens. Next base: position 79,805,334 of record NC_052505.1, on the reverse strand, counting down.
TTTAATGTGGTTTTTTTACATCAATTGATGTTTAGTACCAAATACTTCGAATATATTCCAGAAATAGTCTATGATGGTTTGCTAGAGAAAATATCATCAGGATTGAGAAAGCTTCCAATTCAATACAGTACTTTAATTTGATGAGAACATTTTACAGTATTTTGAGAAGTGGCATTGGAGTATTATAAAACTGTAAATCACATATTGGAAAGTGAAATTATTTCAAAATCTTCAGATCATTGATTCATTTTTTTAATTTGGGGAGAGTTTACAAAAAGTTCTACTTTGGTTGCAAGTGACTAGCACAAAAACACTTAAATTAATGTGATTAAGCAATTTTTATAGCGAGTTGATGCACTGATTATGATTGTTTAGCAATATTGAAGGTGACAGTTTTGTTAGGCTGCTGCTACAGATATTGATCTTTTCTGACCGGATAGGGGCTATTTCCGCTTCCGGCCTTTTATCAGCCGCCTGTCTGTCTCAGGGGATGAAGGAGTGGAGTGGCGTCATCTACTCCGGCCTGGAAAGATTTCCAGACAGGATAATGACATTGTATGCAAATCAACACGAAAACAAAACCGAAAAACTATCATTTCCTACTGTAATTGGTGCCTATTAATCGGGTTAGAGTTGGCCAATAATTGTAGCCTGTCAACTAGCGGAAACATCTTCATCGCAATGTTGTTTCGTCAATTAGCTCATCCTTTCCAATTTGAGTGAGATGTTCATGGTTGTTTATTTGATTGTCTGGTCTATATTGTATTTCCTATGTTCCCACATTTCATATGTTCCTATGTTCACCTATGAAGACACTGTTAACTTTTTAGGTTTAACGATTCCCAGGGTTTTTTCATTGTCTGGTCTATATTGGGTTGTATATTTTTGTACAAAGTCTGGTTCTAATTTCAGTAATCATTGACTGATGTATTTTTATTGACAAACATTTTTCTCCAAGCCAAATATGCAATTTTATGTATGCTTTGATCTACATAGAAGCACATAGTACAAACCTTGTATCTGTTATAGTTGGTTACATCCAGTTCAAATCAACCCCTAAGCTTGACCGTGGACTTGACTTTTATTATGTGCAAGATATACACCACGATTATTACTTTCATTGAAAGTCTTGTTTTTCTGTGAAAATCGAACCTATAATTCAATTCATAATTGTATAATGTAATTATACAATTCTCTTAAACCCGGTTGCACACAAGCCTGTTGAATTTTAATCATGATTACATTCAACGAGAACCAATCAGAGAAGGGGTTTCTGAGAGGAGGGCTTCTCTGATTGGTTCTTGTGGCATTTAACCGGGATTAAAGGTGAACAGACTTTGCAACCGGGCATTACTAATTTTTTTTATTAATATGGTAGATACCGGTAACTGAAATTGTGGTAACTATGATATAACCGGTACGCACGATATCTGTAATTATAAAAATAGGGCAATACATTTTTTTAATTATATACCTACTAATTATTGACTAACTGGGTCGGAATTCCCAATGTTTCATCTTCAACTCTAGTATCTTGGATTATGATTGATTATAAAATATCATCCTGTCCAGAATCTTGATTATTTTATAACTTTTATGGTCAAAATGTGTATTACGAATACCTACTAATTATTGATTGTAGGAAATAAAAACTACAGCAGAAACATTATATAAATAGTGAATATTCCCCACAAAGACAACAAGTCTGGGTGTGGGGAATGAGCACCGTGGTAGTAATTACGAATGCTCCATCGTTTTCATGTACAACTCTATTATCTTAGATTATAAATTGAATAGTTCTAGCATCTTGATAATTTTGTAACTTTTTATGGTAAAAAAACCATTTATGAAAAATGAATAGGTTTACGACTGTATCCACCAGTGTTATACTCTCTAATGGAGAGGTTTCCATGAAGCAGAAGACAGGAAACGTATGACATTGGTTTGAGATTACTGGCATAAACATGGTGTTGACTAGGTTAGTAGTGGGCAAGAAAGCGAAATAATTAGGACCACACGCGGTGTGAGTCGACGGGTGGTCCTCTGGTCCACAGCCCACAGGTCCTGCGGCTATTCTCAAATTATTGCCCAAACTGAGACTGCCTCGAAATTCTGGTAGCAATTAATGCGGGTAAGCATTAAGCTAGCAGCTATCTGGAAACCTGATCCTCAACCTTGTGAAAACGATTCGGTTACCTAAAGACATATCTTGTAGCTTCCAAAGTGTAGTACAAATCGACCATTAAACTTGAAAAGAAGATCTTCAAGTAATCAGTGATAGGAATCAGTTTGATAATAATTTACTTTTTTACGCAGTTCTTCATAATAATTTGAATTGAGTGATTCCATTCCATACAAATAATAATTAAGTGATTCCCAAAACTATGATAGAAGTTAAAATATGATAGAGCTGAAATTTCAATAAAATTTTCAAGTGTGAGAAAAACAAAATTGACAATCCATTTGTGAAAATAACAAACCCAACAATTATTTGATTGCGTGAATCCAGATGTTTCTAGTTGGTAAATCATTTTCCCAAAGTAATCATGTTTTTGTATCCAGTTTTCGGCTTACAATAGATTCTCTTCTATTGGGAGATATATTCACTTATTATTTCTGTCAATTGGCTGTAATGGTGAAAGTTGCTATATTTTGGAACTTGGAAAGTCATTGGCCGATTTTATTTAATCAATGCTTTGAAGTAGTCCATTGACTTTTTCTGAGGTAGACAATAATTTATATGTAATTTACTCATTATTTTCTAGGAGAAGACGCCATGCAGTTATAGCCTCTATCTCATAGTCTAAAACAACATTTTCGATTGAACAAAATTTGTTTGTTGTCGGAATGTGTTGTTATCACTTACCTAATTTTAGTGAATCTAGATTCCGAATTTAATTGATGATGCTTGTTAAAAATTTGGAGGCTTGTGGGGAAAGCGCGTTTTATTACTCTCCTGAATAAACTCACGGAAGCGGAAAGTTCGCTATAATTATTTACAATAATTGCACACGTAACACAGTGAAAGAGAGCGCCATCAGAAGTTACAGTAATAGAGTTGTGAAGGAGGTAGGGTCAGAACAGATCAGAGGTGGAGTCGGAACAGCCGATACTACAAATACTATTATTTAATGGCGGGCACACCGCCCTCTAGAGAGTTATGTGTTTATAGGTATACCAATGCTAGACCGGCTAATTATGGTGAATGCAGCTTTATAAGTCATTTCTCAGGCTGTAGATCACAGTAACAAGTAGAGTGCCGTGTTCTTTGATTAGTGCAGCTTTTTCTGTCTATGGGTACCTGAATGAGAACTGACTCACTCTATGCTAGAGAGTTCTTGTCTAATTGAACCTTTCTTTACACCGCATAAAACAGCAATTCCCAGTGACCGTCATTGCACTTTAGACTCTAGAGAGAATAGAATAGGATAGATAGGAATAGAATACCAATATTCAGTTATCTCCTCTTATAGATTCATGCATGAAATCGTCTCTCATATCACGCTCTTAAATATTTAAATTCTAGAATTGGATAATTTGACAAATGTTTCTTTTGTATTCAATCCAGATTATCCAATGTTCCAAATTTCAATGTTATATTTCAAGCCGATAGTCCACGTAGTTCTTATTCGTGAAGCTATGTGACGCTGGTAGTCTCTCATTCTGTGCCCTGTGCCGTTTCACCAGGCCAAGACAGTAATAATCGAAGATGGAAGATTTAGTTCTTCAGTCAATATTTTCCGTAACATAACTCCTTAGTTCTATTTATATAGCTTTCTTTGGATATTTGAAATAATTATTTAATAAAATAGTATATTTCGCACCTAGAGCAGAAAAACATTTTTGTCCATGGTGCAAACGATATTTTTCGCCACACTACAGGTATTTCTGACAAAATAAATAAAGAATACTCGTTAAGTTATCGTACCTATCTCTTGATTTTAGTGGTAGAAGATTTGCAGTCAGGATTTCAGATTCTTTTAAAATTTCACTTGGAATATCACGGGCGTCGTCATCTCTAAGCATTTTTGAAAATTCGGAATGCGCTAATCAACAATAAATAATTGAATAAAAATGGTTGCGAAGTGAATGCTGAATTAGTTTGATTCGAAACTCAAACTGAAATAATTGCAACTTCAGATGAAGAATGTTGACACTCGCCCGATCTAGCGGATGACTTATTAACAACGGACTTCCATGTTAGCGGCTAGAAAGAATACGTTTTCCGGTCTAGACCGGAAAGAAACCCTTTTCTGACGTCAGACGAGAGTCGTCTGCAAACAAGGTCTTTCAGATCTACGTAGGGACTGGAAAACAGCTGCTTTCTGTGCAGTGTGGCGAAAACAATATAAAAATCTTGAAGTACCATTTATTTTTTAAAAACTTTAAAATGGTTCAACAACTAATTTCGACCCTTACTTAGGTCATTTTCAAGATTTTTATATTGTTTTTATTAATTTGTTAGAAAGTAGCCCATGAAGTGTTTTTTTGAAATAATTATTTTACAGTAACAGTAATTATTATCGACACTAGTCAACTGTGATCTACAATAATCGGCTTGAACAATTAAATTTGTAACATAAACGCCATTTACCGTGGGATATCCTCTTACGCTATCTTGTCTCTACAGTATTATATCCTACCAGAACCTGTCAAAAACAATACATTGAAAAATAGGGAAAATTTTAATGAAATTTTTTTCTCCCAACGTATGAGAGAACATCAGTTGGCAGATCGTGTTATTGGCAGCTGCCAAGAATCTATTTTAAGACAAAACGTCTACTACAAGTTTTGTCGGTATCTGAAAAAATGAGACCAATGACCCTCAACTTGTCTAGTACGTAATTTTTGTAGAACTATTCATCAGTATTCAATACAAATTACGGAATCATTTCTTCTGGTTTTGGTGTAATTTATAGTGTTTGATGAGAGGAAGCTGTTGGATTGGCGATGTTGTGTTTTTATTGGATGACATAACCGGGCGCAGAGTCTGCCTGTAGGCCAAGGCCAATCCACGCGGTCGATGGTCTCTGCAATGCAATGCTTGCTGGTGAAAGGTATGCAGCGCTATTAGTTGCTCTATACATACACACACAGTCACGCCACAAGTTGCTCTCAGAACGCTGTTCAAATTGGCAAGCACGCTTCTTTGTAACTCCACTTCCTCAAACGTATATTTTGTCGTTTACATTCTGTATTTTATATTTTGTTGATCAATCTCATAAGGAACATGAACATTTCACATTCTTTCTTTTAACCCTAAAGAGACACATTGGGGTGTTTTTCTGTTCTGCAGTGTTGACAATATCAAACAGATGGGAATTTTTGCCCAGTCTAAATTAGGTTTGAAGCATTGTCAACTGCTCTCCACCACTTCCAGTCAGTAATAGCATTGTACAAGGTCACCAGCTCATCTTGTTCTTCGTTTGGGGTGTCTAACACCCCAGAGTGTCTTTCACGTAGGACTTTTATCAAATACTTTTTTACAAAGATTTACTTATATTGACCACTACGAATGTGGTATGGGATGATGGATCAGATTGGAATAAATGCTATGATTCTCTACAACTTTAGGTTCAAAACAATAAAATGAAGAGACGTGAGTCTTTGATGAAGTTGTCATTGGCAATGATCAAGCCATTCCTTCAAACCAGATTAGGAGCTCCAACACTCAGGTGGAACATACGTACTTCTAAAAGTAGTATAAATATTGATAAGCAGTGCTTTACTTTCGATTTCTGTATGCACTTGGAACAAAAATGATTAAGAAATGAAGAAGTATGGGCTAAGTAATTTTTTCTCTATATTTTTTCAAAGAAACAAGCAAAATTAAATTGGGGTGTTCAACACCCCAGTGTGTCTACTGTGTTAGCATAAAGTGAGTGTGTCTCTGTAGGGTTAATCTCCTACATACTGTCAATTTTTCATTTTTCTTAACATTCCAAATATATTGTGAACCCTATGTAAACTAGAAATACTGTGCTACTTCCTATTGACGGCAGTCTTCCTCCAAGAAATTGACTTTACCAATTATTTTTCCACAGTTAGTTACTCATTGTCATGACAGTTGACGTGATCTAACAATTTTCACTTCCAAATTGGGTATGCTTCTTTTATTAGAATTGAACCAATTTGAAATAGTTACCATGATGAGAATAGGTATCATTGTGTTGGTTGAATTGGGTTGTGTGTGTGAGAGTCCTCTTCGGACAGTTCCGAGAAAAAGTTGACAGGTAGAGGGATCTAGAGGGCGGGGGGGAGGATGTCGGTGTCCTTTGGATCAACGCGCACTGGGATAGTAATAATTTGTATGCAAGTCCTGGCTCTGTCGGCTTTTCTCTCTCTCTCTCTCATTCATAGGTTACTTGATGGGAGGTCCTCGTACTCAGTGAGGTTATAAATCTATTAGAAGGTAATCCTTCTCCTTCCAATTTTGAAATGATACAGTTGGCACGTACATTGCAGCCAATAAATGTATCCGGTCGATTCCTGACAGTGACAATATTGTGTGTGTCTTTAATTGGCTTTCAATTTTCAATGTATTTTCTTTTCAACCATTTAGGTTGTATACTATATTCTTGCGGCAGCAAGAATAGTATATAGACTACATATAAGTTACTATCCTTGGTGCGGCACTAGCGGCAATGGGTTGAGGGTTGTGCGACAAAGAGGACCTACAGTCATAACTCCGTCCTTGTTAAGGCAATTATTCAATTCATACAAAATTATACTGATTATTGATACGGTGTAGATGACAGAAATCCAAGTTTCATAGTTTTTATCTCTTCGACATGCCTTACATCCATTTGAAAAAGGAAAGAACAGTTGATTTCCCTGAGTTGAATTGAATACATTGAGTAATTGCAGGTAGAGTATTAATAGTAAGGTTCGTTGATCTTATTCTCATAGACTTATGGCTGAAAATCACCCCATAAACGTGAGCCCAGGTGTTTTTATTATTGAATTAGTTTTGTTAATCAGATAGATTTTAAAGAATATTTCAGGGCTTTCATATTTCTTCTTCCAGTATTTCAGTCATTCTAGTATAAGTTACCACATCATTTCAACATCAGAAAGTTGAAAAGTGAATTACGTTTTCAGAAATGAATCTTAAGGCTGTGCAAAGGCTAAAAATAAAATTTCTACTCGTGATATTTTTCAAAGTTTTTCGATTTGTTTATCATCAAGCTATCAAAATGAAAAAGTTTTTTCAGGAAAACATTTTTTCCCGATCATTACTTTTTGAGATATGAGCGACTGAAGTTTGAATTTTTGTGACTGAACATTTCAAATACGGTAAACATGGATAAATCCATGAGATTTAGAGGATGGATTCTTCATGGTATTTTTGATCTAGTAAAACAAAAATTTTCTGAAGATATCAATTTTTGGAAAAGTTATTCAATTTACCAAAAATAACTCAACTAAAAGTTATTTTTGGTTATTTTTAGTAAATTGAATAACTATCTTAAAAATTGATGTTTTCAGAAAATTTTTGTTTTACTAGATCAACAATACCATGAAGAATCCATCCTCTGAATCTCATGGATCTATCTCTTACCGAATTTGAAATGTTCTGTCCCAAAAATTTAAACTTTAGGCGCTTATATCTCAAAAAGTAATGATCGAAAAAAAAGGTTTTTCTGAGAAAACTTTTTCATTTTGATAGCTTGATGTACAAATCAAAAAACTTTGAAAAATATCACGAGTATGAAGTTTATTTTTCGCCTTTGCACAGCCTTAAACTCTGAATTCTGTCAGAGAAATTCAGTTCTTTCAATCCTAAACGGTATTATTTATTTTAGTAAGTTGTTTGATACTTTGTTGGGCCAGTTTTTCCATTGTAAACGTCATACACGATTCAGTAATATATTCTGCCCAATATCATACCTTGGTATATTCTTTATAATTTTGTTGGATACGTTTCCTATCCGGTATGTCAACTACTATTGGCTGTAAGTGTAGTGTAACTGTAGTTATATTCGTGAACGTTGGCTGAAACATGCTGTTACAAAATCTTTTTCGTTACAGCTCTCCTCTGTTTTTTATTCTTACAATTGCTCTTTTCTGTAGAGATCTACACCGTAACCTAATGGAGCGCCCGAAATAATTATTTGAAGAGCATTCATTAGGTTGGGCGGTGGCGGTCATGGAAAAAATGGGAGTAGAATAAATGTGTCTGGAATTGAGCCATTAGAGGTGAATTTGGTCGTGGCCGCTATTCACTTTTGATATTGAATTACCGCTTTGTCGGCTTTCCGTTTCTTGTGGTTACTTGGAAACATGGACGGCTCCCCTAATCGAGACTGTATGAAAAGAGCCAGCATTTTCAATTACCGACGAGTCGCTTTTCAGACCGCCCCAACAAAGAGATCAGTTTGTGAAGTCTGTAGCTGAGGCAGTGAAGCCTCTGGATTTATTTCTCTAGTCTGCTTGCTGCTTTCATTCTGTCGTGTCGGGGTTTCAAAGCGATATCTCTGTTTGGAAGCCACATTTGCTCTCATCCGTTTCCTATCCATTCTGACCCTCCGACGCCGCATTCCTACTACAACAGGTGCTAGCTTCCAGCTCCTTTGCTTGTGGACTATGTTTTGTAACGCTAGATTTGCACCTGGAAGTAGTATTCTTTCACGAATATTGTGTAATATTCTAGAAATACTGTCATGGTAAATCATAATCTTCTTGCTAGACTGGATACTTGACCGAACCTATTCATGTTTGAGAGAAGAAAATATTTGTTGGCCCCAAAATTGTATGTTTTTCAATTTCATGTTCTATGAGCAACCTCTATTCAATTCTATAGAAACATAGATGGAAATCTCGTATGCGCGTTTTGAGGCTCTTTAAAATAATGAGTAGTTTAAATTGAGTAGTTAGAATAAGACTTATTCAGCAACGACTGAGAACTGGGAAGCATTTCAACTTGAGTGAACTTGAGTAATAAATGAGAATTGGAAACCATACCAAGTTATGAACTTCGGTAACGTCTGAGAATTGGTAATTGGTAACCATTCTAAGTGATGAAATATTACAAGAGGAAAATATACATTCTGTAAATACCGGTACCGTGATGAGGAATATTGATGAAAACAATACTAGAATTTATTTATTTATCACAATTATCACAAAAACGTCAAAATTTGAGTTTCACTCAAATGACGGGTGACATGTCAGTATAATCTAATATTAAATAAATTATTCCTATAGCTATCCTATAACTAAATATTGTAGATAAGAATCATCTATTACAATGTCAAAAAATCTACTCTCCAATTAAATCTATATATCAATGTGTACTAACGTATTAGATATTAGTAGATAGTCTAGATTGATAAAATTAATCAGAAAAATTTGTCGTTATTCAAATCAATTAAAATTGAAATTCGGTAGCACTGTAAATAGTTTTCTCAATTAATATCTTCCTCACTGTTTTTTTGAATAGTTGCACTGACTCTATCTTTCTTATTTCTGCTGGGAGTAATATATATTAATTCGTGAACATCCAAATGTTCAATTCTGGAGAATTTCAATAACCTATTTCGGACTATGTGTTATCTAAATTTGGGAGAGGAATAGCACGAGGTTTATCTTATTTTTCCTCTCCCTATCATTATGATAATGTACTTATTGTATAAGTGAATGAATAAAGAAAGGAGAGAAATGAATATTTGATGAAGGAAAATGTTAAACTTAAACACTTGGTGCTCTCTCAGAATCTTTCTAAGTTATTGTGATAAAATAGCATAGCTATTTGTGTCTTTTGATACTGTGTTAAAATTCCATGGACACAGAAATAGAGCAACTGATGGATGATTGATAACAATTATTGCAAATTCCGGTTTACTTATATGCTCATGCAGGCAGTATGTTGACATTCTTAATGCTGAGAGAAGGCTGCGGAACAAGTATCCAGTTTTCTCCGACGTGACTCATAGTCGGAGAACTTGTTTCGAAACTGGTACAACGCTCAAGTGTGGAAAGTAAATAAAGCTAAACAGCCTTGTTCATTCGTTATGGAGCAAAAAACATGTATTATACGAGGAGCATTGACATTAAGATATACCATTGAAGTGATTTATTTCGTTCCATTCTATTTTTGTTCAACTTTCTCTGTATCTAAGTATAAGAAGAAACTTCAACATGAGTTATTCATTAATGAGCTTTGCCTAGTTTCCTCCAGTACAAAAAGGGGATTCATTAAATAATGGACATTAGTATGATTTCTACCATTGCATACTTTGACGCCTAGTGAGATGCTGAGATCGACCTCTCCATGATAATGGTTAGGTTAGCCCATGATATATGGTTAGGGAAGCCCATGATATTCATTTATTAATATTTATTGGATAGAGCAAACAATAGAATAGTCAGAAAAGAAAAAACAGGCTATTACCCAAAACTTCTTCAATTTCTCAATTTTGTCTTGAAAATGGTATAATATATGGTTAGGGAAGCCTATGATATGGTTAGGGATAGCCATGATATTCATTTCTTAATTTATTGGATAGAGCAAACAATACAATAGTCGGAAAAGAAAAAACAGGCTATTACCCAAAACTTCTTCAATTTCTCAATTTTGTCTTGAAAATGGTATAATATATGGTTAGGGAAGCCTATGATATGGTTAGGGAAACCCATGATATGGTTAGGGAAACCCATGATATGGTTAGGAAAGAAACGTACTATGAATAGGGTTAATCTAGAATTATTCCTTTCCCTCATTTCTCATAGATTTTGACTAGTGGTAGTCAAAAATTACATTCAATATTGAACGCATATTTCGTCCAATTTGAAGACCTTTCATTTCTAACAATAGGGTACCTAACCAACAGTAAATAATGGCTGTGACATGATCTTATTATAATCACTTCTAATTATTGAAAATAAACCCTCAAGATTCAGTTTAATTTATCGACCTATTTCTATTGAAATATAGGCGCATATATGGAGGCATCAATGACAATGGAGTCTGGAGGAGACGTTAAAATGATGAAATAAATGAAATTCTAAAGGGTGAGGATGTGGTACGACTCATCAAATCACAAAGACTGCGCTGGGCTGGTCATTTCGAGAGAATGGCGTATCATCGAATGCCAAAAGCAATAATTTATTTATAAGGCCCGGATGGAGGGTAGAAGACGACAAGGGAGGCCATGCAATCGATGGAGAGATGAAGTGGAGGATGATCTCCGGAGGATGGGAGACGAAAGGCATGTGACTGTGATGTGTGGAGGGCTCTAGTGCAAGAGGCTAAAGCTCACATCTTTATAGCTGTAATGCCAGAAGAAGAAGATCTATTGAAATAGTAAATGAGTTACAATAATTATTCTTGTATATGGTAGGGTTGAATATTACTGTACGATTAAAAAACACTTATTGTCATGGGCTACTTTTAAATTAATAAAACAAAATAAAATCTTATAGCACCCTTTATTTAAAAAAAAAACTTTAAAATAGTTGAACAACTAGTTTCGGTGATAATACACCATCATCAGGTTATAAAAACAAAATTTTTCAACTATTTTAAAGTTTTATTAAAAATAAAGGGTGTTTTTTTTATTTCATAACCTGACGATGGTGTAATATCACCGAAACTAGTTGTTCAACTATTTTAAAGTTTTTTAAAAATAAAGTGTGCTATAAGATTTTATTTTGTTTTATTAATTTTACTGTACGATTGTATGCCTACTTCTGTTTGTATACATACCGGGAAATTGCCCTTGTACATTCTAACGAGTCGTGTTGCCCTATAAGGTAGAGTGAATATTATTTAAAATATTATTGTATTGTACTATTTTACGTCCACTTCTGTCTGTAAACGTACTCTTGGATTTATCTACCGGAAAATCAATCCAAAATTGAAAATAAACCTCAATTTTCTGTTCCCCTATTTATCGATGTGATCTAATGATATGAATGAGTTTGAATAATATTGTGGTATATGAAAATAGTTGGTTATTAGATTATACTGAATCAGTATTCTTTGAGATATATTGAAGTGAATGGGTTTTGATGTTTGTTGTAAATGGTTGTTTCAGAGGGAGGTCGACTGGAAAGTGAGCTGAAATACACGGCCACAGCGCTGGGCGAATCAGGTGGCAGCAACACGCATCAGCTGCTGATTCAGACGCCCGTCGATCCGGCAGCCAACCTTCTCCACCCCAACGCCCTTCTCAACCACCTGCAGGTGCTCAGGGCCGCTTCTAGTGTCACCGTTCACCTATTTGATATGTTAGTACCTCTTTCTCGTTCAATTCATCATTCTAACTGCTTCTAACAGTTGATTTGAATCTGTACTGTAATAATGTCTCATTAAACTGTTTCTAACAGTTGATTTGAATCTGTAATGTAATACTCTCTCATTCATTTCATCATTAAACTGCTTCTAACAGTTGATTTGAATCTGTAATGTAATACTCTCTCATTCATTTCATCATTAAACTGCTTCTAACAGTTGATTTGAATCTGTAATGTAATACTCTCTCATTCATTTCATCATTAAACTGCTTCTAACAGTTGATTTGAATCTGTAATGTAATACTCTCTCATTCATTTCATCATTAAACTGCTTCTAACAGTTGATTCAAATCCGTGATGCTATATTCTCTCATTCTATTCATCATTAAACTGCTTCTAACAGTTGATTTGAATCTGTAATGTAATACTCTCTCATTCAGTTCATCATTAAACAGCTTCTAACAGTTGATTTGAATCTGTAATGTAATACTCTCCCATTCAGTTCATCATTAAACAGCTTCTAACAGTTGATTTGAATCTGTAATGTAATACTCTCTCATTCATTTCATTATTAAACTGCTTCTAATAGTTGATTCAAATCCGTGATGCTATTATTCTCTAATTATATTCATCATTTAACTGCTTCTAACAGTTGAATGAGAGAATATAACATCACGGATTTAAATCAACTGCTTCTAACAGTTAGAAGCAGTTGATTTAAATCAACTGTTAGAAGCAGTTGATTCTAATCAACTGTTAAAAGCAGTTGATTCTAATCAACTGTTAAAAGCAGTTGATTCTAATCAACTGTTAGAAGCAGTTGATTCTAATCAACTGTTAGAAGCAGTCTCATTCTCATCATTAAACTGCTTCCAGCAGGTGATTTAAATGTGTGATATGATACTTTCTCATTCAATTCATCATTAAACTGCTTTCAAGAGTTAATTTGGATCTGCAATGTATTATGTAGTAGTAGTGGTATGAAAACAACAATAATTTCTCTGAATGACAATAAATTGAATCATAGAGAAACTATTATATATAAGTAGTTATTCTGTGGTTACATCCAGATGAGTTTATTTAGACATACCAAATAACATGTAGAGTGAAGAATATATTTTCACAAAACTATTCGAACTGAATTTCTATGTAAATATAAAACTCATTAAGAAGTAAAGCGAGTTAATCATTAAGTTATGTTGTGGAGTAAATTGTATTATAAGGATTTGTGTAAAGATTTTTAGAAATTGACATTATTTTGTTGTAAATAATTCATGTGACTTCTCAAAGGCTACTTTCCAATAGAGAACACAATAAGCATCGGTTGACGAGTGAGGTTCTCGAACCTTTGGATCTTTGAATCCGTCCCTTCAAAAAATTAACATTCAACATTCCAATAGAGATAAATCTCCTAGTCTATAGTATCACAAGCTATTGATATTCGCAAATTTAGCATATGTACTGCCGAAGCAAGTACAGGACCATAAAAGTAAAGGACCATTTAAAGTAACAACAAATATAATATAAGATAGTTGAAATTTTACATAGAACATTAGAATTCTCTGTAAATAGAACATCAATTTCTTTGTTTTTCAGAACTTGGAGACTGAAAGATATATGCCGATCACCAGCAATGCCTAATTTTGACTCTCACTACATAGACCAAGTAAGTTTTTCAATATTTATTGGATAATATTAAAAATATTGATATAATATTAAATATCAATTATGAATAATAATAATTTTATTCACGCGTTTTCCAAATCGTATGAGAATAATACTACGCACGAAATAAAATCGTATAGTCTCTGATTGAATGCATCATCAATGCATGTCTTGTAAGCTCATCGCTGTTTTCCGTTCTTATCGTTTTTTGGTCGTAAAATGTGGCGAGATATGCTTGCATTTAAATTCTAAAACGGGACCGTGCAAGGCCAGTGTGTAGTGTGTATGTGAGACATTCACTCTAGTCTTGCAGGAAAGCCGGAAATCTAGAAGATGCTTATACCCAGAGACCACCCAGCTAGTGACGGGTGACGAGCGTTTGAAATGAACACATTCCTAAATAATTCTCTCATCTCTCACTTTCTCTCTCTCTCTCTCCCTCGTCTTTCAAGTCTCCCCATCAACTCTCACATACACAAAATCCGTTTTCAGTTCTCCAATCATATAACTTGAACCATAGAGAAACTATTATATATAAGTAGTTATTCTGTGGTTACATCCAGATGAGTTTATTTAGACATACCAAATAACATGTAGAGTGAAGAATATATTTTCACAAAACTATTCGAACTGAATTTCTATGTAAATATAAAACTCATTAAGAAGTAAAGCGAGTTAATCATTAAGTTATGTTGTGGAGTAAATTGTATTATAAGGATTTGTGTAAAGATTTTTAGAAATTGACATTATTTTGTTGTAAATAATTCATGTGACTTCTTGAAGGCATCACAATAAGCATCGGTTGACGAGTGAGGTTCTCGAACCTTTGGATCTTTGAATCCGTCCCTTCAAAAAATTAACATTCAACATTCCAATAGAGATAAATCTCCTAGTCTATAGTATCACAAGCTATTGATATTCGCAAATTTAGCATATGTACTGCCGAAGCAAGTACAGGACCATAAAAGTAAAGGACCATTTAAAGTAACAACAAATATAATATAAGATAGTTAAAATTTTACATAGAACATTAGAATTCTCTGTAAATAGAACATCAATTTCTTTGTTTTTCAGAACTTGGAGACTGAAAGATATATGCCGATCACCAGCAATGCCTAATTTTGACTCTCACTACATAGACCAAGTAAGTTTTTCAATATTTATTGGATAATATTAAAAATATTGATATAATATTAAATATCAATTATGAATAATAATAATTTTATTCACGCGTTTTCCAAATCGTATGAGAATAATACTACGCACGAAATAAAATCGTATAGTCTCTGATTGAATGCATCATCAATGCATGTCTTGTAAGCTCATCGCTGTTTTCCGTTCTTATCGTTTTTTGGTCGTAAAATGTGGCGAGATATGCTTGCATTTAAATTCTAAAACGGGACCGTGCAAGGCCAGTGTGTAGTGTGTATGTGAGACATTCACTCTAGTCTTGCAGGAAAGCCGGAAATCTAGAAGATGCTTATACCCAGAGACCACCCAGCTAGTGACGGGTGACGAGCGTTTGAAATGAACACATTCCTAAATAATTCTCTCATCTCTCACTTTCTCTCTCTCTCTCTCTCTCCCTCGTCTTTCAAGTCTCCCCATCAACTCTCACATACACAAAATCCGTTTTCAGTTCTCCAATCATATAACTTGAACCATAAAATTCCCTTTATTCAATTTACCCTCTGCTTTGCCAAACTGAGTTTATTTTATTGCTCTCCAACATTGTTTATTACTCATTGTACCATGAAAGGGTCGTAACATTTCTAATGCCATAGTTTTATCAAGATTATCCTCATACTCCCAAATGGATTCTATCACTTTAAATTGCAAATATCACTGCAATAATACCTTGAAAATTGAGTGGGCTTAGTTTTATATCTTACAAAGTTCATCTACCTTTTCTATATTCCTTTAAAGTTTAGATTATCTTGAGTGAATTCATCCTAAAATCAAACTATCTTTCAATATTATGTAGCGCATCTCCTTACATAGAATTATTCCCAGTGAATCTTTAATCTATCACTAAATATAAATTGTAAATATTACTGCAATAATACCTTGAAATTCATTCGGCTTAGTTTTATATTTTACGAAGTTCATCTACCTTTTCTTTAAGTTTCCTTTTCTTAAAAGTTTAGATTATCATGAGTGAATTCATCGTATAATAAAAACATTTTTTAATATTATGTAGCGCATCTCCTTGCATACAATTATTCCCTGTGAATCTTTAATCTATCACTAAATATAGAATCAAATTACTTGTTATAAGCCTTCCTTAGAAATTAAATTGTATTCAAATAATTTATACTTCAAATAAAAATGTTGAGAAATTTAATAAAACATTTTGAATTCCAGAAAGTTATCTGAAAATAAAGCCTTTTACTTACTTGAGGAATATCGGAGTACCTAATTTGAATGTAATATAAATATGCGTTATCGTGTATGATTTTCTATCTAATTGTGTGTATTTTTAAAATTATGACTTATCTATTGCTCTTGTTGTAGCCTGAAGGTTAATAAAATGAATTTCGAATCTTGAATCTTGAAGCACTGTAGCATGGTCCCCCTTCTTTATTCATTTGTACCTCTTTTCTCCTGCATTAGTAGGTTGATCTACTACTAATAATGATTGGGCATTTCATGGTTAATAATTGATAATTTTTTTCTTCTTTCACAGATATTTGATAAGGTTATACCGTGTACTATAATCACTCCTCTAGACTGCTTCTGGGAAGGATCAAAACTTCTTGGTCCAGAACCTGAAAATCCTGTCAATATACCGTAAGTAATAATTGATCTCTCTCATGAATATTCATACATACTTATCTATTTTTTAAATTAGAATTCTATGGACAGAAAGAAGTTATAATATGATAATGATAAATGTTATATAATTGAGGAGATCTTTTAAAGTATTGATACTTGATCATTAACTAACGAATTACAGATTGATTAATATATCCATAGTTTTATCAAGATTATCTTCATTCTCCCAAATGGATTCTATCACTTTAAATTGCAAATATTACTGCAATACTTTTTACAGCATTTTTTGTGCTTTTTCAAAATATACAACTCATGTATATTCTGTCTGATCTCTATTTTGTAATATCGATTTTAGAATAAGAATTTACCCAAGCATTATTTCAGCTTTTAATATCATCTTCTTATTTTTTTCCAGTAATATAGGACCAAATACTCGCTGGACGAATTTGAATCCACAAAAAATGGTGCAGATGATGAAGGCTTCATCGAGGGAAGATTTAAATTACAACTCACAATTCCCATACGAATCGCTGGAACAACTCATGAAAAGGGTAAGTTGTCAGCTCTACTAAATTGCATGTATAAATGAAATGAAACAAATATTTGAATATTTAAGTTGTATTGAAACACTGGATTAAAATTTGTTTGGTTGATCACAATAGCACAATAGGCTACTATACTCCGTACAAAATTACTTTGGACTTAGGAGGGACATGCGCAGCAGAGAAGGTAGGGTTACAACGGCGGCGATGCTACAGTTCTGAACCGGCCAGCGTTCTCTAATTTCTAGTGAGTATTCAAGGGCTCATGTTAAACTTAAAGAGTTTCCTCTCTGAAAGCCTTCAGTTGACTGACTAATCGACAAATTGGCAACTGCGCTTCTACATATGACTCTATCCATCACAGTAAATAAGAGAAGACAGTTTTGGGCTATGCCTGTTGTCTTCTCCCAATCATATTATATATTATAACTAGCGGGTAACCCGTGCTCCGCAAGGGTCTATTTTAAAATTTGACCGAGTGGAATCTTGAAGAATTTGAAGTAGGCCTATAACCATCCTCGGTTAATTAAGAATATATATGCAAAATTTCAAGTCAATTTCAGTCCAGTAGTTTAGATGTGATGATGCGTCAAACTTAATTCTCCTATCCCGTACGTGTTTAAGCCAGTTCTTCTCTTTATTACAGAACGTATAGATTAAGTTCTTCAACTTACTAACATAATAAAGTGACTCAATGACATACGGTAGTGAGGTATGGACAATGACCAAGAATGACTCGTGAAATTCGTAACTCAAATCTTGTTTAGCTTCCTCAACTTAATGCCAACCTATCAAAATTGGACTGGTTGGTTATTAATTTAGTTACCAATATCAACCATTTTGTTTCTAAGAGGTAGTCTCTCTAGATTATAGTTCTATATTAACATATGGTTTGCACATTTCAATTATAATGCCCCATGACTGAAATTTGAACATTATTTCTGAAAAATATAGAAGGAAAATTGAAATTTGGGCTTCAAGGTGCACGAGATTGATATTTTTGTAATCTATGTGCAAAATTTGGAGATCTAAATCATTCCCGTTTTTCCGGTATGCAATCCACAAGTTGACATGTTTTGATGCGAACAAACACAACCCTACTCTCTCTTATTATAATAGACTACTAGCAGGTAACCCGTGCTTCGCAAGGGTTTTTCTTAAAACTTGACGTAATGAAATCTAGAAGAATTCAAAATAGCCTATGTACAGTGAGTCAGTCATTCTATCAGGGCTCGAATAATTTTGAAATTTTAATTGAATAAAAATGGAAGAATATAATTTCTCTATGTAAATAACAACACCTTCATTGAAAGACATATTAACTGCATGCGTTTTCATATTGCCAATACAACATTGATGAAACTGTAGACGTTTATTTAGCATTTATCTCAAACTGTTCTAGCTGAAAAAATAATAATCCATGCCAAGTGTAGGCCTAAACATTGCATCAGGAAAACGAAGTCTCAAAACTATGTTTTTCAGGTAGAAAGCAATATAGAAACAGATGTTCCTTTTTTAATTTCGACCATAAAATGATTTAGTGATTTTTTAATGAAATCGAATGTACCATTAATGAAATTTAAACATTAATTCTGAGAAATCTAGAAGGAAAATTAAAATTTGGGCTTCCAGGTGCACGAGATTGATATTTTTAGAATCTATTTGCAAAATTTGGAGATCGAAATCATTCCCGTTTTTCCGGTATGCAATCCACAAGTTGACATGTTTTGATGCGAACAAACGAACACACGAACAAACACAACCCTACTCTCTCTTATTATATAGATGATTTGCGAATAAAATAAATAAATAATTAAATAATAAATGGCTGATCTCTCTCCATTTCTCAGCGCCGCATAATCCTCCATGTCAAAAGTTATTTTGTACGGAGTATAGTACATTTGTTTGTTGCTCTCAGTTGTTCCACGGTAGAGAATGGAGTCTTCCTTGTCTTCCTGGTAGTTGTATCGAACACTGATAGATAGAACTTTATTTCCGTTAGTGGCTTCTCTTTTCTGTGTTCCGCAAGTAACTTTGTATCAGCAGCCTCAGCTCTGCCATTCCTTTTTCATCTGCTTGTCATTTCCGATGCGTCAAGCCAACCGATTAATTTTCAGTTTGCCGCATCCGCGCCGACAAAGGAGACTTTTCCACCTTTTCTTCTTCGACTTCTCTTTCTTTTCTTTTCTTCATCTTCTCTCTCACTCTCCGCAACCTATTCTTGCAACAGTTCACGCTCCATAAAGAGGAGGCCTTTTTAACTCAGCAGTGTTGTTGCCTCCTATGCGGCACTGAGAATCTGTTCAACCGAACATCTTGCTTATTCACGACCTTCCTGGAATGTCACACTGGGCGAAAATGTTACGTGGAAACCATGCTTTAGGTGTACCATTCCTTTACAAGCCAGTGAATCCGAAAAGTATAGCTTATGGCTTTCTCGTGGTATTGAAACTATTGAAATGCTCTCATAATTACAAAGAACTTTGGTACCTAGTCTCAAGGTGGTGGTGTAGTTGTTAAGGTGTCTAGTTGAGAGAATTCCTGGTAGTTGCAGCAAACACTGATAGATAGTTAGTGGCTTCTCTTTTTTGTGTTTCGCAAGTAACTTAGTATTAGATTCTACTCTGCCATTCTTTTAATAAGTTTCACCAGTTAAATCCCCGTCATACAAAATGAGAGGAATCTACCAGTATTAATCTACCAGTATCAAACAAAATAAGAGCATTGTATTGTTATTGAGAAACACATTAAATTTTAATATAGGCTACTATTACAGTTTGAAACACCAAGAAATCGTACTTATGAAAAATAATTTCCAACTCGATGTAATACGGTGAATATTACTCCCGTTGCATCTAGAAAACTCACTTTAACCACCCAAAATTTGTATTTTTCAACTGTTATAGTAGTGTTTCATGACTTGCGCCTTGAACTATTATAAAAATTTACGTCCCATAGTGAGGTCCACGTCATAATGTCAGTGTTTCATTATCAATGGTATTGCTACACTTGTCTATCATTCAACTAAGCGGATAGTGCTATCTCTTTCTCGCTTTGCTCTGTTGTCAGATCGTCTTTTAACAATGTAGAATTAATAATCAATATTATCAAATATTTCATCTTAGTTAGGGAAATTCATTATGAAATTATTGAAAAATATCATTTCATGCTTAATAAAATATAATAATTGATTATTTTAAACGAGAATGAACCGTTAATATTACATCAATAAACCTGTACCAGCTACCATCTATATCTATCAGCTGCTATCCTTGTCTATCATTCAACAAAGCAGACAGCGCTATCTCTTTCTCGCTTTGCTCTGTTGCCAGATCGTCTTTTAACAATGTAGAATTGATAACAAAATATTCCATTTCAATATTATGAAAATTCATTAAGAAATTATTGAAAAATATAATTTCATGATTATTTTAAACGAGAATGAACCGTTAATATTACATCAATAAACCTGTACCAGCTACCATCTATATCTATCAGCTGCTATCCTTGTCTATCATTCAACAAAGCAGACAGCGCTATCTCTTTCTCGCTTTGCTCTGTTGCCAGATCGTCTTTTAACAATGTAGAATTGATAACAAAATATTCCATTTCAATATTATGAAAATTCATTAAGAAATTATTGAAAAATATAATATCTTGCTTAATAAAATAAAATTGATTATTTTAAACGAGAATGAACAGTTTATGGAAGGCATTGATTGACAAGACAGAGGATCGGCAACGTTTTTCTTCTATCTTTCTCCACTGCGATTATAACGTGGACCTCACTATAGTGTCTTTATTCGCAAGAATTTCAAAAATCCACACAATTCCAAATAAAATCAGTTTAGCTCCTCCAAAAACCAAATCATAGACTAAAAAAACAATCTTGAATCTGTGACCAAATATACAAATCTCAATTGAAGGTATAGCTCATGGGTGGACAGTTTCCAAAGACAGCATTTAAAATGTAAATACACGGGCAGTTTCTGTGACATTCTTGATCATTGATGGCTGTTGTCAGCATTTCAAAGTGGTCTTAATGATTGATTCAGGAGCTGCTCTTAATGCGCAGATTGGATTTGTTTGTCGGCGGTTCGGTTGAGTGTATTTGTCAGTGTTGACTGCGAGCAGAAGTCTGGACGTTGTCCAATTGGCAGTGGTCAGGCGTCGGCGCCGCCGTTTATTCCTGTACAAAATGATAATAATTGAGTCCAGCCAGAGCAACAGCTGCCAAAATAACGTAGCCAACGCTATAAAATTGCAATTCATTCACGTTCATTGTGACTATTCCGAACGCTGCTTGCAAACAAACACACCGAATGATTGAACGTTGAATTGTGTGCCATCTATTGATGCATTGCCAATTGTTGATGGCTGATTAAGCTCTTGATTAAGCTTTTATTGCTGCGATCATAAATCAATCTTTGGTTCAGATTCTGGCTTCATATTTTTTAAAATTTCCATTATCTATCGAAAAATTGAGTTGTATGAGGATACCAAAGAAAACTCATTACTATTACAACAGTTATAACATTGAAACTTATTCGATTTGTGATAATAAGAATTCGAAAATTTAAGTGAATGTATGGAATAATCTGACATACAACATATTCTGTCATTTTGCTTCTTATGAAACAAGATAAATTCACTTGAACAACAGAGCCACCTAATCTAGTACTATAGTTCCATATACCCTGATCTCATACCTACAATAACAGCACTATGCATAGGCTACACATACCCACACTAGCACAGCTCACACTGCCTGCTCGATCTTGACATAACATTATCCAATAGTATCTAATAATAATACTAGTATATAATTCAGTATCCTATTATATAGTTCCTTGTTTTTATAATCATTCCGCATTGTAGGGAAACCAATAATTTTTCCATTTCTTGAAGTAATCAACGTTTCATAATCTTGCATGTGTTATAAATAAATGAATATAATTTTATTGTCATTCAACTGATCATAGTTACAGACAACGTCATATTATGAAACCAGCAGAACTACTCAATAACTTCTAGAACACTATTCAATTACTTAAGAACTAATAATCCAATATTGTATTTTCTACAGGCGGGTATCAGTACAGGTTACCAGGAAAAACCCTGTCTCAACCCATACGACAGCGAATGTCCTGAAACTGCTCCCAACAAACGCTCTGGAATGGTGAGTTGCACGATGTTTTCCATATCTAGGCTATTTATTTATTTACAACAAAAATGGAAAATCCCAAAAATTGCTCCCCAATCAAGAAAGTTACAATAACACTATTCTTTCTTATTCAACTCTTTTTATTATAGAAGCTCTATAATTGTTTATTGCCATCATTCTCATTATAGCATTCTTTTTAGTTTGGAATTGAAGCAAACATCATCCTAATCTAATTAATGATATATCAACTCTAGTGCATTCATACCATAGAGAAACGATAGCGTAGGTAGATATCCCATGGTATAGGGCGTTTATGTCACAACTTTTACTGTTATCCCAAGCCGATAGTTCACGTAGTTCTTTCCTATGCAGCTGTGTGACGCTGGTAGTCTCTCAAATTGTGCCGTTCATACACTATCACCCCAACAAAACAGTAAAAATTACAATAATCGACAGTAATCGGCTTGAGATAACAGTAAAAGTTGCGACATAAATTCCCTATACCATGGAATATCTACTTACGCTATTGTTTCTCTATGTTCATACTGTGAAATTTCCAGGCAATTCACATTGATTTCACATGAATTTTAGTGGTTATTCCAAGTCTAGTTTATAAAGGTGTGGGTCATGCTGATGACCTTATTTAGAGAATAATAGAGCTCTACAAAATGGCGTTCGTTAGTCCAGGACCTACCAATTAGCAATTTAAATCTAGTACAAGTAGTATCACAGTTGCATTCAAAACTATTCAACTGCATCATAAAACTACAAAATGCTCTCTAAACATTATGTTGATGTAAACAAAACACGAAACCTAGTCCTAAAATAGGGTTATTCCGTACGAAATTCCACAGTTATGCAACGTGGTGGTCTCGTATTCTGAACGAAACTATTGTTTGCTGAATGCCTCTAAAAGGTGTTAGGAAGGCCTATTCTTCGGTGCTGCATTTGTATACACTTCAATATTGACATTGTTTTACTTTTTCTAAGCTACTGATCTTGGGTGGCAGAGGCTCTTTCTATTTGGAATGTGTCCCATCCTATGATAACAGGGAAGGTTTCTGTGACCTGGTCTCTCGCCATGTGTACTGTCCTCGTATTGAGGAGTCCTACAACAATGGATGGTATAGTGGCGAAGTGAGCCTGTGTCCTGCACCGCCCATGGAGCCAAATAAATGATCCTTCAAGAATGATGCCTTACTTGGAGGTGGTCTCAACTGATCATTGGACCTCTCCAAATCGCTGCCCGCTGCTTGCTCCTTTTTGCCACGCAACTCTAATCATTGTCTACATCTCTCTCGCTCCTACTTCTGATTATTGTCCACTTCTCTCTTTCTCCCACTCGGCCGGCCTTGATCGTAATATTCCTTCTCATACGATCCCATCAATCAAAAGTGGATTAAAGAGATTGAAATGGATTAGAATGGACAGTATGTTATTTTAGTCTATTCAAATACTCTTGATTATATGGTGTGTGGTGATCAGAGAGGGAAATGAAGATATGATAGATAGATAAATGACTTTTATTTACACTTTACAATAAAAGTGATGTAGGCGAAATTGAGGCAATAGAAGCCCCCTCTTCCATTTAACTCACGATGATTAGTTACATAAAAATAATAATATACATTACAATTATATTATGAGTAATTACAAATAATATGATGAGAGAGTAAGAAAAGTAGATGAATATTCTGTGAACGATTATGAAAAATGTATTACAGTATTTACAAAGTGATACAGTATTTACTTGCACGTGATTAGTAGACGCGTTTCGAGCATCCTCGGCTCTCTAACCTAAGTTCCATTACTCTCCTTTTCCACTGATTTCAAGTTTCAAAAATCAATCTGATGATTATGATTTCAAATAATATTATGAAATCTATTCATTAAAAAACAAAAAAAGAACTGGGAAAAAGAAACATCCAATAAGTTCATAATGTTCAATTTTTATCTTCTTTCTTATTTCAATCCTCTAACAATTCCCTTTTGAAAATTGAAATCCCCTCATAGATTGGTATCTGCTTCAAAATTCTAATCGATTATACTCAGAGCCATTTGAATAATTTACGTTTAACGCTTATCTACGATAAAATAAAATCATGATTGCATATAACATGCTTCTTTCCAAGCTCAAACAGCTGATCTATCTCAGTTTAAACAGTGATTGTGCATTATGAGCCAAACCAGGACTTCCTAGAGTCCTGGACAAACTATCTTATTTGACTGGTAGGTTCAAATTGATCCCTTTGAAAGGTTTCACCACCACTTTTTGTGTAGTTGAGACGTTGATATTGTGGTAATTATTCATATTGAATGAAAAAGACCAAGAAATTGTCAAAAAACCACTGATTTATTGATAATTAGAAAGACCGGTTTCGGTTATTACACCATTGTCAATCTCTGTTGAAGAGATTTCACCGGTTTCACCACCATACAGACATATTGTTGTTTGTGGAATAGATGACTATGATCGGAGAAAACTTCTATACATACTCTTGATCAGAGAAAATGTCTCTTCTTTAGTAAATTGTTTATTCTATGCTATGATCGTTTACATATAGCATAGTAGAGCTATACAACATACAGATAGTTTGTGAAATAGGTGACTATGAACATCCACATGTATATATCACATCCTAAACGCATTCCAGTGCTTGTGGAAGGCTGCTGCTATCAATCGCATACCATCTAATGAACCAGAATCGCGAGTGATCGTGAGCCAAGGCAGGGGCACATTACCTGTGCTGTACCCTCCACAACACGGTGATGGTAGCGCGATTTATTACGGCCTACAGGGAAAGAATGCATGCTGGTCAGATAGCTTTATTATTGGTGTCATGAAGGAAGGGTCCGACGTCCGAGTTTGTGAGATGGAGAGATGGAATGACGGATGAGATGGAGTGAGATGAAGCGATCTACTACAGAGACAGAGAGAATGACAGAGAATCTAGAGAGAGTTTGTGTGTGTGTGAGAGAGAGGGGATGAATAAAAGTGAGAGAGGATGATAAAGTGACTGAGAGAGATGAGATAGTGACTGCGAGAGTGGAATAAAGAGAGAGAGAGAGTGTGAGAGAAATGAAGAGAAGATGAGATAGGGTGAGTGGAATTGAGAGAGGAAGAGATAGAGTGAGAGAAATTGAGAGAGGAAGAGATAGAGAGATAGTGAGAGAGATGAGATAGTGACTGCGAGAGTGGAATAAAGAGAGAGAGTGTGAGAGAAATGAAGAGAAGATGAGATAGGGTGAGTGAAATTGAGAGAGGAAGAGATAGATTGAGAGAAATTGAGAGAGGAAGATATAGAGAGAGACAGAGAAATGAGAGAGGACGAAACGTAGCGATCCAAATGGAGATGTTACGGTGAATGAAGATCCACCAGCCAGTCAGACCCTGGGTGGTCCGTCATTATCAGAGAAGCATTGGCGGCCCAGCTAGCCCGATTCACATGCGTCCTTTTTCTCTTTCTCTTCTCCTCTTCTCTCCTTCTTTAGCGCAATAAATATCGGCCGTTTCGCATTCTGCTCCTGTCATTTCCGCTGCTCTTTCTCTCTCTTACTCTTACTAAATCAGCCGTCTTCCTTCCTTATTGACAAAACAAACCTGATTAGAATGAGACTGTCAATAGTCGTCATCCCTGCCACACACGACTCGACTAGTTCATATGTGGAATACGTAATATAAAGCATGTCAATTGCGTCCGCTTCTGTTTTTGTAGATCGGTTTATGTAGAACGAGCGCATTGACATTCTTGAACGTACCCTATTTGATTTTGATTAGTTTGTGAATTGTTCCGAAAGAATGCGTAGAAAAACTGATGACTTGGAATTTTGTATGTAAACAGAGAAAACGTTAACTTGCCATTTCTGGAAAAGAATGAAGTGTGTAAACAACGCTACCTTAATTCAATAAATACGGATTTATAGAGAGAGATTTAGACCACCTGGTAGAATTCTTATAACTTACAAAACTCGAGAAAATGTATGAATATGGCGAAATTTCTTCCCTGCAAAACATATTATTTTATTAAAGCAGACTTGGCGAATTGCTATAAATATTGCAAATTAATTGCGTATTCAAGACAATCCTTTCTAAGAAATTTATTGTCAGTTTTCATTGGAGAATGAAGTTATTCTAAATTTCGGAGAAAAGCCTGCAGGGAATCAAAACTATACTGTATATACTAGGGTGAAATTTGAAAGACATTTGGATGAATAAATTTGTCATTGAATATTGCTTGGATATTGAGGTTTGGGTTTAACTACACGTCATATTTTTTATGTCAAGATAATGCAATTTTTTTCTTTGTGGTGATTCGATTATGTATGAAGTCATACAGCCGTGGATGTTGGAACGTTGAAAGCATTCGTAGATCCAGCCGTTGGAAACTCCACTAGATTAATCCATCAAAGTGTCTCGGCTGGTACGAAATTGTTAATTTCATCTGGAATGATGGATGTCGACAGATCTGACAAAATTGATGTCTCAGGCCAGCAGACATCTTCATCCACCGATTACCAGCTTCTCCGAAGGCGCTGGAAATTTAATAGGTTCTGCAGCAGCGGAGGCGTTGATCGGAACGAACGCGTGAAAGAGATCAGAGAGTGAGTGAGAAGGGTGGTGGTTGGAAAG
Source organism: Nilaparvata lugens (assembly GCF_014356525.2). NCBI lineage: Eukaryota > Metazoa > Arthropoda > Insecta > Hemiptera > Delphacidae > Nilaparvata > Nilaparvata lugens. The sequence continues at coordinate 79,778,321 of NC_052505.1, read as the reverse complement.
AGAGGGAACGAGTGAAAGTGGTGAGGGAGGGAAGAGACCACAAATGGAGACATTATGGCGATTGTGAAGCAGTCAGGCAACCGTCGGAACCGTCCTTCACCTGGCCGCGAGTCGCCCGATTCACAGTCGGCCACTTTCGTTTTTCGCCCGGCTGCAATCTGTGTGGTCCTTGCTTCGATCCCCGCCGACTGACGATCCCAACTACACGAAATAGTTCTTTTTTCTTCTCCATACTGTTCGTGCCAGATGTAACGAAAAACGACGACGAGAGAAAAAAAACGCCGACATGATTCACATGAATAATTCATGAGTGTCCGTCCGAGAAAACAAAACTTTTAATTTGCCGGCCCAAGATAAATACCTCCATTCCCCAATCAGTCGGCTTATAATTATCGATCTTTAAGGTCAATTTAACCGTCTTGCTTTGCCGCACCAAACAACACAGGCCGACCACTTAATCGCTGCCTGCCGCAGTGGCGCCTCCCCCCTCCTCCTCCTCCTCCTCCTCTGCCAACTCTCAAAATCATCATCATTCTTCAAATATGACTCGCCCTGCAGATCAATTCTGAAGCAGCTGCTGCCTGATCACTAATGTCTTATTCTTGTCAAACACTGTTTCAGTTTCTTTAGCCGTGAAGCTTGTACCACAGATCAACCCTTCTCTTATCTCTATTCTTCCTCTCATTGAAGACAGAATTTTAGAGAAGTTTGCCTCTCCCATCATATGAATATCCTCTCATGAAAGGTAGAATTTTAGAGAAGTTTGCTTCTTCTTATTAAAGGCAGAATTTTACATAAATTTTCCTTCCCATTATATAAATGTTTCAATGATATTTATTTCATGAAACGCTTGTATTAAGCGGTATGTGTGGTTATAAAGGAACTGTAGGGTTTACAGAAAAAATAATAGGCAATATTCAAGAGAAATGAATAATACTATATTCGTTTGTCTCTGCTAGTATAGTGTAATCTGAATCTATGAATCTAGTGTGATCTGAAGTTATGAGACGGCTTCTTGATGATGAAGCGATCTGGTCCCAACCCATTAGATGCAGCATTGATCGCTTGCATCAACATACCATCGAAAGAAGTTCGAGGAATTGGGTTGTCACCAAGGAGATTGGTTCAGTGTGAGGTCTTGATGTCTTTATTTATATTGAGACAGGCATTGTATGGCGGGGTGGGCCGGCGGGCTCCGTTGCCCCAGTGCGTGACTGATGTGGGCAAGTAGTCTTCTTGGAAAAAGAAACGTCTTTGTGTCCAGTTCGGGGAGGAGGAGCATAGTCAAGCATAGCTGAATGCATTTACTCCACACACACTAGCCGCCTGCTGGTGTGTGTGTGTGCGTGCGCGCGTTTGTATTGTGTACTGGCTTTTTCATTCTTCCTACGCCAGCAAGGTAATATTTCAACTTTTAACGGCTTTCGGCCGAAAAAATCTTGAAGTCATATTTTAGGATTTAAAGAAAGAATAGCGCGGCCAACGTCGTGTGCGGTAACCTTTCCAGCTGTAAATTCGCCTCATCCCTTTCAATAATCCTTGTATGTAGTCTCCTGCTACAATTGCTGCTTGCCCAATGCCCGACCGCTTTTGTGCGTAGGCTGCAGAACAACATGTATGTAAATGACGAACTGAACACGATTGAAAGTTGGCTTGGTTCTGGGACGATATCTGTTGTTGTGGGTCCTATAGGATAGTGACATCTCTGAAAAATATTTGAAATCTTCATTTATTACAAGAAATATTGCTTCTCTGTAGCACAAGGTTGTACATCGTTCATGAACATATTTCAGTAGCTTTGAATCTGTAACAAATGTATGCAAAAGAGTGTGTGTTCAAATAAAGCACTGTTGTCTTGATTATTTATCGTGTACAATATATTGTTGTATTGTACTGCTGGACAAAATTCTTGTAGCTAGTTTGTACCTGAATGTAATAAACAATGAAAACTCGATATTCATACTATGGAAAGGCATGCTGATAAAATTAAATTCACTTTCAAAATGTATGTTGTTCTATACAGAGGACTAGCATGATTGATTTCACGTCACTGATCACTAAATCACGTTTAAATATTTACATTTTTATGTTTTTTTGTTCTTTGATGAATTATATAGTTTTTGAAGCATTATCAAAACCTTTATTACTCGACTAGATCCATTCATTTTATTCATCTATTATTTTTACAAAAGAGGACTGACCGGGAGAGAAAAACTAAGGATTCTCCTTGTTTTATTTCCCAATTATATCAACAGCTCTCACAGTTCAAATTTTTTTATAGATTATGTGGGGAATAGCTCATTTTTCCAAAGTTGAAAGTTCGATGAGTTCTTGTTGAGGAAAGTTTACTGCAGTTGTTATCAGCTATAGTTGAAGTATATGAACAATGTTCCTTTGATAAAGGTATTGTTTCAATGGAGTTGATTCAGGGTTTATTCAATGAATGTTGGAAATAAAAGTCATGCAAACATAGCATTCTCCTGACCGTTAGCATTTTTGCTTGGCAGATACCAGATGTTGGAGCAGAATTAACCGGTGGTTGTTACGGATTTGCTGCGAATTACATGCACTGGCCTGAGGATCTTATTCTCGGAGGTGTCAAAAGGAATAAAACGGGACATGTGCAAAGGTGAGCTTAAAATATCATAGTTTTAGAACGAAACAGCTATAAGTTAACATATTATTGAGAAGATAATCACTAAAATCAATATTGGAATTTATTCAAATAGCATGAAATAAAAGTGATACGATTTACCACTTGAAAATAAACATTGTGTGTTTGGCTTATGTAATATCTTTCTTTTTTTTGTATAAATACTATCCAATTAATTTGTTATACAGAGTTATCATAAAAGAATGGTGCGGTTTCGAACATGGTTTAAAGAAAAGCCAAATTACTTATAGTTGATGTTGTTTATTCATCTAATTTGTCGTCTCAGGCAGTTTTTTACATAATTGATAAATTTAAATATGTGCGCCTTTAGTCGTTCGACAAAATATCCAAACGATAATCAATTTCTCCCCAAACATTCGCTAACATTTCATTGGTTATGGTTGTCATTGCTTCATTAATCCTGTTTTTAAGTGGTTCAGGTAGATTTTTTCTTGTAAATTTACATCAAAAACATTGTTTATTCACAAGAAATCGCGAACTGTACCACTTTAAAACAGGATTAAAGAACCAATGACAACCATAATCGAAGAAATGTTATCGAATGTTAAGAGAGAAATTCATTATCGGTTGGACATTTGTCGAGCGACTAAGGGCGCACTTATTGAAAGTTATTAATCATGTAAAAAAACTGTTTCAGACGACAAATTAGGTGAATAAAAAACATTAACTGTAAGTAATTTGGTTTTTCTTTAAACAATTTTTGAAACCGCACCATTCTTTTATGATAACCCTGTACTTTATAAGTGAATTATTCTATATTATGAATTATTTTCTGATAAATAAATTTTATTTGATATGACCATTCTCGGTCATTCATTATATTATCAAGGGTGTTGATTTTCCATATTAAATACACTACCAAGTAGCCCTGCAGAAATAAATAACCAAATCTCTCATATTATTGCTAGAATGATTCTCCATGGTGTCGCTTTAAAATGTATCTTGTAATTTATTTAGAATGAAAATTTTTATTTGAATATAGTTATATCATTTGAAAAGTTTAATAGTTTCATATTATAAATAGGAACAGTCTCTTTAAATTATATAATCTATCTGTTTTGCTTTAGAAACCAATTTTAACATGTGCTGTATTATTTCCAGGGCCCATGCTTTGCAAAGTGTGGTTCAACTGATAGGAGACAGGGAGCTTTACGAATACTGGTCGAACACCTACAAGGTGCACCATGTTGGCTGGAACCAAGAAAAAGCGGCGCTTGTACTGGACACATGGCAAAGGAAATTCTCAAAGGTCAGTTCTTTCACGCAATAATCTATATAAAAGCGAAATGGCACTCACTCACTGACTGACTGACTCACTTGCAGAACTAAAAATCTACCGGACCAAAAACGTTCAAATTTGGTAGGTATGTTCAGTTGGCCCTTCAGAGGCGCACTAAGAAATCTTTTGGCGATATTTTAACTCTAAGGGTGGTTTTTAAGGGTTTAAAGTTCGTCTTTTAGCATGTATATTCTTCTTATTCCAATATCTTGAAATTATAATACTGAAATGTCCATACCATATGTTAATTTAGAACTATAATTCTAGAGAGAATACACTTCTTCGAAACAGTTGTTCTGGTAACTAAATTAAAAATTTTGTCAGGTTGGCATTAAGTTGAGTTGAGTCGATATTGTAATAGGTGTTTTTCGAGATCAAATCGACATAATACGTTCAAATTCGGTACAGAGGTTCCGCTGAGGTCTACATGCAGGCTAGCGAAGCGAGCCCGCTGATCTCATTTTTGGACAATCCAGTCGGAGGTCCAGGGGGCTCCGCCCCCTGGCTAGACGGATATGGCAAGCGAAGCGAGCCTGCCGGCTAGTGTGTTATAGATTTACGTAGGATATTGCAATTATTCACTTCCAATAGCTGTAGACTAAAAACTTTTATGACATCAATTGGGAATTTCGTTCTTTTAATTATTTATTAGGAAATGTGATTTTTCAACACAAAACCTTCGATAAATGAAATAGAACGATATTTCTTCGATGTTCGTAAACATTAAACGTAAGAATATAATATTATAAATAACATTGAACATTGCTACAAAAAATGAGATAAATTTTAATACAACTATTAATTTTCTAATTTTCTTGGCATCAAGCAGTACCAGAAAAAGAATTAATTTCTCGTTGGTGAGAGCTGCGAAAGTCTTATTTAATCAAATTGGCAAGGTGAATATAACAAAATCTTGAAACTTCGCATTCAAATACAATCTGCTCGCAATGATGATGTAGCTGCTGTTTCAATAGGTACCCTATTTAGTTGCCCTCCAAAATAGTGATCTCGATGCTCGCTGTGTATTTTTTGTACTAGTTGGAAAATATTTCATTTGATTATGAAAAAATGTTGATGTGCAAAATACTTATTACCGATTTGTTGTGTTCTAGGAGGTGAAAAGGCTACTGGCTAGTGGTAATCTGACGTCGACCTCATCCTACGAGATGTTCGCCTTCTCAACAGCTTTACTCAACGACATCCTCAGCAAGTTTTCTGAGATCAGCATCTCAAAAATCGCTATTGGATATGCTATTGTGGTGAGTTGAAACACCAATTTTACCAGTCATTTTCAATTATTTGAGTATATATTTTAATAAAAGCCAAGGATTTTTAACAGACATTATCCATGCTTAATACTTTGCCCCTGTAAATTATACTCTTAGAACCCAATCAATACTCTCCTTAATGCTACAGTATCCTTTGATAGATCAGAACAGCATTTATCTATGCTAAATACTTTTCCCTTGTAAATTATACTTTCAAAACCCAATTAATACTTTTCTTAATACTGTACTACATACAGTATTATTTGACCGATTGCTTTATTGGAACAGCATTTATCCATGCTCAATTCTTTCACTTCTAAATACACATTTATCAGTTACTGTTTTTGAACCTTTCTTTAATATTATTTTTAATACTACTATTATTATTAATACTATAGTATTACTTTAATATTATAAAATATTCCATACTATTATACTGTAATGCTATTTTATTAAATAAAATTTGCTACCTGGTTGGGTCCAATCAGCAATTTCTCCCCTAACTTGGCTTTCCAAATTCTAAAATAATACAGTGATGTTCTCTTCTCACCTTGGAATCGTTTACTGCTTCTGATATAATGATTTATGTAAGAAAAATCTGGGATCATTATATTGTTGTCTCTTTTCTGTATAGGGCTACTTTCAATAGAAATATAAATAAAAATGTCAGTACCCTTTTTTTGAATTATTGTATCACAACATGTTTCAATATTGATGCCATTTTCAAGTGATATGAAGTAAATAAATAAAAATCTGGTGTGGCGCAATCACTTAACTTTCCTTGCGGTTATGAAAATTGATCACCTGACGCTAGTGTGTCTACTATTCAAATATTTGAGCCATCTGGTGACAGGGCAATAACGCTGGAAACACACGAGGTCTGCTATCTCTTCATAGTGAATGATTTAATAGAATCAACAGTTGCCAACAGTTAGCAATTGGATAATCAGATTTTCTCGAATTTCGAGCTTATTTTTAATTTTAGGTGAAAATGTTACTGAACATTAATTGTAAAGATTCTTTTACTCAATCTATTCCACTCAAAATGTTTTGTTTAAATTGTATCTGAAGCCTGATAATTGAGAATCTAAAATCAAACTTTGCATAGATGGGGCGGAGCTCCTGAAATTTTTACAGATATGGGACTTGTGGCAGTTGATAGAGCTTATCGATGACTATTTCAGTTGTAACTTTAATCAAAATCGTTGGAGCCGTTTTCGAGAAAATCGCGAAAAACCCTGTTTTTGACAACATTTTTGCCATTTTAGCCGCCATCTTGAATCGCATTTGATCGAAATTGTTCGTGTCGGATCCTTATATTGTAAGGACCTTACATTCCAAATTTCAAGTCATTCCGTTAATTGGGAGATGAGATATCGTGTACACAGACGCACATACACTCACACACACACACACACACACATACACACACACACACACACACACACACAACACACACACACACCACACACACACACACACACACACACACACACACACACACACACACACCCAGACCAATACCCAAAAACCACTTTTTTGGACTCAGGGGACCTTGAAACGTATAGAAATATAGAAATTGAGGTACCTTAATTTTTTTGGGAAAGTAATACTTTCCTTACCTATGGTAATAGGGCAAGGAAAGTAAAAATACTGCTGGAAGATTCTTATTGAGAAAAAATTATTTACTTCATATCACTTGAAAATGGCATCAATGTTGAAACATGTGATAAAATAATCCAAAAAAAGGGTACTGAGATTTTTATTTATATTTCTACTTATATTGTGTTTGTCAATAAATTGTCATAAGATGTAATGATCATTGATTTACTTGTTTTATTGCAGTTGTTATACGCTGTGCTTTCACTGCTGCGGTGGGGAGACCCGGTGAAGTCTCAAGCCGCCATTGGGTTTGCTGGAGTAATTTGGTTTCAGTCAGTGTGGCAGCTGGCCTGGGGTTCTGTGCAGTCCTCGGCATTCCTTTCAATGCTTCAACCACCCAGGTACAATTTTCAAATCTTGTATGGTTCTTTCTAATTCTCTCTTTGTAAATAAATGAATTAATAATAATTATTCTAATCAATAAAAACAATATAAAAGCTTGTAGTAGCCTACCCTTTGATTGAAACATTTTAAAGTTTTAAAAAAATTTACAAGTTTTTATATTGTTTTTATTAATTTGATTAAAGTAGCCCATATAAGTGAAGTTATTTTAATAATTATTCTGTTTGTTCAAGAGCCTTAGCTCATAAGAATTGGTTCACGTAAATTAAAAAGTAATAACTGAAAAGTAATACCGTAGCAAACATTCATCCCCGAAATAGATAAACAACTAACAGCATAGACAATGCATCTTATATAATAAATAATATTTAATATCAACATATTTAGATAGTTTGGATATTTTAACACATGCATCATAAATCCAGGAAATAAATTAAAAAATTCTCTCTCTGTATAATTACTTTCTTTCTCTTGCTATAATTTGATTATGTATCAGTCTTACAATGTATTATAATTTCTCTTATATTTGGTCATGTTCTTTTTATACCGGTATTCAATATCTATATTCCATAATCAATAAACAAAATGAAATATCAATTAGTTCAACTGAAAAACTATATCTGTTGTTGAATTACATAGCCAAACTCAACTTAATTTAATTTCTTTTTTAATAAACGAACTTGAATTCTGATTAGGTCAACTAAGAAATTATGTTGTGGAATTAACTCACTTTGAAAATGTTAAATATTGCTTATAAAACTGACAAATTGTAAATGCTCACTAATATTATCTACTTATTCATTCATAGATTGAAACACAATAGCCAAATTATAATAGTCACAATAATTAGTATAATGACACCAAATTATAATAAACTAAACATTGATTCACTCAAACCGTAATAATTATATTGAAGTATATTTTCGAAAAATGCTAATTTATGCATCACGCGTTCATGATGAAAGTACTTGAATCGGAATCACGTGGAATAATTGATCAGTAGAATAATTACCGCAAACTTATTATCAGAATATGAATTTACATTATATTCTGTATGTTGTTGATCTTGATTTCGTAGTGAATCAAACACAATGATTGCTATCTAGTTCTTGTTATTGAGTGAAAGTAGTCCACGATTCATGACTTTCCTTTCCCTCTTCTCTATTAATCTGATTTTGTAATGAGGATATTTGTTTTATGTATTATGTATTGATTGTTGAACATTAATAATAATGATTGTTAATTCATTCTGTTTCAGATTGTTCCTTTCCTTGCATTGGGATTGGGTGTGATCGATATGTTCCTATTAACTCATATTTATGCTGAACAATCACCTAGTGAATCTCAGCCTGATGTAAGCACAAATACTATTTTCTCCCTTGAATATTAAAATATTGGAAATTGCAAAGATGATCTTTTCTAAATTGTCAAGTAAACTCATAAATAATTTGATTGTATGGTATGAGATGTAGTGGTATTTTCCATAATTGAAAGAATAAGACGTTAATATTGTCAATACCACTATATTATTTATTCAAAAATTAATTCATAATACAGAACCAGGTTTCATGGTAATACCTACCACATCTTCAGCTGAACTAATATGTTTGTTGTTGTTGAAGGAACAGGAAATTCAATTTTAGGTTATGTGTTGGGGTTATAAAAGGGAAGGAGAATGAAAGTTTTTAGTGGGAAACCATAAATGATTATACAATCACCAGTAAACTACCAACCAAATTTGATATAATGACGAACCAAGCATAGACACCTTAAATGGTTAATCATACACTTTAAATGGTTTGTTTCAGGCAAACAATATTTTAAAATGACTAGAATTTCATTTACAATGTAATTTTTCATTCTACAAATATTAGAATAGTTTAATTCAATCATTAATCCATCTATTCCCACTAACAATTTTTATTCTCCTTCCCTTTTACAACCCTAACTCATAACCTAAAATTGAATTTCCTGATCCTTCAACAACAACAAACATTACTGTAGTTCAGCTGAAAATGTGGTAGGCTAGGTATTACCATGAAACCTGGTTCTGTATTATGAATTAATTTTTGAATAAATAATATAGGTAGTGAGTGGTATTGACAATATCAACGTCTTATTCTTTAAACTCATAAAGTAGATTACATATTATTATAAAGTAGATTGTTTTCATTGCTTGATACGAAACTCAACTTTTTGAACTTAATTTCAAAAACAATTTACTCTGAATACTACACAATCACTCGCTATAAATGTTCCAAATCCTACTAATGTGCACAAATCCTATAAGAGCCATAAATAACAACAGTTCGTTCAATAAAGTGATCAGAAACCTTCCAAAGATATGTTATGCTGTTAATAGATAATTGAGCCCCTTCAAATATAGGAGCCAGAGAGTAAATAATTCAATTATTGTATTCTCTTATAGAGCAGTGTGTTTGATACTGGAGGGTTGTTCCGTTACAATCCTCCATTTTATTCAAAAATTAATCAGTAATCAAACACATTAAACAACATTCAATCTTTTTTTTTTTTTTAGGATTACGTCCTAAAGACTCCAGTCATGGAGTATAAGACAAGTCATGTTATTACATAATAATTCTAACACTAAGTAGTTCAACCTAGTTTAGGTTTGAAAGGAATTCTTGTACACTATAAAAAGCTCTATCAACTAAATATTTTTTAATTTGTTTTTTTGAAAATCTTCAAATCATCATTACTTTTCAAGATTTGAGGTAGCTTGTTATAAAATTTCCTACCAATATAATCTGGTTTTGTTCAAATAACCTACTATTGTGGCCCATTATATGATAATCTGCTCTGTTTCGCGTATATACTCATGAACATCTGAATTCTGGATCACACCACTCGTTTTCACATGCATTACAACTTCATATACATACAAAGATGGCACAGTTAATAGACCAAGCTTTTTAAATAAAGGCCTACAAGAGTCTAACCTATTCACTTTCTCCATACATCTGAGTGCCTTCTTTTGAATTTTAAACACCCTGTCCATATTTTGTTGAGATGAATTACCCCATACTAAAATAGCATACCTAATATGAGATAGTATAAGTCCATGGTAAGCAGTTAACAGTAGTTTTTTATCATTCAGCCTAGCAAGCTGCCGCAGGACAAATACCCCAGATGATATCTTATTACATATCCTCTCAATGTAAGGATGCCATGTTAATTTCCTGTCCAATAAAATTCCCAAGAATGCTACTTTCTCTTCTTGGTCTAATTCATTTTCCTCTACAAACACATTTATTTCTCTATCCTCTACTGAATTATATTTACTTTTGAATTGTAGGAATTGACATTTCTTACTATTTATTGTTAATTGCCTTTGCTTCAAGAATTGGACAATTGACTGTACTCCAGTAAAAGCATTTATTTCTAGACTATCTAATAAATAATTGTTAAAGATAAGCGATGTGTCATCAGCAAACAACAGAGCTCTGTGATCTTTCAACTCTTTTGGTAATTGGTTCACATACAACAGAAACAGTAAGGGACCCAGAATTGAGCCTTGAGGTACTCCAGCCTGGACCTCCAGTTTTTGAGATTTAATTTTTACTATTTCATTCCCATCCATCTTGGTAAGCTCAACACACTGGTTTCTACCTATGAGATATGATTCAAACCATTTTAGTTCTATACCATTCACACCTACAGTTTTTCTGATTCTAGATCTCTATTTCTAATATTGTGTTCCAGGTAACACACTTATGTGTTCTAGATTACAAATCCTCTTGACTGATAATACAAGTATGTGTGGAACATTTTGGTATTTAAACTAATGAAAGTAATGAATATTATACATGATATCAAAATATATACCCTTTGTAATTATTTTCTAGGTAAAATTAAAATTTCTTTCAGTAAAAGGGATGATTTTTTTTTATACGACCACTCTATACAGCTGGTCTGTTACTCTGTCTCTGACTTGGAGACGTCTTTGGTATTTGGCTTGACAATCTATAGGCTATTTGAGAAAAAATTTACTTGAAAGGTTATATTTCAAACCTTTCAAAAATTACAGCAAAATAAAGTTTAACACAAATTTCAATCATAATAATGAGTTGAATTCCAATGTCCTAAATTCAATACAACAGTTCTATATTGGTTATATTATATTATGTACCAGAAAACCTTGAGAAATAAGATGGAAAATATACAGAATGGCCATATAGGCTACAATAGCTCATTACTTACAAAATTGAGGAACTTGAGAATAAAATGGAAGTATACAATTCAAACAAGGTTTGTTTGATCAAGACTACTCTAATCTGTTAAACTTTTATCGAGTTTTTGGCTAATGGTTATGTGTGCCTATTCATACTAACCTACAATGAGCAGAAATATTGGAAATATAATATAAAGTTGGGCTGTAGCCAAAACCTAAATTAAGTCTCATGAAATTCGTTTTTGCCACCCAATTATTTAGGAGCTCTATACTACTAAGATTAGGTTAAGAATGTTTCTGTATCCTCATTCCTCAGTACAGCTGATGATGCGTTGGTTAACTACGTGAAACCATGGTTCTGTTTTAAAGTTTTTAATACATTTTTAGTGAAATTTGACAATATCTTTGTTTTCTTATTATGGAGAGATTTCACAACATCACCATCAATTCTACTAATTTTATTTTGGTATTTCAGTTATTCATGTTAACTATTTCTATTTCAGGAACAAACAGGTTTGCTGTTGAAAAAGACTGGCCTGAGCATTCTACTTACCTCTCTAAGCAATATGGTTGCATTCTTTGCAGCGGCAATTATCCCCATTCCAGCGCTCAGAGTTTTCTCGTTACAAGCCGGAATACTTGTACTATTCAAGCTAGCCACCATGCTGCTCGTCTTTCCTGCCATTCTCAGTCTTGACATGAGGCGAAGAAGGTTAGTATTTGTTTATTTTTCAAAGCTTGATATGTATGAATCTTCATAGCTTCTTATTCAACTACTCATTCAACATTACACTTTCTTCATTACTAATCTTCATGTCGAATCTGGCTGCCTTTCATCCACAGAACAAGTAAACCTCTAGTGTTCCTTGAAATTCGGTTGAGTGTAAAAGCCAAAACTCAACTTAGAAAAGCTTCAATATTGTAGGGGGGAAGGGATGAACTCCTTGATGTATTTTCAACTTGAGATAGTATTGTATTTGAAACATTTCAGTTTACTGAATATGATGATAAGTACCCAGAGCTTGTGATAGATTAAACAGCGTTTCAACTAGTTTGGACTAGAGTGTTTCTAGTTGAAGTTGTAGAGCAGGGGTCTCCAACCGTTTTTAAACAAGGACCACATTGTCAATTCTTGGGAGGCTTAGAGGGCCAATAACAAGGATGTACGTGAATTTGACTTCGGACACATACGACGAGGGATTTGAGGGGTGTAAAATTATTATATTTCCATTAAAATAATATGAGGAGTTTTAAGTAGGTTTGATTAAAACACAGGAAACAAACAAATTCATATCATTCCAATACAAAGTCCAATTTATTGAGTTTAAAAAGGTTATAAGAAAACTTGACAATGCATGAATTTAGTAAGATCAAGGTAAAAAATGTGTATAAATGTATTTTTTTTTAATCTGTTGCAATATAACTCTCGGCGGGCCGGATAAAATCTATCCGCGGGCCGGATGTGGCCCGCGGGCCGTAGGTTGGAGAGCCCTGCTGTAGAGCATACTATGCGATAACCCATATTCAATGATATTAGAAGAGATTGCCCTTTATCAGGTGGATTGTTTGAATATAATCATGAGCGATTTTATGGGATCTTAGGCTAGCTACAGTTAAATATTTTTAATATTTTATTATAAAGTAGTATTGCTAACACTATATATCAGTAGAATCATAGAGCTGTATGTATTAGTTAAATCATAATAGGCTGGTACACAAATTCCAAGTTTGTTAATTGAAATTATTTATGATAAAAGTAGATACATAATCCATACACATATTATATGATGAACTCATGAATGTTTTATATAAAGTAAATTCGTATGGCTTTTGTTGGTGGGGAGTCCCTTGCGGGAAGGTCCCACCGCCTGAATATATAATTTAAGCCGTCTATAGGCCTTACGACTTTCATACTTCAGCCGGGACCGACAGTTTAACGAGCCCATCCAATAACACGGGAGTGATCTGTTTCATATAAATAAGCTTAGAAGTAGCATCATTCAACTCTACAAAATACAAGTTATTTGTTATTTTGGTTTGGAAATTTAAATTGTTATAATTTGTTGTTATTAGGTCAGGCCGAGTAGATGTTCTCTGCTGCTGCCTGCCGGGTCCGGGTGGCTTCAGCCAGTGGCCGTGCCTCGAGGGCAGCAGTCCACAGAAACGAAAATGTCCGCCGGTTGTGTCGGAAAAGCAGCAGGCGATCACTCGCGCCCTGCCGCCGGACCGGCAGCAAACGGTGACCGTGTTGGCGCCTCCCAAAACGAAGCCAATGCCGGCCGACACCGAGGCTGGGTTCCAGCCGGAAGACGACAACGAGCTGGAGAACGAGGATGACGCACTACTTGGTGTTGGGTTCTCGTGGTCCCACCTTGCCGCCTGGTACGCGGATATAGTCAGCCGTCGGCCGGTGAAGGTCATGGCAGTGCTGCTGCTGATCGGTGTCCTATGTGCGAGTGTGTGGGGCGTGACCAAAGTGGCCGACGGTTTGGACCTGACGGACATCGTGCCTCAGGGCACCGACGAACATGCGTTCCTCTCGGCACAGAGCCGCTACTTCGGCTTCTACAACATGTACGCTGTCACTCAGGACGACTTCGAGTACCCCAACAACCAGCGCCTGCTGTACGAATACCACGAGTCCTTCATGAGGGTTCCCAACATCATCAAGAATGACGACGGTGGATTGCCTGAGTTCTGGCTCGGATTGTTCCGCGACTGGCTAATAGGTAAACATCAATTTTTCTCATCATTCTTGAACTCTCTGTCAATAATCTATTGTTGCATCACTATAATCGGTTCTGGGAGCAAACAAATCCTGTAAACAAACATAGGCGTGCAAAAGTGGAGCAAGAACGCTTCACAATAGACACCTAAATGTTATTGTTGTATCTATGAATTTACTATAATATGGTGTCACATTCACAGTAGTAAGCGTAAAAAATAATGCTATGCCGGAGTTGGTTGAAATGCGTCCGTAATTTGTAAAGCATTAATTATGAGGAATGAGCTTTAAGCTTGTAAAAATAGTTTTGTATTCTCAGTAGGTTTACCTGTAATCATTTTACTCCCTTCATCAAAAACAATTTAGTTTTTATGAGAATTTCTCATTAAAATCAGGGTCTATGATTGATAATATTTATTTCCAACTGAGCATTTATTGCTACTACTGTAATAATAAATATGTAACAATATGCTACACCCACTGGCGAAAAAGTTATGTGTCTTTTCTTAGTGTTAATAGAAGAATCGTTATACTAGTTTAAGGGTATGATCACATGAAATGCGTATATTTGCAAGTGCACAGCAGATCGTGCATGAGTCGTAAAATCAAATCTGGTAAGAGCCATTGAAACACGTTGTGGCTCGTCTGTAGCTGCTCACACTGAACACATCCAGTTCGTGCATGCGCTCAGTGTAAGTGTTCCTATTGCTCTTCCTTAGTTTGTTTCTCATCTGCGCGCTTGGTCATGCATAAGTAAGCGTGCACTTGCACATATACGCATCACACCATGATATTTCAAACTTTGAAATTGTTGAATTTTGTGGAACAATTGAGTTTGAAATGATTTGATATTGTTGCTTAGGTCTGCAGAAAGCGTTCGACCGCGACTACAGTCGAGGCTGCATCACGCGCGAGCGCTGGCACTCAAACGCGAGCTTGGATGGCATCCTCGCCTACAAGCTGCTCGTGCAAACGGGTCACGTGGACAACCCGATCGACCGATCACTCATCAACCAGGTGCGACTGGTCGACTCGGAGGGCATCATCAACCCCAAGGCCTTCTACAACTACCTTTCAGCCTGGGTGTCAAACGACGCCCTCGCCTACAGTGCGTCACAGGCCAATCTGCGCCCGGAACCCAAGCAATGGATCCACGAGTTCTCAGACTACGAACTGAAAATCCCCAAGTCCTCACCCCTAGTCTACACCCAGCTACCGTTCTACCTGCACGGCCTCGGCGACACCAACAAAATCACGAAGATGATCGCGCAGGTTCGCGAACTGTGTGCCAAGTTCGAGTCACGTGGTCTCCCCAACTTCCCGTCAGGTATCCCGTTCCTGTTCTGGGAGCAGTACCTCACATTGAGACAGTCGCTAGCTTTGGCTGTGTTGTGTGCGTTGGCAGCCGTGTTTGTGGTGGTGTCCGTGCTGTTGGTGAACCTGGTGGCTGCCACAATGGTGACCGCTTCGCTCGCCGTCATGGTGCTCCAGCTGCTCGCCCTCATGGGCGTCCTAGGCATCAAACTTAGTGCAATACCAGCCGTACTTCTAATTTTAGCCGTTGGCATAGGAGTACACTTCACTCTTCATCTCTGTCTGGTGAGTTATACTACACTATTATTCACTCTTCTTTTTAGGGCTACTGATTGTTATACAACGATAAAAATTATCAAATAATTCTTATTTTATTGTAACACTACTAGTTTCAACTCTTCGCGTGTCTTGAAAATGGCTCTTCAAGAGTTGAAAGTCGTAGAGTTGCGATAAAACGAAGGGTACTCTTTTATTTTGATCGTGTTTGCACTATTATTACTTAAAATGAATGTTTGTTTTTATAAATTGGTTGAATCTATTTTACTCTACTCCTCAAACTTAGTATAGGCTTAATTATTATTATTAATAAACGAAAATCCAAATTAAATTCTGTAATTCACCCCGAAAACTCCTGCTACTGCAAATATTGACAACCGGGTAAACAGCAGATGGAAATTCGATGAGCGCTACTATTCAAAAATTATTTGTCAGCCCGGAAATAATTGCAATATCTCAGTAACTTCCATCTTTAGTATAGGCTATTTGAATCAGCACATGATTGTGATATCAGTACATGAACTATATTTCCTCATATTTAGATCAGCAATGATTATGAGACCAGAATATTCATTCAATTGAAAAATTGGACAAATATAAAATCTTGATGATGAAGTGATGGTATGAAACGCATCGTAATATGCGTTCTGAAAAGGTGAATTTAGCTTAGTAAGAACCTTGCAACAAGTTCATATAGAATAATAATTTTTCTTTATTTAATTCATAAGGGAATACCAGTCACATTGTCTAAATTCTTGATGTTGTTTCACAGAGTTTCCTGACTGGAATTGGAGGCAGAGAGAGGAGAATGAGGATGGCTGTTGAACATATGTTTAGTCCCATCATCCATGGAGCTTTCACTACGCTTATAGCTGTAACCATGCTAGGATTTTCAGAATTCGACTTTGTTGTTAGGTAAGAACTATATCTATAATGTAAAATGTGTTTTCTCTTACTTGAAATAAATCAAACTCATTTCATTTACCATGAATAAAATTCTCAATCTTCAACAATTAAAATGATTTTATGAAATTAGTTACAATTGAATTACAGTAATTAAAACTACTGTCAAGGTATTAATTTATGATCAACTACAGTCCCACAGTTATTTTCCATTTTGAAAAATCGTTTCATTTCTGTAATCGATTAATATCATAGCCACCTCTAATAAAAGGCCCTGGCCTATGATATTGCAACGTCGCATTGTAGGCCTAGAATGTAATACATGATTGGTGAAAAAGATAAGCTGGTATTTTTTTAATTATTTTTCACCAACATGTTTAGATTCTAGGACTACACTGCGACGTTGCAATATCGTAGGCCAGGTCCTTGTATTAGAGGTGGCTATGATATTAATCGATTACAGAAATGAAACATAATGATAATATCACTATTACGTTTCCACATGAATATATTGAAATCATCAACGGATAGTTCTAGTACAATAAAATATTTGCAATGTAATTTAAAGTTCAATAATCTTGAAGTTATTTAATATTTTCTACATAACTTGATGTAGAGTTTTACTCTTTCCTCGCGCAAATTGCCTTTCAGGCAATTCGAATTTCTGTCTTCTATTTTGGAATACAACATTCTCGTTTATTGTGAAGCTCGAGAAAATTATCCATAATCTCCATTATGGAGAAAATAATCCATAATTTTAATGCCTCAATTTGTTATTTTTAGGTACTTTTTCTACATCCTCATCGCTCTTATTGGCATTGGACTGCTGAATGGACTTGTGTTCTTCCCTGTGATATTATCTCTCATAGGTCCACTGCCAGAGGTGAGTTCTGTTCTTTCTTATTGTATTTACTCACAATGTATTATAATTTTAAAAAAAATGACGGCGGAAAGCATTTTCGCACAGTTATGAGCCTAGCTAGCTACCCCCCAACCTATCTTGTTTTTTTCCATCTGCATTTTATACTATTTGAAAATGAATGAAACCTCATGAAGTTATTATAAAAGAACAGTACTCAGAAAAAATGAAAAAAAAACTCATGAAACTATTACAAAACTCATTGCATGATATTGATTAAACTCATTACTTTCTGTATCATTGTGAAGGTGTTCACCTTCACAACTATGTGATTTCCTAAGCAAATCTACCACAATATCGATATTGTATTAGATAAACCACTGATTTATTAAAACAAACTGAGATACTAGTTTCGGTTGTTACACCAAACATTATCAATCTTCAATAAACTGAGTTGTTTATCAGTGGTTTTCACAATATCACGTCGCTTTCATTCAATAAACTCATCACGATGTTAATAACTATTTTTTGGACTATTTAAGACAAAATTACGAAATAGAAGAAGTTTTAGGTAGTAGCCTGTTTTTTATTTTCTGAATATTGTATTGTTTTTGCTTTATCCAATAAATAAGTAAGATTGTGTAGAAATTGTCTATGGAAATCTTATTTTTGACTGTGTCACACCTATTAAATTTTGTTTGTGAAGCTCTACAGTTGTACTTTGTTTAACTACTACAGTAGTTATTTCGTATAAAATAAAGGCAGTCATTCTATTCTATTCTATTCTATTCTAGATTTGGAAGAAGAAATAGAACAAAGATTATTTTATTTACCTTTGTGCAAGCTAAGATTTTCTCTTTCAGATTATGATATCTATCATTGTAATAATAATTATTACACTTACAATTATTGTATGGATGAATAAATTATTGATTTATTTCTATCAATTTTATTACATCAGTGCCATTTGTAACATGAATAATAAATGAATTTGTATTTGTTTCAGGTGATCCCGCTGACGTATCCGGACCGCATATCGACGCCGACACCGGAGCCGGTGCGCAAGATACGGCAGCCATCTTGTCGCGTGGCGGCGCCTCCGCGACGTCACCACGGCGCCATCAGCCACCAGTGCCACCGCGAGCCCTCGCTCACCACCATCACAGAGGAGTCCAACTCCTGGCACTCGGCCACGCACGAGATCCTCGTCGAGCCGCAGTTCGTCGTCGAAACCACTACCACCACGCATCCCTACCATGTGAGTAGTGAGAACTTGATACTCAAACTTGAATACTCTGTGATTAAGGTGACTTTCCATAGCTGCTATGAGAGCTCCTGCTTTAGCTTGAGTAGTGATAATTTTTTGTATCGTAACTGAGTTATAGTATTGTAACCGCTTTGAGGTCTCCAGGAGCACTACCTTTGTTACAATATATACATGTCATACACATATATACATACATATATATGGTTGCCAAGGCAAAATTGTAACGGTCTATAAATTTTCGGCTCTAAATTTATTGTCCAAATTCAATATTTTCTAAATTTGGCTTAGTGGTTTTGTGTTTTGTATATGTTTGGACTTTTTAACATCAAAATGAGCTTTATTCCGAAGTGAAAAGTGTAAAATTAAAGTATTGTGTTCACTATAACCTTAGTGTCCCGTTTCCCATTAGGGAACTTTGGACTATATACGGCGAGGTGGAACTACCCTTGGGTCTCCCCACCATTCAAAGCCATAAGCTAATAAAAGAATACATACACTATACAATATAATTATACTTGAACTCAAATGGAAGGGTCTCAGTTCCTCACGATTTCACTCAGTACATCAAGTGCCATTTTTGACCATTCCTTGAGAGACTGAAACAAGGGGAAAGTTTAGCCGTTCATTCCGTCGAATCTCACGTCATCACGGCATAACCTAAAATGTTCAAAGGTAAAACTGAATACACGTGAGCAATAGGTACCCCAGTTTAAATCTATGAAACGTCGATAAACGTTCATGTTTCAAAGGTAGAAGGGTAGGTTATGTGGTCAGGGTTCCACTTTCAAGTGGCAATGCTGGTATTTATCGAAATATGTAATGAATATAATTTGAATTTATGATGCTCATCCACTGGACTTCTAAAAAGCAACAGGAATTTGAGGAACTGAAATTTCGACTAACTGAGACCCTCCCAAACAGCTGATTCGTGATCTACTGAAACTGAGATGATGTGAATGTCAGCAAATTTAATAATATAGGAACTTCAATGTCATATAATTACCGTTACTCTTCATAGCTTCTATAGAAGCTCCTTCTTTAGCTTCCGGTTTGATGCCCAAAAGTATGTTGGAGGCTTTTACAGAAGAGTAGGCTTATGCAAAAGGTTTACGTATATGCATGACTTCCTATGTACTACCTGGCATATAAGAGATCCTGGAATATAGACTACTGATTTTCTTGGTTCTTGGTAGAAAGAAAAACTTTATAAAAGCAAAGTTCGGATTATAAGGTGAATATGAAGATATATTAGCGGTATATTGATTGTAACATATTTTTATATTTTGTAAAGACTTCATTTTAGAAAACAACAAATAGATTGAGTTATTTTTTCGAAGAGTTGGAACAAGTTTACAATATGATAGAACTGATTCTCTTTGTTCAAGATGAAAGAAAGCTCTTTTCAAGGGACGGCTTAGATTAGTATATTGAAGATGAAGATTTGCGGTATGTTGTAACATAATATTAGTGAAGACTACATTTTAGGAAACCACCATTAGATCAGATTTATGATACTTTAGATTACATTAGATGTAGTCTAATCTAATAAATTTAATCATGATAGAAATGATTCTCTTTGTTCAAGATGAAAGAAAACTCTTTTCAAGGCACGGCTTAGATTAGTATATTGAAGATGAAGATTTGCGATATGTTGTAACATAATATTAGTGAAGACTACATTTTAGTAAACCACCATTAGATCAGATTTATGATACTTTAGATTACATTAGATGTAGTCTAATCTAATAAATCCAATCTCACTTATTTATGACTACATTAGATTTCTGATTGTAACGAATTGTGTTTATTTTGTGTGCAGGCAAACACACATGGCAGCAGCAATGGCGGCAGTAGCTCAGGTGGACAGAGGTCTGCGCCACAGAAGTCACAGTCGCACGTCACCACCAAGGTCACTGCCACTGCCAAAGTCAAGGTCGAAGTCCACACTCCAGTTCATGGTAAGCTCAATCATTATCATTGTTCAAATACATACCTCTTTCGAAAACAGTGTTCTGCTTGATTTGCAACTAGCCGCTCCGTTTTGCTAGCTGTAGTTAACTTAACATTGCTGGAAAATGAATGATCTTTCGAAAAGAGTGTTCTGATTTGCAACTAGCCTCTCCGTATTGTTAGCTGTCGTAAAGTAAACAAAGTGTCTGAGAGGCATAAAGTCTAGTTTTTTGCCGTACTTATAAATTCTATTAGATTACACAGATAATGTTTGTCAAAATCCTTTTAATCTGATAGAATTCATAAGGACTGCCAAAAATCGATGTGGGTGTAACTGGCATTAGGGCACAAACACAACGGTTAGATACGAGGCATATAGAATACAATGTATTCTAGATACATTGGTTAGATCGATTTCAGCTCGCTAGTGTTTTCTATATCTATTATCCGTGTTATCTATATCAATATTACTCCGAATGTTTTTGTTTCGGCATGTAAAGAGTTCATCGATCTTAAAAAGGCGACTTACTAGTCGTTCATTTAGTCTTGAACAAAGCAGTAACTAAGAAAGTGTAACAAACAAAGTCTTGAACAAAGTGTCCGAGAGGCACATTCATCAAACAATAAGTATTTATCAGTATGCTGTACAATAATTTACTCATATCTTGAAAAAAGTGTTTGTAGAATCAACTTAACACTTGATTATTAATGGTTTCATTCCTCTCCCAAACCCATTCACAGATGAATTGTGGCGTATCAACAATAATATTTTGGGAGGTAATAAATACATAGCGAACTATATGGAATATCATAAAATATGTTGTTACTTGGTAATAAAAATTGGTTCTGTATAGTAGCAAGCCCTTGATGTTTGAATAGTCAATATCATGCACTTAGTTTTTCTGCTTTCTCCTGAGGGCGATGTCCACACAACTCTAGGCTTGGTAATAATAATTATAGTTGGCCTCCACATCACCTCTTACAGCCAACCCGTTCCACCAAATGTGGCCTTTATTTATTGCAACTTTCATAAAAAATGTGTTTTGGAACTCATAACTGTTGGATAGATTCCTGGAAGGATCTTATTCTCCTTTTAAAAATTCTCGACACTTCAAATAAATCGATTTGATTTGACAGTTCATTACCAACTGCAACGCATCTTTCTAACGGAGCAGTGCAGCTTCTAAGAACGGCATGATATTGGTGGTACTGTCTCAAGTTCTGTCCGTAATGAGACGGATGATAATGAAGAGAGACTTGAGATGTGGAAAAATCATTTTCTATTCCTTGTTGGCCATACTAGCCTATAATCTTGGTATGATTTTATATTCATGGTATGATTTCTTTGTATAGATTCTTAGAATATTGGTTTATTTTTGCAGGTGGAGTCGACAGTAGTACGTACAAATCTCGACAAAGTCGTAGACGAGATTCTGGTAGCTCTGGTAGCTCAAGTTCAGATAGCTCCGATGGAGCGGGGAGACATTCATAGCATTCAGTAATGCAGGTGAGTTGCGATTTATTATGAATAATATTAGGGAGTTTCAAAATGTTCTTCGGGGTTACGAAAATTCATTACAAATAAACTATTTCACTTACAGTAATGAAACAACTACTGTACGAAAGAGCAAATCTAACAGTTTTTTCCCCACGGGTACTGGGCAGTTAGCTGACTGTTTGCCCGCTAGGTGTAGACAGTAGAGAAAATGGCTGCAACGGGAAGCAAGAAGTCGTTTTATGTCTTAAGGTGCGTACAGGTATACGCGCCGCGAACATGAGCAATTCACTCTAAATCAGCTGACTATATCTGTATTTTTACAGAAACGGTAAAATACAGATATAAAAAGCTTGGCATCAGTTGATTAAAAGTGAATTGCTCATGTTCGCGGCGCGTATATCTATCTGTACGCACCTGTAGAATTTCACTCGTCAAAGTCGGTAATTACTGTACAATGTGCGTTTCGGTTGAAATTTCATAAGAATCCACCAAGTGACAACTCAATTCGTGCATGGTACGAACAATTCAGCGTAACTGGTTGCTTGTGCAAGCGGAAATCAACTGGTCGTCCATCAACCTCAGACGCGCTTCTGAGGAAGACTAACAACTTTTGCTTGGTCACCAAGATCACCAGACCTCACGCCATGTGACTTCTTTCTCTGGGGCTATGTGAAAGACAAGGTCTTCACCCGACCAATAGCGAACGCAATCGCAGAGCTGAAGGATCGCATAATCAATGCGGTCAACTCTATTTAGTAACCCGGAAGAATATTTTGAAACGCTCTTTATAATCGAAGAGCTATAAATTCTTTCGACTCTTGTATGAATTTTGAAATAAGGCCCTAGCATTCATAATAGGTCTAATTATTTCATAAAATTTACTCGTTGAATTCAGATGTTATTCTATCTATTCATTATTGATAGGCATTATGCTATTTCTCAATGTTATAATGTAGGGATAAGGAGTCACTTATTACTATACTATGATAGTAATAAGCAACATACGTTGCTCATCATGTTACCTATCACTACTAATATTTGTATTAAACTATAGGCTAATCTCTGCTGTCACTGTAGTCTCATTTAATCCTACCCAACAATTTTATAAATTCTTTAAAAAAATCATGGTGCCCTCCCTACATCGACTTTCAGGTAACTTTTCCTCTTTTCTTTTTATTTTTACATCTCCTTTTATGTACTTTCGTATTTCGAAATCATTGTCACTGCATAGCGAATAGTGTGAATGAACTACAACTCACTGCCAACACACAAGTGTTACTTATGTTGGCAGTGCCAAAAAGGAAAAATTGCTTTTACAATGAAGTTAACTGAACATTTCATTTTACTTCTACTACTGTACTATGTCAAGTTTATTTATTAAGTTATTTACTTAATCTATTTTACATAAGTATTTAGTATAATTTATAATTTTGTTTCTGTTTTGTATAGTTACATTTTCATTTTGTTTCATTTTATTTTAATGATGTAAAGTGCTTTTTTGGCGAAATAAATTCAATTCAATTTATGTTCAAGGAAAATTTGGAGCATTGTACTTTGTTGATTTTCAACAACGCCCTGATGAACACTGATTATAATTGTTTTGAACTTGTGACCTATTTATTGTAGTAGCTAATGCAAAGATGAAACTATAACTCAATCAATTTTTCTTTTCAAGTACTTTTTATTACAAATTTTTGGCAAGTCGTGTATATTAACTAACAACAATACAAGCATTCAAGAATGCATCCATGATAAACCGATTGACAACGTCTCTCAATAGTCTGAAAACATTTCTTTTGAGAACTTCCTGACAAACTACAGTAATTAAATGTGATGTTTTGTTTGTTTTTCAGTACATTCACTGAATGAAGACTGCGCTTCACTATAATACCACACGTACCTGTTACCTGTTCCACCTGTGCCTCAATTCAAGACATGACTGAAGATTCACAAGTCAAAAAGTGAAAGAATCGTTTGAGTTTTGAATTGAAAATTAACAATAGGACTATCCGAAGATAGCATTTGTGTTCTAACCGTTGAAGGTTTGCGTTTAGGACTGTTAATAGTAATTTATACTCGACTAATATATTTTTAAATTATTTATGAACCATGTAACTTATCAAAGAAACGACAAGTTTTCAATTTCCTTTTAATGGATATATATTTTTATTGTTATTATTTTGTACAGAAAATATTTCGCGTTATGTAATTATTTATATAAAAATAATTGTGAAAATGTAAGTATTGTATTGTCAAGTATAATAATTATTTAAATTTGTACAGTAGTAGACATTGAATGTAACAATAATATTAATTTTTTGAATGCTCCAAGTGAGCATCTTCCTCATTGATTGAAAATATCAAATTTTAATAAAAGATTTTTTCAAGTATTCTGATCTTTTTATTCATTCCTTGAAGCTTGAACAATAAATACTAGTAGTTCTGTGAACAGTAGACCTCGCGCTCAGTAGGTTACTACATTGACCTGTTGTTGTTTTCTCAAAAATTTATTAATAATTCATCAATTTAAAATGTCTAGAAAAATCCTAAATAAACATAGAGCTTTCTGTCCTATCGTACCGTGACGTGTCGTCCCGGAATGTGAGTGTGAGCGCTGTTATCAAGTCTGGCTGCAACTGTCTACAACGTTGATGGAAAGATACATTTTCAAGATGTTCGATGTTTTTGAACGGGTAGTATTATAGTCCACTAGACAGCTTATTTATAATGAATAATTCTATAGTCTGATTTTTACTCTAATATTGGCGAATGAAGGAGGCTCCTTTTTCCTTTTATATTATCCTTGAAATGCAAAATTCCAAAAACCTCGTATATACGTCGACGCGCAATTCAAAAAGGAACATACCTGTCAAATTTCATGAAAATCTATTACCGCGTTTCGCCGTAAATACGCAACATATAAACATTAAGAGAAATGCCAAACCGTCGACTTGAATCTTAGACCTCACTTTGCTCGGTCAATTACCAGAAATACTAATAAACAGCAGTACGGTACTCGTATGACTCCCAGTATTGAGATGAAACTTTGAGATCACCGAATCTTAAAGACCCTCTATGAACATGAATAAATTGATGCGATTGTTGGTCGAGGAAAAGAAAAACAATTTCAGGAAATAATTTGATTTTATAATTTTCACGAACAACAATCATTACTAATATACAGTCTATTGAAGACGATGGAAATGCAATAATTATTATTGGCTGGAGTAACAAGTAGAAAATTAGCTCAGCATTATATTTCTAGAAGTAGCAACTATTTTACTATGAAATAAATAACAATTGCTAATAACTAAATATTCAATTTCTAAAAGTATCTCAGTACTACTTTATATCTGTGCTAGAAGATATGTTAGTATAATTTAAAAAGCGTGTTCAACTATTCAGTAATAGAAAATGAAAATTCAGGATCTTATGTTATGAACTAAATGCATAGAACAAATTGCACATTTGGAAGACCAAGTTCAGTAACACTAAATTCCAGTTTCAAATTGTTTATGAGGCCCACATTAATAATTTATAACAATATTTCAAAAAATATTGAAAGAGAAAATACTGATAACACCATAAAATATAATGGCCTTGTCTTTTTAAATGGTCAGGAAAATAGATCATAAGCAGGATGATAATTTTCTCAAATTCATCAATTTCAATTTTTAAAACGTTCAAACATTGGATTATTATGAAATTATTATCCAATACAGTCAAAAAAATACTTGATGAAAAATTTAGTAGTCAACTAAAGAGAATAGAAAAATTACAAATATTTTATCCACTTGTATCGGGGTCACTAGCCTACTTTTAGGATAGTTTTTTCTGGCCATCCTATGGTTTATCGAATCTTGTAATTTGTAAGTTGATTTTTTTTGTACAAAAAACCTATTGGTTTTCATAGGACCCTACGTATTGAAAACATATAGTTGCCATAATTATTAACTTCCTGACATATAGATATAAGCGTAAAGTGTCCATGGAAATTCAATATATTTCAATAATTGTGAGTAAACCTACTGTATTCTCGAATTTATCATTCAATATAATTCCATGATATCTGTGAGTAACTAATATTATACACATGATCCACATTTTTGAAAGCAATTCTTTAGATTCCAAAAAAATAACTTGAATTGTTGAACAAGTAATACAGTTTCATTTTACCAACAATGGAATATACTTTTCATGAGAAAAATAGATTTAACTACTTTCATCACGGATCAACAACATTGAATAATCTCATAAATGCATTGAATAGTAGTAATAAATGAAAATGGAATCCAGGTAAACATTACCTATATGGAATATATCATCTATTTAATCGACTTGAGAATGAAGTTTGTGAAATGGAAGGTTAGCCAAATGCAATGATGGACATTACTTTCAAGATCTTAAGTAGACTTACCTATTTCTACTACGGTAATATGCTATACTTTTTCGAGTAAATACTGTACTATCCAAATGCTTTAGAAGAATCTAGTCTACAACTTCTAGAAGTATAACAATGCATGAATATAATTATTATATTTTAAAACCTCAATCATTAAAAAATTAAATTTGGAAAAAATCAATTGAATGGTATCTGTGGATATTGCCAGTTAGCACTGACAATTGAGTTAAGTGATTTTACAAATTTTATGTTATGCCATTTTCATCATCCAATTAGTAATGATAGAAACAGAGAATCACGTAACCATACGACCATACCTCTTCGAAAATACTTCCAGGTATTAAAAAATAATACAAATATTTACTATTAACTTGGGTTCGTGAAATCCCATGATATAATGAAAGATTAACTTTCAAATGTGTAGAGTAATATGTGATACTACACCTCATTTCCAATTCGACAATACTGTACTAATAATTTCAGTAAATTATCTCAATATATTGAGAGTACAGCACCTAAAAGTACTCAAATTGTTGACATCAAACATTTTTAGCAATAGTATTGCATTTTCTGAGTTATGAGAAACTGTTTTTTTCATGATAGTAAAAACTATCTTTTAACGAAAACTGCAAATTAGAGTAGGGAGTCGACCAACTGTTTTAATTGAATCATGTAGGACAATAATATTATTATAAATCAGTTTTCAGTGCTTTCAGAATCTCAATCCAATCTTGGATCTCAGTGCACAGGCGAAAAAAAATTTTTGACATCAAATTGAAATGTTTATAATTCTATAGATAATATCATCCTTGCAGAAACTATTATTACGTTTCAAATAATTCAATAAAGAGCGAAGAATTCAGATGATGTATTGGATGTATTACAAAAAATGATGAAATAGGACTACTTGAATAAAAAATTATATTAATTGCATTATTTTCTAGTGCGATTACAAAATTATAAATAAAACATATAAAACCATGGTTCATCCACGGTCGATTTCAATACTTGAACGAATGTAATCGAAATGAAATAATATGCATACTTATGCAGTGAATTATAACTCAGTAAGAAATACAAAACTTGAAGGATATAAAAGCTACAAAGGTAAGGATAGTATAGCACACATTCTATTTTCACCACAGTTAATCACCAAGGCTAGAATGACTTTCAAAAGTTTTTTGCACTCTCCATAATCAATTGACCTGAAAAAATAACAATATTCTTTTTATTTTTGAATTGTTCAATAATAATATTATTGGTTAGTAAGGAAGAAATTCAATGAAATAGGTCTGTACACCAATAATACATAAAAATATTCTAAATAATGATTATTATGAACACAAATTGATGTTATGAGAAAAATATCACTTGAATTGGATTCATTAAGCATGCAAGGTTATGAAAAGTTTGTTTAAATCCATGAACAACAACAAATTCCATGAGTATAAATTTGATCTGAAAAGTCTTGGTAGTTTGAAACATTGTTAATTCTTTTTTAGCAGCAAAAAACATTTTTTTTTCATGCTATTTATTGTTAGCTTGCTACTAAGTTATTGTACTCGTACATTACAATGTACAATAAAATGTATCTCTCAGAACCATTCCTATACATGCTACACAAACACAAGATCATTAGTTGAGTAGTGGTTAATTGCAGAAAATAATTTGCTTCATGCAAGTTGAAATTTGGCCTGCTTAATAATATAAATGGAAATTTAAAATACAGACAAACATCCCAATACTCAATTGAAAGATAATTTGCATTTGAAAATATTAAGGGACACGGGATTTGGAATAGAAGAAAATCATGTTATTACTATCATCGCTGTACCACAAGTACTGTACCAACAAGAAATGGATAATAGTTTACAAAAAATAATGAGGTAGTAACAAAATTCTCAAGATAATGAGTTATGAAAAATATAAATGGCCAATTCACAAAAGTTGACTTTCCAAACATACTAGAAGTGGGTAGTGCTTTTCGAAATACCTGTGACCTGGTTACTAGTTCCAATGAATCGCAGGCTTTCAATTTTTATATTTTCACCTATAGGACAATATTGACTTGATCCTGATGGTATAGTAGTTTATGGGAATGGAGTATCTTGAAATGAATATACTTGTAAAAAGGTTACTAGCATAAACAATTTTCCATCTTCAAAAATCCACATGTTCATTGCGATTTCATGCAGTTATGACCCATAGAGAGAAATCATGCAAGAGAAAAAAATTCAAAACATCATTTTGAATTTAGGAAACCAAATATCAATTTATCTACTTATAAATTCCAAACTAGAGAAAAGGAAGTACGAGGGTCATCTTTTTCAACCTCCGATCACATATCATAAGACACAGAGTTGAACAGCTTAGATCGTCAGTTGTCAAGTTGTTTATTATTTATTATATTACAATGTAAAAATTATGCGATTTTATTGTTCACAATTGAAAAATTGTTTTGTTTCAAATTATTGTAGCCTATTGATGTCAAAATAAAGAATCATTTGATTTGATTTGAAGTTATTGACCGAACGAAGTGAGGTCTAAGATTCAAGTCGACGGTTTGGCATTTCTCTTTATGTTTAAATGTTTATATGTTTATATGTTGCGCATTTACGGCGAAACGCGGTAATAGATTTTCATGAAAATTGACAGGTATGTTCCTTTTTAAATTGCGCGTCGACTTATATACAAGGTTTTTGGAAATTTTGCATTTCAAGTATAATTATTATAAAAGGAAAAAGGAGCCTCTTTCTTACGCCAATATTAGAGTAAAAATCAGACTATAGAATTATTATTCATCATAAATCAGCTGACAAGTGATTACACAGATGTGTGGAGAAGCCAGTCTATTACTGTATTTGTATAAGGTCTATAGTTTCAATCAAAGACCTTGAAGAGGTATGCATCTTCAAGCTGGGTTTACACCAAAGTTATTAACAAAATTTTAATAACTTAATCCTTATAGATTCTATTAGATTGAACGCAAGTTGACAAACCCACATGTTCATCATGTGTATGATAAGTTATGTTCAATCTAATATAATCTATAAGGATTGAGTTATTCACATTTTGTTAATAAATTTGGTCTAATCGCAGCTTTAAGGTCTATGGTTTCAATGTTTTGTTTTGCAGTCATGGTATTATTACGCGTGTCCATCAGTATCAATATTCTCACATTCGAAAAAGCTAATTTAATAGGTGATTAAAAAATAATCAAATGAACTAAATAATGCTAAAGAAATTATAATATTTTTGATTGAAAAAAAAATAATTTTCATTAGATGGAAAGATTATCACGGAACTGGAAGAATATTATGTAAATTCTGAAATAGAAATATATTCTATTCATTTGTTTAAATTAACATAAATATTAATAAATTATGGAATACAAATTCAAACGTGAACTGATTTTGTTGACATTTAAAACAGTTGACATCAGGTACTAGTGGATGAGAATACTGCGTGAGGTCTACTGTTCACAGAACTACTAGTATACCTCGAAACATGACCGCGTCACTCGAGTCTCCCGCCAGGTGCTTTATTCGTTTTGCAAACAAAGGGCATGAATCTAGCAAAAAATGATTCAAGTTAAAGCAGGAGTCGTTATGACTGACGGAATCATTGTGATTCATGACAACTCGGCCTCACAGTGCTGGTGCAAACAAACGGCTCCTTCAACAAATCAAATGGGATAAAACAAACGAGGAGCTCCAAAACAACGTCATATCCCACTCAAACTCATTTGGCGGCAGCATTTTTGAAGAGAGTTTATTCATTTATTCATAGACAATAGAATTTGGTAGGCTGATCCGATCCACTGGTATTTTTATTACAGTATTATATCATAATATGTTTTGATGTCTACATGAGTTTGTAGATTTGAGTGAAATTTTCAATATTTTTTTGCAATTGTGGAGGAAGAGTTTTGTTTGGATTCGTATTTGGAAATTGATCAATCTGATAAGTTCAAAGTTGTAGTAGATACATTTTTTGGACTCAAAATTGTGTACGAATTATGATATAAGTTACGTAAGTAGCATAACCTTTAGACTGTTTATTCCAAATTAAGGTTTGAAGCAGTTTTGGGCAAATGCCTGTTGTTTTTACCTGAATTGTATTTGCATATGAATAAATAAATAAATAAATAACAAATGCCGCAACCTTTACTGGAATTACGTTGAAGAATAATTATAAATGTAGGTAACTTTTAGTGGAAAAATTCTTCTCTTATATACATTTTTTCTTTTATTTATGACCAATAGGAGGTTGAAAAAAGTGACCCTCGTATATAATGCCATAGACACCGAGTATTACTATGGATAATAAAATACTATTAGTGAACACAGAACTCACGCTGATAATACGAGGGACAATCATTAAATAGTGAGAAATTAATACTGTAAGTATCCAGCTTATCTATCTTATTCCGTTGCACTGGCTTCTGCAAGAACATAACACTTTCGATCAATGCTAATCACACTCCATGTTAGTAATGATTCACAAATACACACACTCAGCACATTACATGACATTTCCAACATATTAGTACATCAGTAGAGACTGAAATCACAAAGGAGCAATTTATTTTAGTCCAGTCACTATATACATTAGTACATGCAATTTATATTGTAGTTCTGATTTTTTAATACTGTATATTAATTATTTGGGTAGATAAGAGAAGTTCAGAACCAATTTCTTCAGGCAAAATTTCCTTGTGCTAGATACAGAGTGGCCCAAAAACCTCGTATTTTCGGCTCATTTTCCAGTTTTCAGCTATTTCTGCCAAATCTTGTAATCGGACAGAATATAGAAATTGGCCATTTTATGTGTGTGGGCTTAAGTGTACACTCAACAATAATTTTTTCATTTTTCGACCGAATTTGACTTATGATACATGATTTTGAACCGCCTTGACGAGCCGAGAAGAATGAAGTGTAGTACGATGAAATCTGATCATTGTGTCAAAAGTTATAAGTGTTTTAAATTTTGATCCTTGAGGTGTCCTTAAGCGCGCCTCTCCGCTAGGAAATACTGAAATGAAGTGCATCTAACGGGTGATTCTCATAAACTTATGTCATTGTGCGAGATATCAATGTGAGGACTATGTAGTTGGTGATGATGGTTGATGCTGAAAATTAGGTGTTTTTCACAATACAAGGAGCATTGTTGTCAGGTGTACCTGGAAATCTATATGAGATAAAGCGCTCTACCTGATCTCAGATTGTAGAGCACAAAAATACGCCCAGAGAGATTTTGAATTATACATATAAATGGTAACAATCGGAAGATATTGTTGATAAACTAAAATTCATCAACATTGATTTTTTTTTTCTACTCATTGGAGATAGAGAGTTCCGAATGATCTCATTCTATTCAGAATTTTATAATCCAAATAAAAGGCGGGAGCGAATTTTTCTGTCCGATTACGAGATTTGGCAGAAATAGCTGAAAACAGGAAAATGAGCCGAAATACGAGTTTTTTGGGCCACTCTGTATCTAGCACAAGTAAATTTGGCATGAAGAAATTGGTTCTGGACTTCTCTTATGTACCCAAATAATATATTTAAAAATCAGAACTACAATATGAATTGCAAGCACACCCCCTTTTTTATGTCTATATTGACTGGACTATTTTATGAAATTTGAACGACTAATTTGGTTAACATTAACAAATCTTTGATGGATTGAAAATCGGAATCCAACAAGACATAGATAACAATTTTACATTTTCTCAATTCATGACTGCAAAATGTTGATAAAAAATATCATACCTTATCTCTTCTATTTAATTAACATTTAGCCCCAGATAACATATAATTATGTCTGATTAGTCTGCCCATGCCCAGCCAAGTATGCCATTAAGCAGCCCATAATTCACTTCATTGATAATTATAATCGTAATCATTAGTGTAAAAACATTTATGTGTGAGTTTTAGAGATTTGATAATAACGTAGTAATCGTGTTACTGTTTTAATGGATTTTAAAACAGAAAATTTACATTTTTATATTTCTAGTATTTGTTAGCTTTGTTAATTTTCCTGCTTATAGTGTTTGTGAGCTACAGTTAATTTTATAATGCTTGTTAAATATTTTTGGCAATAGATTTGAATTTCAAAATTTCAATCACTACCTAATCGATCTCACTTCACACCCTTATAAAGGAGTTTTCTTTCATAGAAAAACTTTGTCATTCATCATTAGACACATGAATAATTCATAAGATACAATTTTGCTCTATATTATTTAATAGGGCTGGTAGTCTATGTGGTATATGTGGTAATTTAAGATTTCCTGGAAGTATAATTTCCATGGACAAAAGTGATTAGAATCTATGAATCTTCTCTTTAAGAGGCAGTAACTCCTTTTCAAGATCTCACAGTGTTAAAAAAATTCAAAAACATAATATTGCTTCATATACCAAAGTATACAATTTTCTAGTGTTTTCTATGTATAGAGGACTACTCACATTCGGAATATTTATAGGAATTGAATAGTAGATGGATCTGAATCCGTTTTTTCTTGTATTTTCTTATTTATTATTGTGTTCATTTAGTAATTATCGAATAATATAGACCTACTGTAAAATCAACTAAATAATTTTTGTACGTCCCACTTGACTATTGATAGTTATCAACAGGTCATTTACAAATAGAGATGAATATCAACATGATAATAACTTTAATATATTAAAATGCATTTTGATATTTCCATATACAAGTTAGAAGCTGTCATCTTGACATGCAACGGTCGTAACCTAAATTCAAATTCGTATTTTATTATTGCATTCAAACCAGATTTCAAAACTTGTTAGAACAATAATTCTAAAGCAAATTAGAGTATTTGAATTATCACAGAACAGTGCTATTTAGTAGACAATAAAACAAAAAGCCAAGACAATTAACTTATTCAAAAATACTTGTTAACGGTTCTGAAAATTCAACTTACCGTTCGGAGTGTTTTCATAATGTATATGATTCAATACAAAGTCTCTAAATTTTGGGTAACTGTTGTTTACACTGTCATTAACAAGGACAAGATCGAAATTTCCAGGCTCCTCACCTGAAATGGATGGAAATTGAGCATAAATTTATTGCTCTAAAGGAAAGAGCAATTAATTGCTTCTTACATTTATATTTTTTATTTTGTGTACATCAATATCTCACATTTTTTATTGTAAACGACATGTGTCTTATGGCAGAAATTGATGTGATTACCGTGCTATCACTTTCAAGTGATCGGGTCCCAACCTGAAATCTCAAGCAGAACAATACAAACACCAAAGAGACTGGTGATATTTATTTGAACGAGCGTTAACGAAGTTCTTACTTTTGACTTACTAGAGCCCAAAGTCGTTTTCTGTCTGTTTGTATGTTCGACAAGAACTTTAGAGAGAATTGATTAATCAGCTTCAAATTTTGAACACGGATTCTTCGAACCTTTTTACATGTCAAGTTCGTTTAACAACAAAATTGACTCATCCTTCATCATTTTCAGAATATAAAAATAGCATTGAAAGTACATAAGAAAAAAAAAATTGTTTTGATTTATCAGCTGGAATTATTTGCCTGCAATTTCTGTAATTTGTCCATTTATTTAATGAAGCTGATGCTATTATTTGGCAGAGGTCACACAGACTGTCAGACAGACAGACTTTATGCTCCCACACATGATTTCAGCTGAATAATACCAGGACCTCTCACATACTACCGGACCCGAGCCTAGAGAAAAATGGCCGCCGTATGTGGTGGTCTTATAGGAATTCCTACTAAGAAAAAAAATCACTAATCAGCTGTTAGAAAGTCTCACTTTATCGAAATCTCAGTTCGTCCAGTTCCCGTTTAAAATATCATTGCCAGCCACCACTTACGGCGGCCATTTTTTTCGTAGGCGCAGGTCCGGTATATAGGAAGTCCTGATAATACACAGTTTTTCCAATTGGAATAGGATTCCCATGGAACCTACTACTGTAATATCATACTTCTTGTAAAATAGATATTAAGCTGTTTTCCATAGTAATTCTCACCTACTCTGTATAATTACAAGTTGAGGATTCCAGAGATCAATACAATAGTTCATGAGCGAGTTCTTGGGATCTCTAGTTATCAAAATTCATCAAAAATTCGTCCATTTCGCAGTTAAGATTCGTTGAGGAATATATTTTTCATTATGAGGAAACAAAAAATTTTGTTTGGAGGGAAAATATTAGATATAGGCTACAGTATCAAGAAGTATAGTCTGAATATAAATGTTTTATGAATGAATGTTCATCATTGAATGTTTTATGAATGAATGTTCATCATTGAATGTTTTATGAATGAATGTTCATCATTGAATGTTTTATGAATGAATGTTCATCATTGAATGTTTTATGAATGAATGTTCATCATTGAATGTTTTATGAATGAATGTTCATCATTGAATGTTTTATGAATGAATGTTCATCATTGAATGTTTTATGAATGAATGTTCATCATTGAATGTTTTATGAATGAATGTTCATCATTGAATGTTTTATGAATGAATGTTCATCATTGAATGTTTTATGAATGAATGTTCATCATTGAATGTTTTATGAATGAATGTTCATCATTGAATGTTTTATGAATGAATGTTCATCATTGAATGTTTTATGAATGAATGTTCATCATTGAATGTTTTATGAATGAATGTTCATCATTGAATGTTTTATGAATGAATGTTCATCATTGAATGTTTTATGAATGAATGTTCATCATTGAATGTTTTATGAATGAATGTTCATCATTGAATGTTTTATGAATGAATGTTCATCATTGAATGTTTTATGAATGAATGTTCATCATTGAATGTTTTATGAATGAATGTTCATCATTGAATGTTTTATGAATGAATGTTCATCATTGAATGTTTTATGAATGAATGTTCATCATTGAATGTTTTATGAATGAATGTTCATCATTGAATGTTTTATGAATGAATGTTCATCATTGAATGTTTTATGAATGAATGTTCATCATTGAATGTTTTATGAATGAATGTTCATCATTGAATGTTTTATGAATGAATGTTCATCATTGAATGTTTTATGAATGAATGTTCATCATTGAATGTTTTATGAATGAATGTTCATCATTGAATGTTTTATGAATGTAAAAGTTCTGTTGAATATAAATGTTTCAAATAAAGCATTTTATTGTGAATCTGACTCATTTATAACCAATACAAATATGGAATGAAGACAGAAATGGAATGGTTCATCTTACCATAGGACATATCGGCCTTGGCAGCTTTAATACGAGACTGGAGGCTCTCTTCAGTTTCCGAGCCTCTATTTCGTAACCTCTGTTCTAGCTCCTCCATGTTTGGTGGCTTGATGAACACATACACTGCGTCCAGGTCGGTATTTTTCACCTGCTTCACACCTTGGATATCAATGTCCAACACACACACTTTCTTCTCATTGCAGACTGCCTGGATAGCTGCAAAACTGCAACACATTTGAAAATGGGCATTAAATTAGATGAAGTTGAATAAGATTTCATAAGTTACTATTTTTATTCTATGGATTTCATCTTAAGACTTGTTCTTTGTCCCACCTTGCCGTACAAAAAAATATCAGCAATTTTATTGTGGACGATACCTTGATTCTGGATTCCCACGTCAGTGAAAGTGACTGCTACAATGAGAAAATTATTCCCAAGATTCCTAAGGGCGGTTGCAGAGAGTCTTTCACACTACATTTGAGAAAACGCTCATTAGTCAATTCAATTCGTTTATTTCCACTTGGCATACAATACATGTACACATTTATATTTTATATTCAACAAAATAAGAATTGCAATTTTACAAAAACAGTACAAAGAACATATTGATTGAGTAGAATTCCCCCAGTAAAACTATGCGTCTGAGATTGGGGGACAGTTCCAGCAAGCAGTATTATTCAGTAGTTATATTTACTATAAATTACAATATGTGCGATTAAAGTTACAAAAATAAGATTCAGATAGTGCAACAGTAATGTTATGCAATGTATCAGGTTATAGGTTATGTTGAGGTGATTTCATTATAGAGTTTTCATAGTGATGAAATTTGTAGATCCAATATTGATATTAACTCCTTTGGTTTCTTTTTTGTTCCATGTTGGATTGATTTCGTTTTGAATTGTTGCTCTCACTAAGCGGCAGGATTTTTCCTTTGCTGGTGATGCCAATAGTGTATTTAAATTGGTTTGTTTAAATTTGATCTTCTTGTCGAATTATTCTAAGGAATTAATAGAATGATTTTATACTGTATCTACAAAGTATGATTTGTCTTCTTCTTCATGTACCGTCTCCATGGCGGAGGTTGGCTATCATGATGACGATTTTTATTGTATTCACAGCTTCTCTGAATAGGTCGTTAGATGTACACTGGAACCAATCCCTGTATGATTAGTAACATGTATTAATCATGGAAATAAAAATCATTATTACTATTACTATAAACTTTGTGTTTATAAAAGTGGAGTTTGGCAATTTCAAATTGTGGTACTGAAGCTAGGGGAAGCATGGTACTCAAACCAGAGGTACCATAATCGCAAGGAAAATAATCGCTACCACAGCGCGCAACGCCATGTTGAAGTATCAGTGCCACTGCCATGCCTGCCAATGCATTCCGTATGCGCTACGTTTGTGGTACCACAGAAGGAAAATAGTAGCTCCCACATCCCACATGCGATTGTGGTTCGTCTGCAACCGGCTTAAGTTCAACTCGCTCGGCCGTGATGAGTAAGAATAATCCAATCAGAGCTCATGACAATTCTATTCATTTTCTCACAGTATTTAAATAAATGAATAGATAGAAATGTCAGTTGAATAAAAATGACAAAATAAACGATTTAGGGCCGTTTGCACAGCCAAAGCTTAAACTCGATTTAATCAGCTGGTGGCTTAAACTAAAATGAAACTCATTATAACAAACTAGACTTGATACAGATTTAATCCTGTTTAAAATGAAATTTAGTTTAAACTGTTACTGTGCAAACGGCCATAAGTAAATGAAGTTCTTCACATTTACAGAAGTTTGGGTTCAACAACATTAAGTGCTCTCCACATCCTCTAAAGATATTTTTTTATTTACTCTACTTTACTTATTCTATTGTTTTTTTTATTATAAATCTTCAACTGTCAGTTGTTATAATGCAGTTCACGGTGCTCATTCCCCACACCCAGACTTGTTGTCTTTGTGGGGAATTTTCACTATTTATCTAATGTTTCTGCTGCTGTATTACTTTTTTTTGTGAATAAAGATCATTTGAATTTGAATTTGAATGAACAAAGATGGCAGTTTACCTGGTTCCATACATATTGTTGGCAAAGACGGCAGATTCAAGGAACTCTCCTCGGCTGATAGCCTTCTCCATGTCTTCCTTTGTGGTGAAGTGATAGTCGATGCCACCCTTTTCGCCATCGCGCGGTTTCCGCGTCGTGTGCGAGACAGAGAAGCCGAATGTGTTGGGGAATTCTTGAAAGAGTTTGGTCAGCAGAGTCGACTTTCCTGAACCCGATGGTCCACTCACCACTAAAACTTTACAACCTTGGTGCACCATTTTCAAAGCACCTGTGAAAATAGCAACAAACATCAGTATCCAACAATAATAACTCACAAATTACATTAAATGAAAAAGACTAAGAATTTCTTTCTAAGTATCAATAAATCTGTGGTTTTTTGACAATTTCTTAGTCTTTTCATTCAATATGAATAATTACCACAATATCAACTTCTCAACTACACAAAAAGTCACAAATTACAATTTTAGCATTGTTTCACACTGGAATTTACAAATAAGAAAATGTTCTACGACTATCTTAAATGATTGATGATACCTACCTTTCATTATCATTATTATGATTGTAACTACTGGTTAATGATATCGATACCGAAAGATTTAATGGTCAATCAGATTTAATAAGTGTCCTAGGAACCGGGCCTTATTTTTCATTATATTTATTTTAGCCACCTATCTCAAAGGTTACAATCAACATTTCTCGAATAAATTTGAATAAGTTATCATAAAACGCTATATAAAAGATATGACTGATAATTCTTGGTGAATATTACAATTAACACTCTTACTTCCATTATAATGCACAGTTGCATTCTACTTTGCTATGCCAAAAAGTTGTGAATTGTTTCATTAACCAAGAAATAGAAGAACGCTAACATCTCTTTTACAATTATTATAAATGTTTAGCCATGGAAAACAACATCGACTATTGTAAGAACAATCATACTAGGTTATTGGATATAATGTAATATAGTACTGTATTTCCTTAATCCTAACCAAGAATTTAATTAACAGAGGGGCCTTCAAGATGTATAAGATAGGTTCATATCGATTTTGAAACTATGTATTTTAGATGCAGATCATTTTAGTAGCTATTGGCCCTGAAGTGGTTAAGGTGCTAACATTTGATGATGTCGTTAGGGGTTAGAGCTAATAAACTTGAAACAACAGAGCTCAAGGGTGGGACGAAGTAGTAACACAGCTTACTATGGTGGAGTCATCAAGATACGGGGAGAACAGTTCATGTCTCTAAACATGGAATCAGAGAATTTTATATCCCTTGCTAAAAGAAATGATCCTATGGATTTATCCTTTTGA
Organism: Nilaparvata lugens; assembly: GCF_014356525.2. Classification (NCBI taxonomy): domain Eukaryota; kingdom Metazoa; phylum Arthropoda; class Insecta; order Hemiptera; family Delphacidae; genus Nilaparvata; species Nilaparvata lugens. The sequence goes on along the minus strand of NC_052505.1, from coordinate 79,739,084 downwards.
AAGGTGGCTACAAAATATTTTATATGGGGAACTAAAATCCATTATTGATGGGAACATATGAAACTAGCAGGCATGATTTTGTAATGTAGGATATACAGTGGACCAGACATTGCGCTTGCGGCTACAATGGAGAATTCAATGTAATAAGATAACAACTCTTTCTAAATAGTTTTGGGATTTAGAAGCTGAATTATATAAAGGGATTTAAAAACAAAACCAACATTTAACCATGTGTAAATTTGAATTCCCTCAAAAAATTGTTGAAGCTTGTTAAAATGATCATGAACTCAAGTCATTTTCATGTTGGATGGTTGGGTGTTTCAAGGTTCAAAATGTGCGCTTTGAGGAAATTAACACGTATTCGAAGTAACACGTACTCTAGTTGTGCTTATTATTATTATTTGTGCTGACCGTGAAGTAGGCCAATGAAAACATAAATTCTAACAAGATTGGATGAGAGCCAAAATGTTGGAAGTATGCAAGTTGAAAAAGCATTGCACTAAAGTAAAGGATTTGTAAGGTCTCAACAATTCGCTGGCCCTTTCAGAGTATTGACTATTGAGTAGAGTATGAAGACTATCAGAGTATTGGGCTCAGGAGGATAGGCCATGCTGTGAGAGTGTATGATTCGTATTCACCAAAATGAATAAAGAACGATAGAAGACTTCCTGATTGACGATCTCAAGACTGAGACGGATGGATGCAGAGAATAAAGATGCACGGAGTGTAGTGATGAGATTTGAGTTTCACTAGAAATGAGCTGCCAGAAATTGAGGCAAAGATAGATGAGGCTTAGTTCCGCTTTGGATTGTAGATCCAAGATTGATAATAATAATAGTTCATTTGTAGAGTAGAGATAGTTAGTAATGTAAAAAAATTACATTGTTGAACTCTCTGTTCAAAGAGAATAAAAATGTTAAATAGCCTACTATAAATGGTATATTGTATTCTAATATCTAATAATAGTACAGATATTAAAGCCCGAGTAGAATGAATGATTGGTAGTCAATTAACTACTGGTCAAATGAGTTATCACACAGTAGGTCACTTCTTTTATCGTTAATTATCTAATAACTTGGTCAATGGATTTGCAAGGCATAAAACATGATAAGGTTTTTCAACTACACTAAATTCAATTCAATCAAAAGAATGCAATCGTGTCTATGAAAAATTATGTTCTTTTCAAGAGAAATTTCATTCTTTTGTTGATTACTGTAAATTATTCGCGAGAAGATTGATTCAACAGCAGAAAATTAATTGATCAAATTCATTTAGGGTCAAGATATAAATTGTACGATTTACAAGGTGAAAGTTTAAAAATATATTTAATTAGTGCAGTTAATAAAGATACAGAAATGAAGAAATTTTCATTGAGATTTTTTGTACATCAGCTAAAGCAAGATAATTAATTATTTATAAAAAATGAATTTTATTGTAAAAATGAATGGTTTGAATATTGAAGTTACTGGGACATTTGGCATTTTTTAACATACCATACCTTTAAAGAATAACATTGCGAATGGTTAGAGAATAAAAATTCAAATATAGAGCACGACTAACACTGAAAACACACTTGTCATACATAAGATTCTAGAAAATAGTTCTCGAAAAAACCAAACAACGGCAATACAGTAACACTGATAATGTTGTCAATTCTATAAAAAAGACAAGCTACGTAGCTCACAGTCTTCTAACCCGAGCTAAATTCATGCACTCGAAATGTTTCAAGATAACAAGGATAATTACATGTAACCTTATCCACGTCGATATGGCGAGCAATTTTTTAGATGCTCTCAGAATCGGGCTATCAGTGAAATGAATGCTTCAAGAGCTAACCACGATTTCAATGATTATTTATCCATATTATCGAGATCAATCGAAGTGCAATGCAATTAAGAAAACTCCACGCTGTCTTCGATCATCAATTGAAATGAAATGCAAGTACACAGATTCAATCATGATTGACTTTGGAGACTGCTAGTAGTAAATCATTTCAAGAGTTACTTTAGCTGAAGAAGAATAATTTTGTCGTACACTTCTTCATGAAGTTCATAATATAACTTATAATTTAATAGAATAAAACCATAATACTTGGTCAACTCTAAAATCTAAAATATTCTATTTCGTACACATTATGACAAGATCTAAACAATTCTAATTTTTGATACGGTTAGAAATAAAAATGAGCAGCTCATTGAAATTAATATTGTAGATGGTGAGATAATACAATTTTATTATTGAAAGGAACCATTAATTATTAATGACTTCTTCGCGACTTCTGCGAGTGTGACTGTCGAGTGTTTTAATGTGTCTCTTGTCTGTTGAGTTGATGTTGTGTTTGTTGAATCCAATTTTGCACTAGTCCTCGAGGGTATGATTAGTACTGATTCTGTTTTTTATTTGTTCATTTCTTTTTTTCTATTATTTTTCCTCTTCTTTCATAGTAATCTTTCAATATTATTTTTTTTCTGTACTCTTACGATGTATAATGAAGTATTGTAATTGTGTTGTTATGCAAGCAATTTATGGGATAAATCCTGTATGCTTCCATGTTTTTCATAAATAAATAAATGAATTATTGGACAGTTTCTGTTATAAAGCTAGCTTATTGAGCTCTAATAACGAATAATATTATGATATTATTTCAGTCCACATATTATTATTTATATCTGGAATAGGGCCACTTGAAGAAAATCAATTGAGCAGAAAGTTTTACAAAACTGTCTTCACATCAGGGCTCTTCCGCTCTACAAGGCAAAAGCTAATTTCAGAATATTATAGGCTATTGAGCAGTCTTACTTACAATAACCATCAAGGGGGATTAGCAATATAAGAAGTTTCTTTTGTAAGGCGCTCTTTATCAATCTTCCAACACTTGTTTTGTATATATTATATTGTTTTTGTATGATTAGTGTTTGACTACATAAGGGATTTGATCCGTTACAAAAATAAAATGTTTGAAAAAATGCTCGTTAACACAAACCGCTAACATTTTTCATGAACAATTCATGTTATGATTGTCTAGTGAATGCACACGATTAGTCAGCTTACAGTTAGTTGCTCTTGAATATTTTATTATGAAACAGTGTCCAAAACGGTAAGTAGGTGCTTGAAAGAAGTTTGTTTGGACATCATTATGCATAAATACATGCTCATTATTTATTGTAGCACTCTAGTTTGACAATCTGACAATACACTAGGACTAGACAAACATACTTCAGACTCACATTTATTTTCTCTTTTCTACTATCCACAACCAGAACAGCCCAAGGAGAAAAATCGCAATATCTTGAAAATATCACTATAATCTAAATAATATATGAAAGTTCTATTTAGTACGTTTTATCATAGAGAAACAATAGCATAAGTAGATATCCCACGGTATAGGGTGTTTATGTCGTAACTTTTTCTGTTATCTCAAGCTGATAGTCCACGTAGTTCTTTACCATAAAGCTATGTGACGCTGGCAGTCTCTCATATTGTGCCATTCATAGAATCTCACTCGGCCAAATCAGTAAAAATCTACAATAATCGACAGTAATCGGTTTGAGATAACAGTAAAAGTTGCGACATAAACGCCCTATACCATGGGATATCTACTTACGCTATTGTTTCTCTATGGTTTTATTCATTTGTGAGTTCTATTGTAAGCATTTAAAGCATAGTACAGGTTTAACACGGTTTTGGTCGTGTTGGTAGGAAATTGCTAATTTGATGTGCACTAAATTTCTGATGAAAATGTATGAGCATATATTTTGCATAAGGCAAAACCATGTCTAATATTGACGGATAAACTAATTTTGGACTAGAATAATATATTCAAGAGATAATATCTATAAGAAGATGAAATAATTCCTACTACAATCACATACAAATGTCAAAATGAATAGGAAGAGGGTTATTGGAGAATATATTGCAATTATTATCATTTTTAGTTACAAACTTATAATAGTATACAGAATACTGTACAAAATATAGTCAGTTGGTTCAACAAGGTTTCTGAGTCATCTGAGTATCAATATTTTTTATTTGTTATTGAGTTGAATAGAAACAATATAATTAGTTATGCAATAATGCTTGCTTGCAAATACATGTGGGGTTATTATAATATCCAATGAAAGTGATATAAATAGAACTAAGGACTTCTGATACTGCAAATACTGACCGAATAACTAAATAGCAGAAGGAAATTTGTTGAATGAAACTGTCAAAAAACATAACATGTGAAATTGTTGTCAATGCATTAGTATTTGCAGAATGAACATTGTGAGTAGAGTACTTAATATGAAGTAGAATTATTATATGAACAACTACAGTAGCCTAAAATGGAGCATTCTAAGCATACAAAGAGCAAATCAATAATACATTTATATGGGTTTATGTGCAATATAAAACCAATCGAACTGGATTTTGAACTATCATCTAAATTATATTATTGAGGGGAAAACTGTCTAATCTTACACTATTTTTATTTAATGTGGAATAAAAAAAGAGTACATAGTTTTAACAAAGATATTCTTCTTACGAAATGTTTGGGAATAGTTTGTTGATTGTCTAGAATACTGTAGACAGATCGTTTCCAATATTACTGGAAAAAAGAAATGGTGCTAATAAAGATTGTAATAGACCTAGAAGAAACAATATTATTAGCTGTGGACATGGTAATTAATTAGAACTCAACTAGAGTAAATTGAAATTATTGTTGTTTGCTATACACATTTAATAATTCAGATCACAGTTGTGAACAGAGTAGCATGATTACTCAGCTACACTCTATACACTTTTTCTTATATTTCACATAGAGTTATGGCAGTTTTAAGCTAAATTTGGCCTTTTACAAAACATATGGATTACCTTGTATGTACATAACAGTTGAAAATATCTGCATAATTTCATAAAAAGAGGTTATTACACAAATTTAAAATATATTTAAAAATAATTCGCAAGATTTGATCTGAATGGTAGGAAAGATACTTTTTAAAAATGTAGATGAAGGAAAAAACGTGAACATAACTGCTTTTTCTCCCTTGGAGAAAATGACATTCTTGGTTTCGGCATGGGCTGCAAACGTTCTCGCTTGAGGGATAAAGTCTATGGTACATGATTGACGAAATTTAAAATAAATTCTATTAAGTAAGCTGAGTTGAATTTAATTTAATTTTATTCATAATAATACGGTATTCAAATGTAGGCTAACCTAACAGCTCACCAAATAGGATCTACCTAGGCCTTGGGTAGGTAAGGGTAATGTGATACATTAAAAGCGTATATGATTGTGAAAGTGCATGTTGAATCTAACATGAGCCAAAAAAACAAAATCTGGAACAATACATGTTGTGCTGTAGCTGCTAACACTGAACGCACCAGCAAGTGTTAGTGTTCCTATTGATCTTCGTAGATTTTTTATCATCTGCACATTTGGTCATGCATAATCTCATATGCAATTACATTGCATCCAATGTGATCATCATAATCTTAGTTTACCTGCCCAAGGCCTAGGTAGATCATATTTGGTGAGCTGTTACATATATTTTTTATTGCCGATAATGCCCACATGAGCTTTTTTGCTTGTGCGTGGGTAATGGAAAATTTATAAGGGATGAAATTAAACCTAACGTGATCATACCCTTAGTTTACAATTCTAATACAAGGTTAATGGTTCATTATAGTATATAGATAGATAGTCGTTAAAGTGACTTTCTACTAAATTGGAAACTAAAAATTTTATGATTGAAGAGTTAACAACAAAGTGCTACACGAGGCCGGTAAAAATAGATTTTCATGACACTCTTGACAGTAAAGGATGAATACGTGTCACAAGTCTTCAAGGTTGTGATCATTGAGATTCCATTTGCATAATATGTTTAATAAAAGGGTAATATTACACAGCATCCTATTCAAAAAGTGTGATACTGTTAATTTATATAAACAATGTTTACTTATAAACTGTAGGTACTTACCTTTGGTCAATAGTGATAGAAGCGTGGTTTGACTAATGGAATACTCATAAATTCAAGTCAAAAGGAACAACTCAACCCTGTGAGCTGGTTGGTTTCAAATCATAAATAAAAACATAAACAACGTGTTTATTATTTCACAACAAATAAAATTAAATTTGCCAAAACAACGGTGATTAATCACACTATGAACTTACGAACAACGTAATGAACAGACAACAGAAATCATGATCATATGCGTCGCAATCCAATGTGACAAGCTGTTCAGGTGTTACCAACATGACTATGAGTAAATAATACAATAGAGTTTATCTTCATTCAAAGTTTAAAAAAAGCTATTTGCAAGATTCAAAAATGAACTATTTGATCCAAATTTTGAATAGTTATGGTTCTCAACACTCTTTTCAGATTCTCAAATGAATGAAAATTATAACTAGAAATATCACCTGTGTTGGTAGTATTGGTAGGAGTGAAGCAGCCATGATGGCGCCTTTTTTGAATGCACTGTAAACTATGCAACCATAGTCACTTTGTTTTTTCCTAGAGCATATTTTGCTCTGTGCTGTATTCTATAATTTTTGTTAAATTTATTAAGTTTTCTTGAATTTATTACGAGACTGCATATCAACTGAGTTGGTTCTGGTTGAGAACAGGTCTGATTTCTAGGGTGAATAGCAGATAGCTTCCTGTTTTCCATTTACTTTCGGTTTTCAATATTATATTATTCTTTCTTATTCAATATTTTTGCCTACTACCGTAATGTCTATATAATATAATAGCACGATAGATGGTAAGGTGTTTGTCCTCCTTTTCTCTCTCCAGCAGCAATGATTCCAGATAATAATAATCTATATCTATCTTTATATTATTGGAGGGTCATTTTCCAGATAGTTTGAAATTAGCAAATACTATACCCTTACATAAAGCGGGTGACCCTTCAAATCCATCAAATTACCGTCCTATCAGTATGTTGAGCAGTTTTTCTAAAATATTTGAAAGATTAATTAAAACCCGTCTAGTTACCTATTTACAAAAACATAATATCATTCATAAACATCAATTTGGTTTTCAATCAAATAAAAGTACAATAGATGCAATTTCTCTCCTAACCCAGACGATTTCTAATAATTTAATAATAATATGAAAACCATAGCCATATTTTTAGACCTTGCCAAAGCTTTTGACACTGTCCCTCATTCTAAACTTCTAACAAAAATAGAAAAGCTAGGCATTCGTGGAGTACCCCTCAAACTTTTTACCAGCTATCTAAACAATAGACATCAATTCCTCAAAATGACAACAAAACTAGTTGCAAAGAACTCTCTGAATACGGCCTACCGCAGGGTACAGTACTATCACCAATTCTTTTTCTTGTATACATCAACGATCTTATCAAACTAGAAATAGAGAATTGTGTGACAATCTCCTTTGCGGATGACACGTCATTGTTATTCACTGGAACTACATGGGAGGAGGCCAAGGATAAATCAGAAACTGGTCTTAAAATTATAAAATCCTGGCTTGATAATCATATCTTAACCTTGAATATAAATAAAAGTAACTTTATGACATTTTCACCAACTGCTGCTGGTCAGCCACATGATCTTGACAACATCATTATACATGATCAACAGAACTAAAAATCTACCGGACCAAAAACGTTCAAATTTGGTAGGTATGTTCAGTTGGCCCTTTAGAGGCGCACTAAGAACGGATTTGGAAAAATTTCCAAAGATACGCCCAAAATCTGTGTTTTTCCAGCGTTTTTTTTAGCGTTTTCTCAGCTTTATCGAGAACAAATATACAGAAAATTTTCAAATTTAGTACAGAGCTAATGCTGGGGTGTAATAATGTTGTGTTAGAAGGAGTTTGAAATGACGACAAAGATACGCCCGAAATTAGCGGTTTTTGCGTGTCCTCTGTTCTTTCATCAAGTAATAAACAGAGAATATTCAAATTTGGTACAGAGGTTTAGCTAGGGTCTAAAAATTTTGTGATGAGGTGACTTTATAATATTTCATCAAAGATACGCCAAAAATCAGCGTTTTTCTCAGCTTTTCTGCGTTTTCTCACCTTTCTCAATAATTGATGGAAATATATTTTGAAAAAAATTCAGTACACAGGTTTAGCTGAGGTGGAAGAATTTTGTTTGCCAAAGATACGGCGATATAGTAACAGGTGTTTTTACCAGCGTTTTTGTACGTTTTCTCAAATTTTCGAGATCAAATTGACATAAAATTCAAATTCAGTACAGAGGTTCCGCTGAGGTCTACAAATTGAGAGGCCTTCAATATTTCATATATGATATGACTTTCTGATGGAATGAAAAATGCAGGCGAGCGAATCGAGCCCGCTGATCTCATTTTTGGACGATCCACTAGGGGGTCCAGCCCCCTAGCTAAACGGATATGGCGAGCGAAGCGAGCCTGACGGCTAGCATATGATATGTGTATAATGTAGACTATAATATGTCACCTGGTCATATGGGACATATATATGAATCATATATTTATCTCATATTGATCAGGATTTTAGAGTTTTAATTTAGAAAAGTTTTATGAACAGTGTTTTTGTCTTTGAACAATTTTTGTCATCGACAGAAAGATTGTTTATTTCATTTGTTATCAAAATTATTGTATCTTCTCTTTTGTTTTTGATAACAAACGTGCTCGCTTGGTAGTACCACCCTTACAATATGTGTAGGCGTGACGCCTCCACCAAATATATGTAAGCAATATATGGATGGCAGGATAAACCTCCACCAAATATATAAGGGGGATGTGCCTTCACCGAATATGTAAGGGTGGGAAAATGAAAAACAAGAAAAGATCGTACAGGTTTTTGATATTTAAAACAAAACAATAAATTATTTGTACAAAATTAGAATTATAATTAGAAATAATAATAAATAATAATAATAATCAGATGAATATTTCAAGGGCTACTCGCTTTGCTGCTAGTGAAGATTCATTTGTTGTGGTTATGAAAAATTTAAAACAATGACTCAGTAGACACCTACCTTTATGAAAATGGCTTCCCAATTTGGCATCCACTGGTTGAAACGCGATGTTAATTATTAATTAAAAATCAAAATAACTGATCTAATGAAGTGGGTTCAGATCCCCTCCTATTCAATAATACAATTCTCTTTAAACTGCCCGAACTGTGACAGGAAAACTGTATTATAAAACAAGAACAAAATCTATCCCCTTCACCAGAACAGCCGGACTTTACTCACAGTCCTATCGAACGAGCTCACACACAGACACCAAAGTAAAATTTTGGGTATTAATATATAACTCAGTCAATGCCAAACATGAAGCCATTTCAAATACATATTTTTATCAGTCGCACAAGCGAGCACGTTTGTTATCAAAAACAAATGAGAAGCTACAATAATTTTGATAACAAATGAAATAAACAATCTTTCTGTCGATGACAAAAATTGTTCAAAGACAAAAACACTGTTCATTAAACTTTTCTAAATTAAAACTCTAAAATCCTGATCAATATGAGATAAATATATGATTCATATATATGTCCCATATGACCAGGTGACAAATATAATAATATTATGCAAATATTCTAGTTTTATGTACAGTAATTGATTATTTTGGATTGTATCATATTTTTTATTGTGTCTTCTATATTTTGTAAGTAAAATAAAAAGTTATTTGAATCGACTAGAATTTGAGAATGGAAATGTCTGTTTCCCCTAATCCAGTAAATTCATGGAAGACTCTCATGAAGTACAATGATAACAATAACTATAAAATATAGTTGAATGAATAGAAATGGATTGAGCTATTTTATTAATCAATCAAATATTAAACTTTTTAATATCATTTTTTAACTTACCGAAAAGTATGTAGGTACTCACTTGTAATAATTATGTACTCAACAATGAACTATACTTGAATGAATAGAAATGTATTGAGCTATTTTATTAATCAAATATTGCATTTTTTGAATATCAAAATATTATGTTTTAACTTACCGAATAAGTATGTACTCTCTTGTAGCAAAATTGCTTTCTTACCAGCAACAGACTAACATTAAAAATTTAGTCAAGGAGCAAGGAGTATTTTATTAACCTTCCGGTAGTTGCGCCCTTCTCAATCACACGAGCAGTCGCGTGTTGTATTTCGTACAACATCCAATTTTTATCCAAGTGATATGTACTCTGTTTACTGTCAAACATATTAATTAATTAATTGCATAATTACTTTTTCCATCTTCTTGGATTATTTTACGTCTATGAACATTTGGATGATTACAATTTCATAGCCCAATAAGGTACATCAATAAGCAAAGCCATCAATTATTCTGTGTTATTGGTTCGTTTACAGTCCCCGTATACAGTCTTTCCCTATCTTATGCACAATGCGACTTATATGCACTGCTGTCGCGACTAAATGGCACCTAAAGACTGAAACATTGCTCGGTTGATACTGCAACTCAGTGTAGTGATGGGGGGAAAGTTTTGGAATGCATAGGTGACTCATTCACTGACACCACCCCATTCAATAGTTTTGTGCAGCAAAAAACTGACACTGTTGTACTTTTTACAACAGCGCGACTGCCAGAAGGTTAAACCATGATGTGCCTACATAATCCATATCATACTTGAAAAAAGAACACAAATTTGGACACAGGATTATCACAAATCTAGTACCTTAACACCTGAATAACGTAGCATATTCATGAAGAGTTGATTATTTTCACTTTTCAGCATATAACTCATATAACTTAAAACAATATTCGATTCATGTCAGTGGTCATGGGATGAATAAGTAGAAAGTATAACTTGAATAAATTTAATTTTATTTACATAATCTCCATCTTAAAATTATTGAACAAAATCATCAGGAATGAAATACCACTAGGAGGTTCATATAGAAATTTTTCACTCTCTAAATATGAAAAATAATCTACAGAAATATACAAAAATAATCTTAAATGAAAGCAACGATAAATGCATCTACTTTTACTTTGAATAAATACCAGTTGAAATCTTTCCCAGTTCACTGAAATATTATTATTCGATCGTAATAATACCGTGATCGTGAAAAGTTGTGCATATAGTAGGTAGCCTAGTTATAAAAATTATGGTTATGAGGAATCTAGCAAGATTTATCTTTTAACAAACTAGCATTCATCATGGGAATGCATACTCGATGGTTTAATCAAAATTGCTTCCAGTATTGCTTCAGAACGTTTTTTAATGCAAAAAAATTCTAATGACTGAGTATTATTCAAAATATTCTTATAAAAAATAAAACACTTATATACCGTACTAATTCAATTCATTAAAAAACTACAATTAATTAATGAACATCTCTGATAAATTCAACAGGAATATTTTCTTTAATTTTTTTTCTAATTTTTGTTAATGATACTGAATTGCGTAATCAAGTTTTTCTCATACAAACAGATTTTACCTGTCTACTCTTAAGATCCGAACGGTTCCTATAAATAAATGATCTTAGAAAAAGTCTTGTATATATAGTCTTATACGATTCAAGATCTATATGGTTTTAAGTCCAGCATTTCATTTCTGATTAATGATTTTTTTATTTCGTTGTATGAGAATCAGATTAAAAGCAGAGTTGATTCATCATTGGGAGAGATGATGAGAAAAGCGTGGAAACAAAAAGTATTGAATATTTTCTAAAATGTGTTCTCTTATTATAATTTGTAACAAAGTATAACTGAATGATTTATCACTTTGAATAATGTAATCAATTTTATAACAATATTTACTAATTTGGGGAGGTCACAACAAAATAAACTATATATTATAACTACAACGATAAAGTTAAGATTAACTTGTTATAACTAATGTAATATTATGCTAGGTCAGCGGAATGTACACGAAGCTCAAGTGTAATAATTTTGCTACTTTTGCATTGAATGAGAAAAAGATGCTCGTCTTTAAGATTAGAAGTTACTGACCCTATTTATTTACATGTTTCAGGCAGAAGATCTTGCTGAAAATTTTATTTACAAAACTTTATTCATTAAATTATTATAATACAATATTTACGCATTTGCACAAGTTCTATTTTTATACAGTGACGCATAATATATAGAAATAGTGAGATCATTCATTCAAAGTTCAGTGACATAGACCTGAGTAGCATAGAACTATGATTCAGAAATATTTTATAATGGAATGGAAGTTATGAATGAAGATTCTGCTCAGGGGATACTATCGGATTTACTAGTAATAAAATAATGATTTATTTGGAATCTCCTAGACTAGAAATTGAACTGCTGCTAGAAATTTGCTTTTATAGTAAAACAAATTAAACATTACCATTCGAAGCTACTCCCATCGTACTTTGAAGCTACAATTATTGGGAATTTGATATCAGTTGTTTCATACAAATTCAAATAAGATTGGAATTTATTCTAATCCTACAAATAATAACTTTATTTGTAATATCAATCATTGATTATATTTAATTACGGTACCTACATTAAAATATGCATCTTTCTCCAGAAATCAATATGAAATTGATTAAAATGTTTTTATAGCTTACATTATGCAAACTATGTTGAAATTGAGTACTTGTTGAAAATTCAATCCACATAAGAAAATTGAATTCAATGAATATCATCAAGCAATTTAAATCTTGACCCAACTTGATCCAACTTCCAAATCCACTCTTTAATGATGAAAATTATACTGGCTTACAAAAAGATTACTTAATAGCAAATATTACGGTACGGAGAGATACATACATTTTTTAATATCACCAGAGATAATTCAATATCTGGAACAAACTTCCAAAAAATAAAGTAGGGTACCGTACACCTACCTGTAAAAAGCAAACGTGGATGAAAATCTATATAAGAGAAGTTTTGTATTTTTTGTCAAGTGAATTTTCAACCTGACAGAATGTTTTTAGTACATACAATAATAATTAAAAAACTGTGTATAATGTAACTCTGTGTTTCTATGAATTGGAATGTGATTATCACTTTAGTTTTTCTGTCTCAGTTTTAAAAGAGAGATGATTTTGTATCCTGAGGCAGGAAGAATAAGTTCTATAGCTGATAGAATTTAATAAATGATTCTATAAATTCCTACACAGTAATATTGGTAACATGATATACCTACTTGGAAATGAAAAAGCACAAGGTAATGATAGCCTGCTCTTTTAAGCCAGGTCCATACTCACGTTATTTCAACGATCTACATAATGTTGCACCGTTTGAGTGCATATTAAAAAAATTGCATGGAATGTTCACATAAGTGCAGACTGATTATTTGATAATATAGTGGATCAACACATCCCTTCGCGAACATCAAGCAGTTAAACACTAAATAGAGAAGTAGAATATGTCATGGCTTCAATTTATACATGAAATCCTATCATTAATTTCAGTCTTATATCCATTCAATTATCTCTGCAATAAGAAACAGAGAACCATGTCGCAAAACCAAATTTCATTCTTTTTCTACTCACCATTATTATAGTATTCAACAGCAGAATAATTGTAATATAATATTTATTTTAAAATTACTCTAAGGTAACACTTATAATAATACTGTACACACTCACAAGCATACGTTTTAAAGAATCGTTAAACTTCACTCTTTATTTATCATATTCAGGCCAAACACACAATACAGTACCTACTGTATTGCATCTTATCATTCGAGAAATATTTTTTACTTAAGTGTGTGGGCTTATATAACTAAAATACATTTAACTTATACAATGATTTCTTTTAGAAACTGTCGTCTAGTAATTATTATACTGTAATATTGATTTATTTTAAAAACTGTCGTCTAGAAATTATTATACTGTAAATTTTCAAATAAGAAAACATTGACTGTATAAATCTGCCTGAATATAGCCAAAAAAGTCTGAATAAATGTAGTCTAGTCATCAAAGTTGCATAAAATAATACATGTATGGAAAACCGCGATTATTGGTAGGCCTGACTAAGCATATAGAGCACATTCAAGAGAGATGAATATTAGTATTTGAAAGAAAATAGTAAAAAACAAATAAAGTGGAAAGCAATGTTAAAATACAATAAGAAATTGAAAGATTCATACCCTGAAGTAATTTCATTAATGCAGTGGAAATGAATAACTAGTGAATTTTACATCATAAATCAAATTGCTAGCTAGAATCAATTTCTCTCTGAGATATGGAGTTCAAGTCTCACTACAAACACCGTTTATTCTTCTCTAAAGAGTGAATGAAAATATATAATTTGCAAACGCAAAATATCAAATTAAATAATTGATTTTCTATCCCAATACAGTTTGTGCTAATTTTTTTTCTATAAATTCATTTACACATTCATTGACAATGGGTGTGACATATACCACGATAATATTACAAAGAAAATATAAATAAATAATTATACGTTTTTTTAGATCCTAAGTAGGTATTGCCACTTTTTGTATTTCTCTGAACACCCAAAAAATGTTCAGTTTCATATTTTTATACAAATTTGACTTAACACTGTTTTCTTGAAATTAATGTGACAAGTAATATGAGATGAGAAATCTAGTGTTACAATTATTCATCTTACAATTCTTATATTGTTCCTTGTTAATTGAGTGGAACATACATTGTTTTTGAATTGTGTAATTGATAATATGAAACAAAATTAGGCCTAGCTAATTAATTAGTCTATCAGCAGTTGCTGAGAACAGGTTGAGCGGAGGATCTTCTTTCAATGACAGATTTAATACTTTTTGTGATTTAGTTCTGCTGCTTGTAACCAATGGGAAGAGAACTAAAGATTTCCAAAAAAGCTCAAGTCAAAGCTTACACATTCAGCCTGATATATAATACGAACATGATATGCTTAGATAAAAGATTCTAATTTTTACAACACCATTTCAAGACAAGGCAACAGTTTAATGTCGAATTGAAATTGGAGTAACATGGTAATTTCCTAATAACCTTCAAACAAGGGATTAACTTATTCACTGACACAACAGTTGAGGAATGATAAATTTGATCTTGTTGGACAAAATGATTTCCAATAATAGTTCTCTAATATTTCAATTATACAATAAAATTATAGAAAAATTGATACTGATGTGTATCAATGGCAGATCCAAGGTAGCCTGCATTGGAACATTGGGAGTAATATTAATATTATTGAAAAATGCATTATATGCTATTGATTCATAAAGATATTCAATTAAAAGGCGCTCCTCCAATAATTTCAAGTTTGCTAATCAGTAGAAATTGTCTCAACGGTTTGAATAACGATTCAGTCCCCAAACACAGGTTTGGATCCACCTCTATACACCCATACAACATTCCCGCTTTATTGGATACTTTCTAAATTGTATATTCTATTACATCTCTTCATTACTGATGGACAATATTTATCAACATCTGCAGTGAATGAAAATTTATCTCAAGTCACTTTCAGTACAAGAAATCAACCTATTCCAAGAAATATATAATCACAATGTGCATTGTTTCAGCAACTTATCCTTAATAATGTACAGTAATAAATGCCATGATATTACAAATAAAGCCTACATTATAAAATTATTTAAAATTAACAGTCTATCAAAAAATTCTTATAATAAAGAATTAACAACAATTCTAACAACTATAAAGAGGTAATGGACAACATAATATCGATAAAATAGGATGAATCACGTTAATACACTTGCCCTCAAGCTATAATTAAACTGTACATTATTAAAAAATTGCTCGTACTATGTACACAATAATTAATTCACTCAGGACTGTCAATATTCAACTGTCCAACTGGATTTGTTAGGAAGTCTCTAAAAATAGCTCTAGTTACCCACTGTTTTTGCAAGATTGGCAACACTGTGTCTGATACCTCTGCATTCTACACATGTTCATGGCTCGGACGTTTTGACAATACTTGGAGTGATCCTTGCACTCCATCACTGAAAAACAAAATGAATGGGTAAGAATGGAATCGAATGAAAAGTAATTAAATGCTAGAAATATCACATCAAATAGTTTTACAGAGTGTTATAGTGAGTTTCCAGTTATTGTAATTTAATTGTAGTTTATTGAAGAATAATGCTAGTTGCTTTATTAGTTTTCATCATAAAGATTAATTTGAAATTACTTTCTTATTGTGAAAAGTAAATGCTAGAAATATCACATCAAATAGTTTTAGGTACAGAGTGCTATAGTGAGTTTCCAGTTATTGTAGTTTAATCGTAGTTTATTGAAGAATAATGTTAGTTGCTTTATTAGTTTTCACCATAAAGATTAATTTGAAATTACTTTTTTATTGAGAAAAGCATTAATGAGATTGGAAAACCATCCTTGAAGACTATTAGATAAGTATTGTAAATTTTCATGTATTTGTTATAACTGACATGCTATATTTTCAAGAAAATATTTTTTCTAATTGACGCATTCTTGTACATTTTTATGTATATTCGATAGGGATGGGTATCGAAAGACAAAACATCGATGTTTTTTTTCATCCTAACATCGATAAGTGAAAAACATCGAACAGAAAACATCGATATTTTTGAACATCGATGTTTTTAAACATCGTTTATCGCCCTACGTTTTTATGGATGATACTATTAGTCCAGTCAATATAGACATAAAAAAGGGGGTGTGCTTGCAATTTATATTGTAGTTCTGATTTTTTAATATATTATTTGGGTACATAAGAGAAGTCCAGAACCAATTTCTTCATGCAAGATTTCCTTGTGCTAGATACAAGATAGCCCAAAAACCTCGTATTTTCGGCTCATTTTCCAGTTTTCAGCTATTTCTGCCAAATCTCTCCTAGATTATATAATTCTGAAAAAATGAGATCACTCGGAACTCTTTATCTCCAATGAGTACTTTGTTATAATTTTTCAAAAATGAGTGAAATTTGAAGAAAAAATCAATTTTGATAAATTTTAGTTTTTGATCAACAATAACTTCCGATTGTTACAATTTAGATGTATATTTCAAAATCCCTCTAGGCGTATTTTTGTGCTATACAATCTGAGATCAGGTAGAGCGCTCTATGTCATATAGATTTCCAGGTACACCTGACAACAATGCTCCTTGTATTGCGGAAAACACCTAATTTCCAGCTTCAACCATCATCACCATCTACTTTGTCCTCACATTGATATTTCGCACAATGACATAAGTTCATGGGTAAGAATCACCCGTTAGATGCACTTAATTTCAGTATTTCCTAGTAGAGGCACGCTTAAGGACACCTCAAAGATCAAAATTCCAAACACTTAGGCTATAATTTGCTTTTGACACAATGCTCAGATTTCATCGTACTACACTTCATTCTTCTCGGCTCGCCAGGGCGGTTCAAAATCATGCATCAACAGTCAAATTCGGTCAAAAAATAGAAAATTTATTGTTGAGTGTAGGTACTTATTCATATTCAATACATAAGAAATGCCCAATTTATATATTCAAAGCTATGTATCTCGGTAACCCCTTATTATAAAAACTATTACATGATCTTGAAATGTACAATAGAATTTTCTATTTCATCTGCTGTAAACAATTCATGAAAAAATATGTTCGTAAAGATAGATTTGATTGTTGAAAAAAATCCGGAAATTGTAGATATATTTCTCTCATATTAACGGTTTTGGCAGTTCTATGATAGCGAAAAGTGATTCAAGATGGATTTTAGGCAACTGAGCTCGTAGAGGATGAATTTATCTACAATTTGTAATCAATCGTAAGTTTCTATGATGTATCAGACTCGTTTTAGAAACTCTTGATCAACAGTAAAATTACGAAAAAAATGTAAAAACTGAAATCGCCATTTTTAAAATCTTAACTTCCAAATTGTTTTGGAATCGAAAGTATTATTTATTGGAGTGGGTAGAGGGGGACAATTTTCACATTCTCACTAGATTTGGAAATTTTATCAGAAATATTTCACAAGACATGCAACTTTGAATATAGAAATTGGTCATTTTCTGTGTATTGGAATATGGGCTTAAGTACACTCAACAATAAATTTTCCATTTTTCGACCGAATTTGACTTATTATGCATGATTTTGAACCGCCGTGACGAACCAAGAAGGATAAAGTGTAGTACGATTAAATCTGAGCATTGTGTCAAAAGTTATGTGTTTGAAATTTTGATCCTTGAGGTGTCCTTAAGCGCGCCTCTCCACTAGGAAATACTGAAATGGAGTGTATCTTACGGGTGATTCTCATAGAACATAATCTCAAGAACTTATGTCGTTGTGCGAAATATCAATGTGAGGACAATGTAGTTGGTGATGATGCTTGAAGCTGAAAATTAGGTGTTTTTCACAATACAAGGAACATTGTTGTCAGGTGTACCTGGAATATGAGATAGATCGCTATATACCTGATCTCAGATTGTAGAGCACAAAAAGAGCTTCTAAAGTGACTACAATTTTATCTGGATCTATTGTTCCAATATTTCAACAGTTACTAACTGGAATCACAGCAATTTTGGACTTGTGGTATTCAAGTAACAGTCTTTCGAATAATTGAAGTCAGGTTGTGACTAGAAAGATACATCAACTCTAGTTCACAAGATTTGTCATTTTCATGGTCTAGTCTGAAAACTCTCGGGATATCCTTGAGGATTCGGTCTTGAAATTTCACCCAAAGCTAATTTTAGCAATCATTGATACTCATATCGTATTCATTCAATAAATGATAGATTTTTTAGGAAATGGAAATGGATTAAGTTTTTTTATATTGATATCTGCATTCCTTACAATACGAGGACCTCTTTTCCAGAGCTAGATTAATTAGTGTTAAACACATGTTGAGGAAATAATTGTAGTAAGAAAAAACTCTTTCTTCCTAAGAAACGAACCCCTTATTCAATTCCAAATAACTAACTATCTAACCTTGACACGGGCCACAGAAGTAATGTAAATCTTCAAGAGTATTCAACAGTCTCACATAAAAATACAGAGAGCCTGATTGAAAAACAAAAATAGCAATCTGCAGGAAATCAAAACTTATGCGAGATCTTTCACAAGAGTGATCTATATTCACAAAAAACACTAAACAGAATACTACACTAAATATGATAGAGTGACACCAAATGATTGTAATTCTGTTACTATTGCTTATGTCTCTCAAGATAAACCTTTTCAAACAAAAAAATAAAAAAACTTGTATCAAATTAAAAAATTAGAATTGTTTTTACTTTTTAGATGGGAAAAACATCGGATGACCGATGTCTAGGTAAAACCATCGATAAGTGAAAAACATCGAACAGTAAACATCGATGTTGAAAACATCGATGTTTGATGTTGAAACATCGATGTTTTTAAACATCGATGTTTCGATACCCATCCCTAATATTTGAATAAAGATGATTGATTGATTGATTGGAGGTAAGTGGACTACAAAGTAAAGAGTTTTGTATAGGTAGGCACATTATAAGAAAGGACATTTCTCTGTGAAGTATATGTTATTCAATTCAAATAGGAGTAGCTTAAATTTAGTTCAGGTTTTGGAATTTTCCAAAATAATTTTCTCTAATATTCTTCTTGATACATAATATCATATGTAGCCTATTATTTCGAGCATTAATGCAGAGAGGCTAGTAAGAAAATAATAATAATATTTTGTTATAGGAGTTTGTTTCAATTCTAGTAAAATAAGTTTGAGCTATTGGTTTATATTGATGAATGTAGGGTGAAGTAGAGTTGCGTCTTACTTTCGGAGCACGGCGCACCCTTACAGACCTTCATGACTGAGGGCCGAGGCTCCCCGCGACACGCCGTGCCGGCCGGCTTCTTCGTGCCGAACCACACGCACTGCAGGATGCGGTACTTCACGCCCTGAGCGTCGCACGGCGCCGCGCACTGCGCAAACAAACAATTGTCATCAATACAATCATGCAATTCAACTATCCAACAATCAACAAACAATCGATATTGACGATTTTTCTTTAGGGCTACTTTTGTGATTAAATAATTTTAAAAAGGGGTTATGAATTTCTATTCATAATCAATATTAATGTTGTTTCCTGTGACGAAACACTTTATATTAACTCTGTTGAAGTTGAGACACAGAAACAAAGTGACACTTTGGTGCAAACAGTCTCAATTTCAACAGGCAGTTTGGTCGGCATTCTATGAGCAAACAATATATGAAGAGTCAAGAACGATTAACAGGAAATAAACAATTTTCAGCTGAGGAAAATCACAGCCATATAGAATTGAATAATTGTCGACAAACTATCGACATTCAATGAGCAAACAATAAATGAAGAGTGAAAAAATCAGAAAATAGACAATGTATTTTCAATTGATCGAAAAATCAACAAACTATATCGACATTAAATGAGCAAATGATAATTAAAATTAGGTACATAGATTTCTTTATTCATGCAGATTACAAACTGCACTGAGGAGAAGGAGGAGGAGGAAGAAGAGGAGGAGGAGGAGGAGGAGGAGGAGGAGGAGGAGAAGGAGGAGGAGGAGGAGGAGGAGTAGGAGAAGGAGGAGGAGGAGGAGTTTAAGGAGAAGGAAGACAAGGAGGAGAATCAAACAAGAGGACAAGGGAAGAATAAGGAAGTGGAGAAGAAGGAGTTTGAGGACAAGGAGAAGAAGGAGAACAAGACAGGGAAGAAGGAAGAGAAGGTCGAGAAGGAGAAGACTGAGGTGGATGATGGTGAGGAGGAGGGGTGAGAGAAGGAGGGGGAAGAGGAAGAATAGGAGAAAATAAATAAACAGAAAATAGAAATAACTTCTGATTTTTACACTACCCCAACCTTCTTTCATTAACAATTTCAGAGGAGTTACATAATAGCAAAATATTTGGAAAGGTGGACAAATCAATATAAACCACGTAATTTTAATATTTTAAAAATTACCATATTTTTCAGATATATAGCTTGCAGTTTATTGTGTTTGGCTCTCTCTTTTTCATGCAAATGAATGTAAATGCTAATGAACAGATAGAAGATTGCATTTGTTCAAATAATGCAAGATTGAATATTTGTCAGCTTTAAATCATTTGCTTTTGACAGGATTTATTTGAGTTTTCTTACACTAATTATTATCCATCTTTCGTCACACAATCTTTCTAAATGTCCATTTCTTGTGAGAATTTTATGTTACAGTTTCTTTTCTGTAGCTAGGTACCGTATTTCAATCGAGAATGCATTTTAAGTTTCTCCCAATTCAAACTTATTGTATTCATTTGCAATTATTCCCCTCGAACCACTCTGCAACTTTCCACATTGGAAGCAATTGCATCACAATTTTATTTCAATTGAAACTGATTGATGCAATAATATTTACCTCAGACCACTCTCCAACTTTCCAAGTGCCTTTGCACTTGTCGTTGTAGCACTCCTGCCTCTGGGTGGGTTTGGCCGCGTCGTCACACAGTTTGCTGTCCAGGCTGCTCCCATTGGCCGCTTGGCAGATCACCTCTCTCCGTTGCATGGCTGCTCAACAGCACAATCAAATCATTACTTATACTATTTATACAGTTTTAGTAACGTTAACTATTAAATAGAATGTTTTCAATGCTTGATTCCATATGAGAATCATATTGAAAAACTTAAAAAATAAATAATCTTTAATCAATAAAATAATTTTTAATACACATTGTAATAAATAGAGACCATTGAAGAGCTGGAATAATGGCTTTTATTGACTAAAATAAACTGAGATAAAATAACAAACTTTCTGATGATTTAGAATAATTCAAACAACTGATTCATGAAATATGATTATCATATCACACATCAACTATATCAATACAAGGCTTAACATGAAATTCCGTTTAGGCTTACCTCTAATCCTAACGTAACGTAACTATCTGATTGACTTTAGATTCACTTTTAATTTCATCTTGTGCTTTCTTGGCTTGCTGACATTAGAGTTTATTTATTTATCACTTGTACAAACACTTGTAAAATGAATACTACCTACTGAAGTTATTGGCGTTGGCCTACAGTACCGTACTGAGCTAATTTACTATTTAATGCTACTATGTTGAAGCAATGTAATAATAGTACCTATATACTATAATATAATATATTGATCTAGAATTCATTACCGAACAAAATGAAATTATTTTGTTCTTGTACAAGTCAAAATGTAAATTCAAGTGGATATTCTCCAAGATTTGTATTTGTATTTGCATGTTAGACCTACATATTTTTGTAATATATACGTCTAATATAGAGCCTAAGATCACACTTAATTTTATTACAATTTCACACTCAATTTCATTCAGATTATTCTATTATTAGAATTAGGAAGAGGGACAGTTCTGGTTTATCTTATTGATTCTCCCCCAACCATTTATTTTTGATGTTGTGATTGTAGACATGAAATAAATAAGTTAATCGATAATCGTCAGAATGAGATCCATGCAAATAGTAAAGATCAAATGAAAAAATACGATTCTCAAAAACAAAATTGAATAAATATATCCAAGTAGATAATGGGAGACTATGAAACACTTATTAAAATGGGCTGCTTTTAAATTAATAGAACAAAATAAATATTATAGCATCCTTTATTCTTTAAAAAACTTTAAAATAGTTGAACAACTAGTTTCGGTTTACACCATCTTCAGGTTCTCAAGAACCTGAATATTATTGATTTAGAATTATTATATCAGGTTCTCAAGAACCTGAAGATGGTGTAAACCGAAACTAGTTGTTCAACTATTTTAAAGTTTTTTTAAAGAATAAAGGGTGCTATAAGATTTATTTTGTTTTATTAATGGAAGACTATTATTTTACTGATAAATTTTCCCAATAGTATGGATTCATCAATTTTTTCTGTGTTCATGCAGTGTAAACAATAAATTTGAATTCGAATTTTAATAAATTTATAAGAAACCTGTGTTCCATGTGAAGCAACGCGACTCGGCACACGGCGTCCACATGGTAGTTTCCCAGTGCGGACAGGATTCTAGGCCACATTTCTGCAGAGTTGAAGGAGTTGATAGACCAGCATCTATGCACAGATTTGTGTCAACGTTCTGCGTTGTGTTGTGTAGGCGAACCATACAATGTGCTGCTCTCGCCTGGTTAACATAAAAATATTAACAAACTTTTTATTATCTAAATCATTATAATTGAAAGTTTGCAATATAATCATAAGCCTAGTTACTCAGAAGTAGCCTGATAGAATTTGAACCAGTGTGGATAAGATAGCCAGCTACGCCAGGTAGCCTTTCATGATAAGCTTGTACTTGAATAATGAAAGGGGATAAATAGTTTAAAACTAAATATAAATAGAATGAATGGAAAAACAATAACACAATAATTTTATAGAATCACCCTAAAAATTTCGCTGATGTAGATTTCACCATGAGTTGTTTTCACTATCAAAAAATCAAATCACTGTTATTTTAGTTGATAGGCTTTATATTAAACAAACCATTTCTGAACTGCAATATTATGGGCAGTAATAATTATTATTATTATATATAACTCCATAGATAGGCTTACTGCAGTATATGCCGTGTCCAGTATACAAGGTGCGGGTGCATGAGCAACAAGCCTCTCGTAGAGGGAAACAAGAATTTTGTTCAAATAAGCATAAAGAGAGAGCGGTACCATTTTAAAAATTCGAATAGTATTATATCAAGGAACATGATGACAGTAGGTAAATTCGAAACACAAAATAAACAAGTAGGCTAAGCAGGACGTATTCAACGTTAAATCTAATTTATTTTAATATGATCGATAATGTAAACCTGATAATTATATATAATAATAATAATATATAAATAATTATGAACAGTAATAATAATCAATGGTAATGGTAATGGTAATTATGATCATAAAATATGGTACCTGAAATCCATTTCCACCACACGTTTCGGAGCACTGGGACCACTCCGTTATCATCCAATCAAATTTCAAACTCTTTGCTGATCCTGCGAAAGAAAATTCAACATTCCATTTAGCTTATATGTAACTTCCGTACTATATGTAGCTTACAGCTTATATGTAACTACTATATGTATGTAGCTTACAGCTTATTGTAACTACGGTTTCAATACAATAATTATTGATCTAATCTAGGAAAAAAATTCAGTTTTCCGTTCACGACCATAGCGAGTGGAATTTAAATTCATATTATTCAACGAAAACAATTACAACGGGTACAGTACAAAAATGATATTGTGAATAGCTGTGGGCTATTAAAGTTAGTTGATAAAAGATTAGTAAAAGATTATGTGCTTCTGATATTTATTAGCTGAAGCGAGAAATCATGAACAGATTGAACAATCAATCCATTCTACAATCTCCTATAGGTAGGCTACAATTCAATTTTCATACTTCTTTGTTCCACTCTCAACTTTTTTAATAGTAAAAATATTCCAAATATATAATTATAAAATATTTCGAAAAGGCATTTCAACTTGAAAAATCATTATATTCAGAGCTATCGGTACACATCTTTATCTAGAGTTTCAAATTTATCAATAATATATAATAAGATGTTATTTTTACTGGACAAAAATCACGAAATGATATAATATTAATATCTCTGAAGATGGCATTTCAAATGGTATGAAATCATGGAAAATGCCGAGCTACACACCTTTTCCGAGAATGAAGAGAGGCGCCTTGGGCTCGGAGGTGGCGTCGGCGTCGGAGTCACTGCCTTCTGCATCGTGATCGTGCTCTTCGCCGCCGAACTCGAGCAGGCTAGGGCGGCAGCGGGAAGGGGCGGCAATGCCTCCTCCATCACCATGCGGTGGCCCCGCGAACTCCCCAACGACTGGAACGGCCAGAGGTTCTACTTTTTTCATTATTATGGAAGCTAAAAGCCTTGCAACTTACATTTGTAGTTATTAGAGTACACAACAACACTATAAGCACACTTTAGCAGCAGCAGCGGCAGCAATATCAACAATAGATAGTAATATACAAATTACAAAAGGTTTTATTGTCTTATGGAAACAAGAGACTGGTTCATAGAAATAATTATGTCCTGTAATTATTAAGTACAAGAGGACATCTTTTTATACTAGACTATCAACAAAGATAAATGATAGGCTATTCTGAATAGAGAGGGTCCTGTAATAATAACATAGGAGAAGGCTACCTTAAACTGGAATATCAACAATAGATTGAGTGACTGTTATGAAAACAGAGGGTTGTTCCATAGAATTTATGAAGCCCTGTAATAATATAATATTAAATAGGAGAAGTCTTCCTTATACTGGCAATAAAAATTCATCACATAATTTGAGGTATTATAATACTCGTATATAATAAGTACACACCCCGTGTGGTGTCTCCTCTCTTAAAACAGGAATTATAAAAAAATATGGAACGGTAGGCTCCTCATCTCATCAATTGGATGGAATTACAATGGGTGACAATAATTCTAACAAAAAATCATTTCCATCAATTCAAATTATGGTTTTTCAAACTCCTTTTTGGGAATATTTTTGAGAGATTCTTTCATTCGGATATTCATTACTTTTTCTTACACCCCATTATTATTCATAATCTAGTCTATTTCTAAATTCTGACACACCTTAAACGCATTGCTGTATTCTCATCATGTATAGAGGATCACTGAATCGTTCCACAAAATCATATTAACAGTTGAAAGATCCCTGCTTATGCATTTAATGCATGCACTTATGCATGTATGTTGCAGTGTATTAAGAAGAATAAATTCCTTGAATGAGGCAACTTATACAACCTTTCGAGCAACTTCATGAGAATAAGAGTCTGCAAACCTAAAAATGTTATAAAAGTTCCGATACAGATTGGCTTACTTGAACTCAATGTTTCTCATACGCAAACAATCTTTCTATCATGTGTAATTACTAGAATGAGTATGAATTGTAGCACATCAAAATGGTTAACACAAATTCACATTACAATATCTTCTTTTTGAAAAATTTAAAATGTACCGTTCTTAGAGCTAAAAATATAAATGAAATTCATATTTGAATGGAACTGATAAGCTTATACATATTTGAATCAAGTTCTATATTTGAAGATCTAGTTAAGTACTGTAGTGTTTAAAGATATATACAACCTGAGGTGCATTACTCATCAATAAAGTTATAATAGCTTTTTATCAATGGAAAGCTTCAAATACATAAGTCTACATGAATATGATATGGATCTTCAGTTTCCTTATGAGAGAAGAACATTATTCAAATGGATGGGCCATGCAAAAGTGGGATAGCATGCTGTCTGAATGAATAAATAAATAAATCAAGCTCTACTCGAACGCAGAAGTGAAGTCAGTAAAATTCGTTATATAATCATCAATTTCTGTACAGTAGGCTAAGATTTCAAAATTACATACCGTATTGATCAGTTTCTCATAATCAAAGTGTTTGATACAATATAATACCTGTATGAACTTATTCAGATATTGTTTTGTTCATCTCAGATTGAGTTCGACAACATTCAAATTGACGGTTACTCTTTGGAGAAGAAACTCTTCACAATTCTACTGATCACTCACTCGTCTATTTTTGATCACTCAAAAATACTGTAGTATGATCATAAAATGTCCACATTATTCATTGCAGTCACACATTCGAAATTTGAGCATTATGATCTAGGCGACTGGTATGCAATTGTAAAGAAAGATCAGGCCTACTATCAAAGTTGAGGTTTCCAATTTTTTTGGATGTAGTTTATTTGAATGATATGTCAACTTCTTTAATAAACAACATAAAATATAATAATCATCTGAAATTGAAGCGATCTCATGAGAGCTTGAGAATGAATTTATCTGATAATACATTCAAAATGCACTATAGTTCCAGCTTCTGAAGAATGATTTCACACAATAATTGCTCATACAGAAATGAGCGCATCCACTTATATTTTACACAAGCTAAATAAAAGTAGATCGAATTAATCCCATCTGCTGGTAACTCCGAAATAAAGTATTAGAATATGTGAAGAATTGTAGAAAACGATGATGAAAATATTGATTGCAGAGCTATTAATATCAGCAATATAAATCATTCACAACAGAAAAACAATCGAAATGAACATAGACCTACTCAGGCAGAACTGAAGCCGGCTGGGTGTGATATGCTGTCGAAATGCAATAAATATGATATTTTGAATATAATATGAG
Source organism: Nilaparvata lugens (assembly GCF_014356525.2). Taxonomy (NCBI): domain Eukaryota; kingdom Metazoa; phylum Arthropoda; class Insecta; order Hemiptera; family Delphacidae; genus Nilaparvata; species Nilaparvata lugens. The sequence continues at coordinate 79,712,059 of NC_052505.1, read as the reverse complement.
CACAAATGTAGAATAATCCTAAATGCATGCGCCAAAATTCAAAATAAGCATGAGCTGAATTCTAGCTAAAAATAACAAGTCTGAGAATGAAAATTTGCAATAAACAATGGAATAAATCACATGCGTCGAAGTTTCTGGTAACGTTGAATAAACATGATAGTTCTATGAGTTAAGTTCTATGAATAATACCAAGTTTGAGAGAGAAAATTTGTAATACACAATGGAATAATCATAAATCACATGCGCTGACATTTTCTGGTAACGTCAAATAAATATGAGTTTAGTTCTATAAAAAAAACAAGTTTGAGAGGAAATTTGAAATAAACGATGATATATAATCATGCGCCAACTTCAAAAAATAAGCACGGGCTAAGCCACGGTATGTAGAAGTAGATGTGCTTCTTGATGCAATGTCATAAAATAAAAAAGCTAATCTATTCTATTCTTCTATGTACCGTGGGCTAAACAAAAGAGAGCAAGTATAGAGTATAGGAGAGAAATAGAGTGCAGTGTGATGATTATCTGTGTTGGGTGGAGATGGGTACAGAGATGGGTGGAGGGCTGGGCTGGCAGGCAAGATGCGCAGCTCACCTGTAGATTGGCTAATAGCATCTGGAAGTGGGGCATGGGTCGTGACCCACTATTGGACATCGCTGTCGAGGGGGGGTCCTCGGGAACTGGCGGCTCCTAAACAATCATCAACACTCAATTCGCGCAAATACATACATTCTTATCGTGGTCTCTGTTCTTGGACTCAATAAAAGGTTTAGTTATTTTTGTTATTTTCCATTTTTTTATTAATTCTCTAGCAAAATCTGATGTACTGTATATTTCTTATTTTATTTTTGCACTTTGTATTTGTTTTCTTTTATCTTATATTTAAAAACTTTGTAGAGTCACATTTATTTTGTCTAAGTTTATCTAGCTTTTGTAACCTTCGGGTTTGGCAGGACCCTCAATTGTTTGAATTGCGAATAAAAATTTGATTTAATTTTTTTGAGTCTATTTGGGAATGAATGACGTTTCTTTATATAATATTGATGTCAATCACTTACATTTTCCTGCTTTTGGAATCAATAATACTAGTCAATTTGGAAACGAGTGACACTATCACTAAACGAGTGATAATATTGATGTTTTTTTATTTCTTACCCTGCTTGAATCTTTATTTGAATCTCAACCTATTTCGGACTACGTGTAATCTTATCTAAATTTGGGAGAAGAATAGCACAAGGCTACCTTATTTTACCTCTCCCTATCATTTTAAGGCTGTGCAAAGGCTGAAAAATAAATTTTTACTGGTGATATTTTTCAAAGTTGTTCAATTTGTATACTATCAAGCTATCAAAATGAAAAATTCTCTAAGAAAAAATCTTTTTCTCCGATCATTACTTTTTGAAATATGAGCGTCTAAGGTTTAAATTTTTGGTATACATCATTTCAAATTCGGTAAGAGTTAAATCCATAAAATGTTGAAGATAAATTTGCCATGGTATTGTTGATTGAATGAAACAAAAAGTTTCTGAAAATATCAATTTATGAGAAAGTTATTCAATTTACCAAAAATAACTTTCAAATTGAAAAAACTTTGAAAAATATCACCAGTAGAAATTTATTTTTAGCCTTTGCACAGCCTCAATGATGTAGCCTACGTAATTATTGTGAGAATAAATAATAGTTTCATATTTTGTAGTAGGTAGAGTAGAATTTAATAATTGATTAGATTTCAAGATAACTAATAATTTGTGTAGCTAGATTTGGAGTTTTGTTCAATTACCTAATATCATATCATGTGTACTATAGCAATGACCAATATCACATTATTTTATTTTCCTCATCTTTACTAGCTGGTTGGTTTGTCTTGATTAATCAATAAATGTCACTTTATGAAAGTGTCTAGTTGTTAAAGAGTCATCCGGAAGTCGGGAAATTAACAATGCCGGTTTCAATTACCAGTCCTGGTCACAGCTTTAAAGAGATTTGAAAATATAAAAATTGATTGCCATCATTATTCAATGGGAGAAAAGTACATTTTTGCAAGACATATTATAATTTTTCACGTCTAATGAATAAAAGTATACTTACATAGTCACTCCTGGCCTTGGTGGTTGTTCCGGTGTGCTGTTCCGGCCAGAGATTGGACTCCATCTTGCTGACTTCGAGGCGGGTGGTGGTGGGGGGTGACGGGGTGACCCTCTTGGGTGCCGGTTTTGGTCCCCCGTCGGGTCTCACCTCATGGCTGATGTCCTCGTTTCCCGGCTGGAACGGCCTTCCTGGGACATCTGAGTTTGCCTGCATACCTAGACAATTCAACGGACATTGGCTATTGGTAGTTAATATAAGACAAATGATTGAGAATACAAGCTTAGAACAAGAGTATACAGTATGTTTTCTATTATATACAGATAAAGTGGTAATAATATTAATAACAATAATTTATTTTCAAAAGGATTTAGAGAAAATGCAGGAAATTTCTCTTCTCTTGACACAGTGATAATTGGTGTATATCGCTTTTAAAACTACGTAGTTTTTAAAGCAATTAAGAAGTTTTTTTGAATTTCAAACATAAATTACAGTACTCATAGAATTAAAATCCTAAATTAATTATAAAAAATACTAATAAGCAGAGCACTGTGAATAATAAAGAAAATGGAACTTCACTTCATCTTGTGCTGAAGAGTTAACAAGGAATTTAAAAATCAAACTTTGTAATAAATGTTACAAGTTATGTATATGTCTCATACAAGTATTCAATATTATAATTATTATTCGCACATTGTAATACTCGTGAGTAAAAAATTAAATGTTATAACAGTTTCGAATAATATATTCACCAATTATTGAGAACAATAATATGTTGATTGTCGAGCCCTATTGTAATTTTATACTGTGCTTCTATATACTTCAATAGTAGGTACTGTATCTTTCATTCATGGTATTGGTTTAACTAAAAATATTGGATTACTGTACCTTAATGAGAAGCGTACTCAACTTATTATTGGAGACAACAGTTGATGTTATTTTATTCTTATGCTATAAAATGATTGTAATTCATTATATCACCAACCTGGATCTAACTGATTTTGATGAGTTTTCATTACTTCTTCTGAGCTGGGAAAATCTCCAGGTCTTGGCTTCACTGTCAATGTCAGATCTGCTGAAGATCTTCCCGCTCAGAATTGATTATTAAATAATATTTAAATATCTTGAACTGAAAGTGTGTAGGCAAAAAAATCAGCATCAATTTTGTTTCATCTATGATCATAAAAATAATTCGGAATTTGATAAATTATGGCTTTTTTTAAAGCATCTTTATAAATATTGTTGTAACTTATATCTGAATTGATTAATGAATTTATAAACGAAGAAGCAGACTCTAATAATTCTATAAGACGAACACAACAGATCTAAAACTTGTTTACTTTGATTCATCAATTTTTTTATAAATATTATGTGTTTATGTGAATTTTGTTCAATGTGTAAAATATGTATTTCAATAAAATTTGGAAATACCGTAAATATGGTAGACTCTAAAATGAACTGGTAATAAAGTTCAAATCAATGTTCATTAGCAAATTCAAGGAGAATTAATAATAAAAATGTTATTAGTTACCTAGGCACGTGTAGACACCACTATCTGTATATTCCACCTCTTGTATTCTTAGTGCTCCTTTCTTTGAAATTTTATACCTTGCGGTATTTCTGGTACTAAGAACTTTATGATCCTTAGCCCACTGGATTTTTGTTCTGGAAAGAATAAGTCAAATTCAATGATCAATTCTAATTAAAAAATGCAAATAAGTTATGAAAGTATTTGCTTAGAATACCATTAGCCGTATTTTTATTTTCCAATGGATTGAGAGAATTGTTCATTGCCAATTTGTAGATTCTATGCCAAAACTATATTGATCTGGATGTTTCTAAATTGAGAATTAAAGATTATAAGAATGGAAATATTTACATGATCTAGAGAATTAGAAGTCTATTACATTAGCCTACATTCACAGTGCACATTCTGACACTAATTTCTGTGTATCCTTCCATTTATTTTATCATCTAATTGACAACAGCATCACAAACTGATAACAGTGGTTCTACCAATCTATCAAACCAATTAGTAAACTGGAAATTCGCCAAAAAATTACATCAACATTATAGAGAAAATAGTAACTCAATTTTTAGTATTTTCATTCCCACTCTATCTCAGTGTTAAGGTGAAATAAGTTATAGACGATGTATTGTCAGTTCCACATAATTTATTTAAGCCAAACTTAATTTTCAATGCACTGCATCATCTTAGCTGTCTTTTTTGGTTAGAAGAGTCTATATAAATTATGTGGAACTGACAATATCGTTTTTATTTCACCGCAATAAGGAGGAATTCCACAACATATCGGTTCATAGTGTAAATTATATCTCAGTGTACTGTACGCTGTAATCAATTCAATTTTCTCCAATTCTGTGTGACATTCCAGTAGAAGTAAATCAACATCTATTTGCAATAATCTGAGAAAAGAAGCTTAAACTTAATAAACAGCCGATTACTAAAATAGTCAAGAATGGAAATTATTAATTAGTTACTATAGTGTGGTCCATGTTATTATGGCAGTGAATAAAGATAGAAGAATAGCGATACCGAGTCTCTGCATTGATTAATTATATTTTTACACTGTCAAAAACATGATTGGCATCGTTGTGGACCTAGAAAAGGATATAGTATCACCGGCTTTGTCGAATGATAGACAAGGATAGCAGAACTAAAGTTGATGAAATACTGTCATTATAACGTGGACCTCACTATAGAACTTTCAAAGAGATTTCATCCTTAAATAACTATTTTCCCTATTTGAAGAATGTGATCCATTGAGCTCACACGATTGTAATAGGTCTATAACATTATGGATGTCACAACATTACTATAAAATGTAGGGTTCTAAGATTTTATCAAATTTTCTTACAACATTACTATACTGAAGCTACAGTTTTTAATATTAAACTTATTATCATAATTATTATTGAAGCAAGCGTTTATACCTGTTGAATTTCTTGACGGGGCACTTGATCTTGACCTGGGTGCCGATGAACACCTGTGCCTGCCCGCCAATCTTGACGCTGACCTTCTTCTTGTTGGGGTTCTGCTGCACGTAGGTGTGGTTGGAGGCAGCGATGACGGGGTACTGCTCCTCGGAGGCGCACGGCTTCGTGTTGCAAGGCCGCCGGTCCTGCGGCTTGTTGGCGGGACAAGAGGCTGCGTTTCGACTCACAACATGGTTTTGCGCCATCACTTGTCGGCATGTCACCTGGCGTGTCTTGATGCCGCCGCCGCAGCTTTTCGAACACTGATAACATCCAAATATTGTCAAATAAGAATGCTAGATTAATTAACGTACATAGTACCTACCTACAATTTTTAAACTTGAAAATGGCTTCACAGCTGAAATTAATAGTGTTTGAAAAAGGGCACTATTCTATAATTTTTATATTTACTAAGCAATTCAAGTAGGCCTAGCCTTATTAGGATACTTTATTAGAAGAATGCTTAAGTTCTGGAGTTCGTAATTATAATGATGTAATCGAGAATAAAATCGATCTTAGATTGTAGATTGTACTTTCATTTTCTAAATGTTGAAATAAATAATTGAATTACTTTGATGTATGAATGAAATATTTGTTAAAATATACTTATGGTGGATAAAATTTTGGGTCTGTGAAAATTTGTATAGAATTAATAAAAACAATATAAAACTTGTAGTATCCTTTTATTAGAACATTCTAACGACTAGCTTCGACCTACTTTGGCCATTTTCAAGTTTAAACTGTGAAAATAAACAAGATGATACTAGATACTATTGATAGGTACTAGTTTTATATTTTGAACTTGAAAATGAACAAAGTAGGTCGAAAATAGTCGTTAAAATGTTTTGAAGTTTTTAAAATGTTTTGAAGTTTTTAAAATGTTTTAATAAAAGGGTACTACAAGTTTTTATATTGTTTTTATTAATTTGAATAAGTAGCCCATATAAGTGAAGTGATTTTTGTATACAATAAAATTTATACTATGAACAGAAATGTTGTGGAATTTCTCCATAAATTTTGTGGAACTGACAATATATTTTTATTCCACCTTAATATGGAGAAATTCCTGAACATCTTTGTTTATAGTGTAAAGTGAATTGCATACAGTGTCATATATTACAGAGACTTAATAAGCAAGATCTCAGCTCTATTTTTTGGAATGGGTAATGTTTGAGGCCAGCTCTGCTGTAAGGAGTTTCAAACCACTTATCTGGTGGTTCTGAACCTACCTAAAACCTAAAACTATGAGTTCATTCCTATCTCATCATAGTTTCTTCAATCACCTTTTCATGAGTCAAAGGCTTAAAATATTCAAAGATAGAATATCTCCAAGAAAAGTCAGCTGAAGAATGTTGTACTAACTAATAAGAGTGGTAGCTACAGAGTATTCTAAGAATCAATATAACGTACATTTGAATAGAATAAAACTTTTGTTCATCATACACATTCATTTTTTGAAGATTTTTTTAATCACTTAAAAAGTGAAAGATCGAAAAGAAGAATGGATACCATACCTAGTACCTAGTAAGCAATATAACTAGTTTCAAGAGTTTGATTACAAACATAAATATATTGTTCACAAGCAAAACAAAGTGAGACACAAACCTTGGTCCACTCGGTGGTATGCCATCGCACGGGACAGTCGAGCACATTGCAGTACTGGCGGTCGGGAGGCGGGGGCTGGGGGCACATGCTGTTAGGCACTACGACAGTGTTGCCAGCATGTCGCGTCACCTCGTGGATGCAGTTGACGTCACGCGTCTGGATGCCGATGCCGCAGGGACTCGAGCAGGCCGCGAACTCCGAGTGGTTCCAACGCGGGGGACAGGGGTGATCGTTGCAGGTCCGCGTCAGACCCTCGGGTCGCGTCTCGCTCGAGCACAGGTAGGGACTCACCACCTTTCGGTCTTCGTCCCTCACGCACATTATCAACAGGTCCTGCGTTCCTGAAAGTAGGAAATACAGTACACAATTAAATGAAAGAAAAAAACGAAAATAGTGATGTTTCTTACTTTGGGTCAAAAATATGAGAAGTTTCTACTCACCACGCTTAGGAAAAAAGTGTTATGTCACAATGTATTAATATAGAATTCATATTACTGTAAATTCAACAAGAGTGAAAGAAACTATAGTGAGGTCCACGTTATAATGACATTATTTAATTAGAAATGGAGTTGCTATCCTTCATATCATTTGCCAAAGCAGATAGCGCAATCCTTTTCCTTTTCCTGTTAGTATAGGGAAAAATTCTTTGATCTTGTAAAGGACAAAGGTATTGGTTTGCCTAACTAACATACTACTTGGGAACACAATAAGCTCCGGTTGTCGTGTGGCGTTCTTTGAACCTTTGGATCCTTGAATCCGTCCCTTCAAAAATAACAATAACAATCCTTTTCCAGCTCCACAACGTTGCGAGATAGTTTTTTTTCAAAAATGTAGAAACATTATCAACTATCGAAATATTCAATATCAATTATGAAAATTTATCATTGGAAAATATATGCTCTTATAACGAATAAAATAATGATTGATTATTTTAAACAAAAATGGACAGTTAATATTATAATATTACATCACAAATACCGGTGTCAGCTATCTTTTATAGAAGGCAGTGGCAAGGCCGAGAATCGGCAACTCTGTTTTCCTAGTTTTCGTCATTGTCATTATTACAGTAACTATATTACCCATTGTATCATAATTAGAACTAAGTTTATAGTATTAGTAATTTTGTATGATTGTATAATATAACAATAATTATGTATATGTTTTGTCAATAAACTCCTCTGGTTGCAATTTATTGGCAATCAGAGAAATTATTATAATAGTTAATGTATTACCCATGGGTAATATAGTTACTATAGCCATTATAACGTTGTGCTCATTATAAGATTAGGGATAGGATAAGTTGTATGTCACACAATTCATAATACTAATTTTATAAAAAGAAGAACTCAAAATTATCAACTCTGGAGTAATATGTTGATTGAAGGTCCATTGAAAAATCATGGAATGCAGTGAAAAAAACGTTAAAACAGAATAGCTCACTTTATATTATTATTAGAAGGTTTATATTTTTCAATGTAAACTCCACTTTTCAATGACAAGGAGAGTAATAGTTATTTCCTTCTCATAATACACACCAGCTTGGAATATTGCTTTCGTCATCATAAATGAAAATAGATGGAAAAATATTCCAGTTTACGAAAGAAATCAATTACAAGTAGTAGCCTTCCTCTATTTCATAGCATTTACTTATATATTTTTAGATTAAGATCAATAGGATAGATGTATTACAAGGTACAGTAGATAAATTGAGCACTTATTATATTATTGATTGAAAAATGATTCATTTGGATTTCAGAAATTGGTCAGCTAGAATTGAGAGTCGAATCTCAACTTACCACCTAAACAAGAGGCACTGCATGGTGTGAAACCCTGCTCTTTCCACGAATATGAATGGCTCTTACCAGAACTGCCTGGAGCAACTTTTATACCCGTTTCACTGAAGGAAGACGATCTATATGATTCGTAGGGATCACCATATGCACCATCTCTTACGGTCTCAACCCTGGAAATTTAAAAATGTTACATTTAATAATATTAAATTATCGAATTAATGAATCATATTATAATTGAATCAATAAATGATAATAATTACAAGAATAGGAAACTCCATTGAATGGAATAAATATTTAATGATAGTCATAAATACGATTCTTCATAATTGATAATTTTAACTTTGTTGAAGTTCATACACTGTGTTACTTGTACATTTTTGAAAAAAACTTACTTTTCTTGGAGTATTGAGGCCCTCAATACTCCAAGAAAAGTGAGTGTTTTTTCAAATATTTACAAGTAATATGGAAAGCAACATCAATGATAATTTTAGTTTCATGGAATAACAAGAGATAAAATTGTTCGAAAACATGCGCGGTACAGTAGTACAACAATACACGAGTCAAAAAAAATTTCCATTCTGCAAGTCCAAATTATTTTCTAATGACTACAAGTGCAGCCTAATTTCAAGTGAAAAGATCAGAATTGTTAGAATTATTCAAATTGATTCAAATTGAGTTTATTCACAAATCATTACAATTAATACAGTACACATGTATAACTTAAATAATACAAAACACTTGTGAATTTTGCCCACATAGACAAGTCTGTGTGTGGGGAAAGAGTTCTAATGAAAAACAACTTGGTACTAGAAAGAAAATTATAAATATTTACATTATAACTTGAAAGATAAAAGTTGATTAAATTTATTAAAAGTTGATTAAATTTAGTGGAGGAAGTATATTATATGTTTGAATTGAAGTAGTACAGTATAACTATTGCGGTATACAGCTTTAACATGGCACACAAATAAAATTTAGAACTTGAACAATGATAAATTATGAGCAATATATTGAGGATGAATACAAGGAAAATATATACATAGTACCTATCAAAATCGGTAAGAGGAGTAGATGAGCTGATCAGCGACATCCCTGCCGGTTTCAAATAACCACATATTCAAAAATCGTTTGTATATGCTAAGGCTAAGGGGTTCTATTTGCTTTATGTAGGTGGGTATATTTCTATAAAGAATGTGGCATATGTAATGACTATTAGATCTATTGCAATTGCTAACTAATCTGGGTTGTAAAATTCCAAATATATTCATATTACGTGTTTGATAGGGATGGATAAGAGGATTAAATATTGCCTACAGATGGAAGAAATTAGCCTATTATGGAATCAAAGAAATATGATAATTTTAAAATATTGAAATAAGTATAAACCAATACACTATTCAGTTTGATGATACGCTTTTTATTATTTTCATATTAATAATTGTCAGTTCAGTTAAATAATTAATTATTTTCTAATTTCTAATTTGTGTTCCCTGTAGGCTACCCTGTGTGGTACCACTTTAATCTTCTTCTTCTTTGGCTGTGCCTTATCCCATTTAAATGGGGTATCTTAGTCTGTCTCTCAACAAAGCCCTATCCATTGCTTCCTCTCTCCTCCAACCACTCTCCCGCAAGTTAGCCGCTATTCTATCTTCCCACCTCATCCTAGGTCTACCTCGTCCTCTCACACCATCCAAAACCAAATCCTGCACTCTTCGTCCAACATAATCCTCCTCCCGTCGCTGCACATGCCCAAACCACCTCATCCTTGTCTCCTGCATTTTCTTTCCCAGTGGTCCAACCTTTACAGTGCCTCTGATCAATTAATTTCTTATTTTATCTCTTCTTGTAACCCCACACATCCATCTTAACATTTTCATCTCACCACTTTAATAAATAATATAAAATATAAGCCATTCATCAAGTATGAAAATTGGATTAATAATCTGATAATCAGTCTCAAGATTTAATTTTTGGTTACATTATTTTTTTTTCAAACTACAAATGAAAAATTAAAAACATTTAGAAGATATTTACCAATATGAAGTGGATTTGTTATCCGGAGTGCACGGCTCTTTCAAACAGCGCTCTGTTTCAGGTGGCTTTGGCCCTTGGCATTCTTGATCTGGCCTTGTTATGAATATTCGTGAAAAGTCCAAGAAAATCTTGCAAATCACGTTTCTTTTCCTCAATCCTTCGCCGCAGGAAGCACTGCAAGGTCCCCAAGGCTCCGCACGAAAGCTGAAATTAGAAAATTAGAAAGTCTTCAAATATTCTATTCAAGACATTACACATTCGATACAAATGGAATAATTTTTCAAAAGTGATCACTAATCCTGATACGGTTATTCACAGTCAATTAACATACCTGTGTAGAGTGTATTAAAAAGTTTCAATTCACATACCATCGTTAGAAAAATCCAATAATAAGATTCAAATCAGCTATTAATGAGCTAGCAGCCTACAGTAATAAATATGCGAAATATAATTGGGTATAGCCACTAGCTGAAGTATTAAAAACTCACAAAGCAGACAAAAATATTAATTTTTGGCTACATACCTAATTTCTTCTATTAACTATAAGGTAAACTTTAAATCTTACAGAATGTGTTACTAATTATGCAGTACAAAAAATGAATTATTTAATTTTTCAGTTTGAAAAAGAATAATAGAGCTTATTTTCAAGAGCGGCGTATGCTGTTCAAGTATACAACAATGATATTTTTCTGCTGTAAGCCTGAATAGAAAAATTATAAACTTTCAATAAAGGAATGTTCATGAACATAATATAAATGGTTTTCTGATAGGAATATTCTCAACCAATAAATACAGCTATGTTGTATTGCCAGAACCGTTATTAATTCATAGTCTTAATACATGAATTGAATTATTCTTCACATATAAGTATCATTAATATTATAATTTAGGCTTATTATATGATAACACATCTTCAAGTGTCGTAGGCCTACGCTGAATATAACCTACTTAAATTTCAATATTTTGCAAAATCAATTTGCAAAAGGCTACTCTATGGCATTTCAAAGAAAATGTTCAAGTTATTGATTCAATTAAGTTCCAGATCTGATCCCACCCAAGCAAAAGTTTGTTCAATATAGAATAATCTATATAATTATCAATAATAATCTATTTGAAAAAATGTAACATGCTATATCAGTATATCCCACATTATGCTATAATAAAGTCTATGATGCATGGACATTGTGGAAAATTCATTTCATATTTAAAAAAACTTAACTGCAATTTTATTATGGAAAGCTACGCCACTAGATAAACAACTATTACAGAAAATTAAAAATACTTGATGATGAAATGTCATAACAAATAAGAAAATGATGTGTTATCACTGAATGATATTTTATTATAGGTTCAAAGCCTAAAAGAATCATAGTTTTATTTATTGAGTGTTAAAATTAGCTTCATGTTGAAAATGATTAAAATGATTTATTGAGTAAGTACGATTCCCACTCTGAAAAAAACACCGAAAACACCACTAACAGAAGGGCTACTGCAGTCCATAACCAAGAATATATTCAATTTCTATTGATATTTCCATATTTATTATAATACCCCACATTCCTACATTATTATAAATGGAAAGTGATCGATTTGGTGAGACGCCAAAGTGGAACAAATAGGAAACTTTGATAGAGAAAAATGTTGAGATGAATTCTAATGTCTCATGAAGTTTTAATGTAGTCATTAACGTTTCTAGCTTGACTCTTATCAGATTGAACAATACTGATGGAAGTATTTACAATCGAAGAAGAAAAAATACCAAAATAGTCCCTACGAAAGAATTTTTGAAATCGGAATAATGTAGGCTATTTCCCAATATAAAAATGTCAGTTTTGTAATCATACTAATCATAAAAACATTAACTAATTTCGAACACTTTTAGTCAAACACTTTGATTAGTTGATGGTTTTATAAGTTATCATGTTATCAGTTACCGTATTATAATACTATACGTGTTCCAATTTTGAGTAGAACTCATTGTCAGAGAGAAATTTGGAGAAACAAATAATAGGACCCTTGTTATTCATAATATATGTCCTTTTCCAGTCATTCTGAAATTCATTCCCACAATACCAGAAGTAAATTGAACCTGAGAAATGAATACTGTCGGTACAAATCCAGTCATGTGAGTTTTAGGGCGTGTGCAATTCGATTCTTTAACCAATTACCATTAAACATTAGAGACTTGGCTGTGGAAGATTTCAAATTAAGAATTAAAGATTTTCTAATTAGAAACTGTTTTTACAATCTGGATGAATATTTTAGCTTTAATATGAAAATTTTTTAAATTGTGATGAAATTGTGATATTATGTACATGTATAACAATGATTGTATTTTTATGACGTGGCCTATACTTGTTTTATACCTGTCGTTGGCAATAAATGGATTTGATTTGATTTGATACAACCAATCAAGCAACGCATTATTGTAATCATATTTATTTTTTCACGAAATTAACTGACTTCAGACACAATATTGATACGGTATTGATTTCACTTTCATAAGATTTTCACTTGAAATTCCACTTCAATTCAACTTTTAAGTTGGGAACATGTAAATAAAAAATGTTGAAAAGGGTAACTACTTTGATTTTCATTATTTCTTATGTAAATGCAAGTACTCCTGCAAGTAAACAAGAAAGTGAACAATGATTTCGCCTATATGATTGATAATGAATGCTCTATCTGGTCTGGGATAGTACATAGGTTATTGACTAAAGCAAAATTGCAACGGGTAAATAGGGACTACAAAGTACAAATTACACAATCAGTTTTCGGATATATTGAATATTGTTGGTGGTCATCAACAAATACATGTGACAAATATAAACATGGGTAGCCTACATGAGCACATATCACTATGTGTATTATGCACTATGTATTACACTTTTCATCTGGCGAACCACTAGAAATGACAAAAACTATAACAACAAATAATAATACTGATAATAAATTGTACAAATTGAAAGAGAAAATAATAGAGAGATGCTTGAAACAATGTAAGTTTTCATTAAGTTCAAATGAATTAAAATTTAGATAGATAATTTATTTCTTATAACCATGCATTTATATTTTTTATAATGGAAGTTTCAACTTTAATATGAAATGAATATATTATTAATTTATAATCATATGCAAACAAATACGTACGGTACTAAGTTATGTCCTATCTGTTTGTTCTCATGAATATAATTATTATTCATTTGACTATTTCCTACAATAATTTGTTCTATTCATTTATTATGAAAAGTATTTTAATATTGGACCTTTTAATGTTAGCTTCGATTTATTTGGTATAAGATATTATATGATATGATACACATGTATTATATAGGATTATAATATAGAGCTGGAAATCTTCTTTCACAAGTTGATTTCTTTTAAGTCTTATACAACTGTGACTATTATTATTCAATAATCTATTACACTTCATACTATGCCACTGTGAATCCAATATAAAAACACTGATTATATCTCACAAATGGATGCAAGCGTTTTTAATTTGAATTATGATTTATTAGAATAGTAAAGAATTTTCATCTTGAGAAAAGCAGTACTGCCTGTGATTTGAGAAGAATAGTATCTAACGGCTAGTAAAGCCATGATATATTCCTAAAAAAATAATAGTACAGAATTCATGAAGTTTTTCATTGACAAATAAAAACGTTTAATCAAAATCAAATAGTACATTTCACTTATCATAAGTCCTGGTAAGTATTATGGATTTCAATCAGGGTTAAGGGCAAATGAGGAATCGTTTCACCTAAATTATCCTCTGAAAACATATACGTTTTTAGTTTATTTATCATGCTATTTTATATTATAAATATGATCTATTATTGATGGATTAGAAATGTAGGCGATTTTATCTATAAATATGAATATTTCAACTATCATAGTAATAATTTGAATGCATATTTTCAATTATATCCCAAAACACAAATCATGCTACCCATTATAACTGGAAGTTCACAAACGTATGCGTTTAATATGTAAATGTTGAATTGATGCAGTGCAGAATATTTTGTAAGGTGTTGTGAAAAAATTGCAGCTTCAACTAGAGGATAAAGTGCAAGTAGTTCTGAATTATACAATTCATTGGAACTATATGTTTGAAAAAAATGCTAAACTGAAAATAGTAGATACTGTACCTCTTCCAATGAAATGTGAGTATAAGAACCAATGATTAATCTAATCGATGCAGAATGAATTCAAATATTGTATGAATTAGATTGTCGGCCTACTATTCTGAATCAATTGAAATTGACAAAGCTAGAATATGCAGATTATTGATCTATTTAAACGTTAAAAGTGACACTACTAAATTATTGATAAGAGGAAAAGTTGTATATGAATTTGAAATCAATCAGGAATTACAGTGAATGATGAGAAATATTCAAATTGGTTTAATGCTAATAAACTTTGATTTGAGATTGCAAATTTCACAAGCGTGAACGATTATCATTTTACTACAAAAATCTAGAATGATGTGTTATTAAGAGAAAAATCGGTAATCTTTTTGAACAAAACTTATTTCTGGAATAATTTCTTGACATAAAAAGAGAAGAAAAAATTGGAGAGCTTGTAGAATAAATATTTTCTATTTCTGCAATAATTTATTCAGAAATTTTGTTGATGATATGAACTATTCAACTCAATTAATCAATGAATTTCAATTTTGATACACCAGCACCAATTTGAAGAACATGCAGAGCTATGGGTTCTGTAACATAGACTACATAGTATACCTCCCTAATTTTTGTCATTCACGACAAGTTTTACTAAGGACGAGTCACCTATATTTTAGTTATAACTTGAAGCTCTACAATATTGATGTGTCTATTCATATATCTTCCTTGATAAATGGAGCACTAAAATTGTCATGGAACTTGAATAATATAAATCTCTGACCCCTTATATCTCAGCTATTTTTGTAGAACAGTTTATACTCTCAGTCAGCAAAATTTCTTGTTATATGGTGATTTTATAATTTGAGATAGATATTCAGATTCTTATGTAAATTATATATATGTACAATAAGAGCATTCAACAGAATCTTTTAACAAGTTTAGCAATATGAGAGTATCAGATCTCCATTTGATGATAAATAACAAGAAAAGTTTGTTTTCATGATTGCATCCTCTGTACAATCCTCTATCTGATATGCTGAACACAATTTCATCAAATTGACAAAGAATCCTGGAAAATGATTTTCTTTTGATATTCAATCAAATTATTAGACTAGATACATTAACTGAAGGTAGTGTGTCCTATGATGATCGATCATAATATAATCATTGTGCATTATCGATCCAATCATAAATATATGTAACAATAATTTTCAATATCAACTACGATAACTTACTTATTAATATAAAAAATTACTTAAGGAAAAAACCAAAGAAACATAATTAATATTTTCAATGCATCTCATAGTTCTCACACAAATTTCAACGTGATACCAGTCTTGTGATATTTACCAATGTTACAGACCACAAATGGACAAATTATAAGTATTAGTATTATTATTATAAGTATTAGGACATTATTATTCAAGTACGGTACTGTACTTGTATTAATCAAGCAATAGTGTCAGCAAAGAAGTAGGCTATAATAGATATAAGGTCCAAGCAAATCGAGAAAATTGAGAATAGTGAAGAAATTATTGAATAAACAAAATAAAAAAATCTTGAAGAAAAAAATTGAAATGGAAGAATAAATAAACTCTACACAAAGTTGATTTAAATTAAAATATCCAGATAATTAATGAATACCGTATTGAAAAGACCATTCTTAATTACTGAACTGTCACTCGAGAAAGTCACTTCCTGTAATCGGTTAAATTCTTTTCGAAAATTATTTGAATAGAGAATAAAATAAGGCTGAATGAGAAACACTTGTAATCTCTTATATTATTTTATGGATGCCCTGCTCAAAAAGTCTTGAAACAAAATATCCAGTCATTGAATCCAAAAATTAGTACAAGGCCCAAAATAGGACAAAAAAATAGAAAATGTGTGAAATATTGTTGAGGTGGTAAATTTTGCAATTTAAATAAATTGCTATCCAAGTAATTTTTGCCCGCAACAAAAGCCTATAGGCCAACTGCAGTTTGATGAAATTAAATCTGGAATTTTGTATATTGAAAGTATACTGCAGTAGGTCTACCTCAACAGTGATTTGTTTTGTTTCTTCTTAACTTATTAAACTGAGAAATTTCAAATGCTCAACGTAGCCAAGAATTAATTACCGTATACGGTATGCTATACAACTAAAACTCAAAGTAGAGGGTACTCGTATAATAGAATCATGATATTCCAACACATAAATACGTTGGAGATGAATAGGGTAGGGTATGTACCTATGTATGTACAGTATAGCGATATAGCTATCATCAAAAGTATAATGATTTTTATAAATTTAATTTTAATAATTAATTTATTCGAATTTAGTCTATTATTTCATATTGATTTGAATGAAGAATAGTAGAGTATTTTTGTTGGATAAATATGGTGTTGCTACTGGACCAATTTACAATAAACATGTCATTAACCAACTCGTTGAAGGCAGTCTTATTCATTGTTAACGATTCATTTTCAAAAATATAATTATTGAACTAAGTATATTATTCTATCCGCGGAATGAGAGACTTGCACAATTTAATAGTGTTAAAAATTGAGTGTGTTTTATAACATACATGCTGAACCATTCAGGGATATTGGCAGGTTATTATAGTCAAGCGCACTCATTGTGACAGATGTAGTTGAATATGGTTGTGCTTGATTTGAATAAGTGTGTGTTTGTCTAATGATGAACAAGACGTCTGTGTGTTGTTATTGTTTACCTTACATACAACCAGCCGCACCCAAAGAACATTTTGATTGGGCTGAAAACCACAATGATACACATATTCAGGTTCATAGATGTCATTGTGACATGTGCATGACATGCTAGATACGCAATGTAACATCTAGAATGTAACAAGGCGATTGTGAATAGTTGATCAGGAAACAGCACAGAGAAATAGAAGAAAAATACATCCGATAACATACAGTGATTGGAATAACATTCAACACAAACATTGCAACATATAATCTTGACATGTTGCACACACATAGAACATTCTAATTTGGTGCACACTCAAAAAAATCACATCAAGATACCCGAAACCAAACGAAGTTGAAAACATTTATAAAAAACTCCGATCTTGAAAAAGTGAAATTTGAAAAAAGAAATTTTCCTTTTATGGCTAATGGTGGCTTGTTGGACTTCAAATTCAAATAGAAATAATTGCAAGGATGCCTGGCAGTATAGATACTTCCTGGTTCAGCAATTCAATTTCTAACTTATATGAACTTTTGTGAAAGCATAATTTTCAATTTCTTCTTTATTTGCTATTTCTAATCAACTCCCCCAGACGGCACTATGCCATTGGATGAAAACGCTTTCAATGATTCGCTTTGTGTACTGATTTTTTTGTGGAATATTTGAATAAAGGCCATTTATTATTATTATTATTAGAAATAATTGAAACTGGATTTTAATTACAATAGATTCATTATTATTTGAAATTGGACATCACCCTCAAAATGCTCAGAATCATATTAACGTATAACTAAGAATAATATATCATATTGATAATAATAATAATAATCATATTCAGAATAATTACGGTATGCAAATATATCATTGTAGAGTTTCACCCTAGCATTGCCTCAAATGAAGCATACGCCACCGAAAAATATGACTCGGAAATCTATTGACCATTAAAAATAATGATACAATAGTAAATACAATATGAACAGTCTTAAAGTATAGACATAATGATTGGTATCTCTCTGTTATGAAGTGTTCAAGTGAAATAAATTTATACTAGCAGCGTCAACATAAAATTGCTGCTATTTATAGTATAATTTTGGAATCATGATTGTATATTTAATTGTTGTATTATTCAAAGGCAAATTAGAGTTCATCTCTTTGATAATTGAATAAAATTGGTTTTGTAGAATGAAAATTTTCCATTTTGGAATCCAACAAGGCACCATAAGCCAGTAGACAAAAGAAAAGTGCTGGTCCAGTATTGAAGGTGTAGTTCTAAAACAACGGCACACCAAGTATGAATGTAGTTCACATAAGTTGCAAGGTATAATTGCAGAGATATTGATGGGGGGAGGGGGCGCTTACTTTGGTTGCGAAGAGGGAGATAAATCGCCAACCAGTCTCTCAGCAGTTGGCCGGAACGGAGGGTAGGGATGCAGCAGAGGCAATGGATCTTCAACACCTGGAATTGGCTCTGATTCATCTGAAAAATTCCAAAAATATATATTCTTCAAGATTCAAACAATGATTATCATGTAATCGTTTATTCTCCTCCAAATAACAATAAGTGCATGAAAATATTATATACCTCTTAGAGAATATGGTACCGGGTTCTTCCAAATGATGTAATCATTGCAATCGTTTATTCTCCTCTAAATAATAATAAGTGCATGAAAATATAGGTACCTCTGATAAAATACGGTGTACTCCAAAAAGATGTGGAATGAAGTGGTCACCGTTGGTAGAGAATTGATCTAGGTATTTTATTTTTTGAAACTGCTTTGAGGCTTAAGTATTCTTTTGAATCCCTTACAGGAATTATTACTAACCTTAGGTACTACTCTTTCGAGCATGTATTTGTAATTCAATCGTTAGCTTGATCAGGCCGGCCGAGCGAGTATTAATAGTCCCATTGGAACTTAGGTATTCTAAAATAAATGTTCCCTATTGTGTGCAAATCCAGCTTTACTTGGATGATTTAACGTTCGAATGGAAAGTTCAGTTATTGAAATTTTGATACTGTAGACGTATTTCTGGTGAGTTGAAATAAATCATGTAGTAATGCATAGAATTATATATCAATTGATTGATATACCTACTCGTATTTACCTACTCATGCAAGCTTTTATAATATGGCTATTGCAAAGCTACCTAACAATGAAGTTTTAAGTACCGTATTCCAAAGTCGTGGAACAATTTTAACAAAATTCTAAAAAAATTGAATACGCGTTTTCAGTTTACACTAATAGTAATATTAGCCTAATAATAAGATGTCATATATTTACAAAGAAGTAAAGAATTGTATCGATCGTGTTCTCAATAATTTGTTTAATCTCTTGATTACGGTGGTTATCTGAATAATTTATAGAACAAACCATGCAAATAGTTCAAGTAAACTGAAAAATCCAAATCGAATGACTAACGAATAAAGAGTGCACGGGATAGGCTTAATTGGAAGTGA
This sequence comes from Nilaparvata lugens, assembly GCF_014356525.2. Taxonomy (NCBI): domain Eukaryota; kingdom Metazoa; phylum Arthropoda; class Insecta; order Hemiptera; family Delphacidae; genus Nilaparvata; species Nilaparvata lugens. The sequence goes on along the minus strand of NC_052505.1, from coordinate 79,692,271 downwards.
TGGATTTTATTGTAACTATATTGACAGTTTTAAAAGTGTAAAATGATGATTCTAGTGAATTTAGCGATACCTGGACACATGACTCCCGTAGAGCAAGCTTGTGTGCGCCTTGGCTCGGATTCAGGATTGCAGGTCGAAGTTCCAGTTTTATCATGTTTGGATATGCGACACGTCACATTCCTACTCTGCATTCCATCACCACACGTCACCGAGCACTGCAAATCAAACCAATTACAAACCTTCTCCATTGAAAATCCATTACTAAAAGGGTTATTAAAAAAAATTATTTACTGGTCAAGTAAATGAGTCTTTCCGAATGAAGTAGATGTCTTTCCGATAGCATTATTTTTTTACCCCTTGATATTCTGGATTGCATTCAAGAATATTCCTCCGCCAATGAAGTAATACCGTACAGATGAAAGCTCTCATATGAAAGGATACTGATGATTTTTATTTCTATTTTATTATAAGTAGCCCTAAAAAGTGAATATCAGAGAGTATTCTCTGCATTTTTTTCATCTTGACATATTTCGTAGATAATTCCTCAAGATAACGTAAGTATTTTTCTTCAATGTTGTTTTCCATCACGAACTGCTCATTATTAAATCACTTTTTGCTATTAGAAAGAATGACTAACAGTCAGATATTTTACAATAAATGAATTAATCACTCACTTTGACAACGAGATCTTTCGGCAGGTTCGCCATCTTCTTGGTTGTACTCATAGACAAGTAGAAGGATAGAATGGCAATTTTTAGTGTGCTGTTGGTGTCTATTGGATTAGTGTCCGTTGGTGCTGTTGGTGTCTATTGGGTTAGTTGTGGCTGAGAAGGTAATAAAAAAGGATGTGGGATTTGAAGTTGGTTTGTTCGTTTAATATACATTGTCTATTGCTTTTAAATTGGGTGTATATCTCAAACTGTTCTATTGTGTCTAATTCTGGTCCTTTGTTTTTTATGTGTATGATTTGTAGATCAGTATTTATGTTTGTGTGTTTGTGATTTTCTTGAATTAGGTGGTCGGCAAATGTAGATTCTGTTTTTGTTTTTAGTCCCTGGATATGTTCCTTGTATCTTTGATTGAAAGAACGGCCAGTCTGTCCGTAAGTATTTTCCTGCATGAGGTGCTAAGACTATTTTGATTTATAATTTAATTGAGTCATAATTTGAGGTGTGAGTTGAGCCATTCTAATAAAATTGATGGGAATGAATTAATTCATTTTTCATAAGCATAATGCCTCTACAGATCTCATCTTAATATCATTCACGAGTATAATCAACCATGAAATCATGAGTCATGAGTCAGAGTCATGGACTCTGGGGAAAAACATTACGTATCATCAAATGCATTAAGAGAACTTCTCTGCTCAAATTCGTTGTAGACTAAAAAATAACTTTCTTCTCAAAGAGCGTAAATGAATAATTCAAGAAATGAAGATGCAACCATTGAGTTCATGAAATGAGTTGAAGCTGCAGTGACAGTACGGAAATATAAATATTCAATCAACAGTGTTCTAGCTATAAAAATGAGCAATGCAGAAAAGTTAATGAGTAAGTTTAAATAGTATTGAAGATTTCCAAGCTGAATGGTCTTTGTCATGAGATAAGTAGATTTCAACACTATAAATGTATCTTTATAGGTGATAAAAGTGTGAAAATTTTCATTTTGCGTGCCGTACTTTCTTTAGTCTAATATTGCTTGGTAGGTCACTAGAAGATTTATAAATGCTATTCTAGCTCACAGGCTCATAAGTTTGGCGACCATTGTTCTATATCATCATTAGTTCAATAACCAATATCATATCATCATTTGACAATTCGACCAACTTCTGCAGCCTGCGTTTGTAATAAGAATAGTTTGGTTTTGTGGTGAAAAGTTGAAATGGAATGACTCACTTCTCCCCAATCACTGGTGACCCACGTGGGCGGACATGGAATGGGATTGCATGGCTCAATCGTGCGTGGCTTGTGCCCTCGACACATGTGGTCAGGAACCTGCAACAACATATCAATAAATATTTCAATACATTCAATTTGCATTGTGAGTACCAAATTCATCCCATTCATATAATTATGTATTCATGGGATCGATAAAATACAACAGGGAACAAGAAACTTACAAAAAAATAAAACTCCCTTTTCCCTAGCATTGATAATAAACTATAAACTTAGTCTATTAGGCTAGCTTCACACGCATTCGGTATCATTCGGTTCGGTTCGTTATCGGTTCGGTTCGGTTCGTTACCTACAAGTGGAGGTTGCGTGCTATATTTCCAAACTATCATTTCTGTGAATATTACTTTTTGAAGTACCTAATCAATGTATGGAACATCTTAGGGTGCTAAGTTAAATTACAGAGGCGGAGGCCTTCAATCAGTGTAGAAATTAGTGAAGGGAAAATAATGTAATAGAGTGAAAGAAATATTTGCAGCAAATCATAAGAATCAGTAACCCTTTTTACTAAACTTATACAGTGTAGTAAGTAGTATTTCATGAATGCGCTGTCATTCTAGATGATCAACAATATCACAGTTCCAGGATGACAGTAAATATAAACACATAGGGCCGGTTTCCGAGCTCGGGATTTAGCCAAGTCCTAGACTTTAAACAGCTGGAGTCAGAAAATTGGTTTTCCAAAACGGGGCGTAGCACTACCTCCGTAAACAAAGCCTTAAAGCATTCGTGTGACGTCAGCACAGGTAGGGCTCCTACACCAATAAAAATTCGTTGATCTAAGCTGATCTATATCAGCTAGTGTTTTTATTGGTGTAGGAACCCTACCTGTGCTGACGTCACACGAATGCACTACGGCTTTGCTTGTTTACGGAGGTAGTGGGCGTAGTCGCAGTCATTGTCATAGTCACGTTTGAATTAAATTTCTAAAAACTAGAAAATTGAACACAAAATAAAATAAGGAGAAAATAGTGTAAAGTTTCAGCTACTTTGAATTATTTAGGAATGTCTAATTTCGTCAAGGAAAAACGTTTCCAATTTATAGACGTAATGATAAAATAATAGCTACGACTACTGTTATAAAAGCTGCGACTACGCCCCGTTTTGGAAAGCCAATTTTCTGACTCCAGCTGTTTAAAGTCTAGGACTTAGCTAAATCCCGAGCTCGGAAACCGGCCCATAGTGTTCTATATATAGACGACATAGTATTATGTTTTGGATGATAGGCGTTGATGGATGGTTAGGTGGTCATATTGGTGTGAAGGGTAGCCCATTATCGAACATGATGTCTTAACCAAATTTTCCAAACCGTTGAGTTTCGCTGGGGCTTACATAACTTGAACCCTCTTAACACTCGGCTCAAGCCTATCCAAGATGCTACTAAACCCTTACCACACTGGTCTATTGAGTGAGTGAAGGATTGCAATAGAATCCAAATTACAATTCGTTTCATTGTAAACAGTGAGACAAATATGGGATTAAAGAATAGGGAAGAGAGGGTATGAATACAGAAAATATGAGCCTCCTGCTTATAATAGAAACTGAAATAACTAGAAACTCTACTGTACTTTCTATAGTGAGGTTCACGTTATAATGACAGTGTTTGATTAGCAGTGGTATTGATATCCTTGTCTTTCTAATTATTATTTATCTAATTATTATTATATTCATCTATCTAATTATTATTATTTATAATAAATGCATTCTCTATTTAATTCCATCCTTGTCTATCATTCAACAAAGCGGATAGTGCTATCTCTTTACTGTTGTAATCTGTTGTCAGATCAACTTTTAACAATGAAGAATTAATTAACAAAATATTACATTTTAATTATAAAAATTCATTATAAAATCAGTGAAAAATATAATTTCCTTCCAAATTAAATATATTTGATTATTTTAAACGAGAATGAACAGTTGATTTTAGATCAATAGAACTGTATTAGCTACAGTCTATAGAAGACATTGACAAGACAAAGGATCGGCAACGTTGTTCTCCTATCTCCTTTCTCCACTGCCATTATAACGTGAACCCCACTATAGTTCCAGAGTCTCTAATAAAAACTCTAGAAATATAATAAAATAAGAGCCTCCCAAGTTTCAAACTTGCTTATTGAAGGAAAATTGATTCGATAAAAGAATTCAGCTTAATGTCGGAAAGTCCGATAATCACATTCAAATACAGTTATTTTCTTTTTTTAACAATTATCATTGAAATGTTAAAAAAAGTTTTCGATCCCTTCATGAGTATTCATTTTCGATTCCCTATTCAATGATTAAATAGTTCATCCAACTTTTAGTAAACTATAAGTCCGGAAAAAATTATCATAGCTGAGTTTATTATTTAAGTTGGAATCAAAAGTTTTGGATCTCTAACTTTTGCGGTTCTGTTCAGAAATGAGTGAGTAAAGATTATAAAGAAGATCTAAAAACACCATTTATTTCAGTTGTGCAACTTTTTTGATGAGATTGGAATGATATCGGATATATAGAGCGCGTTTTTTCCAAGTGGAGAAGAACGTTTGCAGCGATTGAGTTACGGAAAGTCTTTCAGTGGGAGAGTGCTGAGTTGATTGCGATTTAAGTCGAGTAAACAAAGAAACTGATTGGTCTCAAAGCTAAGATTAGTGAAGAGCTAACGTCAGCGAGGGAAGTGCCATTCAACAGAGCCCCAAAGCACCAATTGAAAACGTATTCAACAGAATGATTGCTGATGAACTGAGCAAACTTTGCTAATTAACATTCGATGATTGAGACCGTCCAGTTTTCTTACTTTATTCAATTCGTGAACTTTTTAATTGATAGCGCCAAAACTTTGTAATATGGCTGAGTTTGCAATACCGGCGATGCTTTCTTATTCTTATAAGTTTAGCACTACCACTATTACTGCATCACATAATTATTTCAAGATTAAATGCATATTTAGGTTTAGGCGTGGTTACTTGACCAGATATCATTATAAGTTTTTCCACAGAATAGTTTTATTTCCATCCTCTACTAAATATGATAGCTTCATATTGGGTTAAACATAAATAGACTTTGTGGGCTCCGAAGCACCGGGAATTGATTTTGAAGTCACTAATTGGTAGATTTGTGGAGCTGGCTTCATATCTTGGAGTTCAATAACATATAAATGGTCAGTGATTGAGAATGAAGAATGAACGTTTCACTTGAGTCATATTTTGCAGGGTAATTTTAAAACTGGTGGGGGAAGAGGGAGGTTTAATTTTAATTTTACTGATGTCATGCATTAATAAATAAATAAATAAATATAATTTTATTGTCGCTCAACATTAAAATAGTTATGGACAACGTCAGAAATTATTGTTTAGCAAACATAGTCAACCTATATTATAACATGGAGGGTTAATGTAAGAAACACCAGTCAAAATAACATACACGTAAAATATTACATAGAAGAAATATAACATGAATACTAGAAATAATTGTATAAAATTTTCAAGAATAATTTGTTGAAATTCGAAAAACTCTTTCACACTATAAAAAGGATTTCTAATTAACCAGCTATGTAGCATATTTCTGAATAATTGAAATGTAGCTTCTATCCACTCATGTGGTAATTTATTAAACATTCTCATTCCAAAAACTTCATAGCTATCCTGAGATTTAGTCAGCCTACAGAAAGGTATTTCTATATTTCCGTTACTCCTAGTGTTGTGGGAATGTATATTTCTTCTTAGCAGATTATTAGGCAAGTTATTTTTCGTATATAGGAGACAAGTAAAAATATACAGGTTTATTACTGACAGTATACCTATTTGAGCGAATAACGGTACAATAATACAATTATTGACGCAAGTCAAATACATAGTCACATTGGTAAATTTCATTGTAAAAAATTTTATGATATTGAAATATTGAAATGACAAAAAAATAACTCAATTCGATGACAAGATGATAATAATCACATCATTTTAAAAATTTCACAATTCAAAAAGTTCCATTAAACTGTAGATGGATTTTTCAATCAGCCAGTCCTTCAACTTAATCTTCAACAAAACTTCAGAATCAATCTCAGATATAACAGGTGAAAGAGAGTTCAATATTTTCCAGCTCATATGATCAGGACTACCTTGGAAAAAAGATGTTCTATGAGCATCAAGTCTTAGAGCACTCCTAGACCTTGTGTTGTACCCGTGTATATCCAATCCTCTAGCCCAGGAAGCTCTATGTTTGAGTCCATGTAGTGCAGCCTCGAGTATGTATAGAAAGGGAAGGGGCAGAATCTTTGCACTTTGGAACAGTGGCCTGCACGGGGTTCTGGGAGGTTTCCCCAGCATCATCCTGACCACTCCCTTGAATACTCTGACAATTCCAGTTGATGAGCACCACAAGATCAAGCCGTATGTCAGTATAGTATATTTCACACCTAGAGCAGAAAATGAGATTTTTCCGGCTCGAAATCGGTTTTCAAGTCCGAGGCCGTAGGCCGAGAATGGTGCGAATGGTATTTTTCGCCACACTACAGGTATTGCTGACAAAATGAATAAAGAATACAAAATAAAGAATACTCGTTAAGTTATCATACCTATCTCTTGATTTTAGTGGTAGAAGATTTGCAGTCAGGATTTCTGATTCTTTTAAAATTTCACTTGGAATATCACGGGCATCGTCATATTCAAGCATTTTTGAAAATTCGGAATGTGCTAATCAACAATAACTAATTGAATAAAAATGGTTGCGAAGCGAATGCTGAATTAGTTTGATTCGAAACTCGAACTGAAATAATATTGCAACTTCAGATGAAGAATGTTGACACTAGCCCGATCTAGCGGATGACTTATTAACTGCGGACTTCCATGTTAGCGGCTAGAAAGATTACGTTTTCCGGTCTAGGCCGGAAAGAAACCTTTTTCTGACGTCAGACGAGAGTCATCTGCAAACAAGGTCTTTCAGATCTACGTAGGGACTGGAAAACAGCTGCTTTCTGTGCAGTGTGACGAAAAAGATTGAAAGTAGCCACTATGCCGAGAATACTAATTTTTTGTTCAGACTCGTCGTTAATCTTGAGATTGCAAAGAAAAGAAACCAAAGAAACATTGAAAAAAAAAAATTCAATTAGAACTTGATATTCCAAGAACAGTATCATTTTGTAAAAAATGTATCCGAAATAATCATCACATTCAACTATTGAATGACATAATTCATTCCATCTTTTATTATTGGAATTCAAAACTTTGTCAAGAAAATGAGCAAAACAGAAAACATCATCACTAAAATGTTTTTGTATTGGTCATCAACTAGGTAAAGTTTTCCCAGGGTTAGTGAAATTTTGGCATAAGCTTTTTCATATTGCAGATAATCTCAAACTATGGTGGCATTAAATTAAAAGACGTGTGAGAAAAATTCAGTTTTCGAAAAGGGGAGCAGAGCGGAAAGGTGAAGCTCAAACTGAGGTTTGAAGCATTGCATGTAAATCAGGTGTGGGAAAACAGGAGAAAGGAGATGATTAGTTAATATCAATAAATAGACTATTGAGTGCCATTTTAGTGCACTGAAAGCAGATTTTCACGTAGGATAAATGAACAAATAAATGCTTTTTCAACCAATAAAAATAAAGTACATTACAATTGAATTGGTAATGCAATTATAGGGATTTTATGGAAAGAAACCTATGCAGAAATAAAACAATCATGAAAAATGAATGTTGTGAATTTTTTGGACACAATGCCAATCATGAAAATGGGTTCTTGGGGCATAAGCACCTTCTGATTGCAGTGGATGAAGAGACTATAATAGCACAGAGGAAATCACTATAGGCTAATATGAGCTAGGGAAAAAGAACTCTTTTCTATCATCTGTATTAGTAGTGTAGTAGTGACGATCATGATAGCATAGACGGAATGCCATATCCATTAGGATGGGGATTAATTCACGAATAAGTTTTTCCACGAAAAAACATCTACAACTAGTACCATGAAAGAATATAGATTTGTTCTTAATGGTTATTTAAAATGCAATAATAAAGTTTTGACTCCATCAGAACAATGTTCTAGTATTGGTTCAATAGTAGCACTACAATTGTGCCCTGAATAACTTGTGGTAGGTCAGGGAAGGAACAAAGTTATCCAGCAAATGGCAATAATAAAAAATAATAGCGGATGAAGTGAGTTGTAAATTAACTCTTGTCAGGCTCAGCTCTACTAGTACGTTAGTGTAATAAAAAGTAAAGATATTCCATGTAATAGTCCACTTACAAAAATAAGAGTGTCTTAAACGAAAAACTTGTAAGCTGATAAAGAATTTGCGATTTCTAGTAGACTAGCAACTTCGGATTTCACTAAAGTCTGGTTTTCACTAGTAGATCAGTGGTCGAGTAACTGGATACTAACTCTACCGAGTTAACTCTACCGAGCTGACTCTACTCTACTTACTTGGTCGAGTTTTCACTACAATTGAGAATAGTAGGTAAAGTGTGTTGTCTAGTGATCAGAACTAACCTTAGAATGTCAATACTTTTTAAAAAATTAACACTTTAACACTTATTAACAATTTTTAATATATTTAAATAAATTAATACTTTTCAATAAATAACAATACTTCTTAAACTTGATAGCCTACGGCACGACTCTACTCTACTAGCTCGAGACTGTTTTCATTAGCATAGTAGTGGTAGAGTGAGAAGCGGTGGTGTGGGAAGGCAAGTGATAGATTACTATCCCAAGGTGCAATCCCACTCTACTCTACTAAAAACTAGTAATCTACCATGACTCTACTGTACCATGAACGTTTTCATTGGGAGAGTTCACAATATAGTTAGTACTTGCCCAGGGAGCTCTACCACTAACTCTACTAATGAAAACCAGGCTTAATAGTATTCAAGTGCAAAGCGCATTAATAAAAATTTATCTCTGAAAATACTCTTGTATAGATTTTTCACATTAATGCTAGAAGGAACGAGGGATGATGAGTTATATTTCATTGAATCTTAATCTATCAATATTTCCTTCTATCCCCTACAATACTAAATTCTTGAAGTCAATCCTTTTAAATATTGATATGTATTCATCATAAATCTCTTACAACTTCAATACTGTACAATATTGTAAGTGAATCATTTGTTTATAAGCGTACCTACAACAGTATGGAATCTGAATCAATATAAACAATCCTGAGATCCACTAGATTAATTCTTCTGAATTATAACACATCCTGATAATTATCTGGCCTAGAATCCTCTCATTTTCAAATAATGAGATGTTACTTTTCACATCGATGCTATTTCAATAATTTCCCACAACACATATCCAAACTTATTGATCTCACAGATCTTCTTCATACGAAAGCTTCAAATTTCTCAACTCCGCTCACATATTTTACATTGTGGAAAGTGGAGCATGTCGTGACTTTTATTCTCTTTCCGAAACTATAGATTTTCCATCCTCACCATGTTACTATAATATTTCTGAAACTTGGACGATTTCACCTCTGTAAGCAATACATTGAAAACTCTTCTTAGTACTTCGAGAGCTGTTCTTGTGAAAAGTGGAAATTCAATAACTCATTGGAAGCCATGGCCACCAGTCTTGAAGCAAATAATAGTATAACATTATCACTTCGAAACCTTTGAACTAAATTCCTCTGAAATACTGTTCTAAAGATTTTTCACATTAATGCTAGAAGGAACGAGGGATGATGAGTTATATTTCATTGAATCTTAATCTATCAATATTTCCTTCTATCCCCTACAATACTAAATTCTTGAAGTCAATCCTTTTAAATATTGATATGTATTCATCATAAATCTCTTACAACTTCAATACTGTACAATATTGTAAGTGAATCATTTGTTTATAAGCGTACCTACAACAGTATGGAATCTGAATCAATATAAACAATCCTGAGATCCACTAGATTAATTCTTCTGAATTATAAACACATCCTGATAATTATCTGGCCTAGAATCCTCTCATTTTCAAATAATGAGATGTTACTTTTCACATCGATGCTATTTCAATAATTTCCCACAACACATATCCAAACTTATTGATCTCACAGATCTTCTTCATACGAAAGCTTCAAATTTCTCAACTCCGCTCACATATTTTACATTGTGGAAAGTGGAGCATGTCGTGACTTTTATTCTCTTTCCGAAACTATAGATTTTCCATCCTCACCATGTTACTATAATATTTCTGAAACTTGGACGATTTCACCTCTGTAAGCGATACATTGAAAACTCTTCTTAGTACTTCGAGAGATGTTCTTGTGAAAAGTGGAAATTCAATAACTCATTTGAAGCCATGGCCACCAGTCTTGAAGCAAATAATAGTATAACATTATCACTTCGAAACCTTTGAACTAAATTCCTCTGAAATACTGTTCTAAACAATTGGATTGTCAATCTCATTCAGAAACTAGGAGTTTTATACGAGTGGGATTTTATTTGATACGTTGTAACGTAATGCAATTCTAATCTCAACTCTCAAAATGCCCAGGATAATAGCTTGGTTTACAATTCAAGGTGGTAAATTATTTCCAACATTTTCTATTTTGTCTTCAGATACTGTTTTTGGTGAGATGTTGTGATATTTATCCATGATGAAACACTGGGATATTTCTAGACAGCATCCCAGTGTTTCATCACTTTTTATTCTATTTATCAATATGTTTTTAAATTTTCCTAGTCCAATGAGATTCAATAAGAAACAAAAACTATACTTGAATAGAAATGCATTTTATGAGATTCATCAGCGATTAAATAACTCATTCAACTTCTTGTTACTTTACTCGCAATGCAGAAAATAAATATTTATGAAAATGACTTTGCTTTTGAGTCTCAATTTCAACGATGAAATCAAGATTTAAAACATACAGAAAATGCAATTTCTCATTGACTGAGCGAAGTGAGGTCTAAGATTCAAGTCGACGGTTTGGCATTTCTCTTAATGTTTAAATGTTTATATGTTGCGCATTTACGGCGAAACGCGGTAATAGATTTTCATGAGATTTGACAGGTATGTTCCTTTTTCAATTGCGCATCGACGTATATACAAGGTTTTTGGAAATTTTGCATTTCACGGATAATATAAAAGGAAAAAGGAGCCTCCTTCATACACCAATGTTAGAGTAAAAATCAGACTATAGAATTATTTATTGACCGAGCGAAGTGAGGTCTAAGATTCAAGTTGACGGTTTGGCATTTCTCTTAATGTTTAAATGTTTAAAATGTTTAAATGTTTTTATGTTTTTATGTTTTTATGTTTTTATGTTTTTATGTTTTTATGTTTTTATGTTTTTATGTTTTTATGTTTTTATGTTTTTATGTTTTTATGTTTTTATGTTTTTATGTTTTTATGTTTTTATGTTTATATGTTTATATGTTGCGCATTTACGGCGAAACGCGGTAATAGATTTTCATGAAATTTGACAGGTATGTTCCTTTTTAATTGCGCGTCGACATATATACAAGTTTTTGGAAATTTTGCATTTCACGGATAATATAAAAGGAAAAAGGAGCCTCCTTCATACGCCAATGTTAGAGTAAAAATCAGACTATAGAATTATATTTATTGACCGAGCGAAGTGAGGTCTAAGATTCAAGTCGACGGTTTGGCATTTCTCTTAATGTTTAAATGTTTAAATGTTTAAATGTTTAAATGTTTTTATGTTTATATGTTGCGCATTTACGGCGAAACGCGGTAATAGATTTTCATGAAATTTGACAGGTATGTTCCTTTTTAAATTGCGCGTCGACGTATATACAAGGTTTTTGGAAATTTTGCATTTCAAGGATAATATAAAAGGAAAAAGGAGCCTCCTTCATACGTCAATATTAGAGTGAAAATCAGACTATAGAATTATTCATCATAAATCAGCTGTCGAGATGACTATAAATTGCATGCCATGACGCATGCAATTCAATATCTCAATGTAACTTGGTAAAAATTAGCAGCTGTGTAGACTATAAATTGCATGCCTCATTGAATGCAATTTTTATGCACTATTAAATAGGATGCAAAGAACTTATAACAGCTCGTCTGGGCGCCTAGATGTCTTCTGGTTATCGCGCGCTAAATTCCGGAAAGCGTTATAATTATGATAATTAAATCTTGTGCAAGCATGATCTGATCAAATTATTATTATTATTAGCGTATGGCTTTGAATGGTGGGGAGACCCAAGGGTAGTTCCACCTCGCCGTATATAGTCCAAAGTTCCCTAATGGGAAACCGGACACTATGGTTATAGTGAGCACAATACTTTAAATTTACACTTTTCACTTCGGAATAAAGTTCATTTTGATGTTAAAAAGTCCAAACATATACAAAACTAAAACAAAACACAAAACCACTAAGCCAAATTTAGAAAATATCAAATTTAGATGATAAATTTAGAGCCGAAAATTTGTAGCACGTTACAATTTTGCCATGGCAATCTGATCAAATAAATAGTTAGTGTATCAGTGTGGATGTGCTTATGGTTTGGGACGTCGTTATAACTGCGCGAGGTCTACTGTTCACAGAACTACTAGTTCATCATAAATCAGCTGACAAGTGATTACACAGATGTGTGGAGAAGCCAGTCTATTGCTGTATTTCCATAAGGTCTACAGTTTCAATCAGGTACTTGTGGATGAGAATACTGCGTGAGGTCTACTGTTCACAGAACTACTAGTTATCTGTATAGTAGTTATCTCTACTAGTTAACTCTCTTTACATCTTTGTAACTCAGATCATCCACAAAATTTCACTCTCCCGTTAAACCAAACAAAAAATGTCTGAAAATGGGAAGAGTATTGAGGTTTGATGAGAGATGACACCCATATTCGAGAGAAATTAAATTTCAATCATGAAGCTCCCAATATTGTTGTAGTAGCGTAAGCAAGTGCTCCCTCAAAGGTGACTTCACTGTGGACCAATTCAAACACTCGGTTGATTGAAGCTGAAAGCCTAGTTCAAATTAGCATCCAAGTTCGCAGCTGTGTAACAAAACTTGTGTTCGCATCGTCTCTGTGTACGACAAGACAAATATTTCTTGTCGACCAATATGGTGCACGCTCTATATCAACAAACGGCGTTTTCGGGAGTGTCTATTGGCTGAGCGATGAGACCAGACTTTGACACGTTGCGGGTCGTGTCGTTGATGACGTATTGGTATTGCATTCTATTCGTCACGCCAGCCAGCATAAAACACGCCAACATTTCACCTGACGACTACTAATAATGTCAGCGCCGTCAAATAAGCTGCCGTTTAAAGCGGCGCGTCCAGATTGAGCAAACTGCGCCACTTCACTGACGTGAATCGCGTGCTGATGTCGGCAATTTTCACTTGGATGAATCGAGGGCCGCAGTTAATTGTGCTGTTCGCTGCTGTGATACTGGAAATTCCGTAACAAAACAATTGGCGATTGCCACTTAGATGTCTGAAATGAAGTTTGGGACGGATGATCTGAATTATTTCTTCATGACGTAGACAGTAAATAATAGATTAGAAAATACAGAATCAGTAACGAAGGGATTGAGATACTGATAATTCAGGTCCAAGTTATAATGGAAGTGGAGGAATGTAGGAGAACAGCGTTGCCGATTTCCTGCCTTTTATAAAAGATAGCTGATGCCGGTATTATATCGTATGTAATATTAACTGTCATTTATTGTTGGAAATAATGAATTATTGAATGAAAAAGACTAAGAAATTGTCAAAAAACCACTGATTTATTGATAATTAGAAGACCGGTTTCGGTTATTACACCATTGTCAATCTCTGATAAACTAAAACTAAATACAAGAGCAGCAGAATTTATACTAGTAGGCGAGTACTGCTATTGGTCGAGGGCATGAACGCCTGCCATTGGGCTAGCTAAACAGTCTCCTCCCACTCAACGGTGTGACAAAATGGCGGCTTAAGCAACAGAATCGCCATGATAATAAAAATTTACTTTCTGTACAAAATAAGAACTAAGAAAACAAGTGTGAAAGATAATAAAACAAATATGTAAATGGAAAAACTATTGACTAATGTATGCTTACAATTTTATGATAAAACTAAATTCGTAGTGTTGTATTGGTTGAAATGAATCTACTGGCTCCCAATATCAACTTCTCAACTACACAAAAAATAATGAATTATATTTAATTTGCCAAGAAAAACTATTTTTCAATGATTTCATAATACATTTTCATAATCAAGTATTCAAACTCGAAAAATATACATTATTTAAATATTGTTCATACTAACTTGCTTTTGCCCCCTGTGGGTTGGGGGAGCTTTGAGTCGAACATCGTACTCAAGAATGCGTTGAAAACCAGAATTCACCCACAGTATCCCTGCTTGTCGTAGAAGGTGACTAAAAGGGACCCCAAGGCAACTCCAGAAGTTGCCTTGCCTTCATACCCACGGGATCTGCCCCATCAGGGCAGTTTCGGAGGGGCAAAAAGAAAAACCCAAGAGACTGATTGATTGATTGATTGATTGATTGATTGATGAGACCAGAGATGGGTGAAACTCCAGGCACGAATGCGGGTCAAGAGGCTGAGTCGAGGGTAGCCAGGTTCCCTAGAGGTAATTTGGCAACCCCTTCTTCAGCGGAAGGACCTACAAAAAGACCAGGAGTGGAACTCACGTAGGTCACGAGTTTTGGATGGAGAGACCAAACCTCACCACTGCTCAAAGAAGGGCGGCCATTTAGGCAGAACTTCTTGGGAGAGGTGAGGCTTTTGACTCTGCGAAGTTTCGGAGGGAAAAACCCCAAGAGACCAGAGATGGGTGAAACTCAAGGCACAAATGTGGGTTAAGAGGCTGAGTCAAGGGTGGCCGGGCGCCCTAGGGGCAACTTGTCCGCCCCTTCCTTAGCGGAAGGACCTTCAAAGAAGGCCATCAGTGGAACTCATGGTCACGAGGACTAATCAGTTTGAAGAGACTGCCAAGCATATCACACTGGATTGCGACAAGCAACCAGGTGATGAATGGGATGTTAGTATAGTGAAAAACTCCTGGTTCTTGTAAAGGACACAGGTAAATTGGTTTGCCTAACTAACATACTACTTGGGAACACAATAAGCTTCGGTTGACGTGTGGGGTTCTTTGAACCTTTGGATCCTTGAATCAGTCCCTTCAAAAACAATAAACCATAAAACTTGCTTTTACTAGGCTTCAAGAAATAACATTCATCTTTGAAGAGGGGAATAATCCTGTTCGAAAGCGAAATTAAATTAATCATTTGAATTAATTTATCATTTAAATTCGAAATATGTTTATAAATTATATTCTCAAACTGTTAAAACACGATCTGGCAACGTTGCATAACAAGGTAAGGATAGTACTATCTGCTTTGTCGAGGGATAGACGAGGATAGCAACACCAGTGTTAATCAAATACTGCCATTATTACGTGGATCCCACTATAAAGTTGAATGAATTGAATTACAACCATGAAGCTCAAGCTTCTGTGGATTTTGTAAACTGGAAAAACATACTGATAAAATCTCGCTTGAAGAGGGAAAACTATAGATCTGTAGCTATTTGTCCGTGGAATATTATCCATAAACAAAATTAATTTCCCAACTTCTGTTGCATCTGTTCATCAAAATAAAAGCGAGAGGGGAGGGGAACGGCAGCGATTGTTTAGGGGGCAGAAATGAAAATTTAATTCAATTTTAGAAATAATTAATCTTATGAAAGCTGTCGGCCCCGCAAACAAGTCTCTGTCCCTGGATTCAGCACTTTTCAACAGTCGCTCAGATAAGTTATTGCGGAAAGTTGCAAGGAGAAGAACTCAAGTTAAGTGTAACAGCTTTCTTTCAAGAAAAATAAAAACAATACAATATCATTTCCATGGTTGAAAATAAGCTGCACGTGTTACTCACGAAGTTGGAATATGAAAATAATATAATAATTCAAAACCACAAACAATCGTGCATTACTGGTGATCTGTTAATTCTATTTCCTTCGCCATGATCCATTCTCAATCTCCTCTTCTCCCCAAAATGTAAACTCATTTTCAGACGGGGAGAAGAACATTCAATATAATTTAGAAAACCTGAGTTCTCGAATGGATTTATTCATTGATTAAATTATTGGACAATCCTGCATCTCAATTATACTGTAACCATTAAAATCATTCAAATATTGAATGAGTTAATTAGTTGATTCGGTTTGGTGATTAGATAAGTGAATAAATTAATTGTATGATGGATCACAGAGGGTTGTGTATGCGATGCCTCAATCTGAATGAATAGATATTAAACTTTGAAGTTGATCTAATTTGCAAATTTCAATTCTCAATAGCAAATATATCCCAGGAGTTTCACGAAATCTCATCCTCTTGACCTAATTTGCAAATTTCAATTCTCAATAGCAAATATAAATGGAACCCAGGAGTTTCACGAAATCTCATCCTCTTTCTAAATATATTATTCAGACTAAGCAACGATTTGTGATACTGGATTATCTAAGAGACATTTCGAAGAGTAAATTTGTTCAGTAATCAGTTGCTAAAGTCAATTTATTCTTGGAGGCACTCTTGTCTACAAGAATCTTGTTAGCAGTTGATCATGATTAGACAACTATGTTATTGATAAATTTATTCTACTCTGTCATTCCCATGGTCTCGGTATTGACCAGGCGAACCTTAAAAATTGTCCTGAGAGTAAATCTCCATTGACTAATTTCTAAATCATCCACGTAGATTCAAGACTTCGCTAATTTACGTAGCCATTTACTTCGTTAATAATATTCTTCACTCCGTAGTTGTTTACTCCGTTAATTAACGTTTGTTTATCTTATTCTGTTCGTTGATTTACTCTGTTATTTTATTTGGAACGAGTTTGTTCCAAATAATTAATACATAGGCTAGTCTGTAGTGGGGAAGAATAATCGTCAGGCCTCTATAACAAATGTGCTGGCATACATTTGAAGACAATCTGATTTACAACACAAACATTTCTACAAAACTAACAAACACAAAAGCGTATAATAGGCTACTCGTAGTTACTACATTCATGCGCGGAAAAATTGGCCCAGTCTGTATATGGGTTGCAACGATAACTTATAGAGCATTGTTAGTTGGTGAATGGAATTATTAGGTCCATTGTGCTGCAGGCACTGTTCAATCTTCATTTAAACGTTTTATCAGACCGGCCAGGGCCATGGCACTCATCCAAAACAGCGAAAAACACCACTACCGTTTCGTCGGCATTCAAATTGCTAATGAAGCCACCATATTTCATAATCATTACGGGGTTGTAACTTTTTTCAATTTCATCTCCAACTTTTTGAAAGAGCTTTTCACAACATATACTTGACAGACTTTGACGACTACAGATCAGTGTAAATCGCACAATAAAGAAGTCAAGCATTTTTCTATTTTACTTATACTCAAAAAAGATAAAGATGATAATTATTTCGCAGGACTTTAAAAGTAAAATCAATAATATTGATTAAATACTCTGAATTTGTTCATATTCATTGACCAAACGAAGTGAGGTCTAAGATTCAAGTCGACGGTTTGGCATTTCTCTTAATGTTTAAATGTTTATATGTTTATATATTCATATGTTGCGCATTTACGGCGAAACGCGGTAATAGATTCTCATGAAATTTGACAGGTATGTTCCTTTTTAGATTGCGCGTCGACGTATATACAAGGTTTTTGGAAATTTTGCATTTCAAGGATAATATAAAAAGAAAAAGGAGCCTCCTTCATACGCCAATATTAGAGTAAAAATCAGACTATAGAATTATTCATCATAAATCAGCTGACAAGTGATTACACAGATGTGTGGAGAAGCCAGTCTATTACTGTATTTGTATAAGGTCCATAGTTTCAATCAAAGACATTAAAGAGGTATGCATCTTTAAGCTGGGTTTACACCAAAGTTATTAACAAAATGGTTATAACTTAATCCTTATAGATTCTATTAGATTGAACGGAAGTTGACAAACACATATGTTCATCATGTGTATGATAATTTATGTTGAATCTAATATAATTTGAAAGGATTGAGTTATTAACATTTTTTTAATAAATTTGGTCTAATCGCAGCTTTAAGGTCTTTGGTTTCAATATTTTGCTTTGCAGTCATGGTATTATTATGCGTGCCCATCAGTATCAATATTCTCACATTCGAAAAAACTAATTTAATAGGTGAATAAAAATAAACAAATGAACCAAATAATGCTGGAGAAATTATAATATTTTTGATTCTAAAAAATTAATTTTCATCAGAGAGAAAGATCATCACGGAACTGGATGAATTACATCATATGAAATACAAATTCAAACGTGAACTGAGTTTGTTAACATTTAAAAAAGTTGACATCTGGTACTTGTGGATGAGAATACTGCGTGAGGTCTACTGTTCACAGAACAACTAGTTATTGTAAAAGGATGTGGGATCTTGCTACTCTTGAATAGAGAATACCATATTTAAAATCATTCTCATGTGCATTTCCAATAGAAAGTTTTTTCAATCGTTATATTACCTAGGCTAAATATATAACCATTTTTCATTGCGTATTGTTCAATTGAGTCAAATTCATCCGTGTGTCTGTCAATATAATTATGAAAAGTTTCTAACTGCTTCAAACTCCACTAAAATTCCTATGAATTCTACCTGAATATATTATTGAAAAGTTCCACAACATATGTGTATCTAGTGTAAAATTCCACTATAAATATTTTTCTTAGCACAATATTACTGCCTTTAAGAAATACCATGATCTGTCCTCGAATTAATTGAATTGACTAATTAATTGAAGAGCTTACAAATTATGACGTAGATGCAGGCTGACATCAAATGATAATATAGGCTCATCAATCAGGATACACAAAGGCAGAATCACTGAATCATGAATCAATCACTGAATTTTTCTTTCTTAGATGATGTTTGATGATATTCGGGAGAAAAACTATTCAGTTGTAACACGGTGTTGTTAGTGACATTTGAACTCGATAATACTATTCATATTCTTCTTCTTAAGGTGCCTGTCCGTTTCGAACGTTGGCGATCATATTGGCTATGATGACTTTGTTAGTTGCGCTCCGGAACAATTTGAATGGAGGTTTTTCCAAACCAGGCTCTCAGGTTGGCCAGCCAGGATATTCTTCTTCGACCTGGGGCTCTCCTGCCTTCTATTTTGCCCTGCAGTATACTTTGCAATAGGGTATCTGCCCTTATTGCGCATTATGTGACCCAAAATTCTACTATACACTATAGTATATAATATATACTATTCATATAAAAATACGAATTACAATAATTTGCAATGAAATTATCAGTTATCGGTAGTCTACAAACTTACGCCCAGTAGTTTTCACTTGACAATAAATATGGTAGCACGGAACAACCTCATTATCAATATTGAATGAGCTAGGCAATCAATACAAAGTACATGCATAGAAGCCACCAACCTTTGTTTTCGTTGCATTCGCTTCTTGAGAACAATAGACGTGTCTGGCTCTGTTTCCACCTCCACAGCTTACAGTGCATCTGCCCCACTCTTCAGTTATCCACCTGTGAAACGAAAATCGCTACATCAACTAAATAGATTACACAATGTATATTATAGTGTAAATGAATTTATGACAAATAATAATACAAATCAATTAACAGGGTCTTGGATATTTTATCACTTCATGAGGTTGAAAAATGTAAAGAGCTATAAGAAATTGTGATTCTTATTCAAACCTGAAGCAGATCTGGAACTATAATATCGTAGTTCTTTATAGAAGGGAACATCCATCGCGATCACTAGGAATTCGAAGGAATCTCCAAAACAACAATATGGATAGATTATAAGATGACCTAAATGAGACCACTTTATGGCTCTTCCGGAACATTCTTCATTCATTATTATTCTTTCTTTATTCTCACAATAACTCCATTGTGAGAATAAAGAAAGGATAATAATGAATGATTATATTATTCTTTCTTTATTCTCACAATAACTCCATTGTGAGAATAAAGAAAGAATAATAATGAATGAAGAATGTTCCGGAAGAGCCATAAAGTGGTCTCATTTAGGTCATCTTAAAATCTATCCTTATTGTTGTTTTGGAGATTCCTTCGAATTCCTACAGATCGCGACAGATGTTCCCATTTATGAAGAACTTCATAAATGAATAGGGAGAGGAAAAATAAGGCAACCTTGTGCTATTCCTCTCTCGAATTTAGATGAGGTTGCACATAGTCCGAAATAGGCTATACTCCGTGCAAATTTACTTCAGACTTGGAGGAGTTTGCGGCGCAGAGAAATGGAGGGAGATCAGCCCATTGCAGTGATTGATAGAGTCATAGGTGGAAGCGCAGTTGTCAGTTTGTCGATTAGAGTCAGTCGAGGCTGTGACTGCGGAGAGGAAACTTCCCAAGTTTAACATGAGCGCTTGAATGGGAATTAGAGAACGCTGGCCGATACACAACGGCAACATAGCCGCCGTTGTATCCCTGCCGCTGTATGCCTTCTCTGCTGCGCATGTCCATCCCAAGTCCGAAGTTAATTTGTACGGAGTATAAGTCTTGTAGTCATTCACTTTACAAAATTCTCAGTCCAAAAATATGTTCACAAAGTGGATTTCAAATGTAGATGTTTCGAAAACCATTATAGCAGTGAAGAGTAACTTCAACCATTCCTTCGATCTTGTATGATATGAACGCAAAAATGGAATTACAATCTCTCTATGTCACTCATCTATTCTGTTATCCATGACGGACTGCGAGTTAATAATTCGTTTTGAACTATTATGAAGACACTTACAGTCTAATCTATCTTATTAGATAGGTAGTGCCGTCTCAATAGTTTCAAAACGAACTCTCTATGACATTACTTAATGGGAGTTCTAGATTAGTTTGTATTTCGTTTTGTTTATGACTTGTATTCCCTCCAACATGTAATGTTGGCTAAAATATTGTGCATTTACTACAACACTATATACATTTAGGCAATGAAGTAACCAAATTTCTCCAAACAACAAGATGGATGGATTTCAAGATGATCTAAATGAGACCACTTCATAGCTCCACCAGAACATTCTTCATTATCATTCTTTCTTTATCCTCACAATAACTACACTGATAGGGAGAGGAAAATAAGGCAGCCATGTGCTATTCCTCTCTCGAATTTAGATCAATTTTGTCAATTATATTGTAATCAAGAAACTACATGAGACAAATAATCCAGCCCGAAAGAGGAATAGTTTTTCGGTAAGGCGCAGAGCTAAGACAGATGAGAAAAGCCTGTGGAGGAAATTGGTAGCCGAGAAGCGCCGAGGAAAAATCAATTATTAAGGAGGAGACTTGAAGACGGTGCATCGCTTCCAGTTGAGGTGAAGTTCAAATGGAATAAGTGAGCGAACGATTAATATATTATTAGTCATGGACCTGCTTCTTTCCCCACAACAACTTTGCTATTTATTTTTCATCGAGCCACTAATGCTTCCACTCGATGAACTTTTGCATTGCTCATCACAGATTACCCATTACCCACTCTTCGGTGATCTCTGGATTGGAAGATTACCTACAGAACTATGATGATTGGATAATCTGTTCCGTAATTAGAAAAAGTGACTACCGTGTTATCGGATAGGTACGTTGAATATTGTCGGTCCCGGCTGAAGTATGACAGTCTTGAGGTCCATTGACATCTTAAATGATATATTTCGGCGAGGTGGAAATTCCGTCAGGAACACCCCCAACAATAACAGCGATACGAATATTATTATATTATTATCAACACAGAACACTTAAATGAAATTATAGCTGATAATAATAATAATAATGAAAATAGATCCAATAATAATCATCATCATCCATCATGGACTAGGCTTGTAAAGCCTGTTCCGGTGTCCACCGCTTCCTCGGTCGTCCGACGTCTCTTTTCCCATTCAACTGCAACTTCCAAGCTTGTAGTGGAAGACGAGTTGGTGGCATACGACGCAGGTGATTTGTCCACTTCAATCTGTATTTTTCTATGATTTCTGTAAGTGGTTGCACATTGCACTCACTTCGAATTGTTTCATTTCTTATGTGGTCTCGTCTTGAGTATCCCTGAATGCTGCGCAGAAACCTCATCTTTGATGACTGATAATAATGTCAAACCTTTCCAGGAATCGGCTTTTCGTGATACTCAATAGTCACATAAAACACTGTAAGATATATTTTTCTTAGTTCAGCGTTCACGAGGGTGTTCGATACCTTAAAAAACGCAATTACTTTACAGTCAAATTATTTAGAGAGCAGAGTGATGGAATGGATGAACAGATGGATATTTTCCATTCGGCTGGAGGTCTGGCAGCAAACAATTTAGTCGGCGGTGTACGTTGCGTTTGTTTTGAGATGTCTGCCGCGGCTTCTCAGCTCCTGACAGCTCAAAAACATTCTTGAATAATAAACGTTACAGGGCCGTTTTAATATTCAGGGTATTGCCAGGCATTTCACTGCTGCTGGATGGAATTAATTGATCCAGGCGAGCTCAAAAAAGAACACAAGAAAAGGTAAAGAGCATGTAACAGAATGGCGTTTGATACAAAAACATTTACTTGATAGTCGAATAGGATATTTTACCATGATATGGAAAGTACGTTGGAGTAGATTTTGACGAGAATACTGCAAATTTTGTTGGGAAAGTCGAGCAAAAATTGAAAGAAACTTTTTCAAGTTTCCTCGAACACGTTCCACGACACTTAGCATACAGGGAGTATCTTGTGAAGCGAGTATTAAGTCAATTCCTGTACGCTGAATATAGGGCCCAGGGCTTTCCAGAGCGTTATAAACTTTCAAAATATGTCAGAGCTGTTGTAGCTATTGTTAATCCCCCAATCTTCATTAGTAGATTAAATTTGAAAAAATAATAATATGACAACTATATTTATATGATTGTAATATGAATAATATGACGGTGTGAATTATTCATTATAGGCCTAAACTTGTTGATGCTTGTCAACGTTATTCATCTGTTTATTTATTTATTCACTGTACAAAACACCATAATCATGATATAATCATGACCATGGAGGAAAAACTAGGCTGAGCCTGTACCAATGAAAATCTTTTCCATGCATTTCTATGGAACCATAGAACGGTGTGAATTCATTATAGGCCTAAACATGTTGATGCTTGTGAACGTTATTCATCTATTTATTTATTCATTCACTGTACAAAACACCATAACCATGCTATAATCATGACCATGGAGGAAAAACTAGACTGAGCCTGTACCGATGAAAATCTTTTCCATGTATTTCTATGGAAATGTGGAATTATGAATGTGTTCTCGAACATGCAATTCAGAGGATATCTCATAATGGGGCTTATTACAATGAGCAGCATAATGGACGTTTGAAAGCATTGTTGAAAAATAATGGTGACCCTTTGTAACATAGCACTGCTTGTGAGGGAGACGCTTTTGTTGTTCACTGCTAATTCAAAGTGATTGAATGGCCATTATTGTTCTAAACATGCTTCAAATTAGAACATTTGACATTGATTCAAATTGTTTTGGAGAGGTTGAGTAGGGGGGTGGGGGTGCCGCAGCGAGTATACCATCATTAAAAATTATAACAGAACTCGAGTTGTTTACTTTGGACGCCTCAAAGCTCTCATATTGATTAGGAAGAGCGACGTCGGCTTCGCACAAACACTGTCGGCAATTGACTGATGGGCAGCACAATGAAGTGAAAATGACAATGTTGGTCGTCTCTCCAAACATCGAATTCGTGGAATCGTTGCGAAAAATGTGTGAATTGCACACACTTGTCAATACAGGAGGAGATGAAAGGATTCAGAGAGATTCAACGGCCGTAGCTTTCAAATGGATTCTTAAGGCACAGAGCAGTAGTCGAGATCAGACTCTATCTCGAGTAATATGAAATATATTGATCACTTGAACGGACATATCTCACATATTTCACAGTTAAACATCTTTCTGATAATATGCCCTTGAATCACCCCCACCTACCCGAAATTAGAAAAAAATATTTGTTTGATAATAAAATGTGAAAAACTTTTAAGAAGATTGAGAAAGTAGAAATATTATTGTTATTATGGCAGATGCAATACTACTGTATTTGGATATATGTTCTTTACTAACCACAGCTAAAAAGGTTTTGTCCGTCGGTGCATACTGACATTTAACTGACAATTTATACGCCACTGTCTTTAGACAAAATTCATGCAGCCCAAAATAATGTAACCAGTTACAAAATTGTGCTTGTTTTCATAGCTTCTCATGTTGAATTTATAGTTCAGTCGAGTCAAACATTTGATTAACAAATGATCTGACAATTATTGAGAGAGAAATGATTTGCATAAAATTATAGACGTGCATTATGCTCATAATAGACCTACTTTAACTTTTGTAACCAAAGATAACAATTAAGTAAATGATTACTTTATGTAAGATCATACAAAGTTCGATTCCAATTAACAGTCAATAAGTTAAAACTAACACTATTTATTGGGAAATATTTTTCCAAGTTGAATACCCACGAGTCAAACAATCATGTATAAATTTAGCTTGTGATGATCTTGAAAGATAGTAGATAGATTTCATGAAATCACTTCGCTTGTATGGGCTACTTCACTACTTGATTCAAATGAGAACAATATAGAAACTTAAAAATATTTTAACGACTAGTTTCGACCATAGGTCGTTAAAATATTTTAATGAAAGGGTACTAAAAATGTTTTATATTGTTTCTATTAGATAAATTTCGTACATCGTTCTGACTACACCTATCCCCCTTGAATAATTTGATGAAAGGTCTTTGGAAAGGATTGGAAGGGATAAAAGTAATCTTGAATTTGTATCAAATCGTAGACTGTAATAGATATGTGAACAAATTTGATAGTACGATGAGATAGTATAATTTATTTTGAGGCTCAAAGCCAGAATCGTAGTCTCATTATCATACGTGAAATGTATAAAATCATACACATACAATAACGTTTCTTGAACTATTTGTATATAAAATTGAATCCTGCTCGAGACTGGAGTAATAAGACTCGAAGGAAAGCGCTGAGTCAACAGGAGAACGGAGCTTGACCAAATACAGAATTATCCAATTCTAATTTGAATGTAATTAGTACACCGCTCCCATCCGCGCTGAGATGCAAGTTATTATTTGAGAGCTAATTAGATTCCCTTTTTTATTCGCAAAGCTGCAATGGTTAATATACGTATTATGTATAAATTTTTGAGCAATGTTGATACTAGATTATAGGCACAAGAAGAAACCGATACCAGTATGGGAAATTCTTCTGCAAACTCACTCTAGACTGGAAATCATAACCAGAATCCTTATTGAAAAGTTTGAATGTGGTTTTCGTGAATGTGATAAAAACTGAAGCCTCTATTATGAGACTTTAATGTGATTTTCTAGTTCAAAGAGAAGCTGAAGAGTCAAAAGACCCATTCATGCTAGATACTGGAAAATGACAGATCTTGTGGGTGAAATTAGCTTATGGCAGAGAAAACCATTATATAGAATAGAATAGCATAGAGATATATTTATTGAGCAACAAAATATGAAAAACATCACAATACATGAATTTTTACATAATATATATTTTTTGACATGACCAGTTGGTCGTCTGCCAAGTTGAGTAATTTTATTATAGATTTTTATTCGTTTTTTTCGATTTGAAATAGAAAATATAAACAATATACATGCAAGAAATTTACTACTACAGTATTTGAGTAAGAGAAGCGTTTACGTATTATATTCTCCTATTAGAATTTTCCTGTAGGCCCATGCACTTTTAACAAATCCTATCAGTGCCCTCCAATCACTACCATTCAAAAAATCAAAGACCTTATCCTCTGATATAACTCTATTACCCAAATGTGCCCTTCTCATCTCTCCTAATACAGGATATTTCCCCATGAAATGTAGAATATCCTCTTCTTCCCTTGAAGTTGTTGCACAACGTGCATATCGTCTGTATCCCTTCCCGTTCTACACTCCTGTTCAAATACCACAGTCCTCCTCTCGATCTAAAAATTATAGATTTTTCATTTCGGGTGAAATTCTTTTTCAAATAATTATTGCGCTCTGTTAGTTAGAGAAAACCATTATAAGATACCTATTATAATTATTAAAATTCTGTCTTTTCCAACTATTGTATTGTTTGCTCTATCCAATAAATAAATATTAAACTATTATCATAAGAAAACTATTAAGATTGTTTTATTCTATGCTTATGAGTTCAAAAAATAAATGTCTCAAAATGACAGCCCGATTTGTTCAAATGATAGCCCGATTGTTCCACAATGATTTAGCTTTATGAGGCGATTCATTACTTAAATTTCGCCGGGTACAACACTAAATTCCATTCAATAAGGTAGTACTATAGTCAGCAAGAATGTTGACAGCGACAAAAAGAATTTATTCATTATTCAAAAAGCTCCACTCAAAGTTTCAAAGATCACTGGTCACTTTCATAGTTATTGCATCAAGAAACAAGATGGAATGGAACTATTGTGCGGAAGAATACAATTTTACGAGCTTAATCCTATATTCCCGGGTGAGAGAGTTATATTCCTCCATTCTTCCGCCCTCGAACTAAGCGGGTCTCTAAATGCTTCCGGATTCAGCAGTGACATAAAACACTGGACCCTCACAAAATGCTGTAGTAATATAAAAATATTCATGGAAGACTTGATACTGTTATCTTCTCATATCAGATCCACTAATTATAAATTCGAAGTCTACAAATAGAATCATATAAATTTTATAGTTCAATGACCGATTACAATGCTGCAGAGCTCCCAAAGAATGTGATGGATCACGAGAGAGAAAAATAATTGATCTGATCATTTCTCCCAAATGGTTCCGATTAACTTATTTTGTAGACTTGAACACATACACATTGATGAGAATGTCAAGTTTGCTGTCAAATTCACTGTATTTTTGCTACTCTCTTCATGTGAGAAATGATGAAGTGACGAATTAAGCCCTACACACACACATAGATTTTTGTTCGTACGATATTTTGCCATCCTTATGAATTTTTCCATATTAAACGCGACTTGACAAACATTTTATGTTTGAAATAATCTGTTTAATCTTATAGAATTTATAAGGACGGCAAAATATCGTACGAACAGAAATCGATGTGTGTTCAGGGCTTGAGGCTAGTTACCACACACATCGAATTATGGATGTACGAGAATACGACTGTTCGTACGATATTTTACCGTCCTTATAAATTCAATTGGGTTACACAGATGATTTCAAACAGATGATGTTTGTCCAGTTCCGTTCGATTTGATAGAATTTATAAAGACGGCGAAATACCGTAGGAACAAAAATCGATGTGTGAGTGCGAGGCTTAAGGCTATTTACACACACATAAAGCCCCGCACAAACACATCGATTTTTGTTCCTACGGTATTTCGCGGTCTTTATAAATTCTATTAGATTAAACACATGATTTCAAACAGATGATGTTTGTCAAGTTCCGTTTAATCAGATAGAATTCATAAGGACGGCAACATATCATACGAACAAAAATCGATGTGTGTGTGCGGGGCTTAAGGCTAGATTTTTGGACGTACGATTTTTTGCCATCCTTATAGATTCTATTAAATTAAACGGATGATGTTTGTCAAGCTTCATTTAATCTGATAGAATTCATAATGACGGCAAAAACTCGTGCGTCCAAAAATCTAAGTGTGTGTAACTAGCCTAAGTCTAGGAATTCGACAATGAAATAAATGTTCATTATGAAATGATCCAGGAGCTTTGATTGGCATAATATCAGCATACATAGCTGTATAGCTACCAACTTGCTAGCTCATTATTAAGACAAGCAATAGGATTCTACTGATTGTATGTGGAACATTTGAGATGAGGGTTGAACTTACTTGGGAGGACAGCGATGCATGTTGCATTCGACTAGATTGGCATCAGGCTGCTGAGACGCGTTGCAAAGCTGTGCTTCGACCTGTGATCCTGTCACGCGGTTCTTGCACACCACTGTAGACATACGGTAACCTGTTCAACAAACAAACACAGTTAAATTACTAATTGATCAGGAATAGATTTCAAAGCAATTCAATTGTATAGAATAAAAAATAGCGGAGACTATTTTCAATAATTATGTCACGTTGGAAAGGAGTTTTCAAACCGAATTGATGGAATTACCTATGTTGAGAATCGAACTGACTCTGAAAAAATGTTTCAAAAGTAGGGATGGGTATCGAAAGACAAAACATCGATGTTTTGAACATCGATGTTTTTTTCTCCTGAACATCGATAAGTGAAAAACATCGAACAGTAAACATCGACCTGTTGCCGTACATTTCACGGAAAACTATTATATCCTTAGAGTAACTCAGATAGTGAAATCAATTTCCTCTTTTATGTACATGTAAAAGGAAGGGACAGCTTTTAAAAAGTAGTTAACAATGAAGGAATATTATTGATTGGCAGCAACGAAACTGTAAGTAAATAAATTGTTTGTAGTTGTAGGTAATCAGACTCTACGTTATCAACGGAGATTGTTATTTAATCGAATATAAAAAAGAAAATCCAATAATAGTTGAGTCAGAAACCTCTCGGGATATCCTCGAAGATTCTGTCTTAGGATTTCATCCTAAGCTAATTTTAGCAATCATTGTTACTCATAATCGTATTCATTCAATACCTGATAGTTTTATTTAGGAAATGAGAATGAATAGAGGTGTTTTTTATGGCTATCTACACTCCATACAATACGAGGACCTCTATTCCAGAGCAAGATTAATAATTGATATTAAACGTATGTTGAGGAAAGCACTTGTAATAAGAAAATTCTTTCTCCCTAAGAAACGAAAAATCCGACCTCTTATTCAATTCTAAATCGGTATCTAACCTTGACAAGGGCCACAGTTATGTAAATCCTCAAGAGTATCCAACAATCTCACATAAGAAATACAGAGATCCTGATTGAAAAATTCCTTTTTGTTGGGAAAAACATCGAATGACCGATGTCTAGGTAAAACCATCGATAAGTGAAAAACATCGAACAGTAAACATCGAACAGTAAACATCGATGTTAAAAACATCGATGTTTGATGTTGAAACATCGATGTTTCTAAACATCGATGTATCGATACCCATCCCTATTCAAAAGAGATAGCATCCCCTCGCCCTTCCACCTTAGCAAGCCACCAACCGGCAGTCTCCACCTCATCCTCGTCTGCCTACAACTTCTGTGGGAACCGTGTCGCGAAACGCAGGTAATTATTGGCCGCTTGCCACTGTTATTTCTATTGTCTGGAACTCCCTTGTAAAATCGCGGTCCTCTGTAATCCTTCAAAATCCAAAAACCTGTCATGAATAACTAGACTACTATTCTAACTTAAATAAGAATAAAATGAAAATAGTACCCTTCGTTAATTTTAAATGATTTAAGGAAAGCACATTGTTTTTTTGAATGAAGTAAGACGTGCTTTTAAAGGGTACTATTTCCAAATTGATTAGGTATTGATAATGGATGAATTTCTTGTACATTAGCTGTTATTTGGCTGTACATTAGCTGAATTACTTGACTGTTATTATTCTTATTCAAATTTTGGTAGGCCTACATAAAAAGCAATGACTTGCATAGAGATCTACGCATTCCATTTGTGTTCAGTGATTTGCCATGCGGCATGAGTCGAGACTTCATCATCATGTCAACCCTGAGGCAAGCCAACTACTACATAATGAAGATCTTACCAGGAGGCTGAAGAGAGGAAAGCCTTTTGAACTAGTTTAAAATCAATTTGAGATAGTGTATGGAGACTATATGATTTTTATTGCTCTTATAATCTCAGAAATACTTGGGTCATCAATGGAAGAACTTGGAGTTTCATAGTTTCTCATAGTACAAGATTTATAGTGAAATGAAAATTAATGGTTAGTCTCTGAGACTATTTTCAATGACAATCAACATGAGAAAATTTATTTATTTATTTTTATTTATTTATTTACAATGCAAATGACACTAATGTAATAACATTGGAAGATTAAATAATAAGGTAGTCCTTGAGCTATTTTTCTTCCAAATTTATAGGTGACAAAGTCCAAGATAAGGTTAAAATTTCACGTGTACAATTTTTATAACATTTTGGTCCAAAATAAACATTAAAACTATAAATTTTGAATTTAGATGGCTTAAATTGATAAATTAATTAGAAATATTCCACTCAATTACCACTTTTAACGAATAATATTGAGTTATTTGAGAAAATTTGGAACTATTCAAGAAACACAAACTCGTAAACACTAAAGCTCAGCTTTAAAATTGTACTGAATGTTGTATGTTCTAGGGATTTCTCACGGAAGATAGGGTGGGATTAACACGGAAGATGACCGTGAAGCCTTCACGGCGAATGAAACGAGTGGTTCCCGGTTCATGATTCAGCTTCAATCGATGCCTCTAATCAGCTTCTGGCAATAATAGAAACATTTGGATGTCATCGCGCTAAACATCTATCGATAGTCGATACCTAACCGATCTGTCCACTCCCATGGTTTACAATGTGTTGGTGTTATATGAAGGTCTATCAAAAGCGTAACCTGAACTTATTTTCTTTGTCCATGATCACCACTACACTATTTCCCTCCTAAAATTTCCCTCTCAAAGGGCTCCATCTGAACTGAGAGCTAAACATCAACCTTACCCCAATGCTATAACTTCATTGTAAGAGAATAATAATGTTACAAATTTGATATGGAAAGGGTAAGTATGCTGACGTTAATTGTGTTAGAACTGATCAATATTCAAGAACCGTGGAATATTAACTGGCCTCGCGAGAATTATGCTTTCCAACTTCTAGAGAATTTTCCACTGCATCTTCCACTGCGCTGAAAAAGATTCCATGCCCACCTCATTACCGGGAATTAGGAAATAAGGCTCCAAAATATGCGAATGACCAAATTTTTAAAAATTGCGGAGAGTCTCTGGACTGATTTAATCCTGTTAAATGAAGCAAAATGGTTATTGAAGGTTGAAAGAAAATTCTGTGGGGTCGTTCTGTAGATGCTTGAATAATTGTGGAGCTTGTAAGATGTTGTGCACAGAAAGCGAATACTTATAAGTTCAAAATAATCAAGGAATTTCTTTTGAAGATACAGAGCCGCAATGACAAAAAATGTCAATTATATGCTTTGAAGTTCTGTAATTGCAAGTTGATAGAGTGGTAGAGAAGATGGAACTATTGAAAAGGAAAGACCAAAGACCTTCACTCAATAGATACTACGAAGAAAAGCAATTCATTTTCATGAATTCTACTATGTTTTATTTTTCTTCTTTCTTTGGAGATTAAAAATGATGTGACTGCTTAAACTAGTTTCTTATTCTCCTATTCAATTGAAGAACATTTCAGCATTAAGAAAAAATCGATCACAATATCATAATAATATAGTACATTAATTCACTACTGGAGATGAATCAGAGAAATTAATCATGGTGTCAAAATGTGAATATGGAGATTGATGAATGTGAAAAATGATGATCATGGAAGAAACACGAATAATTTGTCAGATAAATATGAGACTGGGAAATTCATGAGTGGTTTATAACTATAATTTTTCTATAAATTGTACTACTGAATATAACAATAACAAATGACCAATGAATATTATGTATAATCATATTCATTTAATTTATTCATATCATAACATTGAGAGATGAATCACTCTGCTGGATAATAGATAAGTGAATAAATTAGTCTTAAATTTATCTAAAATGTAGCGGGTTTCCATCACTCTACTGTCAACTGTATTACTATATTACTGTCACACTGGGGTTGTTCAAAACAATATTTTTCCACATTGTTCAGTTATATATTGTAATGTATTTTTTGGAAGAATAAATTTTAATTCCAATTTCAACTTGCAGACTACTAGTTTTAAGTGAATCCTTAGAAACAACAAACAATTTAATATTCGAATTGCCCATATGAATAATTTGTACGATTGATATATGATCATCATAATAAAATAATACAATATGAACATAATTATGGTCACTAATTTCATTACTTCCGGATCCATTATCAACATGAAAGAAGATTGTAGTCATTCCATAGGAATGTACTAAAGACGTCTTTGAAGATTAAAGTATGAAATTGATTGATTCCTAAGATATAAAAATATGTACATGAAAAATTGATGTGAAGATACAACCACAGATGCAGTTTGTCTTGTCTATGATAGCAGAATAGAAAGAATTAAGATAACAAGAAACAAGATAAAACATGTTTATCTCTTTTCTGTATAGGGCTACTTTTATAGAAATAGAAAGAAAAATAAAAATCTTAGTACCCTTTTTGAAATATTCAATCACAACATGTTTTGGACAATGACGCCATTTTCAAGTGATATGAAGTTTCTTTACTTAGTACCCTTTTTGAAATATTTAATCACAACATGTTTCGGACATTGATGCCATTTTCATATGATATGAAGTTGAGATTGAACTGAAGTTGAGATTGATATGAAGTTAAGACTTTATTTTTCTTTCTAAAACATATTTGTTGTCTGTGATACAAGTGAATAAATTTAATTAGAGTTCAATAAACATGAATGAGAGGAAATGATATGGATAAATAGAATTGATAGGATAATGAATATAACTATCGAATAGAATTTAAAAAATACTTCTATAAAGTGATTTCGAAAGATAGAATGTAGAAAGTTGAGATCTAGTAAGCAAGAGTTTGTAGTTACCTCCGCCACAGGAGACAGAGCAGAGTGAGCTGGGTGTGATTGCCCAGTGGTAGAGCGGCTGTTGGCAGGATGAGCCATCTCCGCCACACACTCCGCACTCGTCCACCTTCAGCTGAGAGCCGATCATCAAGTCACAGCCCACCCTCTGCAACAACAACATTCCAAATTTACACAAACATCCAGATTGAAATTCGTTCATCAAGTGTCAAGAAGATTGAGATTCGTTTTTGAATTGTTGTGATGACACTACAGTACTATAGTGCATTTTAATTTATAGATTCCTGGATTTTAAAATTTATATGTTTTTTGTTATTGTGTACCTAATTGATCCCGGGCTTCAAAGTTTTCCCTCAGGGAGAAAAAACAGTACTTTTCACTCTAGATATACAAATAACAATTAAAAATCGGAAAGCGCTCTACGTGTGTGCTAGTTTTTAATAACTAATATTCAAAACATTAAACTGTAGTGTCGTCATAATAGATTAAAATAATTATTAACTCGCAGTTCGTCATGGATAGAAAGTTCGTCAAATAGATTGAGATGTTCTGTTCAAACATAGAAGTATTTGATTGGACTACTGAAATGTTGATTAACTTCTTGTACTAGTGGTTCTCTGTATCCAATTGGATATGAATTGGAATTATTGAATTGGAATTATTGAATTGGAATTCGTTGATCAAGCGTCGGGAAGATTGAAATTTACTTTTCATCAATGAAGTATTTCGATAATTAAATTACTACTAGTTGAATTACTATTTTGGTAGTTCAATCACTAGTAATTCTCTGTAATTATCCATATTAGAATTCAATCATCAGGTGCCAGAAAGATTGGAATGTTCTGTTCAAATAATAAAGTATTTTCATGAGGCTACTGAAGTGTTTAATTACTACTTGTACTAGTATTCTCTGTAATTATCCGTATCGGAATTCGTTTATCAAAGTTTTATCAGTCGGGGAGATTGAAATGTTTGGTTCAAACAATGAACGTTTTGAAGTGGAATAAAAAATAATTATATTGTCTATTGGAGTATCCTCAGCTCTTTCTCCTAGTCAGTTCTCTTGTGAAAATAATAAATGGAATAAAATAAATAAATGAGAAATAAATAAATGTTCCACGTACAATTAAATCAAGTTTAGTATCAAGTTTTGCGAAATACATTAATTTTTGAATTGAAATTGAATTGTATAATTTATTTGTTATGGGCTAGTCTAACCCAAAAGACCACTGAAGATGATCCTTGAATGTACCGAAACAAATTTGGCATGAATGAATAATAACATGTTGAACTGATAATATCTCTCTCATTCCACCTTAGAGAGAAATTCCACAACTAATCTGTGTCTAGTCATCAATGAAGAATTTGACAAACTTGAAGTCATCATGACAAACTTTCTTGCATATCTATGAAAAATTATGAAGAATTTGTCGATGGTAAAGATAACGGAAACTTTCCATTACTAAGAATCATCTGAATCTGAATTCCCTTAAAATTTTCAAAACATCCAAACTTGGAATTGTTAACAATCATTGGATGATGATTAAACTGACATCATAACAAGTTGAAAATATTGAATTCGTACAATATTATGCTTTCACCTTGAACAATATTCCTTTAGTTGTCTAGATGCAAGATCAGATGTTCAGGATTTTGAAAGAATTCAGTGAAAATCTCATATAGAAGACGCTCCACTGTTGCGAAAAGCTACAAATGAGGTGGTTGTTACTGTACTTATTTTTATCCCTCTTGAAAGAGATAACCTTGTACTCTAGCAAGGTTTTTGTTTTGAGAATTTGTTCAAAAACCCATC
Organism: Nilaparvata lugens; assembly: GCF_014356525.2. Taxonomy (NCBI): domain Eukaryota; kingdom Metazoa; phylum Arthropoda; class Insecta; order Hemiptera; family Delphacidae; genus Nilaparvata; species Nilaparvata lugens. Next base: position 79,657,854 of record NC_052505.1, on the reverse strand, counting down.
TTATTTCCAGATTACTCAACTATTATCATATTTATCATACTTATTTCAAGAAGGTAAAATTCAATCAATGAAATAATAAAATTTAGATTTTTCTGCAAAACTAATGGTGTTTGTAATTTGTGTAAATGTTTGTCATGGTATAATAGCAACGAAACCAATCAAACCACAGCGTTAATGAGCTGCGCTTGTTACTGCAACGAGAAATCGACGGCGACCGGAGCATGTTATTAATTTTCGAAAAATTCGGACGCCAACCGATCGCACAATATTGCTTTAAATGATGTGTAACAATATTGATCAAGAGCCTAGTTCAAACATGACGAGTAATTTAGTGACCACAATTTTGTAGTAGCAATCACTGGGCTATGCAATCACAGCCCAATGCATCAATCAACGTTCACTCTCACGATGATTGTGGGAATACTGGATGTGACTGATTGACAGAGTTGTGATGAAAAAATGATACTCCAACGCCATGCACTCTCTAAACTATTTCTTGAAAAATTTTGGGGCCTATGATATGGCAAATTATCAATGTTCTTCTAAAAAATCGATAATAAGACTAGAAATTTTCTAAAATAACCTGAAACTATCATGTCTTCAAATTTTCATAATAGCCGTTAGTTTTCAAAATTTGAAACTATTATCAATGATAATATTCTAGAATGATTTGAGCAGATTTGTTTTGCTATTGGGAGTCATAAATTTTGGCGTCACGTATTATTCGATATTTTTACAAAAATATATTCAAGAGGCATATTATTATATTTGTGAGAGAAATGTTTCATTCATTATTGATTAATAATATTCATGATCACCTTGAGTTTCATGCCTTCAACATACTGAAAACAGAATATTCTAAGAGAATTATGATGACACTAGGAAAGGGAGTTGACAACTAAGTTCCAGGGTCTCTGTTTAGATCGATTTAATTTGAAGTAATTTGAGCCCCTAATAAAACACTATGGTATTTAATTGTAACACAAAAGAGATTTTACGAGAATAAGGTGAGGATACAGTACTAGACTCTGTACCTGTGAGCTTGAAAGTGAAAATTAGATCCTCTGTCACTATAAATGTGTTCTATAAAAGATAATTTGGATTTAGACGCCGTATTATTCACTGAACAAACTATATTCTATATTTCTATAATGTATGTATATATTCCATACTCTATATTATACAGTATATTATACTTTCTAGAATATATCATGCAACATTATAGAAATATAGAATATAGTTTGTTCAGTGAATAATACGGCGTCTAAATCCAAATTATCTTTTATAGAACACATTTATGGTGACAGAGGATCAAATTTTCACTTTCAAGCTCACAGGTACAAAGTCCAGTACTGTTCTCTATTTATATTATAAATAATTATGTATTTTGGAAACGGGTTCACCGGAAAGTGCTACAGTCTGTATGCAAACGAACATTCAAACCTTGCTGATTACACATTCAAAATTGGTAACTAAACATTGCTAAAAAGAACTAAACATTGCTAACAAGCCTTCATTGTTTATTAAAACAGAGTCACACAATAAAAATAATGTAATGATGAACTGAACATGATAACAGAATGAAACTATAACAAGCCTTGTCTAGAAATCACCGGGGTGCTATTCGATCTCATCAAGTCTTGAATAAATAATGCGATCGAAAACCAATGCGGATCAAGATAAAGTCGCCGATCACATATCCGTAGATGAAAGCTGTCAAAAGCTAACACTCTTGTATCGGGATTATCGTGTCCAACACCAACGTGTCTGTTTTCACAGACGATTAGTAGTGTCGGTATTTCATCAGACTCAAAGAAGTCAAGATGAACGCCGAGCTAATCAGATTAGATGACTCTCGCAGCAGAGAGGGTTTTCTCGGAGATCTTGGCAAGACTGTTTTGAAGGAGAAAGTAATCTGTTACAGGGTCTCAAGAGGTCATATCACCACCGCAGTCACTGCATAGCAGAGCAGAGCACAGCCATCTGTAGTCTTCATCTTAGAGGCAACCTTCTCAGATAACTATGCTCCTCTTCCTTCTACCACATCATAGCTATTACCGCAACCCTCGTATATAGTCTCAACACCAAAATTCGAGAGACTTTAGCTGTATTTTACCTGCACTGTAACCTTGATCGCGAAGGGATCATCAAAGCTTCCCCATATATTTATGAATTTCCACTCTATAACTTACTCAAATTTCATGAAAATTTTATCAGTGAAAGATAGTGTTTCTTGTCAATCATCGAGCTGGAAAATGAGATAACATTTTTCACTGGATTTCACATATCCTTGGGAGTTGCTCTATTTTGAATCTCTGAGTTCAATGTATAAGCAGATTGAAAGTGAACTAGTGAAGGTAGATGATAAATTGTGTTAGTGTGTATGCAGAGCCGAGTCAATAATAATTCATTGTCCTCCAACAAGTAATTTCTTCTACGAAGAAGTTTCTGCTATTACTTCTTCCTTCCCTTATATTCATACAGTACTATAATCTCTCTCCTTTGCTTACATTATTCAATATGGAAACACACTCCACGAAAAAATACATCAATTAGACTAGTTTCGAGTAATTTAGAAAAATGTAGAATATGGAAATTTACGATTATAGAAATACTTCAAATGGTAATTTCAATTGTGATTACTTCTCTGAGACACAAAACACACTGAAAATTCAGCTTGTAAATCTATGTCACACACTGTCAAGTAGGCTAATCAATCTTGAGAGGTGTTATGTCGTAGAAGATCAAATCAAATCAAAGTTTCTTCATCAAAAACAATTACAATAGAAATTTGGATACTATAACATTTAATACAAATGAAACAAAGGATTTTTATGCATTGAATAATTTCTTAATAGGCAAAGATAATTTGATGAATAAATATACACCCCACTATAAATGCATTGAAGTTTCCAGAAATTGATCAATTCTACTCTCTTAATGACAACGATTTCACGTGATTTAACCATAATTGATCTATTCTACTGTCATAATGACAACGATTTCACGTGATTTAACCATAATTGATCTATTCTACTGTCATAATGACAACGATTTCACGTGATATAACAATAATTTATTGATCTATTCTACTGTAATAATGACAACGATTTTCACCATAATAAGGATATGACCATATGATATGACCATAAATAAGGAGAATTCGAAGAAAAATATTTAAACTCTGAGCTATTTGTAAAGCCTGTTCTACAGGTAGGCTAAACAGAAATTTCTGTTGTGACAAGTGCATATTCAGGTATAGAGTTGAGAAGTTTGATAACCATTTTACGTGATATAACCATAATTGATCAATTTTAACATCGATTTCACGAGATATGAATATAAATAAGCAATTCCACTCTCATAATTACAACGATTTCACGTCATATGACTATAAAAAAATGAGGAAAATTTGAAGAAAAATATTTGAACTCCAATGAGCTTTTTGTATAGCTTTTGTACAGGTTAACAAGAATATTTCTGTTGTGAAATGTGACAAGTGCATGTTCAGGTAAAGTGTTGAAAAGTTTGAGTACTCGCTACCCTGGTCAATGCGATTTAGTAAGAAGATTGCGAAGTTAAAAATTGAATCTGGTGAAAGTGATAAGTCAGGAGCAAAGAATTTGCATAAGTGTTTTGGCGAGCTGACATGTGGCTGACTGGAGCTGAGGCTGCTGTCGAGCTACAACAGATATAGAGATATATATCGATACAGCAGATATTTTGTCGCCCAATCGAGCAGAAATATCGACATGGGACGAGAAAGCAGCTTCGCGACAAAACGGCAAACTTTGAAGACAGGCGTAGCAAAATAAGTGAAAAATCTCCACGTTTGTGCCAGATGGCGAAACTTGTACGCTGATGTTTTTGATATATTGTTCAGTCAGAGATTTATATAAGTTGGTTCGTGATTATCGGTGAGAGGCTGCAGACGCCCCTCCCCCCTCTTACCAACACCCACCCCTCCCTGCAGTCTTCACAACATTACGTTTTCAGTGTTCTCCTGGGATTATCTGAGAATAGGCGAAGTTTGATTCTGCTTGTAGGAAAGTTTGTTCACATCAAGTCAAGTTTTCGCACCTTTATCTTCACCTGAAAATTTTTGAATCACCCTTAGTTTCAGGAATTTCCCTTGAAAAGTGAGTCAAGTTATTATGAAATAATATAACATGAGTTACAGTACTAAGAATACTGAATAGGGGATGGATTAAAATGTATAAATTCAGGGCTACTTGTCAAATAACATCATGGTACCCTTTTTGAAAAGTTTTCAATATAAAATAACAAATTTGTGTTTTTGATCTGTTATTTTATATTAAAAACTTTTCAAAAATGGTACTATGATGTTATTTTAAAAATAGGGAATCGATTATATGAATGAGACCGAAAATGGAGAATAAATGGAGAGCACGACTTCTATCTTGGAATGTGCAAGGTCTTCCTAATAAATTCAGTATAGTTGATGATTATGTTTCAGATCTTGAGATTGATGTCTTATGTTTGGTTGAACATTGGATGGACCAAGATGAAATAAGAATGTATAGTTTAAATGGTTTAAATTTAAGTAGCTATTATTGTAGACCAACTAAAAAAAGAGGAGGTTGTGCGATTTTAGTTAGAGACACATACATTCAAAAGCCGATTGATTCAGTGGATAAAATGTCAATAGAAAAGGTTTTTGAAGTCACTGCTTCACTTTTGGAGGAAATAAATACTATTGTTGTAGCTCTGTATAGACCTAATGTAATGTGCAAGGACTTCAATCTTTTTATTAATAGAATTAATATGCTACTGGAGCACTTGTCTTCATTCGAAGCAAATATTATTTTATGCGGTGATTTCAATATTGACTTTATATCAAAAAATAATCTTGATTCCATTGTTCTAAGTAATGTTTTTCTATCATTCAACTTATATTCTACTGTTTATGAGATAACTAGACCGAAGAATGGGGGTGGCAGCTGCCTAGATAATATAGTTACTCTCAAGGATAGAGTTTTGTCTTGCAATGTTATAAGAACTATAGTTTCAGATCATTGGGCAATTCTACTCAAATCACGTGTGGAAAGAACTGGAAAGCGAGCATTAGCAAATGTTGAACGAATTAAAATTAGAGAAATAAAAGATTCCAATATAATTAGGTTTCTTAATGAATTATCAATTATCAATTGGAAGCATATGTATTGTATGAAGAATATAGATGATAAAGTTAGGTTTATCCTTATTACATTACACCACTTGACTAATCAAGCGTTTCCTTATATTCAGGTGAGAAAAAAGCTCAAACAATCAAGGTTGAACAGAGTTTCAAATGATGAAATCAGGGCACTCAAAGAAGACTGCTCCTTGTTATATGATTTCTATAGAAGTTCAGGATCCAACGAAATAAAAAACCAGTATAAGAATTGTAGAAAAAGATTATATAAATTGGTAAGGGAGACTAGGATAAAGATAATGATAATTTGATAAATAATTCCAGTAACAAGTCCAAGGTTTTATGGAATATTGTTAAGAGAGAGAGAGTAAACTTATTGATAAAGATGAGGAAAAGTATGGTATGCATGATGTTGAACGGTTCAACGAATTTTTTGTTAAAAAAGCCGATGATATTCTCAAAAAAGTTTCAGCTCTTCCATGTGATAATAATTCAATTTACTATCTACATAAACTTGCAAAACCTTCCACTACCTTCAACTTCCATCTTGTAGAAATAGATGATGTTGAAAAAGCTATTTTTAGAATGAGTAGCAGTAGATGTGAGGATGTCTATGGATTAAGCTCTTTTGTATTAAAGTATGGAATAGATAGCTTGAAGGTAGTTATGACTCATTTGATAAATTGTTGTATCATTAACTCTGTTTTTCCTGATGATTTGAAGTTGGTTAAAGTCTTACCTATATACAAGAAAGGAGATAAATCAATTTTTGAGAACTACAGACCAATCTCTATCATATCAGTTTTGTCCAAATTGCTAGAGATCATCCTCAATGAACGAATTGTGGAGAAAAATAATTTATTTGATGACTCTCAGTTTGGATATAGGTCTGGACTAGGCACTGTTAGGGCAGCTGTTTCTTTTATCAGTAATTGTATTTTTGGTCTAGATAATAAAGCATGTGTCAATGTGAGACTATATGATTTATCAAAAGCATTCGATACTGTCTCTCATGCTCTTCTATCGATAAAGTTACAGTTTTATGGATTCAAGGAGGAGGCTGTGTCACTAATGAAGTCGTATTTATGTGGTCGATTTCAAAAGGTTTTTTGTGATGGAAAAGAGTCAGGATATCTACCTGTGAAGCATGGTGTTCCTCAGGGATCAATTCTTGGTCCAATACTGTTCATCATTTACATGAATGATCTGCCTAATGTTTTATCGAATCCATCAGTACAGAGCTTTCTCTTTGCTGATGACATTAATATCTGTCTCAGGTCTAATTCACATGAAGTATTGAAAAACAAATTAAAAAAATATTTCAGAAACTATACAAGATTGGTGTACTGCTAATAGTTTATGCATTAATGAAGGCAAAATACAAGATTTAGAATTAGATTATGTGACAAGAAATACCACAGAAGCTGTAAGTCATTCTGTGAATTTTCTAGGATTTAAAATTGTATAATTTTTTACCTCCTTCAATCAGGAACCTAGAGATTGAAAAATTTAAAAACAAATTGAAAGCAATTTTGTCAGAAAATTGTATTTATAAAATAGATGAATTTTTCGAAATAAATCATGAAGTGGAATAGCCTTATTACTTGATTGTTACATTGAGATCAGAGAAAAATTTCTTGGTGTAGAATTAGTTATAATGATTTACCTGTGTGCGATTGTGACTTATATTATTTAATAGTTCTATTTATTTTTTATGTGTCTACTTTTGTTACCATTTGACGTTGTAATGCATTTGATGTTCTCTTTTGCTGCTACAATAAAACATTTATTTATTTATTTATTTATTTATGATTGCTAGTTTGCATTGATTCTCATTCATTCTACAACGATTATTGGTTCTAGATGATTTTTACAATACCTAACACTTGAAAATCTATACATTTCTCAATAAATTTCAATCGTATTATTGCTGAATGAACGAATAATATAGAATGCGTGTGGAACGTTTCACGAATCCTCTCAAGCTTCATTAACTTGTCTGAAGACTAAAGACAAAACCCAATAACTTGAAAAAGCCCATGTCAAGATGGGCTCGTATTCGATTCGCCATGCTCAATGATCAAGTCAATTCAGAGAATCCGTTACTATCAATCTTCCTGAATGAATGAATTCACATAATTCAAGTTATTGTGTTATACTGCAATATTGTCTGATATAAAGGTAATTATCCTCATGACATTTGAAACGATGTCTATGAGAGAATCTGAATACTTCCAAATCACCCCCTGTTAATAGAAGTACAAATTCTTCCGTTGTTGCAGAATTGAAAGCCAAGATTCGAGAAGCGATTTCAAATTCCAGTTGGAATGTTACGTCAAACCATGGACAATGTGATGAAGAGACTACAGGAATGTTTGCGTAGAAAAGGAACACATCTGCAAGATGTCATCTTCAAAAAATCTGGTGTGGCGCACTCACACAACTTTCCTTGCCGTTATGAAAATTGATCACCTGACGCTAGTGTTCTCGGGCATCTCAAGTCTACTATTTAAAGATATGAGACAGCTGGTGATAGGTCAATAACGCTGGAAACACACGAGGTCTGCTATCTCTGCGTAGTGAATGATTTAATAGAACCAACAGTTGCCAACAGTTTGCAATTTAATAATCACATTTTCTCAAATTTCAAGCTTATTTTCAATTTAAGGTGGAAATGTTACTGGCCATTAATTGCAGAGATTTTCATGCTCAATCTTTCCCACTTGAAATTTTCTGTTCAAATTGTGTATGAAGGCTGATAATTGAGTCAAACTTTGTATAGATGAGGCGGAGCTCCTGAAATTTTTACAGATATGGGACTTGTTGCAGTTGATAGAGCTTATCAATGACTATTCAGGTATGAATTTGATCAAAATCGTTGGAGCCGTTTTCGTGAAAATCGCGTAAAACCCTGTTTTTGACAACATTTTCGCCATTTTAGCTGCCATCTTGGATTGCATTTGATCGAAATTGTTCGTATCGGATCCTTATAGTGTAAGGACCTTACGTTCCAAATTTCAAGTCATTCCGTTAACTGGGAGATGAGATATCGTGTACACAGACGCACATACACTCATACACACGCACGCACACACACACACACACACACACACACACACACACACACACACACACACACACACACACACACACACACACACACACACACACACACACACACACACACACACACACACACATACAGACCAATACCCAAAAACCACTTTTTTGGACTCAGGGGAGCTTGAAACGTATGGAAATTTAGAAATTGGGGTACCTTAATTTTTTTCGGAAAGCAATACTTCCCTTACCTATGGTAATAGGGCAAGGAAAGTACAAGTTAATGTTAAGGTTTTCTTTTATTCTGAAATGACATGTTATTTTTTACTATTGAATGATATGATATGATTCTTGAAATTATTTATCTTTCAAATTTCCCGGTCCTCTGAAACACTCTTTATATTTACTCCACTTCAATTACTTCAACGATTGAGCTAGTTGGAAGAGAAGCAGTTAACCTAAAGTATTACAGAGTAAGGAGGCTCTCGGTTGAATTTCTTTGTTAGCGTAGTACGTAGTTTTCTTTTCCGCCCCGAAATAGCGGAGTCTGTTGTCATTGATCCTGTCGAAACTACTAAATAGAAATGGTCATCGCTTGACTGGGCAATTTCCCCTTCGCCCAATCTTATAAAAGAGGCAGAGCTGGAAGCGTTGCTAGTGGCCTCTCAACAGTTTATTGGCCACAAGGTGGTGCAATAAAGACCTGGTTGATGGCACTAGGTCGCTTCTAGCTCTCAGTGCTCCTTCATCAAACTTTACACTGCCTCTGCTAACTCATCCTGTGCATGTGTGGGAGAACACAACATGTGCTCGAAACACATCAATCTGCTACTGGTTTATGGAAAATGGTTGGAAATGATCGCCAGTTTCATTGATTGGGATGAAATAGGATGTGAATAATTAATATCGTATGAGAGATGAAAGGTTAGTAACAAGTAAGTAAAAAAAGTCGGTGTAGAAACTCCAAACATTTGCAACCACCCACTTATTGGAATAGCGAGAGTCAAGTATCGTTTGTTACACTAATATCAATCTTTGACTATTATCAATCCCTGTCTATTATCAATCAATGTCTGACTATTATCAATAAAACTTCAAGTAGGTGGATGCGAATCAGTCAATTGGAGTCGTAATACAAAACCTACTGGCTATTCATTCTCTCTAAAATGTAACAGCTCTATAATTTGATAGATGGATTCATGGTGTTGTTTTAAAGGAGAAGTAAATCAGGTATCAAGAAGGATTTCTCTGCAGAAATTGAAAGAAAATTGGAAATAATATTAGTTAATTCTAATTTTACTCGAAGGGTCAATTAGGTTTATCAAAAGATTGAAGATTGTCAATTCGTTATTTGTTACTTCTTGAAATGTATGATTGAATTGAAATAATTTTTTTGAATAAATGGAAATTGGTGAAGGCTAATGGTGTAATATGTGTTTGTTTACCTATGAAAAGTGGTATACGATAATGTCATAATATTCTTAGAAGATATCGTTGAATTTAGAATTTTCATTTATTTCTATGAACATACTCAATTCATTACAATATGCTTGAAGCTTGAACCGAGTTATAGAATAAACAATCTGAAGTTTAGAAGTTTTCTCTGACTAAGCATAGAGCGTAGGGAAGAAATTGGAACCAAAATATTTCACTGGAACTTGCTGAAATAATTTATTGTGATAATTATTAACCTCAAAAGAATCAATGTGAATCGATGTGTTTCAATGTTAATTAGTTGAATAAAATTAGTGTAATAGTTGGTGAAAAAATGGTTGCTATTGATTACACAATCTATTAATATTCGATAAATATTTCTGATATGTGTATTCTACTCAAAGTCTCCCAAACTATCCCTGTAATGATTCCCATGTCTATAAAAATTTTGTCTTTAAAAAAATATCCAAGTAATTATGTGCATAATTGTTACTTCAGAATAAGGCAAAGTATACATTTTTGATATTTTTTTCTCGTTGAGAACTGAGTAAAGAATAACGTGCTCTCCACATATTACTTTTGCTGGGAATAAATCAGAGTATTTAAAGCGAACTAGGCTATTTGAATCTCATGAATAATTGATGTTACCGAGTTCGCCATTCGAACCCCTTATCCCTGCCGAATCTTTGGCGGAATGTTCAATAAACCCATTACTTTCGAGCATGGAGACGAATGAGAAGTACTCTAAATGAAAAGTCACGATATTGTTCACATCGATCAGATTTCAAATGCATTTGGCAGGAGGAATGAGCTGCTGGGCTGCTCATAGCAAATGATGATAAGAAAGTGGGTCAGTACAAAAGTATCAGTTGACTGGTCTGAATATGTGACAAATATTCATACATTCAACTCACAGATTTATATTATTTCAAAGATTTTATTTTCTATTGATCGCACCATAATAGTAACTCTAGACGAAAATAAAAATGAAACCGTAATAGAAAAGCATCCATATCCTGACATCACCCATTTTAGATCGAATAAAAGTATACTATTTAATGAAGTATATCTAGATTTTATCATAGAAGGGTTATAATATGATGATGGCTGAAATATTGATATCTAGGATATGAGGGTACAGTATAGGTATAATGTATAGTATATCAAGTAATAGAAAGGACAAAGCTCCCACAATCAATCTCATCAACTACTCAGGAAAATAACATCAATCAATCTAGCTATATATCAATAGATCAATCTTGGTATCAATGTAGGCTATTGTATCAAGCTATCAATCTTTGAAAAAATAAACGATTTTCCAATTTCTGATTCAGTTAATCTCTTTTTTATACTGCCAGATTTTCCTACCAATGAGTATTGAGAAACCGCACTATCGTCTTTCCAGGACAGAAAATACATATCAAGTGCTTCTTTCTTCTAATCAATGATGAACTATAAACAGACCGAATCTATTACTGTTTGTTTTAGTTCATAAAGTCTTGGTCTCTTCCGTTTTCATTCTATGATTTCTACTGGAATGAATTTGGAAATTCCAATCATCCATAATATGAGAAATGAATAAAATTTGATTTCAAGTCATTACTCGATAAGCATCTTTCTTGAATATATCACTCTCCATGTCCCAAAAATGTTTTTTATTGACATAAAGTACTACGAGCTTCAAAAATCCTATAAACCGAAGTGTAATTTACCGATATTCCATAAGGAGACACTTCGTCACAGAATCTCCATCTCACTATTTTAACAGAAATCTCCATTTGGAGTATGCAAATTGAATTCCATAAAATTGACCTTGAAATACCGGTACACTAGCTCTCTCAGTTATCGTACTATGTTTATGAGCAGGTTGTTATCTAGGAGGAAACTGATATAGAGCAGAGTCGGGAGTTGATACATTGAGCAAGGGTTGGTTACGCTAGTACACAGGCTGCCGGTTTGTTGGACTGAGAGACAGGACATAAAGAGAGGACTGGATGGGCGGTGGGAAGGGGTTTCTCTCTCAGGAGAGCATAACTCAGCACGTCTGGCGCCAACTGCAAAGGGTACCCCTGAAGAATGGCACCCCTGTACGCCCTTATTTATTTACGCTCTTCTAACGGCACCTCTCAAGATCTCCTATCAAGATCACTTCAGTTCTCAACCTTTGCATTTCAGGTCGACTCTTTTCTCACCTCAGACTCAATTGAATTCCTCGCAAGGACAGAGCTGAGTGCAAAACATTCACATTCCTCCGTGAGAAATTCAACTGAAGTTGACATTGGTGTGTTTTCACCAAAGGCTTCCTGAACGACTGATACCACGTGATTCACGAAACTGAAATCACATTCAATACTTAATGCGTTCCGAAACCCAATTACTCAGTTATCAATAAATAGGAGGCAACTTCTACAACGCCGTCGCTTTTTAAAATACAAATTTCCTTCGGATGCACTAACGAGCTTCAAAAATCACTTATCGATAGCACGGAAACAATCAAAAACAGTAGCTCCACTGATGTAACTAACGTTCTTGAAGAATATCAGAAGAAAAATCTGGTGTGGCGTACTCACACAACTTTCCTTGCCGTTATGAAAATTGATCACCTGACGCTAGTGTTCCCGCGCATCTCAAGTTCACTATTCAAAGATTTGAGCCAGCTGGTGACAGGGCAATAACGCTGGAGACACACATGAGGTCTGCTATCTCTTCATAGTGAATGATTTAATAGAATCAACAATAATTTGCGATTGAATAATCACATTTTCTCGAATTTAAAGCTTATTTTCAATTTTAGGTGAAAATGTTACTGAACATTAATTGTAGAGATTTTTGTGCTTAATCTACTCCACTTGATTTTTTTTGTTTAAATTGTATCTGGAGCCTGATAATTAGGAATCTAAAATCGATCTTTGCATTGATGGGGCGGAGCTCCTGAAATCTTTACAGATATGGGACTTGTGGCAGTTGATAGAGCTTATCGATGACTATTTTAGGTATGAATTTGATCAAAATCGTTGGAGCCGTTTTCGAGAAAATCACGAAACTCCATGTTTTTGACAACATTTTCGCCATTTTAGCCGCCATCTTGAATTGCATTTGATCGAAATTGTTCGTGTCGGATCCTTATAGTGTAAGGACCTTGAGTTCCAAATTTCAAGTCATTCCGTTAATTGGGAGATGAGATATCGTGTACACAGACGCACATACACTCATAAACACACACACACATACAGACCAATACACTTTTTTGGACTCAGGGGACCTTGAAACGTATAGAAATAGAAATTCAGAAATTGGGGTACCTTAATTTTTTCGGAAAGCAATACTTTCCTTACCTATGGTAATAGGGCAAGGAAAGTAAAAACTGATGTTGTAGTTGGAATTCATTTGATGTGATTGCTTAGCAGAATGTGAAGACTGTCTTGAGAGAGTCTTGTGGGAATCACTTTAATATCAACCAATCGGTAAGTATTTTATTTATTCACTCATTTGGCTTTTATCGACAGAGAGTTCCTTTTGGATGTTCTGCCTTGTCGTATTACCCAATGTCATTTCCTATCAACACTGAAGTTTATAGGTTATATTCATTTATTTATTTATTAGTTGAGCACAAACAATACAATACGTAATCGGAAAAGAAAAAAAAATAGTAGGCTTTTGCCCAAAACTTCTTCAATTTCCCAATTCAATTTCAAATTGTCCAAATATATTGGGTTCTTCAAGTTTTCTTACTAAAAATTTACACTTCCACTTCCTGAGTTTTTAGGTAGGTGAATTAACATGATTTTATAATATCCCATGATTGCTTAGGAAGAAATGTAGAAAAGTGAGAAGTAGCGGCAAACAGTCCCAAGAGATGATAGATACAAATTGAGAAGCTGTCGGAGGATGAGAAGATATACATGAAATACATTGAAAACGGCAAAAAGGAAAAATGTCACAAGAGAAAAGTAGTGTTCCGAACTTAGGATATATTTCAAAATTATTAAGTCAGGTAGATAGTAATAACAATTTGGAATAAATTATTTGAAGAGTAGGTAACCAATTTCTAAAGGAACAGTCCTCATGTAGGAAGAGTTGAATAACATTGATGAGCAACACTCGATATAATACAAGACCACACAAAACAAACTTCTCCAAATAATAATATGTCTAGAGATAAACAAGAATGAAAGGACAATATTTCTGCCAGGGCTATGAACAACTTTTGGAAAATAATAATCAGACTCGTTCCTTCTTCCACTTTAACGCTGCCGTAATTTGATTTCACAACTAACTTTGCAACTTTCTACTTGGACTTTGGAGATAAAATTTGAATGAGGATAGAGTCTGGAATATGGAATGGGCGTTCCACCTTGTTTTTGTAATTATACAGCGCATTGTAATCCAGTTACAAAGCAGTTTGGGACGCAGTCGACTGCATTAATATTTTGCGCCCGCCGCCACGTTAGGTGAATGCCTGCAAATCGATATTCTTTGTTGTCGCAGTTCTTATTTCGAATAACTCATTCAATGGAAGCATGCCGAAGCAGACCCAGGCTCACCTTCCAATACTTCCAGCACGCAATAGCCCTTTCACAAAGTGCACAGGAGACGAGACTCAAATCAATTTCCTTAAACCTGAACTTATTGAGATTTTTCATTTGAAGTTAGTTGAAACAATGTAAGAGAATTGAAAGTTTGTTTCAAAATTGGAGTGCTCTTTGGAATCCCGAAATCAGTCTCAGATAATAGATATCAGACATGAACATTCTGGAAAGTAAATAGAAACCGAAAACAGACGATTCAGGAGTAAATTGTTTTGTAAAATAAGTTAGTAACATAACGAAGGAAAGCAGAAAAGGAGATTTTCCAACTGCTTCAATTTTTTTAGATATCACACTTTGGAATGGAGATCGGATATCCTCCTTAATTCATGAATGTAAAACGTCTTGTTTGCCCTCAATTCCGTGTCCTATGGATTATTGTGAGTTAATTGATCAAGTTCATCCACTGATTCAGCGTTGATAAAATGGTCCTCAGCTTTTATAAGAAATTACAGTTGAGTTTCAAATGTAGGTCTCACTACAATATATATATACATTAACCATTCAGTAAGAAATATTTATTAAGTTCTGTAGGAACTATCTAGAGGTTGAGCTTTGCAACGGGAACTATGATGTGGAATGTATGAATTATGGCTCATCATGGTTCATCGGGGTTCATCATTGTTCACCATTGTTCATCACTGCCCCATCTCCATCCATCCTCAAGCTCTTCCTAATGATAACCTGGACCAATTTGGATACATTTGGATACAAAGGTTGGATACATCAAACCTCCATCTAGATAACATAATCAAATCACGTAGGCACAGAAATCAAATAATGGTGAAGTGTGCACTCTGTACCACTTTAAACACATCCACATTAAACACTGGATGCTTGAAATAGTTACTTCTGTTCCAGGAGATCGTAATTCTTAGAGCTGCCTTGGGTAAGCCTTGGCTGCATCCCAGTGCCGAGCTTTTCCAAGAAATGTGCGTTCTCACTCTAAAACAGCTTTATGTTAAGAGCTTAATTCTATTTATGAATAGGAATTCAGAATCATTTATCACCCACCCAAACCCATACAATATTCGAAGCGCAAGAGTAGAATGTCCCCGAACTGACCTATTCATTTGCAGAAAACAATATGTGTATAATTGTGAAAGAATTTTCAATAGTATTCCACAAAATTTCATCACATCCAAGCCGGTTGGGCAAAAAAATATGTTAAAAAACGCATAGAAAATTGGATTCGTACCGATTTAAATTCTGTCATGTCTCTTATCAACTGAACTCTACACCTTGGCTTTTCCTATTTCCATTAGCTACATTTTCATGTTTTTATATTAAGTCTTCTTCTTCAACTTATCTTCATAATTTGTCTCCTTTCTAACGACAGCATCATTATAATGGACATTTAAGTTTCTACATTGTTATAATGTGAAAAACTTTTGATTATCTTTGATCTAAGAATCTTTGATATTTCATATCAATTTATAAAGAAATTCAGCACTCGGCCTCTGCGCTCAGGTGTTCTTAACCTTGCAGGGACCCTCCTTATATAATATATATCTTACTTATACTACCTACTGTATATATAACTATTATGTTATGTATTCTATACTTCAAGTTTCTAACTTTGTAACCATCATTAAGGATAGATAAATTTGATTTGATTTGATTTGAATCTCAGATTTTTATACCAGATGCTACAGATCTCTATAAGTGAATATCTGAATCTCTATATTGAATCTTCTATTGGAGGTGGACTTTTTTGCTAGCTTGATACAGTATTGTTTTCGCTGCTAATAATGTCAGCTAGATGTTCAGGAGAATTATAATTACTGAAAGAGTCAAGACTGATCTCTGGAAGCTAAATGAATAGTTTGCTCCATTCTGTATTGTGTAGTGGCAATAATGTTGTAGCTTGATGACAAAGTGTGTGAGTGAGTAAGTGAGTGAGTTGAGTGAGCCGAGAATAGCACTCACCTGACACTTGGCCTCAATGCACATGTCGAGGCTGCCGGGCCTACAGCGAGTGCCGTCTCGGACAGAGTCGGCCAATTTTGCGACGACTCCCGTGTTGGAGATGCAGGTGAGCGCGCACGGATTGCCGTCGTTGTAGTGCGGCTTCCAGAACAGCATCTGGTCGTTGTAGGGAATTTCGTTGTAGGAGGAACACTGATGCTCTCTGAAGTCGACCACGTCGGGGCATGGCTGCAAAATAATAGACACAAACATGATTAATTAACTGCAGGACGAAAACAGGTCGTAGTTGACCTATACATAATACACACGGGGAAAGGCCTACAAACGTATGTGTACAGTTATAATGGTTGATTGATTGATTGAGTACTTTATTTATGTAGATTACAATATATACTGGCTTATACACTTACATACAGTAGCTTACAATACCGCAAAATATTATTCAACATTATAGATAAATTTACATAATATAGACTAAGAAAGTAATTATTGAACTGTGTATGATATAGGGATGGGTATCGAAAGACAAAACATCGATGTTTTGAACATCGATGTTTTTTTCATCCTAACATCGATAAGTGAAAAACATCGAACAGTAAACATCGATGTTTTTGAACATCGATGTTTTTAAACATCGTTTATCGCCCTACGGTTTTATGGATGATACTGTTAGTCCAGTCAATATAGACATAAAAAAGGGGGTGTTTGCAATTTATATTGTAGTTCTGATTTTTTAATATATTATTTGGATACATAAGAGAAGTCCAGAACCAATTTCTTCATGCAAGATTTCCTTGTGCTAGATACAAGATAGCCCAAAAACCTCGTATTTTCGGCTCATTTTCCAGTTTTCAGCTATTTCTGCCAAATCTCTCCCAGATTATATAATTCTGAAAAAAATGAGATCACTCGGAACTCTCTATCTCCAATGAGTACTTTGTTATAATTTTTCAAAAATGAGTAAAATTTGAAGAAAAAATCAATTTTGATGAATTTTAGTTTTAAATCAACAATATCTTCCGATTGTTACAATTTAGATGTATATTTCTAAATCCCTCTAGGCGTATTTTTGTGCTATACAATCTGAGATCAGGTAGAGCGCTCTATGTCATATAGATTTCCAGGTACACCTGTGAACAATGCCCCTTGTATTGTGGAAAACACCCAATTTTGAGCTTCAACCATCATCACCATCTACTTTGTCCTCACATTGATATTTCGCACAATGACATAAGTTCATGGGTAAGAATCACCCGTTAGATGCACTTAATTTCAGTATTTGCTAGTAGAGGCACGCTTAAGGACACCTCAAGGATCAAAATTTCAAACACTTATAATTTACTTTTGACACAATGCTCAGATTTCATCGTACTACACTTCATTCTTCTCGGCTCGCCAAGGCGGTTCAAAATCATGCATCAACAGTCAAATTCGGTCAAAAAATAGAAAATTTATTGTTGAGTGTAGGTACTTATTCATATTCAATACATAAGAAATGGCCAATTTCTATATTCAAAGCTATGTATCTCGGTAACCCCTTATTATAAAAATTATTACATGATCTTGAAATGTAAAATAGAATTTTCTATTTCATCTGCTGTAAACAATTCATGAAAAAATATGTTCGTAAAGTGAGATTTGATTGTTTTCCGGAAATTGTAGATATTTTTCTCATATTAACGGTTTTGGCAGTTCTATGATAGCGAAAAGTGATTCAAGATGGATTTTAGGCAACTGAGCTCGTAGAGGATGAATTTATCTACAATTTGTAATCAATCGTAAGTTTCTATGATGTATC
Organism: Nilaparvata lugens; assembly: GCF_014356525.2. NCBI lineage: Eukaryota > Metazoa > Arthropoda > Insecta > Hemiptera > Delphacidae > Nilaparvata > Nilaparvata lugens. The sequence goes on along the minus strand of NC_052505.1, from coordinate 79,639,892 downwards.
AGACTCGTTTTAGAAACTCTTGATCAACAGTAAAATTACGAAAACTGAAATCGCCATTTTTAAAATCTTAACTTCTAAATTGTTTTGGAATCGAAAGTATTATTTATTGGAGTGGGTAGAGGGGGACAATTTTCTCACTAGATTTGGAAATTCTATCAGAAGTATTTCACAAGACATGCAACTTTGAATATAGAAATTGGTCATTTTCTGTGTATTGGAATATAGGCTTAAGTACACTCAACAATAAATTTTCCATTTTTAGACTGAATTTGACTTATTATGCATGATTTTGAACCGCCGTGACGAACCGAGAAGGATGAAGTGCAGTACGATGAAATCTGAGCATTGTGTCAAAAGTTATGTGTTTGAAATTTTGATCCTTGAGGTGTCCTTAAGCGCGCCTCTCCACTAGGAAATACTGAAATGAAGTGTATCTTACGGGTGATTCTCATAGAATATAATCACAAGAACTTATGTCGTTGTGCGAAATATGTGGACAATGTGTGGACAATGTAGTTGGTGATGATGCTTGAAGCTGAAAATTAGGTGTTTTTCACAATACAAGGAACATTGTTGTCAGGTGTACCTGGAATATGAGATCGCTATACCTGATCTCAGATTGTAGAGCACAAAAAGAGCTTCTAAAGTGACAACAATTTCATTTGGAGCTATTGTTCCAATATTTCAACAGTTACTAACTGGAATCACAGCAATTTTGGACTTGAGGTATTCAGGTAACAGTCTTTCGAATAATTGAAGTCAGGTTGTGACTAGAAAGATACATCAACTCTAGTTCACAAGATTTGTCATCTTCATGGTTTAGTCTGAAACCTCTCGGGATATCCTTGAGGATTCGGTCTTGAAATTTCACCCTAAGCCAATTTTAGCAATCATTGATACTCATATCGTATTCATTCAATACCTGATAGATTTTTTAGGAAATGAAAATGGATTAAGTTTTTTTATATGGATATCTGCACTCCTAACAATACGAGGACCTCTTTTCCAGAGCTAGATTAATTAGTGTTAAACACATGTTGAGGAAATAATTGTAGTAAGAAAAAACTCTTTCTTCCTAAGAAACGAAGAATCCGACCTCTTATTCAATTCTAAATAACCAACTATCTAACCTTGACACGGGCCACAGAAGTAATGTAAATCTTCAAGAGTATCCAACAGTCTCACATAAAAATACAGAGAGCCTGATTAAAAAATAAAAATAGCAATCTGCAGGAAGTCAAAACTTATGCGAGATCTTTCACAAGAGTGATCTATATTATATTCACAAAAAACACTTAACAGAATACTATACTAAATATGATAGAGATAATGATTGTAATTCTGTTACTATTGCTTATTGCTCTCAAGATAATCCTCTACAAACAAAAAAAAAAACTTGTATCAAATTAAAAAATTAGAATTGTTTTTACTTTTTAGTTGGGAAAAACATCGGATGACCGATGTCTAGGTAAAACCATCGATAAGTGAAAAACATCGAACAGTAAACATCGATGTTAAAAACATCGATGTTTGATGTTGAAACATCGATGTATCGATACCCATCCCTAGATGATATGAAAAAAGCAATTTGGAATAACTATAGATAATATTGTTATGCATCTACATCAGTTTTCAGCTGTGAATAATAGTGAGTAGGTTTTTGATTTTGTATTAAATCTTTTTAAATAAGTGCAATATTTCTAAAGCTTTTAATTTATTGTGATACATTCTGTGATTCATTTGGAGTATAAAATCAACCTTCAAAATTTTAAATCATCATTCCTGGACCGAAAATCAAGTAACGAAGCAGTGTGTGATTACATAACCTTATCTTTTGGACAACATTAACATTTTATCAAAATTTTTGGAGAGAAATAGTACAGGCTCAGCCTAGTTTTTTCTCCAATGTCATAATTGTATTATGATTATAGTATTTTATACAATAAATAAATGAAATGAAATGAAATGGAATGAAATGAAATGAAATGGAATGAAATTGGCGGAGCTTTGGACATATCAATGTCCATTCTTAGGGAAGAATATTGAAAATATCCTTCCCACTAACTCTCTACCAAACGTGATTTTACCAAAGGGTGTGGAAACTCCACTGATTTAGTTGCTGGGAAAACGTTGCTGAAGAATAAAGCTCAGAAGTCCTCGCCTAAAACTACTGATCTTTCGTCTAACAAGGTGCTAGAAGATGAGAATGTTTAAGATGGTTTTATTACAAATGATTAATTCATTTTAACAATTTTGAAATGACATTTTAATTTCATCATATTTCATATTCACCAAAATTGGTTTCTACTAATGACATAATGCTAATTTCTTATTGAATTTTGATTTTTCGGGTTTGAATAGTTCTCGACACAAAAAAGTATTTTGTCACAATTGTGAGAATTGAACTAAAGAGTCCACATATTGAATTTAATAATAGATCACGTCTGGCAATGGAATTAGAAATATAATTACGAAGCTGCTCTCATAGCATGAAAAATATCCCTACTTTAGTGGAATTCATTACCAATGAGTGAGTACTACACCCTCATATCAAATGGAATCAGTAGTCTACTGTATGTGATTGCAATGAGTATAATTTTATTGGGAAGAAGTGATCACAACTTGTAATGATTCCATCCATCACAAAGATAGACACATTCACCATGGAAATTATGTAAGGAGAAATAAACTTCAAGCACAGAAGAAAGTAGAATAAAGTGTTCTCTCCCTCGTGCTTCAAGGCAGCATAATGCGTCATAGTATTTTCAATACGAATATGCCTGGCTAGTAGAAATAAGCAAGCAATGAGTCAAAATTGACCTGCTCCAAGTAAACGACAGTAAACAATTTGTTGGTTTGGCCAGCAGACCACTGGCTAAAGAGACAAACAACAATAGGCTTTCAGGCCAACAAAAACAGTAATAACTGTGATACATCGGGGCTTTTACCACTAGTTTCATTTATTCGGGATTTGGTTGGTGGTGGAGGGGTGGGGGGAGAGCAATGCATGACAGTGAGGCCCCCGTCACAGCGATTACACCAAGTTTGTCGTAACAGCGGAACTATCTCTTTTGTTGTCATATCTTCGGGATAAATCGGCCGGCTGTTTATTTCCGAGCCAGAGTTAGTTTTGGAAGAGAATTGAGGGGAGGTGATTGTGCCAGGAACGAGGGGGGAATTGCAGGGGGGCGCAGACAGATAGCTTTGGAAGACGTGAGCTACTGTGTGATTTATTGAAGGGGGACCGTTCTGAATCGTCTCCATGTACAAGAGTATTGTTTGTTGCAGATGTCGCGTCGTGCTCGGAACATGTCCTATCTACAAATGGGCCGAGCCTCATAAAATTGTTATTTATGGTAAAACTATAAGTCATCGGTGCTGAAAGAAAAGAACAGCAGAGATCATCTATACTACTGAAATTGAGTTGAAGCTAGAGAGAATATTATTTCCTGCAAATTCTACTGAACAACTCATTCGTGAATTTTCTGATTAGAAATCGAATGTCCTTGATAGACGAGGATATCCCCTCATTATCAATAGACGAGGATATCCACATGACTATTGTCATAGCCACCTCTAATACAAGGCCCCGGCCTGCGATATTGTAACGTCGCAGCGTAGGCCTAGAATCTAATAAATGATTGGTGAAAAGATCAGCTGGAATTTCTTAAAATATTTTTTCACCAATCATGTATACTCTCAATCATGTATATTCTAGGCCTATATGTATATTCTAGGCCTACGCTGCGACGTTGCAATATCGTAGGCCGAGGCCTTGTATCAGAGGTATTGTACGCTACCAACGACCAAGGCTTGCCTATCTGCTCTGAATTTTCTGATAATGGTAACACTGCAAAATTATAATCTCGAAATGGAATGCGTGAATAACATTTTGGACTTCTTGAATGAAATAGAACTGGAGATAGAAATTGCCAGATAAGTAACTTGTCCTACCTTTAAACTCCAAACCTCACTATTTTTGAACAATTAAGTTCCATTCTGTAGAGTGGAACAACTGAGATGTATTTCTGTTATAGTGAGATTGATTGAGAAGACAAACTGTGACATTAAGTAGTTCTTGTTAGAATATGATTGGAATGAGCTTGCTCTTCTATTTCTGTGATTAATTAAATGCTGTTCTACACTGAGGATGTCTAGACGTATGTGACAGAGATGGAGTACAGAATGATGCAATGAATAATTTATACTATGCTGAATGGGAGGGAACTAAAGTCATATCCAAAACTCAGATGAGTCTTGTATGTTACAAGCAGTTTAGAGTAACATTCTCAGAATTATAGAATCCAGTTACAGCTGGAGTATTATTTGTAAAATTCTCAGAAATGTAGAGATTACAATATATTCCTGAAACAAATATTACTAGAACTAGAACAATTTTCCATTGTCGCCAGAGAACTGTGGACAATGAGTTGAATGAGAGACAAGAAAGGTAGTTGACAGCTCACCTGCATGTTGCATATTCGGTATCTGATAGCTTGTCCCTTGCATCCCGAAATAGCATTACACCTTCTCAGTTGGAACGCGGCTCCACCGTCGCATGTTCTGGAGCAAGGACTCCATTCCGACCAACCGGACCATATCCCTGATTCCACCTCCTGCTGAAAATAATAGGGATCATAATCAATTGAATCAAATATATTTTTCTTCTCACATACAAGGATTAGGATATGGTCTGTTCCGAATCACATCTAGCTGATTATTCAAATAAACCTGCAAAATTTTATGTTATTGCCCATTATTATCGAATCAAAGATTTGAGGGTATACTAATATCTACTTTATACTAATACATTAATCTTGAAATCGACAGCTCAATACACAATGGTAAAGTAATTCTCATTGGATCCACGTTGGTGGAAACTAAGTTTCTCTTCTGTAAATTGACCAGGTCAAGAAATTGATACTGTGGTTCAAGGTTTCAAGCTTAGATTACAATCATTTGAAAATGGAGAGCAAGTCGCTCTTCAAAAGTTATTAGTGACTAGTAAATATTTAGCAACCCAACCAAGATAAACTAATTGTAGTCAGCTCCACTCTAAAATGTGAGCATCTCTTATAAAATACGTCTATGCTTTCCATTTAATGGGATCAATTGTCAATGCTGACAGTTTGACGTGAAATTTTCTTGATTATATAAGACTTAGTATTGCTTTTTCGACATTGCTGACTTTGAAACAGCTTACTGATGTGCACTATCCATTACACAGTAAATCAAGTATGTCCAGTGTTTACGCCACTTGAAGTACTATATTGGATGAATCAGGCACGATTGAGTTTTATCATTGAGAAAGTAGATACACATCTTGTAGAAAAAAAAGCATAATATATATGCAATATATATACATATATGCTACAATATAATATATATACAATATAATATATATACAATATAATATATATACATATTATGCTATTTTACTTGAAAATGATGTAAGCATCGAAACTAGTTGTTTTAATCTGTTAATTTATATTAAAAAGTTCACAAAAAGGGTAATGTGGTATTATTTCACGAATATTATGCTTTATCTCCTTTATTGTTTGATCATCACGGTTGCAATAGGGTGAGCTTGGAGAAAATTATTTGAAAATAAGTTCGAGCTGTTTGGAAATAGATCTACTCCAGTATGGTTTTCTCTGTATTCCATTACTATGGTTGTTCTAAGGGTGGGATTATGGCAGAGTACTGTATTTCACTTTCTGTATATGATAAGCAAATCTTGATGTTCTGAATTCAATGTTGTGAACATTCCAACTTATTCTGGAGAAAGTTTTCTATTGGTAAATTGATGTTGAATAATTCACGAAAAACCATACACAGACAGATGGAGGGCAAACTTTCGTCAGCTATTATGTCAACATGTTCCACTTCCAGTGGCTGCGCTCAAAGTTGACATAAATTTGTGTGTTTCTATTCCTCAGGGAATTCGCGTTTGACATTCTGTTCGGAGGAAGAGAATCTCGCAAAGCATCTCGCTGACACGTTTCGCAGATTTAATTAAATCAATCTCCATCAAGTCTAAGCCACTTTCCAGATTAGCAGACGTCAAAAGGATTCGAAACCCCTTGAACGCAACGATACCACTCTGTTAGTGAATCCGGTGTTGAACTATGCTAAAATAGTGGCTAGGCGTTGAAGATATCATTGATACTGCTAGAATAGTTGATAGAATTGATTTATCTGCAACCTGACCTTCTCACTGAAATATTCAATTGAATAATCAATTTTTCAAATTCTCGTGTTGTTTGACTTTGCAATCTTATACTTCTCGATTCAACGTAGTTCTCGATATGTGAAGGTTGTCCACTCGTTTCTATTACTACGTACTGAGAAAATGTTGAATTAGTCGAAGATATATTCGATTACGATGATATATTTCCTTAAAAACCAATGACCATCACAAAAGCTAGGTGATCTCTTCTTCCATGATATTCAAGCAGGCATTGTTAAATTTGAGAAGCTGAACTTAAACTGGTGAACAACTGGATTTACATCATCGATAACAAATTGGAGAAAATCGAGTGAAGCTCAAAAACATGCTATGTGAGACACACAGTGTTTTTTCTTTCCTCCCCAACTAGCAATCTTCAGTGGCCAAAGCTTTGAATGATTTTAATATTCTTTTTTAAAGTTAACGTTATAGATTCCATTAAGATGGTAGATTCGTGGAAGTTTCCTCATTTCAATTATCTAAGTAAACTGATTGGTTTGTACTTTGTCACAATAGTTGATATTCATTGTCTTGTCGTGAACAAAAGTGACTTATTAATTATTCTAAAGAAACAAACTACGATGAATTGTTCGCAACGTACGTATCAATCAATGATCTTATCTATTACAACTGTCTCATAGTTGAAAACTTCAGAACCACAAACTCATCCTGAGTGTCAGTCCTCTCTCATCTATTGTACACAACAATACTCTAGAATATTCCAAGTTACAATCGTGAAATCAATCAGTTTTGTCGTTGATAACAATCGAATGTGAATTAACTATCCAAGAACATGCAATCCTATTCAGAGGGAAAAGCTCCCGATTTGCTAGACGGAGCTTGAAATCCACACAATGCGAGTTAGCGTTGCAGCGCTAGGTGTTCCAAAAGTATTGTTGGTAGTCTAGAATGCAGACAGAATAAGACAGTGGTGGCATTGGCATTGTTGAGCTGTCAGTCAGCCTGGAAGCCGGAGAGAAGGCTGATTACGAGTCAGGCTCCATTAAGTTGGAGAAGATTGCCGCATTATTTATAAGGACTTGTGCTGTCCCTCATGTACTCCGAATGCATAAATCATTCAACGCTTGATCACCTAGAGCCGTTCACATGGCTTTAATGCGACGTCAGACAAGAAAACAAAACAAAACACTTGTCTTGACTCATCAGCATGCAAATAAAATTCTCTACCGGGAACCCTCCCACACCGACTCGTTAAGGTCCCGTTTTGACACCGAAATATGAATAGTATCTTCTTATATTATTGCCTTTGCAAATTCTAGATGAATTCAAAGGAAAGAAGCGCCAACTGTTCTGCTTCCAGGTTATCTTCTTTAAAGTCAGTGACTGTTTTAGTAAACCGTATCAGCAAATTCACTGTAACAGGAGATTTATTTTTACAGATGGAAATAAATTGAAAATAGCATTTGTTCGAATGCTAATTAATGAATAAATAATTATTACAGCATTAATTGGGATTTTAGCTTGATATTTATTATTTATTTTTCACGTTTATAATAATTATATTCATCCTACAATACTACATGATTATAAGATTGAATATTAAGTTGATACGAAGATTTTAATCAACATATTGTAATAGTATCTCAAGTCATAGGACGGGAAACATACTCGACTGAAACATATGATTTTATTACAGTATAGTATGCTGTAATGAGAATCATATGTTTATTTGTTCTACAATCATCTGTTTACCGGCTTGATTTCATGGATGTAAAACAGCTGAAATTGAATGACTATGACAAAAAATATCTTGTTGATATAAATGATGAAGAGCACTTGACCTTACATTCAATTGAGTTCTACCATGGAGGAATAATTTTTCGATAATGCTTCTTTTTCTGATGTATGTTTTATTTTTGACGAATAAGGAATCTTTTATTAAATTTTCTCGCTTCAATGATAGCTACCCTACTCTACTCTAAGGATAGGAATCTATTGATCCTTGATCATATAAAATATAGAGATTACGAGTCCTAGTTCAAGATTTAACTATCCTCAAACATAATTTAACAAGATATTTGATCCCGGAAGAGTTCAACCAACTTCTTAGCACCTGCAATTTGAACGATCGACGACGGTCTTTATGTTGTTTGTGAAGGGGTTCAATGAATGGAGAGTGCAACACACACTAATAAGACAACCCTTACACATGAATAGCAACTCAGGTGGTTCTAGTCCGTCGAGCAAGTTCGTGAGTGGAGAGAGAAAGTTGCTTCACGAGAGAGAGAGAGACGGAGATAAAGAAAAGGAAAGGAAGATAGAGAGAGAACATGTGAGTGAGGTAGGAGTATGGAAAGTATGTGAGTTGAAGAGAGAACATAATAGGGAGAGACCGGAAGAGACAGAGCAAGTATGGAGAGGAGTGGAAAATGGTAGTGAGGAGGAAAGTCGGAGTGAGTGAGTTGAGTTCGTAAGTGAAGAGACGAGGAGCCTTCAAGGGTGAGAGAAAGCATATATAGTGGAGGAAGAGTTGATGTGAGGAGGTTGAAAGTGGAAAGTGAGGATAGTGTGTGACTAATAGAGGGAGAGAGAGAGAAAGAGTGACAAAGAGTGTGAGCGAGAGAGAGAGAGAGAAAAGGAAAGAGAGAGATAGAGTCACAGAAAGAGTAGTGGAAGAGAGTGAGAAAGATTGAGATAGGGAGAGAGATTTCTAGTGAGAGGGAGTGAGAGAGTGTGTGTGTGAGGAAGTGAGTGAAAGAAAGTAAGAGAGTTAGAGAGAGTGTGAGAGAGAGTAGTAACCGCAGCCTAAGCCGCTGGATAAGTAGACGTAGCAGCAGTTGCGACTTGAAGCCCTTACAATATTCCCCGCGCTCAGCCCGCTGCACTAAATAATTGAAGAACCACCTCATTGTTATCTGCACATATAAAGCGGCCCTAATTCCAGAAGGAATCTGGATAGCGCCGTTTCAACCTTTATTTATTCAAATTTCGGCTTTGTTCCTGTGAATGGTCGCGTAGGAAAGATGCTAGGCGGCCCCTTTGCTGCATTATGCCACATTTTTCCGCAGCGCACCGCCACTGTCCTAACCTCACTTTCAGCCATCGAATTTGGAGGCATGAATTATTCCAAGGTCAGGCTCATACGCGCGTGCCATTGGATGCCCGCAGGCCTAGAAGCCTATATATATGCTTTATGGATTGATACGCTAACTGAAGAATCATTTAAAACAGATCTAATGTTGCCAGCTAATCAACATGTAGGTGCAATATTGTAGCGTGATTGCCACTATAATCACGTGACACAAGTGGGCTACAACTATTCAGAACCAATCAGTTGCAGTTCTTTACTTATTGAGAGGGAGCAATGTAATTGGATCGTGTTTTGAGATAAAAGAGGAGGGAATGGAGAAGTAGTGTGGATGGATTGATAGTGGAAGGAAGCTTTCAGGAGTGAAACTATACAAATACTCGTAATAATAAGATTGTATTCCAATAATGGTATAATACTAGTTGGGAAAAAATGATTGAATAATACAAAATTAAGAAATAAAATTCACAATGCAGCTCTCAAATAGAGAGCTTGTGTGTGATAGTCTACCTTTGTATGAGGGACGATTTATCATGTATGGAGGACGTCTTTTAATTAGGAATGAGGAAATTATTTTTTTCTAGTTACCTTGAAAAGTGGCCATTCCTGCACTGATTACAGAACGCAAAGAATCACTTTTCCGCTCTAGTGCGGGAAAAATTTTTCTGCACTCCAGATATGCAACATGGCAACACAAAATAGTTGGTGGGTTTTATGGAGGATTAGTGCACGAAAACAAAAATTAAGTTGGTAACAATGACTGTGGTTAGATTTAGATAAGAATCATTTCAATGACTACCCTACATTTATGATAAAATCCCAATCTAGAAATCCAAAACAAGAATAATGTTCATCTAAATCATAATTAAATAATAACTTCTCATCATTTAATAATAAATAATGTTTATTTTCTATTGACAGTAATAATTATTTCAACTGCAAGCAATGAGAAAAGTAGCAAATTTACATTATAAAATTTGAATTTTGAGGTTAAATGATTACCGTTCGATATCCATATAAATAAAAATAATAAAAAACATAAGAATACTACAATAAATATTTTCTGTTGTATATGTTATTTTTATAAATATTTTTCAGTTTACTTTGAGCATTTTTCTCGGTAATTTGAGCAAAAGTCTAAATTTCTGAATCCTGTTTCAGTAAATTTTAGCTGGATGAAACAAACTTAGGTACGATTCTTCCTGCTAGGTCGCGCGCTTGTCGGTTCAGCCATCTTGCAGCCATCCCAATCGGCTGTTGGCGTGTATTTTGAATGCGAATTTTTTGTTATCTGTATTTTTTCTGATTCTTGAATGAATAAAAATGAGAACTTTGGCTGAGAATTTTCAACTTCAATTGGATTATTAATTTTTAAATGAATTAAGGTTATTAATAACAGCATCACACACACACACACACACACACACACACAAACATTTGATGGATTCCAGCCATCATTTTACCCATAATATTATTCACTCTTCATATTCAATGATAACTGTGGGAAAAATTTAATGTGTAATACGTGTGCAAAGTTCCTCTGCTGCACTCAAGAAGCTATTCCGAACGTTTCTTTCGGTGCAGCAAACTGTCACTTTGCGCACTAGTTGCACAAATAACTATTAATGAGTGTACTTTCAAATTACAACAGTATAAAAACTGATAATCTATTTCTTATTCATCCTTGTGGGACACTAGGGTGTTTCAACCAAGCAGCCCTCATACTCGAAGTATGGAGTGGAAATTTATTGAAACGTTTGGAACAAAATTATTTTTTACCCCACAGCTCTTTTAAGGATAGTTAGAGGGTAAACAAAAGTCCTCACCCCTACCCCCTGTGCTAAGGGGGTAGGGGTGATTTGAAAGATATTTAAAGGTATCAAAAGTCCTCATCCCTACCCCTTGTGCTTAATGGTTGAGGGTGGTTTAAAAGTTGCGTATTTTCATTTCTGGCTTACACGCATGTATCTTGAAAACAATGCATTTCAGCGACATGACTAACTGAACAAAAATGGAGTTAAATAAAATTTCTACAAGTTTTGTCTTGTAGAGTTTTGTGATATCTTCTTTAGTTTTCGAGATATTCACTGGAAATTGTCACATAACTGTTGGAATAATCACCATGTTTGTTGGAGAATTGAACTTTTTGTTGAAGAAAAATTAGATGGATGTTGGAAAACGTTATATATGATACGAGTGAGATGAATTTTCATTTATTGATTATAAATGGAAAAGAGATGAGAACATGTCGAGCAGGGAGAGGGAGAGCTGTAGGGAAATGAAGTTTCCCGGGTCTGAGGTATGCGTTACATAGACATACCTGATCCCCTGATAGTTCATGAAAACCATCAACAATAACAATTCTACGCTTGTAAACGACGTATTATCAGTGTAACTCTGTTGTTATTCTATTTCACCAACGTATTCATGATCAGCAAAATGAAAGTAAATACTTGGACTATTGGAATACCATATCATTAAAATCTTGTCAAATGTTTGTTGCGTGCATTGCATAAACATCAGTATTATCTCTACTTGATTGGAATTGATGGTTGGAATTGTGTAAAAAACTACAAAATCCAATATCATCATAAGGTCTTCAAATATGGCGAAGCCAAGTTAGGATATAAATTATGAACAAAGTCTAAAAAAAAATCCGGATAACAACATCAAAATGTTATTAAATGAATCTGATAAATTAATAATATGATAAATATAACAAGAATGATAGAGCTTATAATAAATTATTAATATTCTTCTTCTTCTTCCTCTTCTTCTTCTCTCTTCTTCTTCTTCTTCTTCTTCTTCTTCTTCTTCTTCTTCTTCTTCTTCTCCTTCTTCTTATTCCATTGAAGGTTTGGGCTCTTGCCTGTTCCAACTCACAACAGTATACATAATGAGTAATTATTATTTTAGTATGAATAACATAGCATATTTCTCGAGTGACACATATTGAATAGTACATTATTAGAATCACTCATCATCATACTTATATTTTTGGTTGTATGCAAATGTTACAGAACAGATTAACTACAGTCTTTATTTGCGATAGAAGTAGGAGAGTCCAGTCTCGCGTTCCAAGTTGAAAATGTTAATTGACCAAGATTGGGAAATGATACTATCCCTTGCGAGGGAAAGTTAAGTCAGAAGAATAAATGAAGGAGTCAAGAAAGTCGTTCTGGAATCCCCCATGGAATAGAAACCAGGGAAAAGACTCAAACTTTTCGGAAAGTCTTTGAATGAGTAATGCGTTGAGCCATTCCACTAGAGACGTCCCCGACAAGTAATTAGCACAATGCGATGTATGGCTCTTGCATAATACATTACTTTTACTCTTCCTCAACTTTTTTCATCTCCTTGAAAAATCCAATGCACTAATCCGAAGGGCTATTTTTTCTCATGGAATCTCCTGCTAGATCCTTGTTGACTCTACTTTTTCAAAGTAAACGCTACTATACAAAAATTATTTTTTCTACAACTGCGCGTAAAGAAAGAATTTACATACTCAATTCTCCTCGTAAAACAGCTTATTTCTGAGGAGAATCTACTTTTTCGCTCGCTAACCATCCGCGAATGCGCAGTAGATTTTTCTTTACTCTCGCTGATCATTCTCGCATGCGCAGAAGAGTTTCTTTACGCTCGCTAATCAGCTGATGGTAAGCAGCTCGCCAAAAAGTCAGATCTTAACCTAAAAAGTCGGTAATTGTAACTCTGCCGAAATAAGTAGTCTGATTTAACAGGTTTGGACTGTTGTAGAAAAAATTTTGTATGTAATTCGCACGTAATGCTTCTTTATCGCTCTTGCAAAATTATCACGCTCCGCTTCACGTCTAACGTGATAACTGTTTTGCGCGAGCGATAAAGTCGCGCATTACGCTCTTAATACATAAATAGCTATTTCAACACGGGAATCGAACCCGGTACCTCCTAATTGCCAATGCTTACCCTCACACCAAACCGACAATCTCTGGATAGCAAAAGCCTTGATTTACAGCATTTAATTTAGATCTTCGTTCAACAATAATCAATAATTCTAATAATTTACCATAATTTTTATGAGGAGAGTTCTCGTTGCATTGACTATGATCAATGGTTGAATGTGTGAATAAACAATGAATCTGTAACCGTGAACAACTTCATTTAAGCCTATGTATTGTAACTTGAAACATGAATAACTCAAATCTCATATAAATCACTTGAAAATGGCATAAATGACCGAAACATGTTGTGATAAAATATTTCAAAAAAAGGGTACTGAGATTTTTATTTTCTTTATATTTATATTACAAGTAGCCCTATACAGAAAAGAGATTAATCAAATCTCATATTATCTAACTATAATGTTAAATCTTGAACGTTACAAAACATGAAGTAAATCTAGTTGCATTGAAACTAAAATATTCCTTTTCAGGCAAATTTATACTTAGTTGTTTATGGGATGGGTTTTGATTTGGTTGTAACATTTTGAAGATTTATTCCCACACGAGGAAAGATTCAGATACGAACAAAAATCTTCAATATTCTCAAAAGCCTGTTATGAGACTCCCAACCATTCATGTACCACAGTGCACTCAAAATGGAGTTTAGTTAAACTGTCCTGTCTCCTATACTCCGCACAAAATTACTTCAGACTTGGAGGATTATGCGCCACAGAGAAATGGAGGGAGATCAGCCAATTACAGTGATGGATGGAGTTATAGGTAGGAACAAAGTTGTCAATTGGTTCGATTGGAGTCAGTTGACTGAATGCTTCCAGAGAGGAAACTTCGTTGGTTTAAAATGAGCACTAGAATGCTAGAATGCTGACCGGTTCAGAACGGTGACTTCGTTCCGCCGTTGTATCCCTACTTCTGTATGCCTTCCCCGCTGCGCATGTCCCTCCCAAGTCCAAAGTAATTTTGTACGGAGTATTTAGGTTTGATAAAACTCAATATTCTATAAAAACTACATCGCATGAATGATTTCAGTCACCCACTTTGAGAACCATTATCAACATCTTCGTTCACTATTGTTATGTCACTGGATATATGAGGAAATCGCTTCCTCCGAACATTATCAGCATCCATTGGCTTTCTCGAAAACTCTTTTCTTTTTTCTAGAGAGATGAAGTAGAAAAGAGGTGATAATGGTTGACACATTGCATTGGGAGTAATGTATTGTTCTTCATTCTCGGTTGAAGTAATATCAGTCTTTTCACACCTCAATTGGTTGATCAACAATCATTAGATTGCTGATATCTTCCCAAATGGTAGACATGTACAAATATAACAAATCGAGTAACTTCATTTATTACTATTGATAATATAATAATAAGAAATTATCAGGCTGTGTCATCTAACCCTTCATGCTTCATCGTAATAAACATTTTTTATTAGACTCAGAATATACAGAATCATTAACAAACGAAATTGGAATCAATGTTTTGATAATATCAAGTTGTTTTTATAAAAAGAAATTAACGCTACTATTACAAAGCTAGACTTTCTTGCAAGATAGCGGATTTTGGCGTCAGGATACTAGCCAAACTTCCATTCTGTGGTTCAGCGCCACAGATCTGTCATCAGGTTTTTTACTGTGCGTGAAAAAACATGATGGAATTGATTAGTGGCGTTGAACACGACCAATGGATTCGAGCTCGATTTTTAATCGAACTAAAATTTGAATTTTTAATCGATTGAAATAATAGTATATTATTAAAATAATTATATTGTGAAATAGAACTATCTTATTGCCAAATCAACAAGTGACTAAAGTGAATACGTTGTTCTCCAAATACTTGAAGCAAAGTTATTGGGAAAATGTCCAATTTCATAATAACCATGATCGGAGGTAACATAATGATCCGTCTAATAAGTATTCGCCAGTCCGGGTATCGAATGCTCCTGGTTGTCAATATTTTTTCAGTAACAAAGGTCTTCGGGGTATTTGACAGCAATTAATTTGGTTTTCGTTTAGTAATCATTATATTCTATATTATAAAATATTGATTAATATACAAAGTTCTATAATTTATTTCCGTCTATTCTGATAATTATAATCATTAAAATTCGAGTAATTGCAATATCTCACTATATTAAGTCTGCTTAATATTGTTGTTCCATCTCCAAAAATCTATCTCAAAAATTATATGACTGAAACAATGTCATAAACTAGAAGTATGAGAATGGAGTGCAAAGCACATATATGCAAAACAATAGAGTTTAGTTTTCTTTCCTAGTTCAGTAGCATTGTAGATTGCTAGAGTCTATGTTGACTGTGTTGCCGTGCTGCCTAATCAGTCCCTTCTTTTCAAACAGAGAACAAGGAAGGAGATTATCCATCACTTCCACAATATATATATATATTATATACACACACACACACACACACACACACACACATATATATATATATAATATATATATATATATATTATATATATATATATATATATATATATATATATATAATATATATAAAATTTTCGTTCAATTCTAACTTTCTAACACCACTCAAGGCTTTAGCCTCATGGAAAGTCAATTTCTCTCTTCCAGGTAAATCTGTCAGTATAATTTAATTTTTTTTATCCATATAAAAAGAGATTCTGAATTCAAATTTGAAATTAGTAGTAGAATCAACTTCAATTATTCATAGCCTGTAGTCGCCCAATAATTTCATCTCTACGAATTACTACACATCATTACGAGGAACATCCACTCACTAACACATTCGCCAGTATCAAAGATATGACTGATTCCAATAAATTTGGAAATTCATTTTGGACAATATAGGATCAAGGCCGATGATAATATGTGAATAGAGCTTTCAAAGTCTGTTCTGTTTCAATTTTGTAAAATATTTTATAATTTACATAATATATAAATAATAAATAAATAATGAATAGTTTTATTTATGAAAAAACTATGATCTATTATAATTAATTTATTTATTATTAATGAATAAAATAATGAATAATTTTGTAAAACATTCCAATTTTATTCAATTTTGAATGTGAGTGACTATTTTCAGTACTGAATATGATATAAGAAAAAATGAAAAGTACAAAATCAAGGGCTCTTTTGCTATGAGACTTCTTAATTTGTTCGGACAAATTCCATCTAATATTGTTTCATTGACTCGAATTGATTGACATTGAATTCAAAATTCATTGAACGGTATTTCCCCAAGAAAAATGGAAATGGATGTAAAATTCAAATAAAGGCTTGGTTAAAAGAAGTTCCAAAAGAATTACATTGGGGGTTTTCTATCACGATTTTCGGAAAAGATGTTCCGATTGATTTTGAAACATGCATTTATGTTTAAAATCGTAAACAGATTATTATTATAGAAGTATTATTCCATGATAATAATAATACTTCTAATTAAGTATAAGTATACTTATACTAAATAAAGTATACTTCAAATAATACTAATAATAATATTTTTCTTATTATTTATTCTTTAATAATTAATATTCAATTATATATTAATTATATTTAATTAATAATTAATATTATTGTTCAATAATTAATATTTAATACGCTATTACTATTATTCTTAGAAGTATAGTTTCATAGTATATTACTTGACTTGAAGTACTCTATTGTCTTGGACTATGACATCACAGTATACATACAGTATGGAAACTTGGCTAGTACCTTGACGCTAAAATCCGCCATCTTGTTAGGAAGCGCCGCATTGTAATAGTATTGATGGTAGGTTCGGATCACTTTAATGATCCGGATCAATTGATCCCATTCACTGTCACGAGTCAATCAGAAGACCAGGATTGGAACTTCCCAAGGTCACGTGACGTGTTTAGTATTGGCGTCATGTAAAAAGCGTTTGTTAGATAGGCGATTGATTACAAGTTTCCATTCTGTACTTATTCTGTGATGACATCACCTAAATTTGGAAGAAAAATAGCACAAGGACTACCTTATTATTTATATACCAAAATGTTATTACATCAGTGTCATCTGAATTGTGCGATCCAGCTGCTAGACAATGGATGGTTGGTGCGGAGGCTCAAAAGGAGGAAACCGTATGAACTAGTGTAGTGCTTGTTCAATTAGTGTCCAGTGAAAGAGCAGAGCAGTGATTGAGTGAATCTAGCTTCTATAGTACAGTCATAAGTGTACATATTAATTAAACAATCAATATCAGTAAGCATATCTAATAAGATATTCGCTGTTAACATTTTAAAGTAGTATGTTAGGATAGAAAAAATTAGCTCATTAGTCTCTAGACTAGATAGCTATAGTATTGACAATAAAAAAAAATTGTATTGTAATGCAAGGTTATTTGCTCTTAATCTTCTGGGGGCAATATTTGTTCTAACTATTTTTCTGCTCTTGATATTGCTTGTTTATTTCCTCTAAATATTTATTTGCTCTTAATCTCGGGTCCCAAGAAAAAATAGATTCTGAATTCGAAATTGAAATTAGTAGAAGAATCAACTTCATAGCATGTAGTCGCTCAAAACATTCATCCATATGTATCAATACACATCATTACAAGGAACATCATTTTCACCAATAGATTCGCCAGTATCAAAGATATGAATGATTCCAACCTGATTCATGTCAATAACATGTGTTCTATTGAAATCATAAGTGATGGAATCGTAATTGGCAATTTGGCTGTGAAAACAAGACGTGGTGAATATTACAGAGCGTAACTGTAGCAGTACACTACACGGCGTGCTTGTGTGCGTATTCTTCTTGAAGAGCAGCTGCTGGAACAAAAGCGAGCTGAGTTGGTGACAGATGAAGAGCACACGGCGCATACGTACGGCACGCATACGGTGCGCTGGATTAATGAGGTTAAGTGGTTCCGTTTGCCTGCGTCGCCTTTCCCACCTACCTTTCGTCTTTCTCTACCCTTCTAACCTCAAGTCTATACGTTGTGGTGCTCTTCCTGGGGGAGTCACTCTCACCTCCAAGGATAGGACAACACACGTAGGGTGATGTAATGCTGTATTTAAATGCCTCACGTTGGGCCGGCAAATCATGTGGAGCTCTATTTGAAGGCTTCACACATGTAGGGTGAATCTTGTACTGAGTCAATGGTGTAGTGGCTATAAATTTTGTAATTGCGTGTGTGGACGCTGAGTGTACACCAGACTGATTGATTCACTACAAGATTCAATACAATTGTCGGAATCGCGGGAGGCCTAAACGCTCGCTCACCCTTGATTCTTCTAATGACAATTGTATTGTGATGAAATTTTTATAAGTAGTGTAGCGATCGCTAAACACTGAATACGGATACCTTAAAATTATTACCTGTGAAGAATGAGCATACAAAATCATACAGGTCGAGCAAAAATCCCGATGTAGATAATTTACGGGACTGCGTCTCTAATAAATTCTGAAGGATTAAAATACGGTATTTGACCAAATATCGTTCAGAATATATTCGAGAACAGAGTCTTGTCGGGTTTTAAGCTCTATTGTAGGAATTTATATGATCTATGGCTGCATCTGCTGTACAATTGATGTGTTCGCTCCAAAGTCGAGGTAGGTAACAGATAAAAGCTGATATATGAGCAGGTAAGGACAAAGAATAAATATCTCGATCTGACCCCACTCGCTACATCCACTTAGACCTGTTCCAGTATCCAGCTTAATTCAATTATTCCAATGATCGTATTCGATCGGTTCTTGATGATGATAGAACGTATCAGACACAATAATTGACAGGCTTAAGAAATAATCGAACTCAGAAAGCGAATTAACAAAACTGAAATATATTATAATAAAATATGTAATCATACAGTGCAGGTTCAGAATTTGATTTACAGGTTGATAATAATTTAGCATTAACAGAATAGTTAAAAATTTCTTGTGCTTGCATGATACCATGCGTGATTCAACAGATTTTACGATTGATAAAATTTAACAGTTTGAAAAAATAGTGAAAAATGAATTATAGAAAATATTTTTAAAAATGCTCGGGGTCGTGGTTCAGGCAGCGGAGGATAGTTAATCAACTACAAATTCTTATAAATAAATATGAATAAATTTTAGGCTCTTATAACTAAAAGCGCTTGTCGGCGTGGCCAATAATTAACGAAGAAAAATTTATGTTTTTCTGCACTGAAATATTTTCGAAGCGTAGATTGGGGCCCCTTTTAAAACTTATAACTCACGTGAATTTCCTTGGCGGTCGTGGTTTTCTTCTTTAGATCAAAAATCGTTTGATCGGCGGCAATCCAGGCTTTGGTTTCAGCACGTGGGGGAATTTTAATTTAAATATCTCCTTCGCCGAATTAATTAAGGGATAGTTTACTTTAAGCTTTTAAATTTATCGATTGATGAAAACAGAAATTTATAAATAACAAATAGATTGGCCTAAAATATCGGCTCACAAATAGAACATTTAAAAATCGAACAAGAAGTTTTCACAAATAGGTCTTTGGTAACTATAAAAAGAGATCTACACGGTAAGGATTTCAAAAGGGAAGTGCTGCTGTTTTTTCTAAGCTTTTAGGCTAGACCTTGCTTCTCGGAATCTCAATGTAATAATTTGCATAAAAATTTGCCATTGGTAGAACGCTTGTGACGTAAACATGACGTCAGTGGCAAGTAGTAGAATACAATTCCTTTAATTACAATAATGATTCAATTTAGGTAATTCTTAAAACTGCTTAATCTTATAGACATAGTTCCTCTCATACAATGTACATGTGCTAGTGTAACTGATAAGGCAGGGTTATTGTCTGATAATAGATTAACATGTGTTGCTTTCAAACGATCACCGTCTTGGTGCTATTTCTATGCACTGTGATTGGTTTAGACCTACCAAAGAGATTTAATTACCATGTGGTTCAGTTGAATTAAATTATTAATAAATTAATATTCTTGTACAATTTTTATTAGGTTTGAGATTATTATAATTAATTTCTGCCATTTTATCAATAATAGAATTTCATGCTATGACCTATTTAGTTACAATAAGACCTGACGCATAATATAATTTCTTAAATAATAAATAATTTCAACAATAATACATATATTTTATTTTTTATTTGAATTCTTGATCCTTTATTGATAGTTTTATAATTTTTAGGAATGATATTTTACCTTGCATGAGAACCGGTATGATATTTGACAATGCTTTGAATCAGTCAGCTGCGTTCGAACTGTTTTAAAAACATCTGATCGATAGTAACAAGTGTAACCTCAAAATCAGTGAGCAATTCGTAAATAATTTGTGCTTTATTCGCAAAATAATTATAATTTTATTGAATAATTTTCCTAGAAAAATATTCAGTACAGAACGGTACTCTTATCTAATATACAGTTATTGATAAGTGAGCTTTATCGCTCGGTCGCTAACTATTCCTTTAGCAAATTCTTTCATTTTAAAAGGTAATCACAATTTTTCTCTCTTTTCATGAGATCTATTTGAAGATTCATCACACAAAAGCCCCCAGGATATTTTAAATAGGTAATTGGGAGACGAGTCGAAACAATGACTATTTGAAAAATCCGATATTGTGATGAATACACTATTTCATCTCCTTACTTCTACGAAAACTCAACACTTAACACTAAAAACAATATATCGTGCACTTTTGGCTACGAAAAAATAAATAATTGATTGTTCCTTTCATTGGATACATCGAAATACAATAATTAATGAGGTCTCTTTGGATCCTTCATTAAAACAACTCCACAACTTCCATTCACGGGTGGCTTATGAGCAGACCCATAACTATAACAAATATACAAGATTTCACATATTACTTCTTAAGATTTGAATAGTATTTGCAACAAATATAGACTTTCATCATTTCTTTCATATTTATTAAAGGTTTCGACTCTTTGGTTTGGCTTTTACATAAATTGGGTGAGAGTGTGATTTTACTTCGGTGACTTGACAATCGTCTACCGTTTGACTCGAGCAATTTCTTATTTGCGCTTAGTACGTTGTGTACAAACAGGGTTACACTTGAAATGGCTTTCTTGATTTTTATCAATGTTGGTTACAAATATTAAGTCCTTAAGATTACATTTATCAATTTGAATTACAATTCATGATCTTTTGATGCAACAGTAATAAATTTCACATTTAAAGGTAAGAATTTCATTTTCTTTGGAGTTTTTTTTTTTTTTTTTTTTAGAGATACATTCATATATGACATAGAACATGCGCATTTCGTGCAAATTAACATAAATATATATTTTTGGTTGCGTTTTTTACTTATGATTTCACATTAAATAATATGTTACATTAATTGAATAAAGATATTGCTTTGATTCCTATACATTGACTCTATGATTTCGCACACATTGGTTGGTGTGACGAAGAAAATTATCGAACAGGCTTTGGTTCTGAATAGATTTTTCTACTGATTCTGTATTTCGAGGTTAGATTTACACATTTTTTCAAATAAACTTTGTTTATTTTCTTTCCTCCTATTCACTACTAATTTCATGTTATTTCTAATTTATAATTATTTTCCGTTGATAATACAATTTTTGTTTTTATTTTTCAGTTGTGCAGATGATACCAGGCGATTGTTTCGGTGATGACTCTGACACGAGACTGATGGCTTGATCAGGTTGGTAAATTTTTAGAGTTGTCTTGTAGTTTTATTTTCTTCTGTTATTAAAGTTGATTTCGGTTTCTTTATTTGAAGTGGATTAATAATATTTCCTTATTAGCTGAGATGCGGCGAAGTCTAGGTTATGTTGATTAGGCTGCAGTAGAAAGATGCTAGTCTGCAAAGGTATGATTCGATGGGTAGGCTGTGACTATGAAGAAGTTTGATAGTTGATGTATTCCACAAATGTAATTTCTAGTTGATTGAAAAATTATTTCTTCCTTAAGCCCCCATCTAAATTTGATTTCGGTATTTGTTTCAATTTTCCATTCCAATTTGCAACTATCCGTTTTATCAAACTTGGCTTAAAACGAATGTGCCTATGGTGTAAATCGATTCTCACAAATGCATTTCCTCTTTGTCGGCCGGTAACATGCAGTTTGCTATTTTTAAACCTGACATGCCGGTGGTGTCTGTATGTTTTTTCAAACGATATTTCCCTTTTTTGCATGCCGGTGTACAGTCTACTTGATTTTAACCGGGACATGACTGCGGTGATTGTAGGTTCTTCTTGAGACTATTTTCCTTTTTCCTTGCATGTCGGTAGGAATCGTGATGTAAGATTTTAGCCTAACATGACGGCGGTGTAGATGAATTCTATTAGTTGGTTTTCTTCTTTGACGTATTGTAATCCTTCTTGTTCGTTGTTTTGATTTGTAGGTTTTTACTTTCAGTTGTGATTTTGATTTGTTGTAGATTTCTGTTTTACTTCTATTGTTGTGTGAACGATCTCCATGAATGTTGGGTTCATATGTTGCAGGCGCTGTCCTCGGTGGCTCGGAGATACGTGCGGTCGGCGGTCCGGGCTGCTCTTCCACTCGGCGGGCAACGTCCTTGGACTCCTGGTGGTCCGCGCGCGGTGGTACGGGCTGTCCCTCTATGCTATGAATGTCGTCCTCAGCTTGGCGGGTGATGTCGTCCGGCTCGTCTTGGCGTTCTGCGGGCGGTGCAACTTCAGTCTTGACATTCTCGGTGGGTTGGTCTTCCTTATATGTGTCATGTTCACTTGTCTGTTTTATGACCTCTCCTCCGAGTGTGTCTGCTTTCGCATGCATGGGCTCGATCACTGGTCCAATGTTGATTTTAATTGTTTGACATTCCTCCTCAATTTGCCGTGGTTACCGTCCTGCTTTCCTCTGCTGCTTCCTTCAACCTTTGTTCCGGTTTTTTAAAATCTTGTTCACTTGCCTTCTCCATCTGTTGGATTTCCTTCTTTAATTCTTCTCTTGCTTGTTTGTCGGCTTCCCTTGCCTGTCTGATTTCTTCCCCCCACTGTTGGGTTTTCTTACTCAGATTGTTTATTGCTTCATTTGTTTGGTCGCTCATCTTGGTTATTGCTTTCAGGAGAGTGTCCATATCTTGCTGGGAAACGGTTACAAGGCGTTTGGTCGGCGGCAATGGTTCCTCCCGCGCGAACTCCTCCATCTTTGAAGTCGCTGATGTGGGCCCCAGGGTGATGTGTGGTCCTTCCATGATTTATTGGATGATACAATGATGCGAGTGCAGTGAAACGACCGCAAACATGTGAGGTTATGTGAAACGATTATAAGTGAATGATCAAAAATTGAAATAGTGTGAAAAATTCGTTCAATGAAGAAATACGAAAGTGTGATTCGATAATATGTTCCGTGATGAAGTGAATCAAATTAGCAATATCGTTAACATAAAAATGACAATAACATACAGGATACAAAATGGATAATGCGATGACAAAGGTACGCCTCTTACAATTTATTACTATTACTATTATAAATATTTTACTCTTATAAGTTCTCGCCGCAATTCTATATAGGGCTAGTATTCTTCGCAAAATTTTATATAAAAGCAGTGATGCTCTGCTTGAATTCCACGATATATCCGTGATTTAATTTTACTTCCCTCTCTATGTTTTAAAAACTTTTAAAACTGTAAATAACTTCAATCCTCTTTTCTGTAAATTTTTATAAATTGTTTCAATATAGACCTAATATTCTTCAAATAATATGACCTTTCTTATGATATCTCTTATACCTATGACTTATAGTATGACCAATTTTCGAATAACACGATAATAAATTCTGAGTTCGATTTTTTCTCTAAAAATTCATCAATCGATAAATTTCTTTTCTGTTCAAAAATTGGGTATGGTACTTCTTGTTATTTTATATAACAGTGAACAGTCAATATTAAAATTGAAGAAATTCACAACCATGAATTTTTCAAAAAATTTTCCCGTTGTCAGCGCTATAGTATACTGAGCAACTAAATAATTCTCGCAGTCGATTATCCACCTCTTCAATGCCCCACGTTGGGCGCCAAATCATGTGGTGCTCTTCCTGGGGGAGTCACTCTCACCTCCAAGGATAGGACAACACACGTAGGGTGATGTAATGCTGTATTTAAATGCCTCACGTTGGGCCGGCAAATCATGTGGAGCTCTATTTGAAGGCTTCACACATGTAGGGTGAATCTTGTACTGAGTCAATGGTGTAGTGGCTATAAATTTTGTAATTGCGTGTGTGGACGCTGAGTGTACACCAGACTGATTGATTCACTACAAGATTCAATACAATTGTCGGAATCGCGGGAGGCCTAAACGCTCGCTCACCCTTGATTCTTCTAATGACAAGTTGTATTGTGATGAAATTTTTATAAGTAGTGTAGCGATCGCTAAACACTGAATACGGATACCTTAAAATTATTACCTGTGAAGAATGAGCATACAAAATCATACAGGTCGAGCAAAAATCCCGATGTAGATAATTTACGGGACTGCGTCTCTAATAATTCTGAAGGATTAAAATACGGTATTTGGACCAAATATCGTTCAGAATATATTTCGAGAACAGAGTCTTGTCGGTTTTAAGCTCTATTGTAGGAATTTATATGATCTATGGCTGCATCTGCTGTACAATTGATGTGTTCGCTCCAAAGTCGAGGTAGGTAACAGATAAAAGCTGATATATGAGCAGGTAAGGACAAAGAATAAATATCTCGATCTGACCCCACTCGCTACATCCACTTAGACCTGTTCCAATATCCAGCTTATTCAATTATTCCAATGATCGTATTCGATCGGTTCTTGATGATATAGAACGTATCAGACACAATAATTGACAGGCTTAAGAAATAATCGAACTCAGAAAGCGAATTAACAAAACTGAAATATATTATAATAAAATATGTAATCATACAGTGCAGGTTCAGAATTTGATTTACAGGTTGATAATAATTTAGCATTAACAGAATAGTTAAAAAATTTCTTGTGCTTGCATGATACCATGCGTGATTCAACAGAATTTTACGATTGATAAAATTTAACAGTTTGAAAAAATAGTGAAAAATGAATTATAGAAAATATTTTTAAAAAATGCTCGGGGTCGTGGTTCAGGCAGCGGAGGATAGTTAATCAACTACAAATTCTTATAAATTAAATATGAATAAATTTTAGGCTCTTAATAACTAAAAGCGCTTGTCGGCGTGGCCAATAATTTAACGAAGAAAAATTTATGTTTTTCTGCACTGAAATATTTTCGAAGCGTAGATTGGGGCCCCTTTTAAAACTTATAACTCACGTGAATTTCCTTGGCGGTCGTGGTTTTCTTCTTTAGATCAAAAATCGTTTGATCGGCGGCAATCCAGGCTTTGGTTTCAGCACGTGGGGAATTTTAATTTAATATCTCCTTCACCGAATTAATTAAGGGATAGTTTACTTTAAGCTTTTAAATTTATCGATTGATGAAAACAGAAATTTATAAATAACAAATAGATTGGCCTAAAATATCGGCTCACAAATAGAACATTTAAAAATCGAACAAGAAGTTTTCACAAATAGGTCTTTGGTAACTATAAAAAGAGATCTACACGGTAAGGATTTCAAAAGGGAAGTGCTGCTGTTTTTTCTAAGCTTTTAGGCTAGACCTTGCTTCTCGGAATCTCAATGTAATAATTTGCATAAAAATTTGCCATTGGTAGAACGCTTGTGACGTAAACATGACGTCAGTGGCAAGTAGTAGAATACAATTCCTTTAATTACAATAATGATTCAATTTAGGTAATTCTTAAAACTGCTTAATCTTATAGACATAGTTCCTCTCATACAATGTACATGTGCTAGTGTAACTGATAAGGCAGGGTTGGTGTCTGATAATAGATTAACATGTGTTGCTTTCAAACGATCACCGTCTTGGTGCTATTTCTATGCACTGTGATTGGTTTAGACCTACCAAAGAGATTTAATTACCATGTGGTTCAGTTGAATTAATTATTAATAAATTAATATTCTTGTACAATTTTTATTAGGTTGAGATTATTATAATTAATTTCTGCCATTTTATCAATAATAGAATTTCATGCTATGACCTATTTAGTTACAATAAGACCTGACGCATAATATAATTTCTTAAATAATAAATAATTTCAACAATAATACATACATTTTATTTTTTATTTTGAAATTCTTGATCCTTTATTGATAGTTTTATAATTTTTAGGAATGATATTTTACCTTGCATGAGAACCGTATGATATTTGACAATGCTTTGAATCAGTCAGCTGCGTTCGAACTGTTTTTAAAAACATCTGATCGATAGTAAACAAGTGTAACCTCAAAATCAGTGAGCAATTCGTAAATAATTTGTGCTTTATTCGCAAAATAATTATAATTTTATTGAATAATTTTCCTAGAAAAATATTCAGTACAGAACGGTACTCTTATCTAATATACAGTTATTGATAAGTGAGCTTTATCGCTCGGTCGCTAACTATTCCTTTAGCAAATTCTTTCATTTTAAAAGGTAATCACAATTTTTCTCTCTTTTCATGAGATCTATTTGAAAGATTCATCACAACGTATAGTTCCATCTCTCACCCACGCCAAACTCACCCTCATTCCAGTCTCTCACTGGGAAAGGACAACTATCTCTTCAGGAAACCGATGCGCATACCAGGCGATCTTCACTCTTCACGCGCGAGTTATCGTTCGACATTCCTGTCGCTGTCCCGAACCCAGTTTCATTGTTTTGATTGCGGCCAATCAGTGATCAGTGAACAATAAAGAATCAATCAATGAAGAATCAGCAGACGGGCGACCATTCTGTATACTAGAATTTCCTAGGAGTCACCGATCAAGGATTGTTTGATGGAGGAATTATTTTTGTCATACTGGAAATATTACTGATACAATAATTATGTAATGTCATAGAGAAACAATAGTATAAGTAGATATCCCATGGTATAGGGCGTCTATGTTGCAACTTTTACTGTTATCTCAAGCCGCTAGTTCATGTAATTCTTTTCCGTGAAGCTGTGTGACACTGGTAGTCTCTCATATTGTGCCGTTCATACACTCTCACACCAACAAAACAGTAAAATTCGACAATAATGAACAGTAATCGGCTTGAGATAACAGTAAAAGTTGCGACATAAACGCCCTATACCATGGGATATCTACTTACGCTACTGTTTCTCTATGGTAATGTCAATCTGGCGTCTATTGTTAAGGGTACGAACGGAATGGTCAGGTCGTGTTAGCTTTCAGTTTAGGTCGCGGTCGCAACCGACTTTCATGCAACACAAACACATTGTAAAATATGGGGATGAACATGCAAACTCTATTCTCCCGTCAACGCAACTCCTCCATTATCAGCTACCTCTTCTCCTCTTATTGATTGCTCCATTTTTTTCTAATCGAGTCTTCTCCTGTTCTCCTTCCCGTATCCTCTTTTTCTCTTCTACTTCCACTCTCTTTCTTCTCTTCCCTCTTCCACCTCTCTTCCTTCTCTTTATCTCCTCCCTTCCTCCTCTCATTCTCTACTTCATCTCCTTCTCTCATTTTACACTTATTTTCCACTCCTTCTATATTTCTCCTCTCCTCCTCCTCTCTTCACCATATTCTTTCCTTCCCCTTCTCCTCCTCTTTCTCTTGTTGTTTCCGTTTCCATCTCTATTCTCTATTTCTATTATCAATTACTATTACTCTCTAATTACTATTTCTCTAGTAATTCTCCTCTCCTCCTTACCTCTCCCTCTTTTTCTAATCTCTTATTGTTCTCCACTGCTCTTCTACACCTTTAGCTCTTTGCTCTATTTCCTCATTTCCATCTCATCTCTATCTTCACTAGTCAGCTGCTCCTTCTCTTTTCTCCCCCTTCTCCTAACATCCTCTTCTCCTATGCTCCTTCCTCTCTCTTCTCCTCCACACCTCTTTAACCATTTCTTCCTTCTTCTTCCTTTCTCCTCCTTCCTCTTCCAAAATATAGAAGTTGAGCTGCAACCCTTATTCAGTTGAGTTCTTTCTAGAAAACTCTATTAGAGACAAGAACTCTCCTCATCTCTCTATATAACAACTCCTCAATGACTGGAGAGAACAAAAAAATCAAATTATTACAGATTCTTACGGGCAGAATACTTCATGACCAGTGTAACTCTTCCTAAACAATTTGAAAGCATAGTGAATGAAATAGTTACAGATTCTTGTGAGAAGAATACTTTATGACTTGGTCTGATGATCTATTAAATTTGAAATACTATTTTTTATTTTGAGAAATCGTAATTAAACATTCTAGAATCAAATCACACATTATACCAACAACTTGACATTAACTCCTAATAATTTTGAATATTTTTTCCAGTAGCAAAGTAGGCCTTCTCTGGCAACTTGGAAAGGAATACTCAACGACTGGAGCTGGAGCAAAGAGGAGCACGCGCGGCTGACCGTGTATAAGTGGCAACTGACAACGTGTCTGTCCCTAATTGGTCTCTATTGACATTTCACCAGCGACGCCACTCACTCTCTCACTCACTCACTCACTCACTCACTCCCACCTCATCCCAGCAGCACATGTCACATGGTGCGATAACACATACACTCACACATAAGCACCCACGCACACACTTTACCACAACAGTCTAGCCACTGCGCTTTGTAAACTGCAACGAACGCTGGCTAAATTCCACCCAAATCCTCGAGCTTTCCACTCTGCACCATATATGAATTCGTTTCGATGAATAATTGATCGTTCTATTTTTCATGCCTACCGTTATTTATCAACTCTCCATTCTAATCCTAACCACACTGTATACTCTCGTGAGTTATCGTTGCTCTGAAAAAAGCACACAGCTTTCACATTACGGACATGAATAACTAAAGGGCTGTATGAAAAATCTTGGCTCAGTTTGACAACCTAATCCGTCTGTGAACTGCGTGAGTACTTCATTCAGACTGGTCAACAATGTGACAGAATAAACTTCCACAATATAGTCCGCTGATTCATAAAAACACCATTTATATTATTAGTTAGATGCTAATTCTTCCATAAAAACACACTCATAGTTTATGATTTAGATTATGCTCTAATTTACAATCCTCTTGGCTTCACTGAATCAAGTGTTTATTCTGAAGAACCATGCATCGCATTGACAACTCCATGCAATCGTAATTGAATACCATATCATCATTGAAATACCAAATTCAAAAATATACAATTTCAGTTGAGTGAAGAGATAAGCAATCACAGAATTTCAATGAATATTATTAAACCACATATTTATTGAAAACGAGATAGCGATTCTGGTTGTTACATCATTATGAGTCCCTGGTAAACTTAAACTACATATTATTAAAGAACAGCAGTATTCATACTACGGTCAAGCAACGCTATTGGTGGAGGCTTTGTATAAATCACTGTTCCGACAGTAAAAAAAAATCTGGTGTGGCGCACTCACACAACTTTCCTTGCCGTTATGAAAATTGATCAACTGACGCTAGTGTTCCCGCGCAACTCAAGTCTACTATTTTAAGATCTAAGCCAGCTGGTGACAGGACAATAACGCTGCAGACACTCGAAGTCTGCTATCTCTTCATAGTGAATGATTTAATAGAATCAACAGTTGCCAACAGTTATCGAGCTTATTTTCAATTTTAGATGAAAATGTTACTGAACATTAATTGTAGAGATTTTCATGCTCAATCTCTTCCACTTGAATTTTTTCGTTTAAACTGTATCTGAAGCCTGATAATTGGGAATCTGAAATCAAACTTTGCATAGATGGGGCGCAGCTCCTGAAATTTTTACAGATCTGGGACTTGTGGTAGTTGATAGAGCTTATCAATTTCTATTTTAGGTATGAATTTGATCAAAATCGTTGGAGCCATTTTCGAGAAAATTGTGAAAAGCCCTGTTTTTGACAACATTTTCGCCGCCATCTTGAAGTGCATTTGATCGAAATTGTTCGTGTCGGATCCTTATAGTGTAAGGACCTTAAGTTCCAAATTTCAAGTTTTTCCGTCAATTGGGAGATGAGATATCGTGTACACAGACGCACATACACTCACACATAAGCACCCACGCACACACTTTACCACAACAGTCTAGCCACTGCGCTTTGTAAACTGCAACGAACGCTGGCTAAATTCCACCCAAATCCTCGAGCTTTCCACTCTGCACCATATATGAATTCGTTTCGATGAATAATTGATCGTTCTATTTTTCATGCCTACCGTTATTTATCAACTCTCCATTCTAATCCTAACCACACTGTATACTCTCGTGAGTTATCGTTGCTCTGAAAAAAGCACACAGCTTTCACATTACGGACATGAATAACTAAAGGGCTGTATGAAAAATCTTGGCTCAGTTTGACAACCTAATCCGTCTGTGAACTGCGTGAGTACTTCATTCAGACTGGTCAACAATGTGACAGAATAAACTTCCACAATATAGTCCGCTGATTCATAAAAACACCATTTATATTATTAGTTAGATGCTAATTCTTCCATAAAAACACACTCATAGTTTATGATTTAGATTATGCTCTAATTTACAATCCTCTTGGCTTCACTGAATCAAGTGTTTATTCTGAAGAACCATGCATCGCATTGACAACTCCATGCAATCGTAATTGAAATACCATATCATCATTGAAATACCAAATTCAAAAATATACAATTTCAGTTGAGTGAAGAGATAAGCAATCACAGAATTTCAATGAATATTATTAAACCACATATTTATTGAAAAACGAGATAGCGATTCTGGTTGTTACATCATTATGAGTCCCTGGTAAACTTAAACTACATATTATTAAAGAACAGCAGTATTCATACTAACGGTCAAGCAACGCTATTGGTGGAGGCTTTGTATAAATCACTGTTCCGACAGTAAAAAAAAATCTGGTGTGGCGCACTCACACAACTTTCCTTGCCGTTATGAAAATTGATCAACTGACGCTAGTGTTCCCGCGCAACTCAAGTCTACTATTTTAAGATCTAAGCCAGCTGGTGACAGGACAATAACGCTGCAGACACTCGAAGTCTGCTATCTCTTCATAGTGAATGATTTAATAGAATCAACAGTTGCCACAGTTATCGAGCTTATTTTCAATTTTAGATGAAAATGTTACTGAACATTAATTGTAGAGATTTTCATGCTCAATCTCTTCCACTTGAATTTTTTCGTTTAAACTGTATCTGAAGCCTGATAATTGGGAATCTGAAATCAAACTTTGCATAGATGGGGCGCAGCTCCTGAAATTTTTACAGATCTGGGACTTGTGGTAGTTGATAGAGCTTATCAATTTCTATTTTAGGTATGAATTTGATCAAAATCGTTGGAGCCATTTTCGAGAAAATTGTGAAAAGCCCTGTTTTTGACAACATTTTCGCCGCCATCTTGAAGTGCATTTGATCGAAATTGTTCGTGTCGGATCCTTATAGTGTAAGGACCTTAAGTTCCAAATTTCAAGTTTTTCCGTCAATTGGGAGATGAGATATCGTGTACACAGACGCACATACACTCATACACACACACACACACACACACATACACACACACACACACACACACACACACATACAGACCAATACCCAAAAACCACTTTTTTGGACTCAGGGTACCTTGAGACGTATAGAAATTTAGAAATTGGGGTATCTTAATTTTTTTCGGAAAGCAATACTTTCCTTACCTATGGTAATAGGGCAAGGAAAGTAAAAATACTGCTACTCTTCACTTGTAGTTATAGTTGAACAAAGATTGATAATGGTGTGACAACGTTATCTCGTTGTTACATAAATACGTGGCTGGACATTTCATAGCCTTTTTATTCATATCACGATACACGATATCTCCTTCACAAATACTCAGAAAATTCATTTTTTACAACTTTTGTATAATTTTTTGACCAAGTGAAGTTGTAAAAATTGAATATCGATAATAAACTCGATCAAGTTCATTAAAACCTATTATTTACCACGATACATTCATCGATCAATAGAAAATACATCAAGAGCCCTGCATACAGCTCGTTCTATGACTTCATATTTACCAGCTTCCACTCACTCTCAAGTTGATGATTCGTCACAGAGGACAATGACGTCACGTCACTCTCTTAATTGACATCGTCAACAGTTAGTTAACGACGGTGCTGCTCCTGCTGGAGAACATCAACAGTCAAAAGCGGCGACAGATTTAGCAACGTGCCCCTTGCAACACTTTTGGGGTCAAAGGTTGAACTTCTCAGATGTCATCCTGGACGATTCCATTAGTGGGATCATAGAGGTGGAATAGAAGGATAGCCTACATCATACTGTTATTTTACGCGGTCAAAATAAGAAGCAGTCATTGATTTTCATTTTCATTTTCATTTTGTTCCACAACAACGGCAGGAGGGTTCATGTTATCAGTTTGTAATGAATGGTTGTACTGTTTTGGATGTGTATCACTCGTCTTTATTAGAACCGAAATAGTTTTGAGTTGGTTTCAAGTCATGAAATCTCGAACATTGTGTTTATACGTTACAAACTGTTCTATTTGATTCTACTCCCGTTTGATGAATCATTGTGGTATATTTCTATAATATGAGAAAATATTTATAATCATTATAATAGCCTATATTTCTATAAATAATAAATTTCTATAATATATATAATCTATATTACTATTTCTATAATAATAATAGTAAAAATATTTCTACTGATATATTTTGGAAGTTTTTTTTATCAATTTGTGATGGATGGTTATATTGTTTTGGAAGTTCAGCACTCCTCTTCAATTTAACATAAATATTTTGAGCTTAGTTGAAAGAACTCAAGTATTTTACTGAAAACATAGTTTTCCAACCAGTAACCACTTTCGTTCAAAATTTTCATAGAATACCATTGATTTGATTCTTCTCCAGCTTCAATCATTAATTTGATTGGTGGGCAGTTTTTCATCGTTTTCAGTCCAGAGCTGTACTTCCCAGTTGGATGTAGCTATGGATCCCTGGATTTTTGGTAACTTGCTTCATATATTGTTTAGATTATTGTTAGATTGGTAGCTTATAGATTTGATTAGGTTATAGAAAATGATAAAAGTAATCGATCAACCATGCAGAATGGTGCAAAAATCTGCTTCAATAATAGAACAAATGTTATTTGGTAAGGCTGAAATTTTGAAGTGAATGACAACCATCAGGATATAATAATGAAGCTCAATTTATCAATTTTGTTAGGAAGTTCTCTTCAAGCGGTCTGTTATTGTTCGAATAATGCTTTTAAAATCATGTACAGTAATAATTAATGATTATAATTTATTATTGGTTATTTTGAACAAATTGCTAATTTAGATAGATAGATAGATAGATAGATAAAGAATTTATTGATACTCATAACAAAAAGCACAATTACAATTCCAAAGCAATAACAAAAATTCAATTGGCATGGCACATGCCGTCAGCCAGAGTTGGTAGTTTATCTGTATCATATCATATCAATTTTTCGATAAGCTGATTTCTCGAAATTCTAAATTATTTCGGACAACATCTTATCGGAAACCAATCATATCTGAAACCAATTGCTCCCGATACTTCAAAGCCTCGTCAATATAGCCCACCAATCTTCTCCAGTTTTCACCATTCAGGTATCTAAGTATAGTTTCCTCTTCTATAATCCAGCGACCGAACCATTTCATCCGAAACTCTCCCAGTACTGTGCATCGACCCAAGAAGTGGCATGTGTCTTCTATCTCCCTGCTATTGCAAAGTGAACATATATAGCTGTTATCATTCCTATCTACCCTGAAATTCAGAGGTAACAGGGACCCTCTCACTCTGAATATCATACTGATAAAACGTCTCTTGTTTTCGTCATTAATATAATCTCTTCCAATTGTATGCGACGTTCTTAGTCTCTGATACATTGAGTGGAACTGCGAAGTTGCGGCCCTATTCCACCAAGTTTCTATCAATCTGTCACGTATCCGTTCAATGATAATTTCACATCCATTTCTCCATAAACTCGGCTGGATCACTGGATCAATCCAGTCCATATTGTATTGCACATACAAATGTTTCCAATCCTTGTACCATCCACATTTGCTTTGCGCCATCAATCTTGCTATTCTTCCTGTGAATCTGAACTCAGGTAGGTTTATAGTCTTTACTATATACTTCACATTCATTCTCAAAGTATCTAGCCATAAAAACGCCCTCCCCACTCTCCAGATACAATATATAATTAGGTGTGTTCATTGGTAAGCAAAACAGTCTTTTAAGAAAGAATCTATGAAAGCATTCTAGTTGCTCTCTCTGTTGGTACCCCCATACCTCTGCGGCATATGTAACCGTGGCCTTGCTCACCGCATTAAAAACTAAAAACAAAAAATTGCTAATTTATTTCCATCTGTATCATGCATTATTTCCATCATCGTCATTCCCCATAGAATATGGAAGACTCTCAAAGATATCCAATGTGAGAGAGTATCTATTGATAGGGAAGAGACCAGACAACGGAATATCAATACTCAATTCTTTTCAGAAGTTCATCAGATATCGGATATTGTTGAAGGAGAGAATGGGGAAATGAAGATTTTGCTGATGTTGCATGTTGACAACGGGGCATTTCGCATCAGAAGCCCTTGGATGTTGACTCCCATTTTTCCAGCGTAATATTCTTTAAGAACAGCATGGCTGTTCAATGCAGTATGGGTTGGGGGGTCGAGCAGAGTTAATTCAGGAGTCAGAGGCCTTTCTCGGTTCAGCGAGGGGTGGGGATGAGAGGGAGGAATGGAGGGAGAGAGAGCATGGAAAAGCTCTCTGCCGAAGCTGGTAGTACAAGGCAGGTCCTAAAATATTCACGGCTCGACGTCACAATCCAACCGCCCACAGGTCGTGTGCGGCGCGTTCTACACACGGTCGCGCGACACAAAACGCCCGTGTAAATGTCTATACGAGATACGCATCTCGATGTCGTCACTAGAATGTCAACTATGTTAGCTTCATTACGTATCATATTTGATAATAAGTTATATGACAAGTATGGCTCAAGTTATATATCAAGTTGGCTCGAATTTAGAACCCTCTATTATTATTAGAGCTAATATTTTTGGCTCTGAAATGAACGTAGAGGGTTCAAAAATCTCTATAAATAATCATTAACAATCATATTTAAATTTTTTATCCGACAAATGATCAATAACAGAATAGGAATCAAGAGTTTTTTCAGCAAAGCTACGATTAAAAACTATGATGCGACGAAACTTGATCATTTCACAATTCAAATGTTTTATTTCAAATTTAAAGTGTAATATGGGATTTTTGTAGAATGTGTTTTTCGTGTTCCTAAATTCCAAGTCGATTCCATAATACATCGAATATATTGCGTACATGAAAACATAACTGGGTCCTCACATTTGTTTCTGAATAAGGAGCTTCTTTTGTGGAGATAATTCTGAACACATGACTATGTTTGATGTTTTATAGTGGAAATGGAGTGTTGCTGACAAGAATGAATGTATTTGAACGGAATGTAAATGTAGAGAAATGATAAAATTTTGACAAATTCATGTCTGACGAGGGTGGAAAACATTAGTAATATCTTCACAGGAATAATAATTAGCATTTACCTGTTCATCCTCTCTCTCCCACAGCTGCCTCTCATTTTCCAGTTCTTTCAAGTCTGATTCCACATCAGATTCGATTTCAGAGCTCGTTTCGTTGGAGGCTTCTGCCACCGTCTCCTGCGAACAAACATACAATTTCAAAATTCACATTTAATCAGAAATTGAGAACATCGTTATTCTGATTCGGAGAATTCAACACATATTCGTTACATAGTGCTGTCAGAGACTCGTAATTCTGTGATTTGCTATGTGGGGGCTGCTCATGAAATCTTGAAGCTCCGGTAATACAGAAAAAAAGGAATCTGCACATTGGAGGTGCAGAAAATAATTAAGCAAGAGTGAAATATGTATGGAGTTATAATATTATTCACCTCGTATTATTAAGACTTGTTTCATAAAACATTTCCATGGGAAAATTCCTCATGTGACAAAATCTTCCATTATAACTCAAATTTGAATGAACCATAAATATACTAGCTGTTCATGTACGTAAGAATAGAGAATTGCATTTAAAAAAGTATCGATTCATTTGAGATGAATAGATTTGTGATAATTATTGAGAAAATGTCAGATGTAATTGAAAAATCAAATGAAAGACCCAGCTGATCTTGTTCACTGTTTCAATTATTGAAATACATTATATATGTAGGACCGCTTTCTGCTGAAATATCCTGGAAACTTGACTTTAGACAACTGGATTATTCTATTATTTTGACTTGATAACTTCTCATTCTCATTCCACTGTTTCTCAAAATGACAAGTAACTATTCTCAATTACTTGTGATTACTTCTCATATAAAATCGACTAATCGACTATTCTTATGTATTCTCAATTACATATGAATACTCTCAAATACAATTGACATCTTCTCAAACTGAATCGATATTTTCTCAAATAAAATTGGAAAAGGTGAGGTTGCACTAATATTAGAAAAACTGAAAAAAATCAGAGTAGGCATTGAATAGAAAAGAAAAGTACACTACTTGCTCATGCCTTGTTTTATGACGTCTTTCTAGTCAATAGATCCAATTCAAAATCCATATCCCACCACTACTATTGATGTAGGCCTATAACCTCCGCATAATTATCACATAATTTCCAGATAGATCATAAGTTTGTAGTTGGAGACCAGGAATGAAAATATATTTTGTGGATGAAACCACACAACATTTTGTCTTAATCCTAATGGCACCAACCAAGCTGAGCAAAAGAACTAGAAAAGGGAAAGTTGTAGGAACTTTTGAAATTATTAAGATTGATATGAGTATCAGACTGCCAAATAGATGGTTCGACCCAAGAGCCAGAATTCCAATACAAGAGATTGCAGTAAGTGGAGTAGCTGATAGTTTTGTTTTCTCTTTCTGGTAGCCTGGACCAAAACCGAAGTGGGATTTATGTTGGCGGTTTCTGCCTCTTCATACCACTCCTCCTCTCTGTCTCCTCTTCATCCTTTTCATCCTCTTGTACCTCCTCTTCCTCCTTCTCCTCCTCCTCTCCGACCACCGTCACTCTGGCATAGCGGAAAATCCGCAGTCAAGCTTAAATAAATCATACGCTAGAAGGGTCACGAAGTAATCTCATCGTCAATAATATACTAGGTGCCAATTTCAACGAGACCGCACGCGGCTCCAATCTAATGTATATCGTATTCGAATGAATGTAACTTGATGAAAACGCTTGGTAAACCTTAATCTCCTTATACTCATATAACAATGACAATTCAGTCATGCTTCATCTCAAGCTGAGTATGACCACTACCTCCGTAAACAAAGCCATAGTGCATTCATATGACGTCAGCACAGGTAGGGCTCCTACACCAATAAAAACACTAGCTTATTGATCAGCTGAAATCAACGAATTTTTTTGGGTGTAGAAGCCCTACCTGTGCTGTCGTCACACGAATGCACTACGGCTTTGTTTACGGAGGTATGACATGTGTGAGTTTCCAAGTGATCATATCAAGTTTTTGTTCAATTTGAAGAGAATTTGAGTTCAAGAGAGTTGGAAATACGTGAGTTTCCAAGCAATCATATTAAGTTGATATTAATTTTGAAGAGAACTCGAGTTCAACATGCATTGAATGTAAATGAGATAAAACCATAAATATGAAGATTCTCGATTACTAATTATTATTAATCAAGAATTATCTGTAATTTATAAGGGGGAAGTGAAACAGTAATTCAATAAATTATTTAACTCAATTTGACTCCGTAGATAACCGCTCATAAATAGCTCTAACTTTTTCAGCTTCACCTAGTTCGCATACACCCTCCAGTGTAGCGGTAATGAGATCAGTCTGAAATTTCAGCAGTAGCCGACCGATGGAGTTCATAACTGGAGCGAAGCGGCTGACTTTCTAAGTGATCTGTAGCTTATACCCTTGAGACATTTGTTTTCTCAGTTTGTTTTCAAGCTGAAAATGAGCCGATAGAAAATGCAAAGCATGAACGCAAACAGAGAGAGAAATGGGACGATAAGTTTGCACCGAGATGCGAAAGATTTGGCAGTGGAAATGTAGAGGAAATATTAGGTATGGTAATGCTTGTAAATCTGAACCGGGTTTAAACTCACTCCGTCCACAGCCATCGTCAATCTTGGTCGATTTGCATAACGCAGCAGCAGCAGGACCAGTCAGCGTCACCAGTGACAGAGAGTCAGCCTCACTAGTGACACAGAGTCAGCCTCACTAGTGACACAGAGTCACCGGGTGACGAACGCTCAGACGCACACCACTGATCTGCATACAGCATACAACTTCGCTCAAATCATCATCAACATCATAATTTCGCTCACTACCTTCACTTTCTATATGTGTCAGCAATGCAGCAGCCCTAACTCACTCACACCTCGACACGACATCCTCCGAAACGCGCTACTCTAATTTTGGACATTCACAAGGCACAGCGCAGTCCGAAATAACTCATCCGTCGCTGCGAAGCACAAAGTTCAAATGCTGACGTGGCTGCTTTGATCGATAATGTACGGCGAAAGCCTTAGGTCAGCCACCGTAGAGCCTATCACACGATTCTGTGCTTTTTTTGTTCACGGTGGTCAACTGGACTCGACATCTGATGAGGGAGTTGACTTGACTACGACTCTGCGACAACATCATGGATTTTATGCTATTTTTACGATTGAATCACTGAGAAATCAGCAGCATGTTGGATTAGAAACACACTCCAATCAGTGTATAGTATGAGAAATTCATATTTATCATAAATTATGGTAAATTATGAACATTCAAGTGTCCCCACACAGGGTAGCCTATAGGGAACACATTATAAATTAGGAAACAAAATTGTATTTGCTTTTATTTGGAATGTATTTAATTGTTTATTCAGTTTTTGAATAAATATTAAAGAATAAAGAATAAAGAATATTGTACAGAAACAATCAAACTTCAAATGTGCCAACAAGTACAAATGAAAATATAATATCTATCAATTTATGAAATGTGAAAAGATCTTGAAAGACTCCAGTTCAATAAATGTACTAACAATGGAAATACATATATTCTATTATTCTGGAGCTTCAATGATGTGAGAAAAATTTGGAGGAGTACCTAGATCTAGATTGATAGCATTGCAAGTTTACACTTTTACAAGTGTGCTCTTATGCTTGAATGGGCAACCAAACCTGTAGAATAAATACAAATGTCAGTTTTTTGCTTGTTACTTCTTTCACCGTCAAAGTCTACAAGTAAATTGTAATTGAAATTGAAAATTTATGACGATACGAATGATAACGACTTCTCGGAAAATCGACGATGTAGGATTAGGTTTTTTAAA
This sequence comes from Nilaparvata lugens, assembly GCF_014356525.2. NCBI lineage: Eukaryota > Metazoa > Arthropoda > Insecta > Hemiptera > Delphacidae > Nilaparvata > Nilaparvata lugens. The sequence continues at coordinate 79,600,377 of NC_052505.1, read as the reverse complement.
GAAATGTCTTGTAGTACAGAAGAATGATGGAATATTAAATCATTTGAGCTAGTTGCTCATGTCCTGTACTGGATCACCCATTATTCATTATTCAACATTCGTAGCAACAATAAAATCAAAATTTAGTTCACCACGTGTGCGATGATTTTCTTTCAATGCAACTTTCCAATGCCGTATTTTATTTTATCGTTATATTTATTGTTAAAAATTGTTCTCTTTCGAGGAAAAGCTGTTCGGAATTGTTGGGAAATAGTTCACATGGCGTTTTAGAACAAGATTTTCCAAACCAACTAAACGTGGAAATACAAAGAAAACCGTAAAATTGAAGTTCTGTTGGGTAAAACAAAAGTTTTATTATTATGTGCTGCGTTACGTTTTTCTTACAAACCAGCAGTATAATATATTTTTACTGTGCGACTATTGAAAAGTGTAAAACAAGATTTGATACTTTTATCGTGACTCTAGAAATGAGAAAAAATCTTCTCACAGAAGGGTATACTTGAATACTGAATACTGTAAATTGACATATTGTAAACTGTAATATTGAATACTGTAAATTGTTTAAACTCAATGTAGATTTGAATCATTACCATAATTCTTTATTTATTAATTTTATCACGAATCAGTTGAGTTGTTCTAAAAATTGTATTATCCTCACTGATTTGAAGCAGGAAGAGATTATTCCAGTAATATTTTTGTAATGAGATGACGTTCAGTTATATATTCAAATTCACATTTTCCCTTCTTTTTTTCATAATTTGTATTTGGAAATTCATATTTGAATTTTCATAATAAAAAATGCCGAATTGTAGTTCATATTATGGCGATTGGCAGATCGCATCATCGAATGAATTGAAGAAGGCGATCAACGGATTGTTCGTATCCATTGTTATTGGCTTATCGAAACATTGCGAATGTGGTATGCATTGTAGAATACTCATAATTGGAGCTTTAAACTGGGACTAGCACATTGAAAGAACATTTCGGTAGCGAGAGAGAGAGAGAGAGAGAGAATTATATATTCGTTGAAAGTTGATTGCGGACGTTCTAAGTGAACCAAGGCCTTCTATATTGGTAATGGTTGTGTGGTCGTGGTGCAAATGGTTTATGGAGCAAAACGGGTCCGCCTGTAGCATTAAGAGAGATTGCCTCTTCAACTGCAGTTGCTATACTCAGAGCACAACCCTTGCTTTTCCACACACAAATACTATTCGAAACGTTATGTTGGCGAGCAGCACCAACCAACTCTCTCAACCCCTCTCACACTCTCTACAATGCATCCTCACTCTCTCTCCCGTCCACTACAGCACGACCGAAGGCGCCTCCACTCCCTCAGCCATTCCACAGCCCCAGTAATTCACGTTCCTTGACTTTTTACATTTTTACATGAATCTTCTACACGTTTTTACAGTGCCGCCGCTTCGTAAGCTATCGCTCAGCTGAATTGTGAACAAAACATAAAACCGTTGAGCTCTGTCTCTATTTTTCCGTATTACTCTTGCCTTAACACCCACGTTAACAACACGCTCCTGAAAACGATGTTGTGGTGAAATGTCTCAAGAGATGGCTCTGTTCTCAGCCCTCGATTGAAACAGTCTCTCGCTCTACTTTCGAACAGAGATAGATGGCAACGATTTGTAGTTGATAATGTGTTTTGTATCAAGACATAAATTGTCATTGGGACCTTCATCCACAAGTTAACAAAGTAGTATTAGAAACTTGGCTACCGATTTTCAGATTCTCACTATCATATTAAAATCCGATTAGTATTACCTTTGATTATGGATACTTGAATTGACTTAAAACGTTGTCAAAAATCCACTTTAATTAAATAAAAATTAATATTTTACAGGTGCATGCTTTCGTGTGTGCTCACACATCATCAGCTGTAAGTTACAGTACAGTTAAAATTGATCAAGTAGCTCTTGCTCTTACTTTTGTTTTTGACAACGTTTTAAGTCAATTCAATTACGGAAAAGTTCCACAACATCAGCATTCACGCTACAAACTTAATTAATGATTATGGATACGTTAACTATCCATCACTTATGGTAAATGATTACTTATAATAATGATTTCTCAATCTGTATAAGAAATATTACTTATACCGTAGGTGATGTCATATGAACGATATCAACTCTATAATGTAACTGGAATAAATAAAATAGTCAACAGTTAAGAAAAAATCACTTAAATTCAGTGTTTTTTTTCTCTGAGATCTTGGATTTTTTTGTGAATATTGGATAGAGAATAGCAACCTACAGTGTATCAAAGTATAGTTTGTTCCATAAAATATCAAAATATAAAAATCCAATTCATTATGATAGAATTGTTATTGTATTCATTATATGAGAATTTCAAAATTGAAATCAATGTAGTAGAGTACATGCATAGTTCAATTATAATAATAGAGTTATGGTACCCTTTTTTTGAAAATACTGAAATAATAGATTAAGAATGCAAATTATAATCTGGGAACTATAGTTCTACGTTATAAATTAAAATAAGTAGTCCTGATTTCATACATTTTAAGAAGTATTGTTTATACTTAGATTTCACTGTCATAATTCAAGCCAGAATGAGGAAAACTGTTATCGTAGATTACTTTATATTTCTATCTTTATACAGATTACATTGTTATATACCATTCATTGGAACAATGAAAAGCTTCTCGTTGTTTGAATTTGGCCTGTATCATATTACCCCTAAAATCCTCGTTTAATTACTCTGTGATATTTCAAACTTGTCACGATCACTGTCAAATGGAGAGATTCAAGCGGACGGTGAAGGCACACAAATCCACTCCACAGAGATGACGAAATTGTTTCAGGGATGATGAATATTTGTGAAGGTGGTGCTGTGCAGTGTAGTGGGGCTCGCATTTGTGAGCTGGCTGAATTGTGGAGCAATACTTTCGACTCTCGACCGACTCCAGGGATCCAGTTTCGACGAGCAGCCTTAACGATGACGTCACGGGGAGAGAGCCCTATGGTTGAGCCCTTTGGCAAGGGCTGAAGGGCAAGGGAGAGGTCCTCCAACCAACTGATCTCTGGTAATCTGATTGTAAGCTTCGCTTCCACTTCTCATTCTGCCGGCGCCCTTTCCCCCCTGTAAGCCCACACCCCACCGTCAGTGTCCCCTGCCTGCCCAGCTCCAAATGAAAAATGATGATTCGCTATGAATTTGAATAGCACCAGTCACCCCGAATATTCATAAGTCTGTTTTTGTCGGATCTCCAAATTTATTACCGTGTGCTTTGCTTTAGTTGAACGTTCAGTTTTCTGCTAAATTACAACATCAAGCGGCCTGCTCCCCAAACCCTTGATGTATTCTCGTCATATGAAGGGTACACAGCAAACAGAGATTTGTATTATGATATTGGGTCTTCTTCATCATGTAATATAATTTGATGGTATTTCGAAGAGATACATACGTGAAAGAGCCCTTATTATCGACATTTGATTTTAATATTCCAGATTTCTAAGTCTGAATGATGAAGTTGATGAATGGTGAATAGTGGATGATGAAGAAGCAGTTTTATTGTGAAAAAACAACGAAAAAAGATAAAAACCCGGTGAACTTAGCTTCGATACTGTAAAAAACATAAGGCTATTGTGATAGAGGTCGGAATGGATGAAAACAACAATGATTTTATTTACAAATTTAATTCCTTCGATGTGTGTGTTGCTATAAATATGAAATCTCTCAGATATATGGATAGTATCATAGAGAAACAATAGCGTAAGTAGATATCCCATGGTACAGGGCGTTTATGTCGTAACTTTTACTGTCAACTGAAGCTGATAGTCCTCGTAGTTCTTTCCTGTGAAGCTTTATGACGCTGGTAGTCTCTTATATTGTGCCGTTCATACACTCAAACCCGGTCAAAACAGTAAAAATCGTCAATAATCGACAGTAATCGGCTTGAGATAACAGTAAAAGTTGCGACATAAATGCCCTGTACAATGGAATATTTACTTACGCTATTGTTTCTCTATGATAGTATCTATTGAAAAAATAGCTTAATTATTATTTTGTGGACGTGGTCAAGTATGGATGGAATTTTCTACTCTTCTAATTAATCACGGAATAAATCAAACGATGGAAGCGTATACAACAGTACAAGGAGGGACTAGACCACATTAAAAGAATTAATAAGTATTGCATCTCATATTAGTTGATGAGTAGACTAATTCATAGACTAAAAATAAACTTCGATTTGTGGTACCATGTAGTCTATGTATGTACATTATCTTCATGGTATGAATTGCTGCTACAATAACATTAATTGCAATTGTATAGTAACTAATTCCTAGTTCATTGAAAATAATTCAGGCGCCTTACATGAGGATCGATTCGGAAATCGCAAAAAATTCAATGGTTTATGCTCATGGAAGTTTCAATGGGAATGACCTGCTGACCTTTCTGTCATTACACGAGACTTGTTTTCTAGTCGATCATTACTGTAATAATGCTGTGACGTAAAATGGAAAACGTGGCTCTGTAGTATTCACCATCGATAATTTGAATTATTCATTCGGCTTCATTCCATTCATCTGCAATAAAATGACCATTTTCCATTACGGTCACTACTACACTTTCCCCACTTTTCCAGTAACTAAGTGTTCCGCAATTGGTGTTGTTTAATAAGAATGACTGTCAAAGAAGTGATTTAAACTCTCGAAATTCTATTTTTCCAAATTTGTACATCATATTTCTCACAGGTCGCTGGTATATTATAAAATTAAATAAGTTCGTTCATCCCACTCTGAGAGATCCCGTGGGATCGTTCAAAATTACAGCTCACTAATGTTTCTTAACGTTTATTAATTGGATTACAATTTGGAGTGATTGTAATTACAATATTACTTATTTGAAAACCCAAACTCTCATTGTAAGAGTTATGTTTGAATGCATTTCCAAATGAGTATCGTGATATTGTCCATAGGAGTAATCACTGCGCATCAAACTATTTATTGGTTAAAAAAATGAACCAATCATAGATCACATATTATCTAACAATTTCCGACTACATCGAAAAAAAATTCATTTGAAATTCTCATACAGTTTCAACAAGAAGCCTATCCAATCCGTGAGATAGTCCCGAGATAGATAATTGCAATTTTTTAGACTATTGTGGCCTTAACAGAGTGGGATATGTTATCTTTAAAAATGTGTGTGCAGTATCCTTATTCTGATATTTATGAATCTGAGAATTTTCCATTTTCAGTTTGTAAACTCTATAATTTTTTTTCAGTTTGTAAACTCTATAATCCTTGCTCATACCCAAACATTGGGAAGGATTAAGAGCCTAATTTTTCATTGAACGAGAATCGATCTCCAGAGTTACCTCACTCAATATTCGATGGAAAATTCTCTTCCTCTCTCATTTATAATTTCCACTCTATCCCTCGCAGTGATTGGAATCTGTCACCAAGACCACACTTTTCTTACAATATCGCATAATGTTTACAATAGTTATAAATATTATTCAACATTTTTTAATATTGTTAATAAATTCGCATTACTAATATCCCATATCATTCATCATAATACATTAATGATTTTGATTTCACTTCTAGGGCTTGAACAGCAAGGATGAAACTATTCAAAAATTATTATTATTATTTTGAAGGGACGGATTCAAGGATTCAAAGGTTCAAAGAACCCCACACGCCAACCGAAGCTAGTTAGCTAAGCAGAAAAGTTTTCCTGTTCTGAAAATTGTCATAAATGGGGATCCATCTATTAGAATTGCATATAACACTCAATGGAAACAATAGGTGAAATTGAATGATATAATATTGGATTAAATGAACAACCAAACTTAAACTCAATCTTGAAATACGAGGCACTGTTCTATAACAGTTAGTTCAGTGTGCGTTGAATTATCCTGTGGGATAATTCATAACTGTAAATGACTGATTTGAAACGTTGTAATTATTTTCATCGTATGGTTTCAGTACGGAATTTCATAGGAACCGAGAATAAAATCCAACTTTATATGACCAAGTGAAAATAATAAAAAAAAACATTTATTTGCATGGATGTTATTTTACCAACTTGATATTATTCTCAAATAAATTATTCGTAATTCAGTCAGTCAAGATCTGCTCACAGTAACGACTGGTAAAAAATGTGAAAAACCACTTGAAATTGTCGCAAATAAATCTTGGCGTGGCAAACTTTTCTGAATTGTAAGCTGGTTAGAGTGATCGATCAGAAGGCGTTCCACAAATTGCCAAAGTAGGTTATGCTATCGCACAGAAGGTTTGCGTCCTCTGGGAGAGCTTTTGCTGGATATCGTGGAAAAACACAGCTTTTCCCCTGCGAGGTATTGATTGCCTTCGGGCTCCAACACCGGTATTACAGCTCAATATGAATTGCTCAAGGTTAGAATGAATGATAGTAGATGAATGAAGCCGATTCTAGCAAATAAATTAGAGTTGGGAAACAGATTGTCATGTAATAAGCTTTTTATCTGTTGGAGGATTTCATTTCGGCCATAGTTTTTTCTTCTCTACATTATTTTAAAGATCGCAATTCAGTGCTATGAAAGCAACAATGAAATGTAAATAAATTCGAAGTGGTTCTGTGAACAAAATGTTTTCCAAATCCCTCCATTGTGATCATTGTAATATTAGAAAAAATATGTTCCAAACAAGTTCGTACCGGTATATCAGAATTAAGTTCATATATTTGAGAGCTGAACAACCTATCTGAGGCAGATAGCCAACAGAAATTTGACTCCATAAGCTTCAAAATTACAAAGTCACCAACATTTTATCTATGTTGATAAAACGATTAGCACTCTTACTTCATTTCATATCGCAATGGCACAAATACAATATGAAAAATCTGGTGTGGTACACTCACACAACTTTCCTTGTTCATTGATCTATAAGCCTCATTCTTAAAAGAGGATAATTTCGGGGAATATCATTATGCCGATTTGCGGCTAAACAATTAAAACTATGATTATACTATTGTTATGGTTTTCAGAGTACATTTTCCTTTGTTTGAATTATGAAATTTGAGGATTTTTTAAAAGTTGTCAAAACAGCTGATCTACAAATAAAATATCGACATGTGTTCTTTTGAATAAACTGTTCTACCTACCTACCTCAGGCACGAGAAGGTTACAAAGTAAATTTCTCAGGGATGGGGTGGACCCCCTGTTAGTTTCCCAGGGAGGAGACTCATGCCAGTTGATAAATAACTAAACAGGGTATGAATTTGAAAAAAAATCGGTCAAGTCATTTTTGAGAAAATCGTGATAGAAATTTAACAAAATTCATTCTTCTCAAGAATATTACGGAGCTCCTGCAATTTTCCCAGAAATGAGACTCATGTCAGTTGATATGTCTTAAATAGCTATCAAGGGTATAAATTTGAAGAAAATCGTTAGAGCCGTTTTCGAGAAAAACGTGGAAAATGTGGTTTTTCAGCCATTATCCGCCATTTTGAATTGAATTTCTTATTGTCGGATCCTCATGGTATAAGGACCTTAAGTTTAAAATTTCAAGTCAATCGGTTGATTAGGAATGGAGTTATCGTGTTCACAGACATACACACACACACACACACACACACCACACACACACACAACACACACACACACACACACACACACACACACACACACACACAACACACACACACAACACACACACAACACACACACACACACACACACACACGCACGCACACACAGACCAACACCCAAAAATCATGTTTTTGGACTCAGGGGACATTGAAATGTATAGAAAACTTGAAATTAGGGTACCTTAATTTTTTTGGAAAGCAATACTTTCCTTACCTATGGTAATAGGGCAAGGAAAATAAAAATATGTTCCACACATGTTCATAGCTGTATATCAGAATCAAGTTCATATACATATGTATTTTAGAACTGAACTATCTGAGGCAGATAACCCACAGATATTTGATTTCATAAGCTTTACAATTATTGCAAAGTCACCAACATTTTATCTACGTTGATACAACAATTAGCATTGTACTTCATTTCTTATCGCCATTTCACAAATATCAAGTGGAAAATCTAGTATTGGATGATTATTGCAAACTCACTCTATAATTTCATTTGAATTCCGTGAGTTGACTGATTAACCTCAAGGCTTCTAGGCTTCTAGATTCTGAATTGCAAGATTCTAGATTCTGAAGGCTTTCAGGCTTCTAAATTCTGAATTCCTTCGTAGTTCCTGACAATTCTGCATGATCATTTTTCGCTCATCTCCGAAAGAAAATTTGCATATCCTATTGCAATGTTTATTATATTCATCCCAATTTCTTAATGAAATAATATAATAGAACACACTATAGTAGAACATAGAATAATACATGAAGCTGCAGTTCAGGCTAATGTGAATGAGACACGAGTGAAGAATGACTTATGTTCTTCCTTCAGGGGTATTCATAACCAAAACACGATCCACATTCATGAATGGACAATCAAATTGAGTTCATTATTGGAAAAAATCACTACTCTATTGAAATGGAATCTTATTACTAGACGAAAACGATGACATGTTTAGAGCAGCCTTGAGGTGAGCAGAGAGTTGATTTGTTGCTGGAAATCTCACAGCGTCGTTTAACTAATTGACAAGCCAACAAACGGTAGGAGATTAGGACTGAAATTTACGATCAAATTATTTGGATTAATGCGGGGAAGATCAGTGTACAGGTGGGGGTGGTGAGGGAGGAAGGAGAAAGTGCGCACTCAGAAAGCATCTGAGAGGTTATTAGGGAGGGGGCTGGTGAAGAGGATCCGCGTACGAGACGGCAACGAGACAGACACGCGTGAGTTTCACCCGAAGAGCAATTAAAGGCGCGGTGATCTGTCTCTATTAAGCGAGCACCCAAGCCACGGCTACGGTTCAACCCAACTCAAGATGAAAGAGGCCATCGTCCGTAAATCATGTCCCCGCCTCACCACCTGTAGGTCAACTCTTAACTCTTATGTAAAATGCTAATTGTAACCAACTCGCCAGACATAAATTCGGACAAATTTAATTTGTTTCTCACGTTATCTGCTGCCCTCTCAACACAACTCGGCTTTGTGTTCATCGTCCGCCAGACAAATTCATAAAGAGCCGTTCGCGAGTGATGGAAAACCAATTTCTTTCACGAATTGAAAATCTGTTGTTCTGTTTTATTTTTCTACACTCGTTCACAAAGATTTATTTTCTACTAAATAATATGCGGCGCCCACTGAGGACAGAAGTGTAAAAACAGCTAAACTTTTAAATTTCAGATTAATAGTTCTGAATGATGAACTAGGTGAGATTATTTGGAACTGTTTGGAGGTTATTGGGGTGATTGAAACTACAGTCCTGATTGAAATGAGATTTATTGCTATAGCCCATAGTAAAAAGTGGCAAATGGCCACACATTCAAATGAGCGAGATCCATAGACTTTTAAAATAGAAAACTTTATTGAATACTCTACAAAATCAAAGGAAAATCAACGGTTCAACAAGGTCAGTCAGGTGAAAACAATCTGATCCTTCCAACTCTTTCAAGAGAAAAGTTTAGAAATCAAACTATTGAAACTATTTAAGGCATTCCAGATGTCTGTCCCTAGTTGGTGTTGTCACCCGTTAATTGTTGTACGTTGTTGAATCAACCAATCAAATTTATCAGTATTTTCCAACTCATTCAGAACTAATGATCGCCCTGCTTCTGAAATAAATAACAAGATCAAATGGACACGTTTCATGTGGCCGATCTTGCACCGAGTGATCGATCACGTCAATTCAAAGTAGAGATGACTGCAGTTCATGAAGAAATATTGATAACCTGTCATCTTGGCGTCGAGCTAATGATGTGAGGATGAATCGAGGTGAGCTGCTTCACAGTCACATCACTTTCATTCCTTTCACACTGCAGCACTGATAAGTTATGTTACCACATAATAAAGCATCAACAACAGAGTTGCTTTAAATTTGAAGGCACAGGTACAGGGAACACCACATCATATAATAATATCGGGACACCGAGCTTCGCTCGTTATTTTAATTTATTGATAAACAGAACACAATTCTCTAAAATGATCGTGTTTATATTTCACAGTTGGTTATATGTCATCTTATGAATTTTGGGGAAGTGATATTTTTATTTTTCACATAAGTTACTCACTCGCTCACTCACTTTTTTACTATCCACAGCTGTTTCAGCCAAGGATGAATTATCCTTTTAATGTCGTACAGCGAGTTTTCCCAAGGATGAGACCTAGTGCAATCGAATTTTTATATCTTAAAAATATACTATGTTCCAAATTTCGTGAAAATCGTTAGAGCCGTTTTCGAGATTCGTTGAACATAAATAACCAGATATAAATATAAATAACCAGATATAAAAATGCAGAAATTGCTCGCTTAATATAATAGGATTCATATGATCTCTATAAATAATGGTTGGTTTAAGTTTTTGTATGGAAAAGTTATCTTGTAATGTAAAAACTTGAATGGAACAAGCGCAACCAACTTTAAGCAGTTACTGGAATAAGCAACATCACACTGTAGGGTAGTAACGAATATCTAATAAATATGTAGATATTGTGAGAGAGATATACAGGGTGTTTCAGAAGTAGTGTCGAGAATTTTAGGGTATTTTACCTGGATGCTAGGAGACTACAAATGTCATATTTGAAGTGTCCAAAACTCAGCGGTTATCCTTATAGCTGCCATTTTGTTTTTTTCACTTAAAAATTTTTATCTCAAGAACGAAATGTTGTATTGATCTGAAATTTGGCATGAATATTTATGCTATAAAGACTCAACTATAAAAAATAAAAAAAAATTTTTCGTTGAAATTTTTCAAAATGGCGGCCATTTTAAATTTTTGATGGCGAATATCTCGAAAACCGTCCATTTTACAGAAAATTTACGAGACAAAAAAGTTAGCAAATTTTTTCACGATTCCAATGATACCTAATTTATTAAGATTGGTCAAGAATAACAGAGAAATTAATTTTTTTCGTACTGCATGCATGACCACTTTTCACCATTTAAAGATCAATATTAATTTTTTTATAATTTCATGAAAACCGTTCTTATTACAGAAATATACAAGAATAACTTTCCTCCAAATTTTATTTTACATTGAAAAATATTAATTTCACTCAAATCGGTTCACTGATACTAATGCAGCAATTGCTCAAAATGCCGTCCTTCAACTTGATTACACAGTCTGCACCTTTCAATCATGGACCGTCGAACTGCTATAAAAGCATTTTCATCATCTTGAATGGCACCTGCTGCAGCAACCACTCTTGCCACAAGGTCTTCTTCGTTTTCTACTGGCGTGCTGTAAACAAGGTCTTTCATATGGCCCCAGAAAAAAAAATCTAAAGGGTTGAGGTCAGGTGAACGTGCGGGCCACGGTACTGGTCCACCCCGCCCAATCCACCGCTGACGATAGGTCATGTTCAGAAAGTCCGTAACAACATTTCCGAAATGAGCAGGGGCACCATCATGTTGAAACCAAATATTATATCTGTTTGCAAGAGGCACATCTTCCAAAAGTTCTGGTAGTATGTCTCTTAAAAAGTAATGTACGTGGGAGAATTCAGACGATTAGGAAGAATGTATGGTCCAATCACGCGATTACCTAAGATACCCGTCCAAACATTCAGCGAAAATCTATGCTGATAACCACGCACTTTGACCTCATGAGGATTGTCTAAGGCCCAGACGTGACTGTTGCGAGAGTTGAAGATTCCTTCTCTTGTAAAGCTGGACTCATCGGTAAATAACACCTTTTCTAGAAAATTTGGTTGGATAATGTCTTGCTGAAGAAACCAACGGGCACAGTTTACTCTTGGCTCATAGTCGCGTTCAACCAATGAGTGAACTTTTTGAAAGCGGAAGGGGTGAAGTCTTTCCTTGTTTAGTACACGCCACACAGAAGAAGCACTTGAATTGATTTGCTTTGCAACTGCTCTCGTACTCGTTCTAGGATTGAAATCGAATTTCTGCAATACTTCCTCTTCAAAAGCAACATTTCGAACTGCTCGAGGCCTACCAGCAATTACCCTGTTCTGTTCAAATGAACCAACTTCTCTCAGCCGATTGTGAGTTCTTGTGAACACCTTGTCGGAAGGGAGACGGCGGTTTGGAAATGCAGCTGCATACATTCTTCTTGCTTCGGTCGCATTGCCAAGAGCTGCTCCATACATGAAGTGAATATCGGTGTACTCCAGCGAACTAAATTCCATTACAATAATTAAATATTTGTGTAGAAGCAACGTAAGAAAATATTGAAACTGGAAATTTGAGATAGAAATAAGACCTAGGAAACGTGAGACTAAGAAATAGGAAGCACTACATCTGGTTCTTTACTTTTAATGAAACAACAATACTTTTAAAAGACAAACATTATCATCTGAAAACCATTGTAAAATCATCTGTTTGCCCATATGGAGCCATACCGAGTTTCAAAGCTTCATCTTAAATACATCTGGAATTAAAAAATTAATATTGATCTTTAAATGGTGAAAAGTGGTCATGCATGCAGTACGAAAAAAATTAATTTATTCTTCGACCAATCTTAATAAATTAGGTATCATTGGAATCGTGAAAAAATTTGCTAACTTTTTTGTCTCGTAAATTTTCTGTAAAATGGACGGTTTTCGAGATATTCGCCATCAAAAATTTTAAATGGCCGCCATTTTGAAAAATTTCAACGAAAAAATTTTTTTTATTTTTTATAGTTGAGTCTTTATAGCATAAATATTCATGCCAAATTTCAGATCAATACAACATTTCGTTCTTGAGATAAAAATTTTTAAGTGAAAAAAACAAAATGGCAGCTATAAGGATAACCGCTGAGTTTTGGACACTTCAAATATGACATTTGTAGTCTCCTAGCATCCAGGTACAATACCCTAAAATTCTCGACACTACTTCTGAAACACTCTGTATAATACGTAGCTATTGTAAGAGAGGCCCTCTTTCACTTGTTTGCAACAAGAAGCACACCGTTTATCATTTATTTGTAATGAGTATAACGTGGTGTTCAATTCATTTGTCCGATGGTTTCATTTGTTATAAGGGGTTACCACTCTTACGTGGTGTTCAATTCATTTGTCCGATGGTTTCATTTGTTATAAGGGGTTACCACTCTTACTGATATGAAAAGAGCATGAAAGTAATCAAATGTGAAAAGATTACCTTGATGTTATTTTTAAAGCGAGGTGCTGTTAATTTTTGAACGTTGTTGAATCAACCAATCAAATTTATCAGTACTCTCCAACTCCTTCTGAACTAATGATCGCCTTGCTTCTGAAATAAATAACAAGATCAAATGCACACTCCTCAAATAGCTTAAAGCTAGAGGGATTAAAAATATATATGAATTCTGTATTTAATGAGATTTGTATTGAAATTGAAATAAATAAAATAAAATAAATTGATGTGGCCGATCTTGCACCGAGTGATCGATCACTTCAATTCAAAGTAGAGATGACTGCAGTTCATGAGGAAATATTGATAACCTGTCATGTCATCTTGGCGTCGAGCTAATGATGTGAGGATGAATCGAGGTGAGCTGCTTCACAGTCACATCACTTTCATTCCTTTCACACTGCAGCACTGATAAGTTATGTTACCACATAATAAAACATCAACAACAGAGTAGCTTTAAATTTGAAGGCACAGGTACAGGGCTCATCACATCGAATAATATTTCTATAATCGAAGAGACTTCGGTGAAATAATAATTTTTATTGAAATAAAGTGGATTTTTGACAATATATCAAGTCTCTTCAATTATGGAGAAGTTCCACAACATCGAATAGTCACTCTATTTAAACTTAATAATTTATATGGTCTTTATTATAATGATGATTGTCTTTATTTTTTTGTATGGGGAATTTATCTTGTAATGTAAAAACTTGAATGGAACAAGCGCAACCAACTCTAAGCAGTTACTGGAATAAGCAACATCACACTATAGTTACAAATATCCAGTAAATATGTAAAACAAATTGTGAGAAAGGCACTCTTTCGCTCCAACAACAACCATATGATTTCCATTATTAGTTTGTAATAATTATAAGGTGGTGCTCAATGGTTTCATTTTGTTACAACTCTTACTAAAATAAGAATAACATGAAAGTAATCAAAATGTAGGAAGGATACTTTGCAGCAAGTATGTTCATTGCAAGATTGTACTTGTGTTCGATCTTTTCGAAATTCTAGAATTTTAGAGAACAATACAGAGATGAAATTAATAGAAGAGCTCAAAAAGAATGTGAAGTATGAAAGGTTGGAGAGGAGAAGTGATGTGTGTAGATGATCAATCTAAGTACTGATTCACAATTTGAATTGGATGAATTTAACAGTATTGATGGAGCTGCACAAAAATAGAAAATTGCTGATGTTCATTTGTGGAAGAAATGTGCACAATCTCAGATAGGAATTTGGCTTATGATTCAGATGAGAAATTAGGAGTGCTAATTGAATAGCGAAGCTATGAAGCTTTATGTAACGTTGATCAACCTGGGTGTTTATGAACGATTTTATCAACGATTGTAGCAAAGATAGCGTTAATTGTTTATAAACCAATACCAGGAATCAATCGGAAGGATTCTAGTAGCTGTTTACTTTGGAACAACGGAAGCGTGCCTGGCCAAGATATTACTCAAGAACTGTTTGCATAACAGACCTGAAAGTAGTCTACATGAGTGAAGAATGCTCTGGATCCAAGTTAAGAACCCAAACTTTTGTCGAGAAAATCCCCCTTTCAAAATAATCATACTTCTGACTCGAGCATAATATAAATATTTTACAACTTTTACACACGTGAGCCACTTAAAACTTGCCGTTTCCATTTTTGTGCCAAGTTATGTAAGTGATAAAATAATGGAAAACTAGCCGCGTTGAAAAGTTTGATGTAATTTGGAGCGGAGCACAGCGACGTTTAGCTATTCGCACATCTATTGTTGTGAAAATCTATTCAGTGAAGTTTGCTGATGTTGGAAAACAGCGTGTATGACACGCAATTCAGCAGTTACAAGCTAAGAGGAAAAGGCTACCTGATGATGGTCTCGTAAATTGGACCATTTACCATCACAGCTCCCAGCTTTCACCTACTTCATTGTTCAATGCATGCAAGCCACCGTGTTTAGAAAATCACTCTCAGCCACTCGATTGTGATAATCCTGACACCCTTTACGGTTGACCCTTCTACGGTTAAAGTGTGACCTGTTTCAAAAACAGTGATAGCCAAAGTGTGTTCCTCACGATTCAACTCACACATTTCCTCACATCAAAAATTCCAATAAATGAACGAATTTCATTTCCTCTTCAAAGAAATATTTTCAAATGAATGCATGATAGCTTGAAAATCAACTGATTACTTTTTCCAGTAAGTGTGATCACTGTAGATACTATAGTACAGTTACAATAATCGTAATAGTACAGTTAAATTTTTGCTCGCATCAAACTTTCAGAAAGTGTAGGGTACAGCACTGCTGTTACATATCAAGTAACCGACCATGATTTTTCCAGCCTTCACTCCTTCGTGAGTCCAAATATTCTCCAGTAATAATAGTACAGTGACTGGACTAGCTGGAATAGTAAAGTACACACTGGAATTCATTAATATTACTGGACTTTTAATTGGAAAGTAAGTACAATAACAACTTATCATTCAACAGTTATCGTTGATTGATATGACACAAGAAGTAGAAATAACTCTACTGATTAATATGAATCAAGAAGTAGAAAAAACAGTTATCGTTGATTGATATGAATCAAGAAGTAGAAATAACTCTACTGATTGATAGGAATAAAGTATTAGAAATAACTCTACTGATTGATATGAATGAAGTATTAGAAATAATTCTACTGATTGATATGATTCAAGTTGTAGAAATAACTCTACTGATTGATATGAATCAAGAAGTATAAATAACTCCAATGATAGAGAAACAATAGTGTAAGTAGATATCCCATGGTATAGGGAATTTATGTTGCAACTTTTACTATTATCTCAAGCCGATTACTGTCGATTATTGTCAATTTTTACAGTTTTGTTGGGGTGATAGTGTATGAACGACACAATTTGAGAGACTACCAGCGTCACACAGCTGCATAGGAAAGAACTATGTGAACTATCGGCTTGGGATAACAGTAAAAGTTACGACATAAACGCCCTATACCATGGGATATCTACTTATGCTATCGTTTCTCTATGAAATAACTCTACTGATTGATATGAATCAAGAAGTAGAAATAACTCTACTGATTGATATGAATCGAAAAGTAGAAATAACTCTAGAGTGATTTTAGTGATTCTGAACATAGAAAATGATCTTCAGCTCATAATTTAAGATTAAACAATAGAGTTAGAATAATAGTGTAATTCTTCATATCAAGTGAAAATCAATCTCTCTAGTTATTCTAGGAGTATTTTAAGCTTTTTGGATATCATCCCACAGTCTCAGTGGTTAGGAAGAAACTTTTTGCAATATCATACAGGAGAAACAACACGTTCTTTCCATCTAGCTCTCTAATATAGGATCAATTCTACTCTTTCACAGTTCCAGTACGAACCGTTAACAGTTATGGAATTTCAAGAAGTGATGATATCTGACCGAAGCATTATGATATTACATCCATCCACGAATTTGCAAGCACGAAACAGTGCGGTTAGAAGCATTACAAATTACAACAGACTGTTTTCTAAAGTGACAAGCTGTGGTTTACAAGAGATATGTTGAGATGTCGATCAAATTTCAAGTACTGGTTTGAAAATAATACAAAAATAGCCCTCAAAGTGTGCTGGCTCTACAGCAATCAGGTCTGTCAAGTTCTTGTCATTCTGAGAGTGATCAATATATTCTCCTCGATTTTAAACTGCTCTTCACATTCATATTATCAACCAAGAGTGAATTATCGATCAGCTTATTATTAAGTTAGCGTAGAAACAATATGTCAAAATCTGAATTTATCTAATTTGATTGTACTTAATGCAGAATAACGATTTGAAACTGAGTGAATTGATATCAATTACAGATAATCGAAAATCGCATGTCTCATGGAGTATCAATCAGTGATTTTCATATACATAGTTTATTCCCATATTGAGATTATTTTTTTCATCTTCTCGATTCAATTAACTATGAGGAATTGTGGACAAGTCCTCAATTCTCTTTTCAGATTCCTTTAATGTAGAAAACAAAAAGAACTATAGGAGGAGGAACTGTATATTCAATTACGATTCATGTAACAAACAATATCCCAAAATGATGAATTCCTTAGTGTTAACAAGCAAAAGAATATTCACCTTTGATGTAAACATCATGATAATATATTTTACAGTTTTGAATTTTTTTTTAAATCCAATAGTGACTAGTCAGACAATACGGTATGAACCATCAAAATCAATGATATGTTCAATACTTAACAATCTTTAATCTTTAGATGATAGCTAAACAATTATGATAGTTTATTATTATTAAATAATTTTACTTGAGGATGACTGAGTGGAGCAAAAAAGAAACAAAAAACAGAATAAATGTTGAATTCTTGCCGAATCGATCTCTATAATGTATTACGGAAGAATGTGTTCAATATCACTTATCACCAATAAAAGGGGCTTGATGTAAATAATAATCACATTATTCAAATACAGTAAACGTTGAAAGCCTGGTAAGAAGTGAGTGGTTACACCTCTGTATTCTATTCAGTAATTCATGTATTCAAATGTTAGACAACGCATCATGGTGGGGGGGAAAGGAGGGGGTCTTTTGTGCGACACTCCGTTGCAGAGAATAAAAGAAACGTGTTGATCTGATAAGAAGAGCCATTCACAACAGCAGAAATGCCCGTTGCTTGTGAATAGGGTCTCACTCTCACACCTAGGAAATCCTGAAACTAATAAATGTTACTCTGTGGAAACACGGATTCGAATCAATACCTTCTCCCCGGATCGATTTACAGCTGTCCATTAGGAATTCCTCTCTTTGTACTAATACAACATATCTTCCCATACCCAACGGGTCTATAACGACCCTCTCTCTTATTGAAACGTTTCATTAGTTGATGATTTTATCTACAAACTATTTATTGGACAGAAATGTTCCATAGAATTTCAATGAGGCGGAAAGAGCTTTCCAATTCCAGCCATCTGTTTGACAACGGAAGATTGTTGTCATTGAATCGAGGGTAACGTAATCGAGATTCTCTTATTCACTCTAAAAGCACTCAGAATGTATTATGTCGTTTTGATGAAGAGTGCGATTGAGATAAAATCTTAATAATCGTCGGATTTATTCTTGTCTCACTAGAATTCAATTTATGAGTGCTGGAAGCTTCTCTACCACAACGTAGAAAACCAACAGGATTTCACATACTAGGTGATTCCTTGTTTGTGGTGGTGAGCAGGAGCTACTACAAGATGGAAATATGAGATATGGTGGGTTTGTTACAAGAACTGCTGGAAGGTTGAAAAGTGATGATCGGTATTATGTGCTACCAGGTTTGGCTAGTGGCTTGTTTATGGACGAGAACATATGCTCCCTGCCGATGATTGACTAGATCGGCTGCAATCTATAATCGTATCCGAGAAAATTATGGAATCAACCGCGGGCGAAATTATGTGTAATTACGAGCAGGGACGACATGTTTTAAGGCAATACCGAATATTTAAATCAATATAAAAATATTACAGGAGTCGGTTAATGTGTGCCGGGCGCGGCTGAGTTTGGGAAGAATGCGTCCAGCGGCCCAAGGCTCGGCCGAATACATTAAGGCCCATAAAACATTCGAAACAAGGCTGGAGTCTAACGTCTTGGTTTGAGTCTATCTCCGCCACCAGGCGACGAATTCGGTGCCGCAAACCAGCTTCATTGGATTACCTCAGCACCCTCTCTCTTTCTCTCTCATTAGAATAAATGATAAAACAAAAGAAACCAAACACTACACGTGATCCCAACCGAGATGAAAGTTTAATTATGCGACCCGCGGCAAATGTTTATATTTTCCCCCCAAAAACATAATTAGGAAACTGACAAACTGAATATTCAATAGATCATCATTACTTTAGAATGATGTAACGCGTGTAGCTGGCTGCATATTCTAGTCTAACAACTACCAGTTCCTTAGCAGCCTCCGAAGATTGTTTGTAAGTTTTGATAGGTGATCAATCAAACGTATCTATGTTATTAGGGCTGCATTCGATCGCAGGTTAAAAAGCCATTTAGGCCATGGATATGGACGACGGCATGACTCATATGTGATCCGTTCCAGCTTTCACAGGCTCGGTTGAATGATTACGCTCCTGTAATGAAATGAAGCGCCCTTACTGACATTTTTATCCAATCAAGCCTCCAACCTGCTGTTTTTCTCTAAGTAGGCTTGAATGTTGAGGTTGGG
Organism: Nilaparvata lugens; assembly: GCF_014356525.2. Classification (NCBI taxonomy): domain Eukaryota; kingdom Metazoa; phylum Arthropoda; class Insecta; order Hemiptera; family Delphacidae; genus Nilaparvata; species Nilaparvata lugens. The sequence continues at coordinate 79,580,974 of NC_052505.1, read as the reverse complement.
AGATGTGTGATAGGTGATTGAGGAAAGAATCTAACAAAAAAATACAAAACTGAAGTTAATAAATAAAAATACTGTAGATAAAAACAAAATACTGTCTTCCAAACTGAAGTAAATCCTTAAAATTAGTGGAGAATTATCTGGAACTATACTCTCATATTCACAAGAGAATAAGACAATTCTCAGTATATACTTATCAATGGCTTGATTACAATGATTTCTAAAATTCCCTTCTCAAACTATATTTGAACAATAAACTGTCATGTCTCAATCTGCCTGGACTGTAGACTCTCTACCAAACAGGCCTAGTAGAGGAGAAATAGCAGTTATCGATATTGAATAAACTCAAAATTGTCATAATCACTTATTTTTGTGATAACCAGACTTTCAATTTTCACACCACTTTCAGTCACTAGTAAACTGAAACTCAATCAATTTTTTCAAAATTTGCTTTTCAATATTAACTAGTCTCAATATTATTGAGACTTGTTACTCTTTATTCTAATAAATTAGAAAATACTTCAAGTCTCTTTGAGAAATAAATTTTGTTGAACCAAAATAAGCATGGGAAGGTACTTCAGAAGAATAGTATATAGAATAGCTACAACTTTCTTAAAGCTATAGTATATAGAATAGCTATAGTTAGGTCCACGTTATAATAGCAGTGGATAAAGATAGAAGAACAGCGTTGCCTATTCTCTGCCTTAATTAATTATATTTCTACATTGTCAAAAACAGAGATGGCATCGTTGCGGAGCTAGAAAATGATAGTACTACCTGCTTTGTCGAATGATAGACAAGGATAGCAACATCAAAGTTGATCAAATACCGTACTGTCATTATAACGTGGACATTACTATATATACTATCCTTGGATACTCCATACTCATACAGAATCGACTTGTATATCATATAAATCTGCAAGAATATTGAATGACATAAATACCATACACAATACCATGAATATAATTTTAATTTTATGTAAAAACATAATTATAAATATACCTTTAACTACGACATTAATTAAAGGATATCGTAATGCTCAAGCAGAATTGATTCACGCTCTATGAGACAGACTATCCCGACATTAAAGGAATCTCATTAGTGATATCAAATGCTGTACATGCAAACTATTTCTGGGCAAAGAGATGAGGGCTCTTGAAGTTCGATTACAGTTGTAGGCAAACTGAGTAACGGGGGTCAGCTAACAAACGGAACAGATTTAGGGCAGAGTAAAGGAAATTATTACAGTCGACGAGGATGGAGATATCCTGAAATAACTTATGATTTGGTGAGGTTGGCTTGTTTCTGACAGAAATTCATTGCCTCAGCCCGGCTTTGACCAGCAAACTAATTTCGGCATTTCAAATAACAATTTAAACCATCAGCGTCACAATAATTATTTATGTCCAGTATTCTGACATCGTCAACGAAAACTATGTTTATTTTTCGAAGTAACCAAGCGAACCGTTGTATTGATAAAAAAACCTGAAACACAATATCATCTCTGGGAAATCCTTCACAAGATTAGTATACTAAATTCAATACAGGCTCAAAATAGCTCAAAACTTTAATAGATAGTAATCTGATCATTCAGTTGCATCCATGAATGCAGATATAAAAATTCATCATAAATGTGAATATTCAAATTGTGAAAATGACATAATGTAATCATAACAGCTATAACGAACTTTTCTTACGTCAGAAATAAAACTTTATTTGAGTTAGTTATTGTTCAAGGTAACTGAACATCACTATTGGATATATATATATAATATATATATATATATATATAATATATATATATATAATATATATATATATATATATATATATATATATATAGAATATGTGGATATATAGAATATTTATTGTTCGATAAATTCATACGAATATTTTTTATTTTGAATTCCAATTGACTATGGCTATAGGCCTAAATAATTTTTTAGGAAGGAGACCAATGAAAACTTGGTTTCCAAAGTATTTAGTGGGAAAACATTTCGTGGATAATATTATACTGTTATAATGTGAATAATATGGAGCCCATATAAGTTACAATTTCAAACAAAATATTGATTTATCTTTATATTTATTGTTTTATTGTAACTTGACTATATTGTACAAATTTGTATTTTCATGTGGAAATGAATTGGATTGAATTGAATCGAATATAATATGTGTGGACTATGATATGTGTGATTAGGTTGTTTACTCTTTTATGCTATTACACCATATAGGTTTAGGCCTGAAATATCCACTAACAGAGATATAAAGTTTTTTTCTGGAGTTTATAAGTTTGTTGTGTACAAGAGCATCACCCAAGAATAGAAAATATCTGTCCCGTAATCGTAGATGTCACCGTAGAAGGCAATGTCCAGAACGGAGCTTTATTACAGGAAGATAATGGCAGAGAATCTGTCACTGTGGGTAATTTGACAGTTGGGTGCGGGCTTTGTGGTTTCAGCTCATGAAAGTGTTCTTTTGTGTTTTGTGAGGCTGCAGCAGCTTCTTCCACAACGTGACCAGTCCAGCTGACTCAAGAAAGTTGCTCTCATTTGGCCTGTGACAACCTCAAATTCCTCATTCAAAGAGATGGAATGTGATCCAGAAATGCATCTACGAATGGATGACGGAATGGTAATAGGAACAATTCAATGGAAGTAGTTTCTAAAACCATGACTCACTGTTAGTTACTTTTTCATACAGTTATAATGGATCTAAAGTTGAACTTTGAGGGAGTTGCAACGGGCCTAAAAACTAAGCAGACTCCTCCAATATTCAGAACCTGCATACTCAGATATTTGAGAAATGAATTTCTAGAGAACAAGCTCTCCTTCTCCTAGAATACCTTATATTTTCCGATCCATTGATTTACTTACACTATTCAAAAGAGACCAACCAAAATATAGGTGAAGAAATAATAGTAATATGAGAGAAATACTATCAAATAAACAATTTTTCAACTGCTACCTTTTCATTTCTACTTCAAAAATCAAAATCAGTCCCAAAAGGAACATTCTTGTAATAAGAAGAAATTTGTGAGTTATGAAGAAATGAAGTGGATGATTATTCATTTTTATTGCCATCAGCCTGAAAAATGAGCAGAATTCTCAAATATTCAGTACCTGCATTCTCAAAAATTGAGAGTACAATTTCTAGAAAACAAAAATTCTCCATCACTCAGTTTACTTGATATTTTATTGGAAATGAGCAATAGACATCCATGGAAGCATAAAAAATGAAAACATTTCTATTGGTGATCACTTGGTGGAATGAGAAAATTTTGTTTTATATCAGATTTTTTGTGAGAATATCACACTATATAAATTGCAGAAAATATAACTCGTGCGAAAAAAGGATTCTTTCGACACTTTTGTAGCCAATCTTTTGGTTCATCGCGCTTCAGATGGAGAGAATTGTAATGTTCCACAGGAGAGAGCACGAGCAGAAGGAATTAAAAGGAAATTGGCACCGTGCGAAACAATAGAATCTAGAAATGGAAAAGCTGAGAAACAACTTTCATTTCCAAGTCTGGGACGTCAAAGAAAATAGAATTTTTGTTATTTCCCAACAGAAACAGTCCTCATATTTTCACTGAATTGCTTTTCTTTCACAGCTTCGAGAACTTTCATATGAGTAGCCATGGTTGACATCTGGCATTTAACAGTGGCTCACGTTTATTCATGAAATAACAAACTCCAAGTGTGTTTGTGACATTATATTATGAGTTTCTCATTCACCAATTAATTTGTGAAGAATCTAGCTTGCAAATGAAGCATTCCAACATTCGAATGTATTCTTTTTTTGTGAAAATTCCAATGTGCTAACTCCAGAGCGAAAATTACAATGCTTCTTTATTCCAGAAGATTTATTGGAAAGTGTATTATGCTGAGAAACAAGTGAAATGAATTAATTGACAGCAGATGTCTCCATTAAATGTTATTAATGGTAGGCAACTAGGCATACGTCTCTCTAATCTAATAAAGATTAGAAAAATCTACGATTAAGAGAAATCTGAATGATTGGAGAAATGAAGTGGAGAGCTATTTTCATCTTATATTTATCAAATCATTCAGTCCTGGATCAATTGTTCGTCAGCCCTTGATATATTTTTCTCTTTATTTATTTAATGATACACAATTAATTTCAAATACAGCTCAAAACTGTTCCTTCCCCAAATTTTGATTCATCAAAAAGGATTCTTTCGGCACTTTTGTAGCCAATCTTTTGGTTCATCGCGCTTCAGATGGAGAGAATTGTAATGTTCCACAGGAGAGAGCACGAGCACAAGGAATTAAAAGGAAATTGGCACCGTGCGAAACAATAGAATCTAGAAATGGAAAAGCTGAGAAACAACTTTCATTTCCAAGTCTGGGACGTCAAAGAAAATAGAATTTTTGTTATTTCCCAACAGAAACAGTCCTCATATTTCACTGAATTGCTTTTCTTTCACAGCTTCGAGAACTTTCATATGAGTAGCCATGGTTGACATCTGGCATATAACAGTGGCTCACGTTTATTCATGAAATAACAAACTCCAAGTGTGTTTGTGACATTATGCTATGAGTTTCTCATTCACCAATTAATTTGTGAAGAATCTAGCTTGCAAATGAAGCATTCCAACATTCGAATGTATTCTCTTTTTGTGAAAATTCCAATGTGCTAACTCCAGAGCGAAAATTCCAATGCTTCTTTTATTCCAGAAGATTTATTGGAGAGTGTATTATGCTGAGAAACAAGAGAATTGAATTAATTGACAGCAGATGTCTCCATTAAATGTTATTAATGGTAGGCAACTAGGCATACGTCTCTCTAATCTAATAAAGATTAGAAAAATCTACGATTAAGAGAAATCTGAATGATTGGAGAAATGAAGTGGAGAGCTATTTTCATCTTATATTTATCAAATCATTCAGTCCTGGATCAATTGTTCGTCAGCCCTTGATATATTTTTCTCTTTATTTATTTAATGATACACAATTAATTTCAAATACAGCTCAAAACTGTTCCTTCCCCAAATTTTGATTCATCAAGTTTAGAATATCGGGGCACCGAGCTTCGCTCGTCATTTTTAATATCGGGGGACCGAGCTTCGCTCTGGAGTGTAAAAGAATAGAAAATTTGTAACGAAAGATTGAATTAAATTTATTTATTCATTTACTCAGTAGTACAATTATTTTTACAGTTATATGAGGAGGCATAACAGGATTATGCCCAGAACTGTCCCTTTTCAATCATACCTACTACAGTCCAAATCAAAATCTAGGTTAAACGACTATCACTCATCAAAATAACAATTTATTCAAACTTCAAGAAACAAACACATCATCAATTACAAATAGATATACTATGAATTCGATTTAGAATGATATACTATGTTTGCTACAATATTTGTTAATATACTATGTACTATTCTACACTAACAGCATATAGTTACTATTTTGGACTTTCTGAAGTAAACATGTTTCAAAAAAGAGAAAAAGAAACGAAAATAAGTCTTTTCTTGCTGAATAATTATTCTTCTTGTGAGATCAACTGAGGAATATCCCACACATGCACTCGCTCACTCACTTCTATTAAGGTATAGGCAGACGACACAATTTCCAGTTGTTTTTCCAAGGACGTATTTATCCTTTTAATGTCCTTCAGCGAGTTATCCCAGGGTTGAGACCTAGTGCAATCGAATTTTCATATCATAAACCTACTTTGTTCCAAATTTCGTGAGAATTGTTAGAGCCGTTTTCGAGATCCGGTCACATACAGATATATGTATACAAACATCCAAACAGAAATTGTGATAGTACTGTATAGTATCCATTGATAAACAGAACACAATTCTCTGAAATGATCATGTTAATATTTTACAACTGGCTATACGTCAGCTCATGAATTTCGGGGATGCGATATTTTGATTTTCTACAGAATCAATCGCTCACTTTTTACTATCCACAGACGACGAAACAGTCTCAGCTGTTTCAGGCAAGGATGAATTATCCTTTTAATGTCGTTCAGCGAGTTTTCCCAAGGATGAGACCTAGTGCAATCGAATTTTCATATCATAAACCTACTATGTTCCAAATTTCGGGAAAATCGTTAGAGCCGTTTTCGAGATCCGTTGAACATAAAATAACCAGATAACCAGATAACCAAATAAAATATAAGAAAATCGTCGAAACGATCGTCACTACAAAAGTAAGTGAATTTCACTTCAAAGGCGTTTTTTAAAATTCAAGTTCAATTTTAACAGTGAAAAAGTATGGATATACAACAGAGTAAATATAAGAATATAAACAGACATACAGAAATTGCTCGCTTAATATAATAGGATAATAGTAATTTAGGTAATGTTCCAGACGAAATTGTAGAAATAAAAAGAAAAAGTCTTCAAATATCTCAATGGAAGTGATTTCAACCAAAATAAAATGATTCGTTCACTGATTAAATCAATCAATTGAATCATCCCAATTCATATTATTATGCGACTGTAGTAGAATTTTCTCTATGTGGAAGTCGATTATAGGTAATGTTCCAGACGAAATTGTAGAAATAAAAAGAAAAAGTCTTCAAATATCTCAATGGAAGTGATTTCAACCAAAATAAAATGATTCGTTCACTGATTAAATCAATCAATTGAATCATCCCAATTCATATTATTATGCGACTGTAGTAGAATTTTCTACAAAGTTTTTAGTAGTACAATTTTAGTACAATTTTCTGTAGTAGATTTTCTATAAAATTGGTTGAGTATGGCTCATTTTAGATTGCTTTAAAATTTCCAAGGTCATTGGAAGCTGAACACTGAGAGAACTTGAAGCGATAGCAGAACTATTGATGACTCACGAAAAATCGCTGAGAAACAAAGGAGAGGGTCTGTAAAAGCCCGGTGCTGAAGGGCATAGGAGAGCACGCACGTGACACCATTAGAAATTGTCCTATCAAGCGGGCGCTTTCTTGATTTCGCCTTGGGGAAAGCGGCAGCAGCGGCAGCAGCGGCAGACACCTTCCACCTCCCGTTTGAAAATATGTCCCAAGTTCTCACAAGCACGCAAAACGAGGATTCGAAATAAATTCAACCGACTTTCAACTTCCACATAAATAATACTGAATTCGAAAAGTTCGTGCATGAACGAATGTAAAAAAGATACTAATCTCCTGGTCTTGTGACTATCATTCCGTTGAGTACAATGATTTTATCGTTGAAGTTGAACCCTGGATCAATAATGATATACCTTCCAGGAGTTATAAATCATTTTTTAATGTCATTCGATAGAAAACGAGAGGGAAAACTTGAAATTCTCAAAACTATTTGGGATTAAAGTTAATGAAACTGGAAACTATCGAATCTATGTTCAGAAATTTAAATTATATTCCGAAATGTTAATGTATATGACATTGATAAACTGATAAACCGATTTTTCAACAGTTTTCAACCTTACCATATTAGGCCTACGCGATCTTTGCCAATGATTCTTAATGTTAATGACATTAAAATGTTAATTTTAATCTCATTATAATTCAAATTAATAGATGAGTACAAGACTCATTTGAGCATACTCATCTCAAAGATGACTGTTTAAAAAAAACAATTTCATACAGTGAACACAACAGCTTCAATTCAACAACATTGCAACCTATCAGTTCATCACTATCCTTACCAATAATAATCAATAATGAAGTTCAATCGATCCAAATTATTGATCACATTATTTGAGGATATCTTGCTAATCGCTAGACTATGATCGATAACCGATTCTTCAACAGTTTTCAACCTTACCATATTACGCGATCTTTGCCAATGATTCTCAAACTTTCGTGATTTTTTTCAAAAATCGTGATTTGAATTGAAGCACCACATCTTTTGATGAGTATGTTCAGAAATTGAATGAGCTTTTTCAACGAAGAAATTCTGTTTTGAGAAAATATTTTCCCAGCGGGAAGAAGTGGAAGAGTTTGTTTACAATACTGCAGTCATATCTGGAAACAGTGGTCTCAGACCAACCAACACTTGCACTCATTCAATGTTTTTTTTAGCACTCGTTCTCCAATCGGCTGTTATTCCAAGCGACTCGCTTCTCGGCTTATTCCTCCAAACAAACCGACTCCAAAATAATAATTATACACGTCGATACTTCCATTCTATTTTTCTCTCCTGCGCAAAAAGTGTACGTGAACGCTATTTTTCGAGTAATTCAAAAATATGAAAAATTCCAGGAACCAGTGAAACTCGTAAAAGTCACAGAAAAACCACAGGAGAGTCGCAGTGAAGGTTCTGGTGATTGAATATTACAGTCTCTCGAAAGCAATAACAATGGATAAATGCGAGATTGAAAGTCACATTTTCAGTATGTGAATAATCAATATTAGTTCGGAAAATACTACCACTTGAACCCTGAAAATAAGTTCCTTCATGATTCCTCGTTTCACATGAGCTTCCACCTATTTCTGTCTAGTATCATTCTCTGTATATCGTTTAGAAATCTCCATCGATGCAGAATTCACCCATTTTCCTCTTTGAAAATGAGTATTTCTAGGCATAAATGTGCATCTGCTCAGCTGCTGGATATTTCAAATAAATTTCCAATTATTGCTTTCATTATCTTGTATGAGTCTAGTTCATGGATCGATACAAATGTATCATTATAGTCAGTAACATTTGTGTGATGGTAGGCGCCGGTACGCTGTACCTGCAAATTTAAAATGAAATTTCAACTTTGGATGAGCTATTATGCTCCTAAATAGCTTAGAACAATCCTAGCTTAGAAAAGTTTTTCATAAAAAGTAGGCCGAAATCATATAATTTCTAATAATTTTGTTACAATTAAGAATATAAATTAGAATTAAAATTAAAATCATAAATTAAAAATAGGAATGATAATTAGTCAGAATGATCAAGTAGCTCTTGCTTTTGTTTTTGTTAAGTTGGAATCTTTCTACTTCCTGTAACTTACAGCTGATGATGTGTGAGCACACACGAAAGCATGCTCCTGTAAAATATTAATTTTTAATTTTTATTCAATTAAAGTGTATTTTTGACAACGTTCTAAGTCTATTATATTAGAACAATCCTTTTTTGAGCTAAATTCGAGAATATTTTCCAAAGGTGGACCCCTCGTTGGAACCTCTTCAACGTTGCGTACCGGAACCTATATTCTTACAAATACAGTACTAATTAGAGTCAAGTTATATTAAAATAGACCCCTCGTTGGAACCTCTTCAACGTTGCGTACCGGAACCTATATATTTTTACAAAAACAGTACTAATTTAATTAGAGTCAAGTTTGGGCATTTCCTTCCTTTAAAGGCTTTCAAGATATCATCATATTGTAATTCTCAGAGATATTTTTAGCTCTAATTGATAATTATTTTATGATATAGGCCTATAGGCACGTTGATTAATTTTTTTTGTATATTGTTTACCGTCTTCAATTACCTACTATTTGCTAATGGATTGGAGATATATCAATTGCAATGAAGCTGTACTCGTAATGTAACAAGGAATCATGGGTAGCTTAGCTAAACTATGCTGTAAGAAGCTGGAATGTGAGACAAGTGATTTTACGAGTACATCATACAAATATAATTCACAATATATAGCCTATTCTAATGTGTGATGATAATATATGAATATATGTTGCTATGTTGTTATGTATGTTATGTATGTATGAATATATATTATCATCTTCGAATTTGTATTGCATTATTGTATGACTGTATCAAGAGCCAGAAGCTTCGGTATTTTGGACATGTGATGCGCAATGGAAAGTACAGATTCCTGCAGTTGATCATGGAGGGCAAGATTGGAGGAAGACGCCGGCCTGGAAGAAGGCTGGAGAGAGTGGTTCAACATTGACTCAACATCCCTGTTCCGAGCTGCAGTCAGTAGAATCAAGATTGCATTGATGATCGCCAATCTCCGTCGCGGATCCAGCTTATAGAAGAAGAAGATTGTATGGATTGTATGACTATAATATTATATGGTCCATTACCTACTTACTTCCACACACTCAATTTATGTATCAAGATTTGAAGTATTTTTTAAATAAAAAATTATTTTTGTGTTTTGATTTGTAAATTGAGTGTGTAATAGAAGAATGTTAAGTGACACATAACCTAGCTACATTTGGACTGTTGTATTGACCGTTTTGGGCGTATAGTTACTTTTCTGTAAGTTGTGTAATTCTGAATGATTAAATAAATAAATAAAGATTGACGGTTCTATTTCATTAGAATAGAGTGTCTGTCAGGTGGATGAGACATAATAAAACAATATCTAGTTTCAAGTGAGAAGCTGCTGCAGCTATTTTCAAGCTCAATTTTGTTCAACAAGATGACGAACGGTGTGAGAATTTGTTACCATGTGGGTGCACGCGTTCACGCTGTTCAAGGTGGAATTGAAAGAGTTGGAGAACAGTTAGGTAGTAAAAAGAAAACACCATGAGAGAACCACAGTGGTAATATATCTCGATTCAATTATAGCGGGCTGCTCGAGGCTCCATGTTTTCGTGACTATTCCTATTAAATTTCGTGTAAGTTGACTGGTTGGTCGTCAACACCTTCCATTGTTGAGGCAGGCTGGCGGCATTCGGATGCGACTGCGCCCACTCACTTATCTCACAAGCACACTATGTCGCTGCTTCACGGCCCGCCAACATTCAAATTATTCGACTTGTCCCATAATAGGGCAGAACACCAAAAGCTCTAGTATCACACTGGAAGGCTACATTCACCATTAGAGTCAACACATCCTCCAACTTACCTAGAATAGTTCTACATCTTTCATTAAGTTTGTAGTGTGAATGTTGATTTTGTGGAACTTTTGCATAATTGAATAGACTTAGAACGTTGTCAAAAATCCACTTCAATTGAATAAAAATTAATATTTTACAGGAGCATGCTCTCATGTGTGCTCACACATCATCAGCTGTAAGTTACAGTAAAGTTGGGAAGTGGAAAGATTCCAACTTAACAAAAACAAAAGCAAGAGCTACTTGATCATTCTGACTAATTATCATTCCTATTTGCTCTTGTTTTTGTTAAGTTGGAATCTTTCTACTTCCTGTAACTTTACTGTAACTTACAGCTGATGATGTGTGAGCACACACGAAAGCATGCTCCTGTAAAATATTAATGTTTAATTTTTATTTAATTAAAGTGGATTTTTGACAACGTTCTAAGTCTATTCAATTCGTTCTACATAAACTATTGAAGATGATATCCTTTATCCTACAACTTATCTAGAACTCAGGATTATGTATGGAAATCAATGAGCTGTTAAACCAAACAAAGAGTTCACAGTAATATTCAATTGAAGTGACACTATTGGCTCGTGTATCGAGAGTTTTATATCACCTAGAATAGTTCTACATCAACTATTGAAGATGATATCCTTTATCCTCCAACTTATCTAGAACTCAGGATTATGTATGAAAATCAATGAGCTGTTAAACCACACAAGGAATTCACAGTAATATTCAATTGAAGTGACACTGTTGGCTTAAGTATCGAGAGCTTTATATCACCTAGAATAGTTCTACATCAACTATTGAAGATGATATCCTTCATCCTCCAACTTATCTAGAACTTAGGATTATGTATGAAAATCAATGAGCTGTTAAACCACACAAGGAATTCATAGTACTATTCAATTGAAGTAACACTGTTGGCTTAAGTATCGAGAGTTTTATATCACCTAGAATAGTTCCACATCAACTATTAAAATTAATATACTACATCCTCCAACTCATCTAGAACTTCTGAGTATGTTATGTTTGAAAATCAATAAGTGGTTAAACCTAACAAGGAATTCATGATAGTATTTAATTGAAATTGATGTGACCCTGTTGGCTTGAGTATCGGTGAGTACAGAAATACGCGCCGCGAACATGAGCAATTCACTTTTAATCAGCTGACTATATCTGTATTTTTACAGAAACGGTAAGATACAGATATAAATATTCTGTATACATATTCTGTATATGTATTTATGAGTGTGAATAAATTTGAATTTGAATTTGAATATAAAAAGCTTGGCATCAGCTGATTAAAAGTGAATTGCTCATGTTCGCGGCGGGTAAATCTGTATGCACCTTTACTCGCGGTAGATTCTGGGATGAAACCCAATGAGGAATTCACGGTTTTGAATTGATATTTTTAAGTAATACAAAGTAGTTGTATTAGTTGTTGATGAACTAGGGATGGATTCTGCATCTTATCCTTTGATTCTTTCTTAGAGCCCGCTGAAATGAGTTTCTCTCTCAAGAAGGATGATGATTCGAGTAAAGCTTTCCTATCCAATAGAATACAATGATAATGAACTCTCAATTATTATAGCATTATACACCTCAAGTCTAGTCAACTCATTTTTGTACCTAATTAACCGAAATTTTATATTGATATCTCGGCAAAATTCTGTTAAAATAAACATGTTCCTGGTTATGAACATCAAAGCAGAGATAAGTTTATTCAAAATCGATTTGATATTAGTTTTCATTTCTAATATCGACGTAAAAAAGTAAATTCGTATGGCTTTTGTTGGTGGGGAGTCCCTTGCGGGAAGGTTCCACCGCCTGAATATATAATTTAAGCCGTCAATGGGCCTTACGACTGTCATACTTCAGCCGGGACCGACAGTTCACGTGCCCATCCGATAACACGGGAGTGATCAGGTTAAAAAACTTTTGGTATTGAGAGGGTTTGAACCCGGGATCTCTATGCTGCTACGCAGGCACTCTATCCACTAGACCACGGATCACTTCAAATATCGAGGTATACGTATAGTATAAATGTTTCGGAAACCTCTTAGAAGATAATAATCATCTTCAATCAGATACTCATGTCTCACCCTCTCACAATCAGGTGTCATTTCTCGTAATTAACAAATAATAAATTAAATCATGATGAATTGAGAAGCTCATAAATTTGATCAAAACTGCTGTATCACATTTGGAAAATGAAATTGAAAGGGGGAGGAGAATTGTTAACTTAATTCTCCGAATAAATAGAAGTTCGATATCGCTGATGTATTTAACATGGACTCGATGATATTGTTGAGTTCATATGGTGTCACTATAAACATCATATTATGGTGTCAACTTGAGTTTGTACAGAATTAACCAAAACTCAACACTCTAGAAAAAAATATAACCCTACTGTTCAGATTTTCTCAACTTGATCGTGTTTATTATCATCATAGTAGAGAGAATAGATTTCTCATAGGTTTTCTTTTTACTTTCCTTGCCCTACTACCATAGGTAAAGAAAGTATTGCTTTCCGAAAAAAAAGGTTCCGAATATAAATTAAGGTGTGTGTGTATGTGTGTATGTCTGTGAACACAATAGCTCCATTCCTAATTGACTTGAAATTTCAAACTTAAGGTCCTTATACCATGAGGATCCGACAACAAGAAATTCAAGATGGCGGACAAAATGGCGGATAATGACTAAAAAACCATGTTTTTCACGGTTTTCTCGAAAACGGCTGTAACTATTTTCTTCAAATTTATATCATGGATAGCTATCACCTGACATGAGTCTCATTTCTGGGAAAATTGCAGGACCCCCGTAATATTCTTGAGGAAAATGGCGGATGAGAAATGACTAAAAATCCATGTTTCTCACAATTTTATCAAACATGATTTGACTGATTTTCTTCAACTCTATACTCTGTTTAGTTATTTATCAGCTCTATCAACTGGCATGAGTCTCCTTCCTGGGAAACTAATGGAGGGTCCACCCCATCCTTGAGAAATGGACTTTGTAACCTCCTTCTCGTGCATAAGGTAGGTAGGTAGAGTACACCACACCAGATATCAAGATTATGAAAACCATTACACTTGTATTTTCAAAGTATAATAGTTTCGGAAACCTCTTAGAAGATAACAATTCAGTCGTGGCGACTTAGTGACAAGAGTGAGAATAGAAGCTCAACACTACTTGGCCTAATCGTTTTGGCCTAGGTTTTTGGAAATTTTGCATTTCAAGGATAATATAAAAGGAAAAAGGAGCCTCCTTCATACGCCAATATTGGAGTGAAAATCAGACTAACTTATAATAGAATTGTTCATCATAAATCAGCTGACAAGTGATTACACACATGTGTGGGGAAGCCAGTCTATTGCTGTATTTCCATAAGGTCTATAGTTTCAATCAGGTACTTGTGGATAAGAATACTGCGTGAGGTCTACTGTTCACAGAACTACTAGTAGTGTATAAATCAAAATTCGGGGAAGAAACAGTTGTGGGCTGTGCCTGTTTGTCCTTCCACAATCATTTTGGAAAATTGTGCTCTGTTTATTAATAAACAGATAACGAGCGAAGCTCGGTGCCCCGATATTAATAAATAAATTCATGATGAATTGAGAAGCTCATAAATTTGATCAAAACTGCTGTAGCCTATCACTTTGGAAAATGTGATATGTGAAAGGGGGTGGAGAATTGTTAACTTAATCCAACCTAACCAAAACTCAACAATCCAGAAAAAAATATTACCCTCCTGTTCAGATTAACTCAACTTGACCGTGTTTATTGTCATCATAGTAGAGAGAATAGATTTCTCATAGATTTTCTTTTTCAATATCAATATTATGAAAACTATTACACTTGTATTTTCCAAGTATAATAGTTTCGGAAACCTCTTAGAAGATAACAATTCAGTCGTGGCGACTTAGTGACAAGAGTGATAATAGTAACTCAAAACTACTTGGCCTAATCGTTTTATATCCTGATGAGAAATTCACTAAATACACGGTTGCGCAAAGTATCCGTCGAATTGGGACGGAATCAAATAATCTTCTAGAAGACAATGGCTCAAATTGCAGAGAGGAATAACGTCCAGCAATAATTACTGGTGAGGCTAAACCGAGACAAGAGAGTTGTCGGACGATTTAAGCGGCTTACGAACTCCGGTGGGCCTCTAATTAACACCAACACTCAACTGCAGCGAGGACGACACTTCAACACAAACATAGAGCCAAGTTACAACAACCAAAGTAGTAAATTTTGAGCAAGAAAAGGGTTGAAGATGAAGTTGTCAACAAAGTTGGAGGATTCAAGGGCAATCTATTTTATCTATAAGAAATATTAATCTATAATAGTAATAATAAAATAATAAAAAATAATTATCTATAATAATAATATAAGCTTATAGAAGCTCATAATCTATTCGAGCTATTATACGAGCTCATATCTTAAGCTCGTTATCCATAGTATAATAAAGTAAATAATCGGCTTATAAAAGTACGGGATAGGAAATACAAGAATGATGCATTATCACGTTTGAATTACTGAACTGATTAACTTGAGGTCTTCATAAAGATTCTTAATATTTACAGAAGATGGCTATAGGCCTATTTCCTGCTCTTCAAGATTAAAGTACGTCAATTATTCTATTTTTTGAAGTTCCCTGGACATAAGGGTAGAGATTGGTAGGACATAGAGCCCTTCACACAAGTAGACAAAAATAATATAAAAATAAGTACATTTTTATTGAATAAAAAAATTGAAACATGTTTATTCTACAGCTAATAAAAATTTTGGGGGAACACTGGTATTATTATTGTACAGTACTAGTACTTTCTTGCTATAGGTTCAACCAAATTCTCCATATAAATGGAATTCTTCATTAATAACATTAAAGTGCTCACAGAGTTTTCATTTTCGACTATTTTATAGTTCCCGCGAACTATTTTACTAATTCGAGGGCGCTGAATCCGAATCTGAAATTAAAAAATTTTGCTATCTCGATTTTTAGGCGATTTCGATTTCTGGTAACTACACGCGCCCGGCCGGGAGAGCCTACACACTCACCGATTTCGCCCGAGCCTAGCCGAGCCGAGCCGCGCCAGTAGCTATGGAGTCTGGACGGATTTGGCCTGGCTCGGCTCGCAATAAAATCGCCTACACACTCACGGATTTCTCCCGAGCCGAGCCAAGACAGGCCAAATCCACGAGCCAAATCCGTAGGTGTGTAGGGCCCTTAATGAATGAATGTAATAAACGGGCATTTAATCTATTTATTCATTTGAACAAGCTGAACATTATGAACAATCAATCTAATGATAGCAAAGACTATAATATTGATATCAACATAGAAATTACTGTTTTGTAGTTTGATTTATTCAATTCAGCAAGCTAAGCTGAATATAGAGAATATTTGAAAAGAGTGATGGATGAGATAGTAATGATGATAGTAATGAATAGGAAAGATAGTAATAGATGAGGATCATTACCCATCATCATCATCATGATTATTGTGTGTTTAATAACTCGGAATTTGACCAACACCAGTTTTATAGAATAATAATGTAATCTCGTTGCAATGATTGTGGGTTATATTATGTGGGTCAATTATGTGCTCGTTATCCGCTCAACACTGCGGTAGGAGTAACTACAGTTCAAGTACAGTGCTACTCATGTAAATTATCACTCGGAAACCATTATTCAATTTGCTAGTGTTTCAGTGTTGAGCACACCACTTGTGCTAACTGTTTATTTGTTACGTCCCACCGTTTCCAAACTGTATTCGAGATGGAAAGCTCATGCATGATGAATTAATATAAATTTGTGATATTCAACGATATGATATTAAATAATTATTATTATTATTATTATTATTATTATTGGAAGGGATTGATCCGTGTTGATAGAGTTTTCTATAATGCTCACTCCAAATCCACACGAATTTAAATATCATACCATTATATAGAATCTGTATTGAAAGGGTTTACTGGCTTGAGATGAAAGATAAAATTTGAAATTCATATTATTATTGAAAGGGATTGATCCATGTTGATGTAGAGCAATGGTCGCCAAACTGATGAGCTAGAATAGCATTTATAAATAATCTTCTAGTGAGCTACCAAGAAATATTAGACTGAAGAAAGTACGGTACGCAAAATAAAATTTTCACACTTTTATTGCCTATAAAGAAACATTCCTAGAGTTGAAATCTACTTATCTCATAGCAAAAAGTATAATAAAAGTTGAAATGTACATTTCAATGAGAGCAGTGGAACTCTTTTTGATCATCAAGTATTTTCTTGATGTTTGTAGTTTACGTTGTAGTCATTCTGATGCAGTTGTCTAAATAATCATCAGTCAGTTTGTTCCTATATAGATTTTTTAAGAATTTCATACTTGAAAAAGATGCTTCACACACAAGTAGGTAGAGCTGAACATAGCTTTCAACCTCAATGCAACTTTATAAATCAATCAATTCATTTATTTCACGAACAAACATGATACAAAATAACAAAGAAAGATTAAAAATGTGAAATAAAAGTGGACAACCCTAGGCATAAGCCCGTTTGGGGAGTACTACTCCTAATAAAACAACTGAAAATACTCAGAGGTGTAAGGCCGCTCCGCTCTAGAAATAAACTATAACTTAAAAGGAAATACATTTTTCTTCTGCTATGGTAGCCCATCACATGAAAAACAAGGATGAAGTAATTAAATTATGATAAATAAAATGTATACATAGATAAAACCAAAAATAGAAAATTTACAATGCAAAAAGTATATTTATGAATATTTTTCTTTGGGGACTTGAGGCCAAATATTGGTTGCCAACCCAAGCATTTCTGTGAGCTACCAAAAACTACCCCACGAGCGATCGACTGTTTGGCGACCACTGATGTATAGTTTCCTATAATGTTCACTCCAAATTCACACGAATCTATATGTCATACCATTATATAGAATCTGTATTGAAAGGGTTTACTAGCTTGAAATGAAAGAAAAACTTTGAAATTTATTCACTGGGCACAAAATATTGCGTACAGAGAAGTTTGAGAAGAGTAATAATATCCAGATAAAAGAAGCATTATAGAGCATTTAGCTCCATATTGATGGTGAAAAAATGACTAGATGAGTATTTTCAACGCAATTATCTTCTAGCGTATCAATTTTCCCATTTTCAAGCTATTTTCCTTGTTAAATAAAAAGACTAAGTAATTGTCATAAACCACAGATTTTATTGAAAGTTAGAGAGACCGCTTTTGGATGTTACACCATTGTTAATCTCTGTAAATCATTGAAAGTTGGAAAGACAATAAAATCTGTGGTTTTTGACAATTTCTTTGTCTTTTTATTCAATATAAATAATTACCACAATATGAAATCCTGAAAAATTTCATTGTCATAATATCAAGGTCAATCCTCGTTTTTCCCAAAATATGATGTTTCTCAGTCGTACTGATATCTGTTCGACATCAGGTAATACATCTTATCCATAATTGAATGTTTCATCCCCTATAGAAGCCCATATGAGTGATAATCATGAGTTATTGATGAGTACAGTCAATTATTATCCACCTCAAATTACTCAGGAGTAATCTACAAACTCTTCATGCTTACACTATTATCCCATTCCATATTCTTCAAACCGTACTCATGAAACATTAAACTCATCACACAATTTATTTTAAGAAGATTGAAATCTCTCCATAACTTCAAAATGATACCCTTTTGGAATGATTGGATTAGAGCAGCATAAACAATTACATGATATATACATTAAGCCGCATCCACAAAATATATGTATGGTATGATAATTCAATGTACAATCAGTTGTACAAGCTGGGTAAGCTTAGTTTCGGTATGGAAATGATTCGATGTTATGCGAATAAAAATTACTTGAGAATGGGAAAATTGATACACTAGGAGATATAATTGCGTTGAAAATACTCATCTAGTCATTTTTTCACCATCAATATGGAGATAAATGCTCTATAATGTTTCTTCATCAGGTAATACATCTTATTCATAATTAAATGTTTTATCCCCTATAGAAGCCCATATGAGTGATACTCATGAGTTATTGATGAGTACAGTCAATTATTATTCACCAAACTGCATGATTTTTGCAAGTACAGTAAAGAAATCGATCCATAGAACCGAAGCGACGTTACAAACATTGGAAATGTGCAAAACAACTGATGTTAATACTAGTCGCTCAATTATTCAAACGGTAACAATATATGGATAATTAACCCTTGTTAGAGAGTGTGATAAGGTGTTGCAGTGATTTATGTGGAGCGATAATACCCGAAACTGTTGTTGCATTGATGGGAGCGCCTAGAGATAAGCCGCGACTAGTTTGCTGTGCTTTCAGTTGGGATTCCGCAATGGTCAACGGAGAGGAAATATTAATCAGTGCACTGATTGTAGGGGCGAATGACAATATTGATTGGTTACTTTTGAGGTCAGTGTTGTTGAGGCACTCGGCTTGCAGTACACACTGACCTACATGCTCTCAGCCCTTATCCATTTAGCCCTCATTCCCAACTCCAGCAGATTCCCTTTGCATTTGCGAGCGCGGCCAGATTGGTCTGCTTTCCGCCTCACGGAATCCTCAGTGGCATTCGACTGAGCCCTGCATCAAATCGACATCACACTCTGACTGCATCCTCCGTTCCATGGGTAGCCCAAATCACATTGATTCGCATAACATCGAATCAATTCCATACCGAAACTAAGATTACCCAGCTTGTACAACTGATTGTACATTGAATTATCATACCATACATATATTCTGTGGATGCGGCTTAATGTATATATTATGTAGTGGTTTAATGCTGCTTTAATCCAATCATTCCAAAGGGGTATCATTTTGAAGTTATAGAGAGATTTCAATCTTCTCAAAATAAATTGGGTGATGAGTTTTATGTTTCATGAGTACGGTTTGAAGAGTATGGTATGGGATAAGAATAAGCATGAAGAGTTTGTAGATTACTCCTGAGTAATTTAAGTGTTTCTAATGACTACTGCGGGAATTATTTTTGTATAGGGAAGAATAATAACTGAATTATTCCTCAACTTACTAGGAGGGTGGTTCGTAGATTACTCCTGAGTAATTATTACTAAGAAGTTATTACTTCATTTTAAACACTGCGACCTTTTTTTTCTTATTTTGGGATCCCCCTCCAGGATTTTATTTTGATCCTGATTTTGACATTTCGACCCCCCCCCTTCAAAAATTTCAAGGATGAAGGCAGTGTCCAACTCCCCCCCCCTTCCACCTGTGGGCACCCCTGGTGAGTATGTAGAGTAGGCTTCATCAGTGAAAATCAAATTAAATGTCAGCTGCAATGAAAAATATCATTGGTCCAGTCAGAAAAAATGATTCTCACATTAAGATGCGTTTACTCCACACTTATTAACAAAATTTTATTTTTCCGTCCTTATAGATTCTATTAGATTAAACGGAGCTTGACAAACACATATGCACATTACGTTGTGTATGATAAGTTATGTTCAATCTGATAGAATCTATAAGGACGGAAGAATGAACATTTTGTTAATAACTTTGGTGTGAACGTAGCCTTCCTAAACGTACAAATAATTTCTTTATGAGGTAGTTTTTCTAAACAACGTTTAAAAAATGTTTCCAAGGTGTTTGGATCAGTAGCAGTTTAGAAACATGCATAATGACAGCTGTACACACTTAGAGTAAACCCTTCCTTGAAAATAATAATATTGATGAAATCTATTCAAATTTTAAAATACTGTTCTTGTCATCAAATTACAAAATTTATTTTAATTATTTGAAATGTGTAGGTTTGATACAAGTATTTGTGGATGCTCTTTGCAGACTGGATCTTCAATAGTTTGTGTATATCACGCACTACTTTCATTGGTGAGTTAACAACATAATTCATTTTAACCTCAAACCAATATTGTTCTGATCTAGTGTTTTGAAATAGTATCAGAATTAATAAAAATTACCTTGTTTTCAGATGCAAATTCAGTGAATGTATTTGGTCTTTTTTTGCAATGTGTTTAATTGATCTCTTATGAAAATATAAATCTTCTTCCCTTTTTTGAATTATTTCGTCACGACATGTTCGGCTACTAATGTTTTTATTCAATAGTAGCCCTGAAGCTGTGTTTACACCAAAGTTATTTACAAAATTCTAATAACTGAATCCTTATAGATTCTATTAGATTAAACAAAAACTTATCATACAAATGATGAACATAAATGTGCTTGTCAAGCTCCGTTCAATCTAATAGAATCTATAAGGATTAAGTTATTGACATTTCGTTAATAACTTTGGTGTAAACCCAGCTTGAGAAAAAAAATCAATTGATCCCTTTCTATGATATTTGATAATGATTTTACAAATAATTTTATGATGAAATCACGGTTTACTGTTAATTTTTTAAGTAGTCCTACTCTAAATATTTTGTGTAAAAGCTTGAAAAAAAGTAAAATTATTACAAACAACAAACATTTTTACTAATCAACTACAGTAAATCCTTATCCTATCCTATTCTATAAAACAAGCAAGTTCTGTTTATATGTTTAGATATTTAAATGTTTGAATTTCATCGGATCTCGAAAACGGCTTTAACGATTCTCACGAAATTCAGAACATATAAGATTCGATTGCACTAAATCTCATCCCTGGGAAAACTCGCTGAAGGACATTAAAAGGATAATTATCATTCATCCTTGGAAAAACAGCTGATAAAAATTATTTCGTCGTCTGTGTTGGTGATGGAAGTGAGTGAGCGAGTTCATGTGTGTGGGACTGTGTCAAAATTATGATTCAGCTGTTGAAATTTTGTAATCATTCAATCAGGTACTTAGTGCCGGTTGCAAAAAAACCAGGTTATTTTCAATCCTGATAAATTCCAGTATATCCATCTTTTTGAAATGGTCTTCTCTTATTTGCTTCACGTGAAGTTGATCAGGATTCAAATTTAACCGGTTATTGTGCAACTGGGCCTTTGTGAGGGAAATTTTCGCATTCCTCTGGGAATCAATCTAAATTTACTGTGATTAGATAGAACATTTCTGTATGAATGTTATTATAATTTCTACTTTCGTAATAAATTGTTTATGCTTTTGTACTCCAGAGCGAAGCTCAGTCCCCGATATTCATGTTTAATAAGATAAATCAATATGTTTTCAAATGATTATCAATTAAAAAGAGTAGGCTACAGCAGAAGCGAAGGATGATAACGTTTACTCATCAATAACGTTCTTTTAAGAGTCGAGTTTATTAATACCATACTCTTTTAAAAGGTAAATTTGAACCTCTTTCTTTGTTGCAGAATCTTGTCGTTGGTTCTGCTGTTTTACTGCAAAATGGATCTGTTTCAGACTATAGACTCAAAAACGGTAAATCTGGTTGTTTTCAATACATTTTTGAGAACCATCAATGAGCTCTAAGGTGCTTTAAATTTTGAAAAACGTTCATTATCCGAGCTGACAATATTATTCATAGAATATGATGCTCTCGTTTCACATACTACTAAATTATTCTCTTATTCAATTTCTGGAAAAATCTTCTCAAAATGTGATGCGAATTGGAAAAAATGCATGGGAAATCTTCATAAACTCATCATCATGGGAACTATTATATCATGAATAAGAAAAAAATGTAATAACATTACATGGAAGTTGAATGAAAAATCAAATGGAACTAAACGTGTTGAATCTATTAAAGTAGAACATTCCCTACTATCTCACTATGTAGGTTACATTTATCAAGTGTCATGCTCTTACATGATTTAAACCATTACACATTCTTTCAAGCTCATTAAATAAAATGGATAATTGTAGTGGTTTTTCTATTTCAGAGTCTGAGAGTGCATTAAGAATTGTTTTGGGGTTGGGCCTTTTCACGTTCTTTCTTTTGCTCATACTTTTGGTTGGTCTAATCAAGGTAATTCTACAATTTAATGACAAATTATTCCTTATGATATATGGATGATATCTCCGAAAACCATATTTTCAATTGAATAGGCTTGGAAAGACTTGCCTTTCTTGGAAAATGTATTAGAAAATGTAGTTATCACAATATATTTATTACACATATAATAGTCAAACATAATGTCAAATTAGGTACTTAAAGTAGACATTTCCATCATTTTCCACTTTTTTCCAACACATTCAAGATTTTAAAACCGTTTTCGATCACCTTTATTACTCGATTCTAATTCAACTTTTTAGAAGTGATTCCTACATTTATTTTTATAACGATATTCCATAGAAACATTATATTAACTTTCAATTTTTTTCAAACTTCCCAGAGAAACCGGTTGGCTGTTTTTGTTTTCCTGTTTTACCTGTCTATATGGATATCCTTTGTTGTATTTGGAATTATACTTTCTATCATAACAGGAAATAATACAAATTTAATTTATGTAATCCATACTGGTAAGGCAATTCACTTTTCATTTTTTGTTTATCATTATTGATTAGGCCTAAGTTTTATTGAAAATTTTCATTTTTCACCCATCAAATTTTAAATTTGTGAAATTTCCATTCACTAGAATATTATTATAATTCTCAAGTTTGCTCTATTTTCTTGCGTTACTTAATCAATCATTGAAAATCTCTTACATTATTCGATTGAATTATGGAAATAAAAAAATATGCTTGAAGGGTGAGAAACAAATGCTGTTTTATCAATAGAGTTGATTACATTCTTCAATAATCAAACTTCAACATATCAAAGAAGTTTCCATTTTCATTTTTATTTCTAGTCAAAGTATTTAAGTTTGTTTTATTGATTGAGTTTATGGAATTTTCCATTATTCAAAATTCAACATCTTAATGTAGCTTTCATTTACTTTGCTATCTCTAGTTTCAATTTTGTTTTTTTTAAACCTTTACAGTGTTGGATATATATTGCTGGATGGTCCTTTATAATTATTGGATGGAGCTGAAAGAAGAAGAAGAGTATTGAAAAAGGGGTTCGAACAGCAACGCACATTTACATAATTGAACTCATAATATTAGAATCAACAAAAATATCTTTGAACAAAGATTGTGTCTTTTAATTGTGTCAAAAAAGGTTCGAATTGTTGGCTACCCATTAAAATGTATCACCCATTTTTGAACATTTTGAATAAAGCAATATCTCTGTGTGATAACTCTGTGAGTTATTTATAAGTTGGTGAGTAGCACCTCATTCTAATGTGTGTGAGAGATCATTTTGAGCTTCAATAAAGAAAAATCAAATTTGGATTGGAAAATAATCATGTACAAAGTAACTTCTATTTTCTGAATGTAAATGTGAATAGCAAACAATTTATGGAATTTTAATTAGTTTTGTAGCATGTTACTTTTTAAGATTAATTGTATAGCGTTGGCTACAGGGAACTAACGTTTTTTATCAATCAAACTCCATGAATTAATCCACTGGAAAACTTCACTATGATATATGGAGGTTGGAAATAAACTTATTGTGCAGGCTTTATTTCCTTGTAATATACAATTTCACTCAACCATGTACGAAGAATGATATCGTTTCAATGGTGTTGATCTTTACGCTGTCAAAAAAATGCTTTCTAAGGTTTACATCCATTCTCTCAAATAGTTGACAATCAATCTAAAAAAATTGGTTCTATACCTCAGATATTTCAAATAACTCATGAACTACTTGAACCTCGTACCAGAGAGGATATAATACTCTCACATTGTAATATTTCTCTGCACATACATCGCCTCACTGCGAGAAGTGATAGAGCAGAAAATCGTTCAGAGAGTGAATGTAAACTTCAGAGAACGTCTTCAAAAAATTGACAGCGTGGAAATAGACACCATCATAAAGATATTACTCTACGTGGGTAAATAGAATTACATATTCTGAGGGACTCATTTCTGTAAATAAACTAATTTTCGACATTGGAATTTTGGAGTGTTGTTCATTCTTCTTTAAAACTTGTATATCCTGTGGTGTATTTTTTTACTAATACTGTATTTGCAATCTTTAGAAACAAGTTAATGATAGGATATTTGATGGTATTTTTAAGTAAGTAGAAATTCTCTATTTAAACTTTCCCAATTAAACATGTTCATTTCTCCATATTAAATTATCAAATCCTTGAGCTTGAATATGAACGTTGAGAGAGATTGATTGATTGAGTACTTTATTTATGTAGATCACAATATATACTGGCTTATACACTTCTATAGCTTAAAATACAGCAAAATTATGGATGAATTTACAAAATATAAATTAAGAAAATAATTATTGAGCTGTATATAATATGAAAAAAACCCATTTGTAATAACTATAGATAAAATAGATAATATTGATATGAATCTACATAAATTGGCGGAGCTTTGGACATATCAATGTCCATTGTTTGGAATGAATATTCGAAGTATTCTTCCCACTAACTCTCTACCAAATGAGAGAGAGAGAGAGTTGAGGAAGAAGCAAAATTTCGGCGTTCCAGTTTGAAAATAGCAGAAAGAGAAGGATTTAAATCGACCTAGAAGACTGAAGTACAAAGCTTCTCCCGCAGTACCACCCTTTAGCCAAAAAACCGAAACGATGCAAGATCAGACGCTGGCACGAAAGCTGCAAGTCTCTGATAAATCAACAGAATCGTAGAGACGCACGAGTTGGATTCGCCGCCGAATATAGTAACTGATTTGTTCTCTTTTACTTTAGGGGATCACAAGTAGTCTCCTTTTCACAGACTCCTCGTCAATAAATTCATGGCCCGCCCCTCTACCCAAAGCATTTACCAATATATTGCTTCAACTGTGTAAATACGAGACGCTTTTCATCCCAGCCAAATAATAGATTCTATTGATCCGAGATTAATCTTTCGTGATACAGAAATGTATGTCTACAGACAGTTCGGTACTGATTGATAGGACTCCACAGGACCCAATGTTCATGGAGAACAGAATGAATAATGTTTGAATTTCATGCAGTTTTCAAATGAAGTAAGAATTCAATATCTTCTTCTTCTTTTTCTTATAAACAAGTAAGAAGAAGTCTCCAGATGCAGTAAGATGGCGCTCCCACCTTTGGACAACCTGCGCAGCGCTCGTAACGCGGCCAGGGGATCAATCTAATCACTGACAAACTCACAAAAATAGCCTCTGAAATCGGACTGAAATTAAAGATTAAGAATTCAATATCTTGAATCAAATTGAATTCCTGACATATCATGGCATGATGCTGGCATGAAATTCTTCTAACAATTTTCCAAACCTACTCGTTGACTGGATAGGTAAGTAGGTTACCGGAAGCAGCTTCCGGTAATCTATCATCCCGAATTCTCTTCTTAGGGTCACTCCCCCCAAAAAATGTTTGACTTCAATTTGAGTTTAGACGATTAGTTGAGGACTCAATTGGAACACATTTATTATAAAAATGCGACCATACATTGTACAATGGTTAAACGTACTCAATCGTTTAATCAACTTTAGAAAAAGCGACCCAAAGGGTGGAAAAGTACAGTAAGTATATTACCAACAGTATGGCCATTGGTATTTTTTTCCGCCGCCGCCAAGATTCCAAACATTTGAATTTTTGAATGGAGCTTATGGGCGATTATAAGATTAGTAAAATCGCTTGCCTTTACTTATTAAAGCATATTTTTGTAATTATTATTAACTTCGATATAATTTCTTTAATGTTCTTCCATATTCCCAATATAGTTTTGGAACTTGAAATAGTGATTCGTAGATAATAGCGAGATATTTAATTGAACCGTAAAAAGTATTTTGAAATTGGATTATTTAAAGTTCGATCCAATAAATTGGATGAGGAAATACAATAAAATTGAAATTTATCTTTCTGCTATTTATCTAGATCACTGGTTCCATGGCTCACTTAAGATAAATAGGTTAATTGAATAGGTTATTGATTATAGGTTTTTAATAGGTTATTGAAAGAATAAATTGTTGGAATAATGATAATACATTCAACTTTGTTCATTAACTCAATTATATCTAGGCATAATAGTATACAACAAAATTCACAGAAGAATATTGATATCCAATAGCAATAATATAATCTATCTTCACATATCTTTGTGGGTTTATAATCACTTTATTGACATAAATCAAATACTTACTATCCCTACTAACAAATGCAAATGATTTCACAATATATAATGATACAAATGATTCTACAAAATATAATTTTTTTTCATTTCATTAATAAATGGTGTAGGCTAATGAATCTATGCATATCAAATAAGCATGGTCGGCCTGAACCATACGTTGCCATAATGAACATGTTCCGGCCTTCTATCTATAGTAGGCTGTGCTGGTTGTCCGCGAAAGACCTAGAAGTGGTCTGCGATGAGTCCGAAAGAAGGAAAATTAATGTTTCAAGATTTATTAGTGTTTTAAAAATTTCCTTTTCTGCCTATATTATAATCAATTTCCCTTCGAAAATGATATATCAAACTCATCGTGAGTTCAAAATATGTCTACAATCGGTAAAAGAAGTGATAAGTTCCAAATTTCCAATGCTATATGATAGGACTTAAAAGTTTGTTTGGAATCTTAATGGCGGATTTGTACCATGTGACCGAGCTAACCAATCAGAAGCGTGACAGTCAATGGCCATACTGTGGGTAATATAGTTACTGTAGGTGGAAGCAGTTTATCGATTTCATGAAGCTATTTCTATGAGATTGATTCAATGAGGTTTGGGCACGAAAAATCACTTTACATCCCAAAACCTACGAGCACTTAAATAAGATGAACCTAATCCTCCCTATAATCTCGATGAGTCGGTGAATAATGAGTATAATGCATTCAGGAAGTACACTGATTCCAGAAATCTCTTTAAAAAAATGTATCTGTCAGTACATTGTTCATATGGCGTGAAATAGAGAAGCGCTCATTATGAAAAATAAATAGCAGAGCTGGGGAAGCGCAAGTAAGCGATAAATAGGAAAGGGATCGTTGAATAATTCACAGGTGGAGCGCGGGATATTTGCGAGTAGCCTACATGGGGCGCTCGATTCTCTCAACCGAACTGAGCCGTTGGCTGCGATGAGGATATTCCGGTGCAAGTCCCGCCATGCCGTGAATTACGGCCTTACACTCCAGACAGCCGTCCGTCCATCAAGGCCTCCGCCTCCCTATTGAAAAAGCATATATTATGATGGATGAAATATTGTCTGACTCCAAGTCGAACTTCCGAAAAACCTTTTTCCATCACTCCTTTCTTTCATCACCACCCTCCATCTCATCCTTCATAGAACCAAGTAGTACTACACACGACGACGAAAGGAAACGTGTCTTCTGCCAATAACAATATGCCTCGATCAATTCGCTCGGAAATTGAAGGTCGACGCTGCTATGGATAACTTTTTGATGAATTGCACCGGAGCTGAACTAGTACGTGAACACTGGGAGCCAATCCAGGTCGAAGTAGGCAGGCAAGTTTGATGGCGATCTCTACTCTTCCAATACTGTGAGTCGGGTCTAGTCTTTCTAAGCCAATATCTGTTTGTTTGAATGAACCAAAACATATTCATTCATTTTACCGGGGTTTTTGTAACCTTCATGTTGGTGAGTAAGTGCTGATGTTTGCACATCACTTCAAACTAAGTTTCATCTTAAACTGGATTAAATTCATATCAAGCCTCGTTTATTATAATGTGATTCATTTTGAATTCAAGCCTCTTTCAAAAGTACTTTCAGTGATAATTTGTTAATTAGCGTGTCCACTCACGACAGAACAAATGCATCGAACGGACATGTCTTTGAACGGAAATACATTCACGTAAAAACTTTACTCGATTGTATAATTTTACAAGCAATAACAAAATGAAAATAGTTGAGATCACTCCTTTTTAGGCTAGGTCTGCGTCAAGGAATGGTTTATCTTAAACAATCAATAACAATAAATAATCCACTGGGAAATTACAAATGATGATGATATAATGATATTCATAATAATGTATTTATAAAACCTCAAACTGAGCAGCGAAGAAAATCTAAAAAACAATATATTGTAGATATAAAACCTGACCTCAATAGTATATTTTGCACCTAGAGCAGAAAATGAGATTTTTCCGGCTCGAAATCGGTTTTCAAGGCCGAGGCCGTAGGCCGAGGACTAGAAAAGATTGAGAGCTGGAAAAAACTTTTTTGCCCTTGGTGCGAACGCTATTAAATTTTTCGCCACACACAAAAATAAACAATATATATATGAGAATAGTTGTTTCCTAAGCACTTCCGAAAGCAGAAATGGAAGGTGATAGCTCTAGCAAATCTGAGGTAATCTGAATATCAGGGAATTGTCCAAGTATTTTTATTTTTTATTCTGATTTGTCTAAATAACCTAAAAGATTATGTTCAATTATGTGGGAGGTTGAGTTTATACTTTTTTATTCTTTCAAATGACAATAATATGATATTATAATAAATGCTTTAATTATTGAAAAATGAACACAAATAATGAAAAGTTTTTTGATCAGCTGTTTTTTGATCACCTTTCTTAGTTCCATGTTAGCGGCTGGAAAGGGTACTCTTTCGCGCCTAGGCCGGAAAGAAACCTGTTCTGACGTCAGACGAGAGTCGTCTGCAAACAATGTCTTTCAGATCTACGTAGGGACTCGAAAACAGCTGCTTTCTGTGCAGTGTGGCGAAAAAAATTTTACTCGAAATCATGTATGACGAGCACACACACACATGCTCAGCACACTTAGGCTAGGCACACATCAAATAGTCAAAACAAGACAAGACACGTTTAGTCACAATACTTCACATAGTTGCTTATGAAGACATGTCCAATTGCAATGACTAATCGGTGTGTGTTGCTTCATAAGCAACATATTGTGACTAATCGTGACTAGTCTTGTCTTGACTAACTGGTGTGTGCCCACCCTTACCCTGTGCTCAGTGGTCAGCCTAAAGGCTAGTTACACACGACTTTTGGACGGACGTACGAATTTTCGCCGTCTTTTTAAATTCTATCAGATTAGACAGATAATGTTCATCAAGTTCCGTTCAATCTAATTTCATAAGGGAGGCAAAATACCGAATGTCCAAAAATCGGTGTGTGTGTGTTTGTGTGTGTGTGTGTGTGTGTGTGTGTGTGTGTGTGTGTGTGTGTGTAACTGGCTCAATATTCCATATCATCAAGACTCAACTTCAAACTTATGTTGAAGAAGAATATTGAAATACTCGTCACATCATTTGACGAGTCAAATTCTCACATCAGTGACGAATTCTGGAAAGTCACTTTGAGCGACAGCAGTCTTCACATTTCGAAACTGAATGCAAGGGGTTGAAATCCGTCGGATTCTAGTCATTCTTTCCAGCAAGGGTCGAAAATATTTGCGAGAACAGGAATTCCATTCGAGATTCCTGACAGCCAGAAAACGTTTGTTAACTGCTGTAATTGATCTTCTTTCCAATCTGGCTGGCTGAGATGCAATTTGAAATGGACTGCAACGCTGGTTGAGATTTGATCTTCCAACATTTCATTCTTTCCTACCATCTGAGATTCCGTTATCATTGCGTTTACAAGAATAATACCTTGAGAAATTGATAACTTCATTACTGCTGAATGTAATTCTAGCCGTTCTAGAGCAGTGAAGGTGGAATTTTCCCATTATTGATGATTTGTTGATTAAACTCAGCTCTGAAGAATAATGGGAGGGATGAAACACATCATTTATCTCATCAAGCGAATGGATTTTTTACTGAGGAAATGTTAACCTACCATTGCTGCAGATAAAGCTTTTTCCTGGAGATGAAGTTTCAACAGCTCAGTCAAATAAATGAAGCTCCGTTTACCGACAGGTAGGAAATAAAATTGTGTTCTCAATTTCATTTATCAAATTGATAAAGAGGAAGTCTCAAGTGATTTCTAGAATGATGGAGCACTCAAAACTCTATTGCTGTATCCACCTTCTTTCACATCTCATTATTCATTCTTATTGCATCTTTCTAAAAACAGGTTAAAGGTGAAAGTAGAAGAATGTAACATCGAATAATAATAATTAGTAGTAGCTGAATATTCTGAGGTATAAAATGAATGTCAATATTGCAACGTATTAATAAATATCTTCGACATTTTCTCAAGGAAACTTATTGAAAAAATGAGATATCAAAAATGGACATCTGCTCCAGGATGTGATAGTTTTCTTGTTCACAAAACTACGGGTTGATCGTGTATATTATGATCAAAGTCCGATTTCGCCAAGGTTAGTCAAGTCATTTTTCGATTATGGTCAATTCAGGTATGCTTTACAACGAGTGCACTGGAACTCATGATTTCTATGGGGATGATTCCTATGGATAAATCGAGTGCGCACTTGCATTGATCAATCCTATCCAGCATTTTAAGCAAATGTCTTGACCGAGCTAAGTTGAATCGGGCACAGTGTTCAAATTAAAAATGATGCTCCTAAAAAATGTTCCGTGACATTCTCACTTTTTCTGCTTACACCACTAAAATAAAAGTGAAACTCCCTTATAATAATGCACATGATTATATCCTCATCTACGTTCACGTTTACACTTACATGAGTTACGAATATCACTCCAAAAGTTGATGACTGTTTATGAGTGAAAATATAAAGACATCATGAAAAGTGATAAATTTTTGAGAGGAATCAGAAAGAGTCATAATATAATCAAGCTTGAGGAAATCATCAAGAATGGTGAGTTGATGATGAGCGTTCTCCATTATCGAAACACTTTATAGAACAATATCACTGCAAAAGTTCATTACTGCTTAGGGCCGTTTGCACAGTGACATTTTAAACAAAATTTCATTTTAAACTCCTTTTAAATTCCTAAACTCCCAGTTACATGACATTTTTTTTTCTTAGTTTATTGTTAAAGTTGGCATTCATTCTATTTATGTATTTTATTATTTGTAGGCACCTGTTGTAAAATCTTGTAGGTTTAGCGGGACCAATTTTGTAATGCTTTTTACTGAATAAAATGATTGATTGATTGAGCTGGATTAAATCCGTATCAAGTCTCGTTTGTTATAATGCGGTTCATTTTGAGTTCAAGCCACCAGCTGATTAAATTCAGTTTCAGCGTTGACTGTGCAAACGGCCCTTAGAGTGAAAATATTCAACTCATTATGGAAAATTTTATTCTATTGAGAGTTATTATGAAGAGTCAAAATATTCTTAAGCTTAATCACCAAGAGCAGTGAGTTAATGATATGCGTACTCCATCGCCGAAACCCTTTATAAAACATTATCAACAGTGAATAGAAGATATAAGAAGGAGCGCATGAATTGTTCGAAATACACACATTACCATACTCTCGAGCACAAATGGGTTTCATGAAGGAGTGGTGGTGTGAGATGGCTTCCGTGCAAGACGTTACTGAGGACAGCAGACATAACCGGAAGGTTACTGTGTAGATTCAAAGTTTCCGCCCTTTCACTGTTCGCGAAACAAGACAACATACAACAGCGGCAATCTCCTTAACTAGTTTGGCGTGATTCCAGGCGCGCTCCAGTATAAATTACTCTTCGGACGTCACCGTCTTGGGGAGGAAATCGGGCGGCGGACTCCACTCAGCTGCCATTCTACTCTCTGGCATCATCGGTCACACTTCTATCCTATAGACGTATAACTCTCCTCTTCCTCTATTGATTTTATACCAAATGGGTACAGAACCACGAATAAATCAAGTGGAGTGCTACTATTAGACTACAATTCCAGTCAGCATAAAATGAACCTTCAAGAAGTAGTAGAAGTCAAGAGGAGTTTCTTTGATTTATGAAACATTTCTAAAGTTAAATCACAGAACTGACTTGAATAAATTGAGAGGCATCAATTGATAAGACCAATATTGTCGAAAAGAGCTTGATGAATATCGATGATCAGCGATCAATAGAATAAATATATCGTCGTACTAAATAGAAAACCTTCATATTTTAGTATATACGAGTTATTATCTGTTCTGATAAATCAAATGTTTCTATTCGTTTCAATGGAAATTTAGTGTTAGTATGCATTAGATCTTCTTCTTGTGGTTCCTATCCGATCCGTTTCGGATGTTGGCAACCAGCATGACAAGCCTAATTTTGTTCACATCCATGCGGAAGAGTTCAGCTGACATCCGAAACCGATAGGAACCACAAGAAGAATGCATTAGGTCTTGCAAGATATGGTAATTATCAAGGTATATAGAATACATACAATGTATTATAGGTAGATTGGTTATTATTAGTAGACTATTATTAGCGTATGGCATATATAGACGCACACAAATGCATAGGTAGTCAAAGAAAAATCTGGTACCGTTGTGAGGTTAATAAATACTGTAAATATATTAAATTTTGATGTCGAGGTTGTCAATGTAGTGTAGTGATTGTGAAGAGACCGAGATAAAATCATTTAAATAGATTTGGTAATACATTTTGATTTGTGATAAAGAATCAGTGAAGAATTGATAGTCCAATCTTTTGAGTTGATTGTAGATTATACAAAATGAACAATAATTTTTAAAATCAATTATTTTTTCCCAATAATTAAATCTATATTTGTGATAAAGAATCATTGAAGAATTGATAGTCCAATCTTTTAAGTTGATTGTAGATTATACAAAATGAACAATAATTTTTCCCCAATAATTAAATCTATAGCTGAGGGAGTGAGATGAGAATACAGAGTCGTGAGACATATCTATGAACATAGTTCTAGCAAGCTCGTAAGCTCAATCCTTCTTATCATGGAGAGACACATCATATAATTCTTGCCAGAGAAGAACTGGTTTGTTACACATCCAGCGTTTTAACAGCTTTTCTACTGTAAAAAGCTTGCGGCCACACTCCGGAAAATCCTTGAGCCGACACTCATTAGTAACGACAATTCTGGAATAATTGCAGTCATAATTTCCAGCCGGCAAAAGTGAGAGTAGCTTATTTGAGAGTAGTTTGGTTGGCATGGCAGAGGGAAGAAAGCACTGTTCACCGCTCGGATAGAGATAAGAAGGGATTTGTCTTGGGTAATGTGTGTCTTCATTATTTATTGACTGGAGGGCCAAATGCAATCCTCTTATCATGTGGAGCATTATTCTGGTGCGGATAGCGAAATTATTGTTCTCTGCTCTGGTTAACTGAGAATACGCCACTCATCCGCCACTATTCGCATCTTTCATAATGGACATGCAATTTCAGGCTTCATCACTATAATGATGGAAAGCTCGGAAAATAACGAACAAAAGACTCACTCAATTATTATTCACTTTGATAGGCGACTGAGTATTATTATCGTGCTATATACAATCCATATTATGGATTGAGTTTAAGTTTATTCTGAGAGTAGTTTTGAGTTGTAAGGTTTGTTTGTGATTTGGTTCTCTCTATAGATATCTCCACTGCAACAAAACGTTATGATCTCTCCATGCCAAGATTGAAGATTCTATTCGTCCATCTGTAAAGTCCATCATCAATTTAATCGATTAATTATTCCGTATAGAGTGAGAATAATTTTCTTCTGAAATGAGATGAGTATCGATGGTTGGAACTATTATTACCTGGAAGATATGAACTACATTCTCCATAATGATCATCAGAGAATGATTCTACTATACTCTTGGATTGGATATTTTGTATTTCCTCTTCTATCATAATCAAACTACCATTAATTAATCCGTATAGAGTGAGAATAATTTTCTTCTGAAATGAGATGAGTATCGATGGTTAGAACTATTATTACCTGGAAGATATGAACTACATTCTCCATAATGATCATCAGAGAATGATTCTACTATACTCTTGGATTAGATATTTTGTATTTCCTTTTCTATCATAATCAAACTACCATTTTTTTACAAGTTATCCAATCAATTCAAAAAGCAAATTCAGAATATAACGAATGTATTAGACTAGTAATTTCAAATACAGTAATTGAAATTTATTGATTTTTTCAGTTATCATAATTGATTGGAGAAGTCGAACATCATTTTTTTTACTCTACTGGTATTTCATTTGATTTCTTAATTTGATTATGAATCCAGAAAAAGTTTACACTATGTTCGTGTACATGTATCGAGTTTCAAGAAAACGATGTTGAATTTGGAACTTATCGTTCTTTTGCAGTGATATATCTGCATACAAGATGTAGAATTACTTTTTCTGAGAACTATTTGTAATATCCGTACGTGTAGGAACAGTTTGCTGGTGGGATAAAGAAGAGAGAGTAAAAACTTTGCAGCCTCGCGATTGTGGGTAGACGTTTGATAAATGTTTGAAAGCCACCAAACCACAAAGGTGCCGGATTCCGCTCAGCTCAGCACACAACAGAAAAAAGCTGCGGACAGGGCTGTGCGATTAACATAGCAGAGCAGAGCAGCTGCTGTAGTGAGCCGATGTTTTGCGATTCTCAGTGTTTCCGGTGTAAATATCGCGACCGTAGACTCACTAACCAAAATGGTGGGGCGAGGTTCAAAGTTGAAGTTTGTGGAAAGTGATGGTGTGGTTGGTAGCAAGGGGTGTGTGGGTGCTGGGAGGTAATTGTTGGTACAAGGGGCGCGGGAGGGGAATGCTTGCTGAGGAGCAAAGTCAGCCTGTGATGTTGTCTCCCCTCCTCCGGTAGTCTTCCCG
Source organism: Nilaparvata lugens (assembly GCF_014356525.2). Classification (NCBI taxonomy): domain Eukaryota; kingdom Metazoa; phylum Arthropoda; class Insecta; order Hemiptera; family Delphacidae; genus Nilaparvata; species Nilaparvata lugens. The sequence goes on along the minus strand of NC_052505.1, from coordinate 79,545,671 downwards.
CATAGCGCGGACATTGAGTAATTAATGAACCCTGTTCTGATCACCTGCTTCACCAACCCCCACCCCTACACAACCCACAATCCCGATTCAAATTAACACTATGAGTTATGGTCGAAGACTGTACCAACAGCGTCCAACCCTCGGACTCGCAGACCTCGTTTCATCTACAAATTGGATTCGACGATTCCTTCAAAGACCGCTCGCGCTACTTCTAACTTACCTGCCTGTTCTGGCCATCTGTCCCATTTCAAACACAAATCGCATCTCAGCCCCGACAAACCTATCGCGAAAGTCTGACAGATATCCAGCAGGCCACAAGTCAATTACAGTAATCGAGAAACTTGAACAGTAGTTGCTCATCGATTTCATATTTGCAAACATCGGTTGACTTGGGATGAAGTGCCTGAGTTATTGTTTGGTTTCAATTTTGAAGCAAGTAGCAGGAATAAATTATGTTACAAGTGATGAATGATATTAGAATAATGAGATTGCTGTTGAACTTGTTTCAAACTATTTCAATGAAATCTGCAAAAATAACTTTGATGATTGAAACGCAAAACTCATGGGAATGCAATGTTTGTTTCAGACTCATGTTAGAGTAAACCTCTAGACGTGGCTCAATCTTTTAATCAAATTAATTAATTCTGGGTCATATTATGTTTGATGAGATGATTCTTCTATTAGATGAGATAGTTTTCAAACAGTAAATAAACAGTAAGAAAACAGTAAATGAATGTCTATGGCAGTATCTCCCACCCTTTTATATTTGCGACCTACCTACGGATAATTTTCCATTATTACATCATCTACCTTTCCCTCTCACTTTCCTTTTCCCTACCCTCATCATAGCAAATTGAAATATATTCAATTCATTTTACGTATAATTGAGAAAATATTCAATTATTCGACTTCAACAGCATGAATTTTAGCAATCGAACAGTAAATATTAGTTGTGACATTCAGTCACTTATGAAGTGACATACAGATGTATGTAGACATACTGTATGTCACTTCATAAGTGACTGTATGTCACAGCTCATATTTACTGTTCGATTGCTAAAACTTATGCTGTTGAAGTCGAATAATTGAATATTTTATCAATTATACGTAATATGAATTGAATATATTTCACAGTAACATACAGTCACGTGATGGAATATATCATATTCTTCAATTCACTTCTGATACATATTGAGAGAGGGGAAAATTAGTGTGGAAGAGATTGTGACTTTCCAAAACTACATCAAGTAAAACTTGTGAATATAATAATTGTTTCAGAAGAGCATGATTGATTCAAGACAGTATTAAGGATATCAATGTCAATTCAAGATAGATTGATATTGAGTTGAAATCCATCAGACCACAAACTTAATGGAGCTCTTCCCTTAACACAAAATCTGTTCAGAGTTCACAAGTTGTGTCCATTTACAAATGGACACTTGTTCGCAACACATCCTACGAGAAGTTGTAGGACATAGCAAACATTTTGCTCAGTTAATCGACTAACCATGTCTGTTCATTGAAGTTGATTCATTGGCGAAAATGTTCAACCGCATCAACTTCTGCATTCCGTAGAGTTGAGCTGAGCACTCTCCAAATCAACTGCAACAAGAGTGCAGCGCTGATTGCTGAATAATGGAGATGGCTCCATCAGTAGCGTTGTTTGTACAAGCGACAAGCAAACTATCATTGTCAATTGTCCCTTTTCCCTCAAGTCATTAGTGGATTACTCAACTTTTTCAATTTCAAAATATTCTGCCATGCTGAAGTTATCTGAAAAGCTATCATGGAACATCAGCCTGAGACCGTAAAAGGTGGTATAATAAAACGATTAAATTCAAATTCAAATTCAAATTTTATTCAATCCAATTCACAATATCTACAAATTATGAGAAAAAAATAATACAGCTTAACAATATTAGAGTAATAAGTTAATAATAATTTATAAAGTACATAAAAGTCTAATTTATTAAACAATAACATCAGACAAGAATTCGAACATGCTAAACCAGGACTAATTTGTGAATTTGGATAGAAAAATACTGCTTGCTGAGAGTATAAAACTCTACGTCTGCGAGCAGGAATGATATCTGATAATTTATGAATTTATAGAGAAGTAGAAAAATATAAAAAGAAGAAAGAAAGAAAAATTAGCAACCAATCACTCACACATTCACACTAACCATGCTCACTTTCCAATTCCAGCTCATTTTCCCAATGCATAGCCACCATTATCAGAGTATTTTAACTATGAAACCACATTGAATAAGGTCTCTAGATAGTCAGGCATAAGACCTCTAAGCCATCCAAGAACTTTTGTTTTAAAAACAAGTCGATTTTGTGTTCTCTTAATTTCAAGAGGAATATTGTTGAAAAACTTAGGGCCGAGAAATACAAACGATTTCTGGAAACAAGTGGTATACGATTTAGGAAGTCTTAGTAAATCAGATGTCACTCTCCTAGTTTGATAACTAGGAACATCCCTGAACAACGCATGATCACAGTTTCCAGACATAACATAAAACATATACAATACCTTGAAAACAAAGATATATCTGAGAGGCAAGCATCTGAGACTCTGAAAGATAGGAAAGGAATGTTCATATCTACACAAATATCTATAACTAAACAAAATGATTATTACACAAATATTAATAGAGAATTCCTTATCAAGATCTAATCAATTTTCTAATGACCTATAATATGAAAATATATGTAATATGATTGATAAGCACGATTTTATCATTAATTGATGATGCACACCGAAGTGCGAGCGAGGGGTATGTACGAGCGAGGGTGAACTCTTTCCACTGTCGGTCTTTGTTTAGAGTGGGTTTCGAACTCCCTCACTCTATACGGTATTTTGCCCGGCGCCCATCAATTACTATGAATTGATAAAATTAAACTAATAAAATTGAATTGATTTGAATTGATAAAATTGATTACTTTACTGTAACTTCATTTACTGTGTGGATACTTATATTTCACTCACTGAACTAATAATAGTATTGAAGAAAAAGATAAAGATAGATAGATCAGGGTCGTGTTCAAGGGAATGTACGAAGTGAAAGGCAAAACAAAGGTTAACTATGAATTTATTATTGAACTTTAAATTTATATGAATTTATAAAAAATTGATCAAAAATATAGTAATGATTAGATATAAATACAAGATGATTAAGTTTTTGAAAGTACAACAGTTCAAGTTTAATTTTAAATAACAAATTTAACAAACAGTTCTTATTACTTTTATCAGGTTACTTGAACAATAAGATATAAAATCAAAGTATTGAACAACTCTAGTAAAAATATGATTATAGTCAAAAATAAGAGAATTGATAAAGTTTGAAGAATGAATATGATTAGGGGAGCCTTGCTTTAAGAAACTATTATTTGTGCTTAGAAGAAAATTTCAACTGTAAGCTTCAAGAAGTTAATTAAAACTGTATCTACAGATTTGTATTTAGAAGAGCTAAATAATTAAATTTGCTGTTTACTTTGATGCTATGTAATTTGATATAGTTATTTGGGCTTTTTAGGGTGGGGTGGTGTGGATTTGAAATGAGAAAAATTGAAAATTCTAAATACAATCTTTACCTGGCTCAGTCAATTCCCTATAGGATAATTGAAGTCTGAAACCAAAAACTCACTCCTACACTGAACACTGTCCAAAATCCAAGAGACTCACAGCAACTAACAGCAACTTAACTGCCACTAACTGCCACTCAAATGCCACTAACTGCCACTCAAATGCCACTAACTTGCAAGGCTTGGTCTGCCTGTTTATATACTAGAACCACGATTTTCCACCCCTCATCACCCTTCGCCCTCTAGCTTCGCCTACACTCAAACTCTTCAGCTAATATTCTGCTAACAAACTGGATTCAAATATCAATTTGAATTCACTATAATGTTTATTATGTTAAATCATTTTAAACTATGGCTCCCCTTCATTATTAAAACAAATGATATCATATATTTTATCAATATTTAAACTCTGAAGTTTGGATACTGACATTTTGAATACATTCTCATCAAATTTGATTAATACAGTGATCAATCTTATAAATCTGATATGGCAAATACTTCAATAATAAATACATGAAATGAACAAAATACAATGTCATACAGTACATCATTACAATTGAGTTGAATAAATCAAATTAATGAGATACCAATTAATTACTACTTAATTAATTAAGCAGGTTCCTCATACTCATTGTCAACATGTTTCAATCAAATATCCCTAATTTATTCTATTTACAAATTTGTCCTTAGCCTATGAATTCGGATTCAACTAACTTAATTAGCTTATAATAATTATTGAATTATAATTTATTGCACAACATTATTTGTTGATTACTTTATACATATAGCCTAATCTACTTCATGACCTAATTTATAAATACATCTACTCATATATCATGTTTATCGTTTTATGTGATCACCATTCAAATTGATCATCAAATAATTGCTTCAATAATATCCATGTGCTGACCACGTGGTAAAATTGTAGCATATGCTGACCACGTGGTTACATTGAAAATTACATATCTATATTTACTTCTCTCCTAACTATATATCTATATCGCTATTCACAATCTTCATTCACCTGCCATCAACTTATGCTATAGATATATACAAGGGTTGACACAAAGCACAGTGGGCCATGTGGTTTCTATAGTAAACGTGTCTGTGACTGACATTTGAATACTGTTACGTTTCTAGGAAAGAAAAATTTTGTCTCAAACTATTTTGAAAAGAATAATGACCCCAGCGTCTGTCTAGGTGAGCTATTCAAATGCATTCTCAATAGTTTCGAGAAACGGTTCTTTTTATTATTCTAGCTCTTCGAGCGTTCATATTCTTAAATACAATATGTTCAGAGCACGTGTTGCAACAAATAACATATATCTACAATTTTTAAATTTTAGGAGAGAACATGATCAGGGTCGTGTTTAAGGGAATGTACGAAGTGAAAGGCAAAACAAAGGTTAACTATGAATTTATTATTGAACTTTAAATTTATATGAATTTATAAAAAATTGATCAAAAATATAGTAATGATTAGATATAAATACAAGATGATTAAGTTTTTGAAAGTACAACAGTTCAAGTTTAATTTTAAATAACAAAATTTAACAAACAGTTCTTATTACTTTTATCAGGTTACTTGAACAATAAGATATAAAATCAAAGTATTGAACAACTCTAGTAAAAAATATGATTATAGTCAAAAATAAGAGAATTGATAAAGTTTGAAGAATGAATATGATTAGGGGAGCCTTGCTTTAAGAAACTATTATTTGTGCTTAGAAGAAAATTTCAACTGTAAGCTTCAAGAAGTTAATTAAAACTGTATCTACAGATTTGTATTTAGAAGAAGTTTGAGTGTAGGCGGAGCTAGAGGGCGAAGGGTGATGAGGGGTGGAAAATCGTGGTTCTAGTATATAAACAGGCAGACCATGCCTTGCAAGTTAGTGGCATTTGAGTGGCAGTTAGTGGCAGTTGAGTTGCTGTTAGTTGCTGTGAGTCTCTTGGATTTTGGACAGTGTTCAGTGTAGGAGTGAGTTTTTGGTTTCAGACTTCAATTAGGAGTTCAGGTATCCGGTAAGGAGATATCAGGTAAGGTATCAGGTAAGATATCAGGTAAGGTTCAGGTATCAGGTATCAGGTAAGGAGTTCAGGTATCCGGATGTATAACTTATTGCCATATCACATAAAAGAAACGTCAGGTAGAGCTTTCAGACTTTTATTGGAAAAGAGCTGCTATTCATATGTGCCTACTCAGTGGAGGAATATAAAGATTTTTACAAACCTCAAGATGGAGGTTTAAGAAGATATTAGATAACATGTTACTGTTTGATTAATGACAAATCCTTTTACCCTTTTTAAAGATGAACAGTGGATGAAATAATCATCATTATAGAAATAATAAAAATAATTATATTATAATAATAAAAATATTATTATTTAAATCCATTGAAAATAATCAATGTTTAATGAGTATTCGCGTGACGCTCACTATAATCCAACCAAATTGTAGTTGTTTACAAAAACCCTGTTGGGATGTTTTCACTGATTTTGCACCATCCGATATTCCCTTTGTTGTCATCGGTGTAGATCTGAACTATGAAATATTCTCTCTGTTGTTATCGTTGTAGTTGCCATCTAGTTGTGCTGAGTAAAAATATAGTGTAGCTAGAATATTTGAGTGGGAAGATTTTTTCACCTTGAATTATCAACTACGTGAGTTCCCTATAAACATTCTGAAAATAAGGAAAATATTTCATGGAAACGACTGAGCACATATTTATTCCCTCTTTATTTCAGCTAAACTTATAGAAATTCAATTCAACGATAGGCTACAAAAAACCTATAGAACTTCTAAACGAATCGTGCAGGATAACACTTAAGCTCAACTCACACGTACGCGACTTGAGAAGAGACTCGACTCTAGTCGAGAGCATTGTGTTTCCAAATGGTGACGTCGCGGAGACTAGAATCGACTGGTCTGAGTGTCACCATTTGGAAATACATCCTGTCGACTAGAATCTCTTCTCGACCTGAGTTGAGCGTTACTATACAGTTGAAGAGAATAACTACTGCGTGAGAGGATAGGTACTCTTAATTCATGAGTAAGTTAATTATCCTCTAAAATCTAAAAGTTATGATGGATGAATCGTTCTTCTCCTAGATGTTTCAATCGATCTATCAATGATTGATTGATTTGGAAATTGAAAGGAGTTTATGATCCTACATTCTACCGAAACATCTCAAATATGGCCTAGACACTGATATCAATGGAAGTGTTTTTATAAGAGAATGGAGCTGTTTTCTTACACTGTTACTTTGATTTCCTGTAGACTATCATGTTACCAGGAATATAATTTGATATGCTTGAAATGCTCCGAAACTACTCTTATCCAATCACAAAATATCATAGAAATTGAATAAAGAAGGCAGACAATTATTGTTCATAAAGGAACATTAATTGAGAAGAAGAAATGAAATGAAACGAAATGAAACGAAATGAAACGGAATGAAACTAAATGAAACGAAATAAAATGAAACGAAATGAAAATAAATGAAACGAAATAAAATGAAACGAAATGAAACGAAATGAAAATAAATGAAACGAAATGAAACGAAATGAAACGAAATGAAACGAAATGAAACGAAATGAAACTAAATGAAACGAAATAAAATGAAACGAAATGAAAATAAATGAAACGAAATGAAACGAAATGAAACGAAATGAAACGAAATGAAACGAAATGAAACGAAATGAAATGAAATGAAATGGAATGAAATGAAATGAAATGAAATGGAATGAAATGAAATGAATATAGAAGATGCTCATCAAAGAGAAGTATCATTGTATAGTTCCATGTTTATTTTGACTACAATTTCATAAAACTTGTACATGTGAAATTCTAACCTTATTTTGGGCTCTGTCACCTATTAATTTGGAAGAAAAATAGCACAAGGACCACCTTATTATTTTTTCTATCAATGTTATTTCATTAGTGCAATTTGCATTTTGAATGAATAAATAAATAAAATATTATTCTAGACAATCTTTTACTGCTTCATTTCTCATTTCACAAAGTTGAAGTTTGCGTGAATGAAGTGGGTGTAGGTGTAATGGCTTGAAGAGAAGCGTGCCGATTACTGTATCAGTGTGCTTGCTGCAGCCAATAGAAATAGTGTATCGAGCGAGGCTGGCAAAAAGTCAACGTTGGATGAGGGTCAATGATTTGACCACTTCATCAGAGGCCTGCTAGCACTGCCCTGCCGACGCCTCACCCTGCCGACGCCCCACCCTGCCAAATACATTAGCAAATCGATAATACGACGCTGCTCTTGAGGCTTCTTGCCCACCTATAAAAACTTCAACACTTTCATAGAACACAAGTTCGCTTTTATATAATTGTGCAATGAAAACGTAGCCTATGACTAAGATGTTATGGTGGAAGCGGAAGTAGGCAATCACTCCGAAACGTTAAGGCTTTCTTTGAGGAAATTTTCTTGTTTGTGTCACTAACCAGGAAAACGGAAATCGGGTAGAATCCGATTGTGAGAGAATGATCATTTGTCTCTTATCCTATTATTAAGATAGTGAATAATTATTATTGAAATACAGAAGTAAAATTCATGATTATGTAATTTGGATAAAGTTACTACTCATTTGATGAGGTTCAAGGAAGAAGGTTGAAACCTTGAAAATATATTGTATACAATGATTGTATCACATACTCTAAACAATGATGATATAAATGCCCTATTTCGACATCACATACAATGTATTTTTATACACGTCATACATAGAAAATTATTTTAGTCACATTGGCTTAGTTGAGGAGTGTTGATTTGAGTTTGAACTGGATGATATGATGAATGATTCAGAAAAAGAGAGAAACGGTGGAAGCATAAGCCAACAGAAAACAATTTCAATTCCACAAATATACTTTCCTCACATTAATTACCATTAATATTTTTAATGGGGTTAAGAAATAATCCCATTTTAAGATGATGTTGATCAAAATTACTCAACAACTCCAGTGAATCTTTAGAAAAAATCGAGAATGTATTGGAAAAGGAAAAATATCGAATTTTGTGTGATTTGATTGTCAATTGTAATTGAAGAAAAACATTATAATGAAGGATAAAAGAAGAAACAGGAACTGAAAATATCAGTCAATTTGATATTTCTTCTCATGAAAGTAGAATATGGAGAAATATCAATTTAGGAGAGTAAATTGGTACAATTAATTGTTATGTTTAATATAATTTTCTTATTTGATATGATTCTAAACTTTAATACAAGAAAAAGAGATAAGGATGAAGGAGAAAAAAGAATCAACAAGAACTGGAGATAACGGTTCACTTAATACTTCCTTTCCTTTCCATGAAAGTTGAAACTTGATATCATTATTCATTTGCTATTTACAATGAATTCAGATTCATATAATTCCATTTGTATGGGCACTGCATTATTATTCTCCGATTCGAGCAGAGCTCCCCATTTTTCATCCGAGTTTCAGTTCATGAACAACTACTAAAAATGTTTCTAGCATTGTCGGTGGTTTATGGGGTACTTATTAAAGCAGAAACAATGGCAGTGGAGCAAGGAGCGTCACTGTGATTGCGAGAGAAATTGAGAGAATAAAAGCAAGGAGCACGACCGCTACTGTTGAATAGTGTCCCTATCTGAATGTGGCCTGGATAGAGTAGAATGTGCTCTGCTCTGGTCTGTCCGCCCCGGGCTGTTGTGGTTGTGACCCCTGGAGAAAGAGAGAGAAGAAGTGAAAGGGTTGAGAGTGTGGAGCTCCTTAATGCACCCTCGCAAAGTGGAAACCCGGGTACACTCTTCACCGAGTGGTCCGCGATTTCCAATGATTTATTAGACGCGCGACTGCTCGCCGCTTGACTGATCGCTTCGATCCCGAATCGACACCACCGATCATGCTGCCGTCTTGGGAAATACACACATGCGCTATTTCTCATCCGGATGAATGTCTCCCGGCCTACTCGCTGCGTCTCTCCTTATTCCTGCTGTCGGATTCTATCGCGATAGCAATATTGCAACATACTGAGAAACTGCTCCAACATTATTCACTCAAAAAAGAGTGGTGTTAACATTGAACTGAGAATGAAAACGCAGACGGGTATCAAGTGATACGAAATCAATACCTGTGACAGTCGGTTGATGACAAAAAATAGGAAACAATTCTCAATAATAACGATACTTCATCCAGCTACAATAGTTTCCCTCATGATTTGAGTTTCAACTCATAACGAGCAAAAATTATGAATTGTATATTTTCAATTTAATATGAAACATGAAGTTTGACAGTCAAATCAAATCAAATGTTTTTATTGTCGTTGTCAAATACATGTATTGACAAAGTAATGGAAAAGGGGCTTAGTCCTTGATCCACGGAGCATATTGTTGAGTCCCTGAATCAATAATGATTATTCTCTGTCAAATTGAGATATTGAAACAAATTTTTTGTGAAATAAGTAATCTAATGATAGTCGTCTATTATCAACTTTAATAATCTTTTCCACTAAATGTTTATTAAAGATAGTAATCTTGTAACGTCTTTCAATCTTCATATTTTCCAGAATTTATACTTTATTGAAATTAAACTTCTAAGCATATTATTTTTCTACAAATAATAATATATTCAGAACCTGAGTTCCTTCTGTATTCTCTCTCAATCTTCTTCTTCTTCTTCTTCTTCTTCTTCTTCTTCTTCTTCTTCTTCTTCTTCTTCTTCTTCTTTTCCTCTTCTTCTTCTTCTTCTCTTTTCTTTTTCTTCTTATTTTCTTCTTCTTCTTCTTCTTCTCTTCTTCTTCTTCTTCTTCTTCTTCTTCTTCTTCTCTTCTTCTTCTTCTTCTTCTTCTTCTTCTTCTTTCCAGGATTAGGCGTACTCACCTATTCCGGTTTCAAAGGATATAACTATTCATCTTACCATCTTTTTAGAGGTCTGCCAATATCCCTTCTACCGTAGGGTCTATATTATTTTCATGACAACCTTTGGGATACTTTGATTTGATTTGATTTGATCCTAGTATCTGGCATTCGTTCCACATAGTTCTCCTAGTTCAATCTGTTTATTTCAAGTTGTGCAGCTAATGATATTCCCAATTCATTTCTAATGTGATCATTGCGGAATCTGTCTGAATCTCTCAATCTAAATACATAATTAAATCTATTTTTTCAACTACTAAGTTCAATCAGGAAAGATTTGAATAGAAATATGAAATCCATGAACTCAAAATCTAGATTTACGGACTATATCGTAGATAATTCAAAACCTAAATTTAGGACTTCAAGTTTAAGAGAATAAGATTTCTGATGACTTGAAGAATTGATATGTCGGTGAATGAATATTCAAAGACTTGCATAGTTTGTCGGAAATCAAATAGTGGAGCTAACATGAAAGACTAATCCCATGAGCTCAGAGCTGTTCTAGAGCAGTATCCAGGAAAGTGAGAGTAGAATAGTCTAGAGCAGGATAGCTCGATCAAGATTATCAGATTACCAGACATCTCCCTCACTGTCCCGCAGACGTGATACGATATCGCAGGCTCTCTTGCACGTGTTTCCTTCGTTGCAAATAAATTGAGGGATCACTTGGCAGACATGTTATACCTCAACCTCATGAAGCCGCAACACTAATTTGTCAACAACTACTGTCTACCTCCACAGAGAATCCAGGTGCTATTCTGTCCAACTGGCGCTAGATTATGTTGAAAATATGAACTGGATTATGTTGGAATACATCAACATTTTTACTATAAAAGACCCTGTCTAACCTATTCCATAAGTTGATTGGTGAGTCGATAAGAATCAGTATTGAGTACAGCTTTGCAACCAACCTCTTCACATTCAAACGTGGATAAATTGAGATGAATAATCTGGAATTATTTGTTTATCCATTTATAATGCATTTGAAATAATTGCACATGGATTCTCTCATTGAGAAGGGCCACATAATCATTCATCTTTCTGATTTTCTAAATGCTCGACGGAGCCTACTACATCATCAACTTCTGTTCAAAATGTATTTTTCTTTGTTTATTTAATCGGTAATGTTGGTTGACGGCCACAGAGTGTTACCATGAATTTCTTTGAAATGTATTCGATATAGATAAAGCACTTTCATATCAATATTTCTATCCATCTATCGATCAACTTTCCACTCATGATTATATAATCCTTTCATGCAATTTGTATATTCCTTCCAATAAAATATTGAAAAATTCTCATGACATTTTCCAGTGAATAACGTCATTGAAAATGCATTTTTTGTTCGCTCACAATCTGTAGGTGACAGTTGAGTGTCTTGCAATAATTTGAAACCATTGGGAATGATTTTGGTGTTCCTTGAGACAAGTGCTTCTCAAGAATAGTAGCCTATATACGCCATTTACTAGCCTTGGGTGTTTCCAAACCAGCGATGCAAAACTGTTCATTGAGAAAGTAGAGGGGAGGCAATTATGAGGACGACCTTCTTGCGAGCTTAGCGGTGGTGGTGCTTGTGGCAAGAATCAATAAACATAGTATTAGGTGTTGAATGGCTAGGCGGCCACAGGCTGGCACAATGCCATGGCGTACTGCGGGAAAAACAAAAATACATAATAACGTGCGGCTTACTCCACAAACATCCCTTATTGTATCTGGCAGTACGCTAAAATGAAAAGATGGCCGCGACTCGCACTAATCCGCCTCTTGCAATGCTTTCAAAATAATTACTTTGGACGACTCAACCCATCACCAACAACAGCAGCACAGAATCTTTCATGTTCGGGCCCCGACTTTCTCATCATCCTGATCCCTTCAGCCAAGAAAACATCATTTTCTCACGATGCAAGGTCGTGGAAGCAAACAACAAGAGAACTGCTAGGAAACGTTATTGCAGCTTTTTTCTATCCACAAAACAATTTTTCTTGGAATTTTATTTAAATTTAAAACGATGTCTTTGATGTGGAAGTCTGATGACTTGACCAGCGTTCACCATTGTACTCAGAATTTGAACCGATGACTTCGATCTAGAAGTGTGATGAGATTACCAGCGTTCACCATTGTTTAGCCAATCACAATATACTTTGTATCTTATACCTTGGAATCCTTCTGTCTCCGATAAAAGTTAATTATTCATATCAAATATCTTAGGAATGATATAGACAAACCTCGGCATTGAGCTGCGTGAAAATATTAGCTACATAATTCATATGTTACGTGTTCTTACGTGTTCTTGATGCGAAGTCGTGAAGGCAAAGAAGAAGAGAACTTCAAGGAAACGTTATTGCCGCTTTTTCCTCTCTAAAAAACAATTTTTCTTAGAGTTTTTCTCAGAATTGGAAACGGTGACTTTGATGTGGAAGTCTAATGACTTTACTAGCGTTCACCACTATACACTCAATGACAATACTCACTTGGAATCTTGTATCTTAAGGTGTGTACAGACTTTCGCTCTGCTCCGCAATCGAACGCCACTCGAGCAGATCGATTGATGATCGACCGGGGAGCAAGAGTGGAACGCGAGAAGAGCTAACATCTCCCGTAACGTCCATGATCGGAACGATTGCGGAGCGATTGCGGAGCGAATGCAGAGCGTGCGTGGAGCAATTGCGGAGCGAGTGCGGGGCGTGTGCGGAGCGTGTTGGAGGCGCGTATATCTGTACGCACCTTTACTCTCAATTATGAATCATTTGTAGTTTTGGTCAAAAGAAAATAATATTATGAATTCTGTAACTTATTCATATTGAGAATACTTTTGTATTTGGTCAAGAGGGAATAATATTTTGCCATAGAAGTGATAATAAAAACACTTCACTTGAATGGACTACTTTTAAAAATTAATAAAACAATATTGAAACTTGAAGTATTGAAAATGGCCTATGGTCGAAACTAGTCGTTTTAATATTTTAAATAATAAAGGGTACTTCAAGTTACAATATTGTTTTAATAAGTGATAAAAACTTTGTCAGCCTCTAAATAATCCATTCCGATTCCACTTATCGTAAGACCTGGAGAACAAATTTCTTCATTGAGCGGCATGAAAATTAGCTACAAAATTCATATGTGACGAGCTCCTAGCGACAGAGGTGCTAAAATACGGCATAGGCCTACTCATATGAGAATAAGTTGCAGGATTATGAACTGAAATTGTTATACCTTAAATATTTTATACCGTGGATACAGTGCGAAATTCGTTAATCGATGCTGGTAATGAAACCCTATTAGAGCGTAAGATTCACGAATTTTTGCAGGACGGAGATAGAGAGTTTGTCTTTGAGACATGCAAGGCATGCAGCGAATCAATGAATGAATTTTTCATTGAGAGGTAAGAAAGATTTTAAATTTTCACACTCTCATACTATAGGTGAAACGAACACTGAGAATCGAACAAGCGAGTTGAACAAAGTTCATCTTTTTTGTCATAATCAATCAATAAGGAGAAAACACAAGGATCATCTGACGTTGATTGTCGTAAACTATTTTTGTTCGAGAAATTTCTCTCGTTTAGAGTTCATCACGCCATCTGACGGCTATAGCAATATGTAAAGAAGTATGGAGTATGGAACGTCACTACTTATAGATCAAGGGGATCGAAGGTAGAAGGGTCAATAGTTTCCGTAAGGGTGTGAGTCCAAGCATGCCATGATTCCCAGAACTTAGTCTGCCTTCCACACAAATTGAAGGCAGAAGAAAAGTTGGAAAGAAGTTGGCTGTGTGGTGTATAAGTCGGCCCTTTTCTCTCCTCGAGTCACGATACAAAAGCGAAGGACAAGCACGTGGAAAATTCCTTCACTCGAGCGATAGAGACACTTCATGGCTTGACTAGTTTTCTGCCAACTTATAGAGTGGACAGTGATTGACAACTTGTTCACCAATACAATGCAACTGCCATAACAACATATAACTGATTTTTTCACTTCTCGGCGAGAGAGAATGGAGACTGCCAGATGTTCTTTCAATGCCAACAAGGACTTACTTTATCGACTGTTGTATTACAAGGCTGTAAGAGCTAAACGTATGGATTTATTATTTTTGTACTACAGGGCCAACTTTCGTTGTTGACAGGCTTTTCTAACATGAAGTTGCCTTCCATATTCTTGATTTATCTATCATTCAATAATACATTATTATTCAATTTTCTAATTACTTTATCGACTGTTGTATTACAAGGCTATAAGAGCTAAACGTATGGATTTATTATTTGTACTACAGGGCCAACTTTCGTTGTTGACAGGCTTTTCTAACATGAAGTTGCCTTTCATATTCTTGATTTATCTATCATTCAATAATACATTATAATTCAATTTTGTAATTATGAATATATTGATGATAACCTGAATAATATGAATTCCCTATCATTATTGATTCTACATACATAAGACAACACTGATAATAATATTATGGTTATGGTTATGAATTTGTACAGAGAGTCAATTACTTCAATTTTCCAATCATAGAAATATATCCTATTATATTAAGCGAGCAATTTCTGTATATATTTTTTATATCTGCTCATTTTTATATCTGGTTATCTAGCTATTTATATGGTTAATTATGTCCAACGGATCTCGAAAACAGCTCTTACCATTTTCAAGAAATTTGGAACATAGTAGGTTTATGATATAAAAATTCGATTGCACTAGGTCTCATCCCTGGGAAAGCTCGCTGAAGGACATGAAAATGGTAACTATTATCCATCTCTGGAAAAACAGATGACAATTTCGTCGTCTGTCGATAACAGAAGATGCGTGTGCCTGTGTGGGAATTCAGCTGTATAATCAATCAGCTTACCGTATCTCACGAGAAATAAAATCTAGAAATTTTAATAGACTTGATCAAAATAATCTGATTTGTTGACATGACATGATATATATCATTCTAAATTAGAGTATATAATAGTTTTCGAAGTTAATAATAATTATTAACTAATTAATTAAATTATTAACTAATTATTTCACAGCTTTAAGTGTTTAGTGAGTGTTATTTTGTTATTGAATTTGGTTTGCAAACAATATAAATTAGAACTTTTCTGTTTTCAAATGTTTGGACTGAAAATGTGACCTGAATTCAAGGGTATGGAGCATAGCCTACTTTTTGGAATATTTATAGTGTATAAATAAAAATTCGGGGAACAATCAGTTTTGGTCTGTGTCTATTAGTCCTACCCCAATCATTTTGAAGAATTGAGTTCTGTTTATCAATAAATAAATAAATAACGAGCGAAGCTCGGTGCCCCGATATTAAATGATAACCTAGATTATTATGAATTCCTAATCATTCTAGATTCTACAAACGTAAGAAAACACTGATAATAATCATGGATATGAATTTATGGTTATGGTTATAAATTTATACAGATAAGAAGTAAATTTGAATTTGAATTTGTATGGAAAACGTCATTATAATTTCTCATTACATAAACACCAAAGAAGTATTTCCAATATTTGTCCTTCAACATATTCCATTCCTCCCTATAAATGATCGTATTCGCCAATTATCTCATCTGTCACAATCCATCTCACTCTCTCTCTCTCTCTCTCTGCATCTCTGACAACTTACACCTTTCCGCCTCTCTCTTTCTTTGAGGGTTAAGTGTAAGAGAGTTAGTGACTGTAATAGTAATAAGGTGTATTGGGAGTTTGTTGACATAGAGAAAAGATAGCGTAAGTATCAGTATCAGTTGTCTCTGTTATTGCTTTGGAAAAGTATTGATTGATGGGAGATGGTGGATATCAAGTAATTGGCCGATCATTGTCCACATGAATTAGTGCGAATATCCTGAACATTAGTAGCGAGTGATCAACATATGGTGCAACCCTTCAAATTAGTGTCAACATCTGCTCAAAGGCCAGCGCATAAGCGCATATATGAGCAGCCATTGCGTAATTGGATTAGCAGGCAGGAGGATGGAGAGCTGCTTGACCGCGAGTAATGAACAAGGACAAGGAACCACCTGATTATAAGCGCCATATTACGAAAATAATTATTTGCCAAGTGAACAATACTGCAGCCTAATTTGATGACATGAGGAGACCAATAAAGATTATAACCAGAAGCTCTTCAATTGCAATACCGATGAATTCTTTGTTAAAATTAGACTTGATGAGGCTCAGCGTTCAGTTAGTGCTTCATTTAAGTATCAGTGAGAATAAAGAGTCAAATGGAACTAGAATTCCGGTTGGTATGAGTACTTTCTCTCTATCTCTTGGTGTCAAAAGTTCAAATATTTGTCCTCAAAGTTTTTTCCGTTTCTTCTCGGGTACGGAGTATTGTGGCAAGCCCGAAAATCACGCTTAAGCTTATCAGCTTTATTTGGGAATAGAAGACATTGATCATTCTAGTGGTAATGAGTACACTATCATGATTGATTGGTTTAAATAGAAGTTAGTAGACAGAACTTCTACTAACGTTGGGTTAAAATCAAAGTTAGTAGACAGAACATCTACTAACGTTGGGTTAAAATACTATTAAAAAGCGAGAATCAGTTTACCGATTCTATATCAGGCCTTTACTCCATGGTCAGAATAGAGAACTGAATCTTACTAGATGAATCTTGAGAAAATATCAACAGATATTCACCATTATCAAGAGATATACTATTTATCAAGTACTTGCAAATGCTTTCTCAGCTCAATTCCCATTATAAAAAATTAGTGAATAAATAAAAATTCAATTTTTCTGATTTTATTTATCAATGGTGCTTCCATCAAGTGGAGAATGAAGTTTATTGAGTTTCCAGGGATGAAATCTAGCAATACTTTGATACTTGATTTGATTTGAAACTTCTTTATTGTCAATACAATTTTACAAAACAAAAATATATAAATATCCTTCAAAACAATAAAGCCCAAAGGTAAAAACCTGTTTGGGAAACATAATTTTTAAATATATACACACAACTCTCGAGAATAACATAAAAACTAAAAACAATTTGAATTTCAGCGAAACCTCTAAACTATTGTACTATATTTAGAATAAATATGTACTTTTCTAGTTTTAGTATTGAAAAGAGTCATTTGAGGAGTTTTCCTCGAAAATCATGAATGCGTCAACTTTTGATGTTACTGTAACAATCTAGAACTTCAGAGCTTTAAATGACTGGGACAACTCTCCATACGACATACGATGATGATGATTGATCCACATTCTCCGTGAAATATTACAAAATAATATTATCTTATCATGATTAATGGATTATAATTGGTATATTATGATTATAATTGAATGATATAATTATAAAACGAAAATCCAAATTAAATGCTGTAATTCACCCCGAAGACTTCTGCTACTACAAATATTGACAACAGGGTGAACAGCAAGATGAAAATTCGATGAGCACAACCATTCAAAAATTATTTGTCAGCCCGGGAATCGAACCCAGTACCTCCTAATTGCCGGTCAGGAATGCACCCTTACACCAAACTGACAATTTATGGATAGCAGAGATAATTTCCATATGAATAATAATATATTGTTCCTCAGCACGAAAAATCACGGAGACAAATAATTTCAAAATTGATTTTCAAACACTCTTTACAGAAATTGCATGCTTTATGTTATGAACTTAGTGAGTGGGGTACAATTATTATTATTCCAAAACTAAAAAATTAAACACGAATTATTCTCACAACTTGGATCAAAATTGAGGAGAAACTTCAAGATATCAATATATTGTTCTATCAGTGTATCTCAAGAAGTTTGTCATCAAATTTTGAATACAGCATTTACAACTGATCGATGAATTGGGGTGATATGGAACCCATTCAGTTCCTCTTCACAAAACATTTAGTCGTTATCAAGAAAACAACTTTATTCGAAACTCATTCAAAACTTCTCTTTCACATTCAAGGTATTGTTCTTAATTCCATTTTGCTGATGAACTTGCAAGTTGTTCACGAAAGCCATGAATAATGGAGTGAACAAGATTTTAACTTCATTCAACAATGAGAAACGTTTCCTAGCATGAATAATGCCTGATAGCATTCAAGTTGAAGAAGATATTTCCTATCTCGCACAGTTACTCTTGAACGACAATCTATGTTGACTTCGATTTCCCAAAATAATGACAGTTTCTTGTAGCTTTCAACTAAAAGGAAAACTACTGAGAAATCCGATACAAGATTCAAGTTTCTAACTTGATTCGACTAATTATGTTACTAAATAACCCTCACGTTGTGATTGAGCAAACTAACGATAGATTGCTGTTGGATCTGAAAATGAGACATTCATCATATCATATTAATTTACTCTGATGAATGTCCAATTTTAGTTTTCGATGAATGTAAGTAGGGAAAATTCTTCCAGTAACCATTTAGATATGATAATAAAATGTTGATATTCTGATAATCTCTTTAGCATGGAAATTTCTGAATCAGTATTTGTTCTAAAAGCTTGAATTGATTGCTCAAGGAGTATAAAAAAATACGAAGCATCATTATCAGATAAGCATCATAAGAGTAGTTTCTTCTTTATGGAATCGTGGTGGCTCGAAAAGTATTGTAGGTTTTTGAGTTCGTTCAGCAGAGTTTTTCATCAGTTATTTCAAGAAGCGTTTGGTGTCTCCTGTCAAATACATTGGAAACATATCAATGGAATGATTTGAATACCATTTGAATAAAAAATATCAATTCGAGAAACCCTTCGAGTCTCTCCACCAATAGAAGCCATATGATTGCAACGATGTACGAAGTACAGTTATATGATTTACATAATTATAAAGCACGCAAAAAATGGATAAGAAGATTCTGAAAAATCGAAAACAGTATTGTGTTTGTTCATGATAACTTGAATGTTTGTTTATCAAAATTATAACTCATTACATACGAATTTTGAGTTATGAATTCAATGGGAGAACAAATGAATAACACCAGTTACATTGGGTTTTATTTGAGAGTGAGAAAAATTCTAATTAATTAGCTGCCAAAGTCGAGAAATTACTACACAAAAAGAAGATCAAGTTGATTCGGTTTTGTTCAAGTATTTAGTAGCCAAGCCATACTTTGAGACACAAAAATTAACTTCCTCCTGATAAAGAGACATTAGGAGAGTATCTTTACCAGTTTAATTTCACGCTTTCTGAATCTGCACCGTTCCCCTTGCCGGGATGTTTGCATTAAATCTTCCTGGCCTGGGAGAGCGGCTGAGGGCTCTCGCTTACAATAAGGAGCCCATTGTTTATTGGGTCTCGATACATTACGCTCCATTTCTTTCAAAGGTTCTTTCTCCATTCCCCAATTTCGAGCAGTTCAGCTAAGCTCTTATCCCTCCAGGCAACGCGAATATTGTTGTAGGGATGAGCCATCTATTAAAGCAATTTTCCAAGAACGGCTTTATCGCTAAATAATAAGCTATTGCAATTTTATGTTCAATTTACTTTAGGTCTCAGAATCTCGGAAAGTGGATTTTAAGATGATGTAAAATTGTTACTTGGAAATTCAATTTTGAAAAGTGTTAATCATCATACAGGAAGAAATAAGAAATAACAGACTTGAAACAATTATTTCCATAAATATGTCTTCCAGGATGATATTAAAGAAGATTCATTTGGATTTGAACACGACTTCAAGGGGGTATCGAATATAATTAAATAGAATGTATCGAATAATGTTCATCAATTTTTTCATGCTGATGATCGAATATGGATTAACAATCTTCCTCAACATCTACATCAACATTATCAGCCTCAACATCTTACAACAGATACACTTCCGATAGAGGTGCATTTGAATGGATGCGAGACTTATCATTCCATTCATTCGCTTCGTAGAAAAATCTATCAAATAGAGTTTATCAATATTGGTGATGGTTGTGCAAACTTGTCCAACATTTTACAGCTGACTTATTCCCGATAAAGGGACAGTGAATGGAAGGTTTGCTGCATTGGAGATTGGCCGGTGGCGTGTGGACAACGTATGGTGCCGGGATGGACAACGTATGGTGCCGGGGTGGCCGGTCTGCACCGGGCACGGCTAGTAGATTCAGTCGTTCTGGCTACGTGAGCCGAATCGCAAATGGCGGCAATGCAGCAGTGGGGCTTATTCGCGCCGTAAGCCGTCCTACGTGCCGCCTACTGCTACCGCCTGACCTACTATACGTATACTACAATACAGTTACTATAGTTGCTCTTTAAATAAATTGGTCGCTCACCGCCATGCACACAGGCAGACGCAGACGACGACGACACGACGACTTCCGATTTTCGTAGCCGCATTGCTGCTGACTCGGCAAATCTCCTTCTTATCTTCTCAACAAAACACGTAGCCGCACCATTCAAAATGCAAAATACCTGGGAAAACAGCTGTCGACAGCCGGCGATGAATAGGGAATGCCGGCAAGATGACACAATGTTTCGCGCAACAAAATAAATTTATCTTGATTTGTGAAGAATTCGTGGTATCTTGTCTAACTTTTCCTGGAGTAAGAGTAGCCTTGTTCTCTTGTTTATATAAAACACTATATATTATGTACATAACACACAAATGTATGAAGTTCGATTCAGTGTCCCTCAACTAATCTTCCTAAGGTATTTAACACGCTTTAATAACAATCAGTTCATTGATCGTCATAATATAAATCTGCAGTCTCTCTTGTCGACTCATCTTGTAATAGAAGCGATATATTATCTTCTAGGATAGGTCTGATTGATCATGAATCATCAATATAGGCTACGCATGAGGATCATTGAATAATAATTATGCTCTCATTAAACATTCGTCTTAAACGCTTACCTATCCATAACAATATTGTTAAAGCAAACCTGTTAAGGCACAGCCCCTGCACTACATCATTTACTATTATGTTAACACATAAACGCAATAAGTTGAACTGGTATAAGGAATATGCTGGTATATGACTGGAATTCTTCGAGCCTAAGCTGAATTAGTCAAGCATGTTGAAGACCTGCACACACATCGATTTTTGTTCGTACGTTGTTTTGCCGTCCTTATGAATTCTTTAAGATTAGACGGAACTTGATAAACATTATCTGTTTGAAATAATCTTTCCGCCACACTGCACAGAAAGCAGCTGTTTTCCAGTCCCTACGTAGATCTGAAAGACATTGTTTGCAGACGACTCTCGTCTGACGGCAGAACAGGTTTCTTTCCGGCCTAGGCCGGAAAGAGTACCCTTTCCAGGCGCTAATATGGAACTAAGAAAGGTGATCAAAAAACAGCTGATCAAAAAACTTTTCATTATTTGTGTTCATTATTCAATAATTATTAAAACATTTATAATCCTTTATCATCCATATTTATAAACATTTATCATCCTATTGTCATTTGAAAGAATAAAAAAGTATAAACTCAACCTCCCACATAATTGAACATAACCGTTTAGGTTATTTAGACGAATCAGAATAAAAAATAAAAATACTTGGACAATTTCCTGACATTTAGATTACCTCAGATTTGCTAGAGCTATGACCTTCCACTTCTGCTTTCGGAAGTGCTTAGTAAACAATTATTATAATATATATATATAATATATATATATATATATATATATATATATATATATATATTGTTTATTCTCCTGTGTGGCGAAAATAGCGTTCGCACCATGGGCGAAAATGTTTTTCCGGCTCTCAATCTTTTCTAGTTCTCGGCCTACGGCCTCGGACTTGAAAGAAAACCGATTTCGAGCCGTAAAAGTCTAACTTTCGACCCTAGGTGCGAAATATCCTAATTCAATATAATAGAATTTATAAGGACGGCAAAGTATCGTACGAAAAAAATCAATGTGTATGTTGGCTAGCCTTAAGGTGCGTACAGATTTACGCGCCGCGAACATGAGCAATTCACTTTTAATCAGCTGATGCCAAGCTTTTTATATCTATATCTTATACCGTTTATGTAAAAATACAGATATAGTCAGCTGATTAAAAGTGAATTGTTCATGTTCGCGGTGCGTATAATATCTGTACGCACCTCTACAAAGAAAAGAGGATTTCTGAAGATTTATAATAAAATATATCACTCAATGGAAGTGATTCATAATATAAGGTTAGTACAACGCTTCAAGTAAAGTAGATAGTAGATTCTACTCTTTTCTTAGTCACAAACATTTGTGATACAGCTCCCGGTTATGAATCACATATAAACTTGAAAATATTTCATCAAGATGAGATGCCTTGGGAATTCTTGAGAAGCACGATACTCAATTCTCACATCCAAGTTTTCTTGACCAAGCTTTTCTCTGATAAGAAGATCACTTACATTCATACTGCGCAACAAAAGTGTAGTCAATGATGCCTTTATCGTGATTCGAGATGAGACTTTACATTCATTCCCACTCTTCCGCTTAGATAGAATAAAGATTTATTCAGCATCTCCAAAGCTGCATCTAAATGGTTTATTTAGCGGGGATTGATGGCAAATTTAGTAACTCAACGGAATATGTGATTCAATAATCTATTAAACGAGTGATGTGTGTGTTTGTGAGATGCATCATCACTGAATCACTGTGCAGCGTCAAGTTTTCATTGTGTTTCAAATTATTCGATTGAACAATGAAAAATAATTTTCCAAGTAGGAATACTGTATTTTTAAGCAACGTTAGGGGTAATCTAGAAGCTTACTATTCAGTTCACGTTAGGAACTACCTCACCTTAGACTGATGAGGGTTGAATCATTCCCACTTATTATTGAATATCCAATAATCTTACGAATTTGAGTTGAATGGAGTTTTCCACTGATGATGTAAACTAGCCGGTGGGGTCCTCATAATTCTATAATTTGTGCTGTGTAATGAGGTGAGAGAGAGAGAGATGCATTGAATTTCACGCGGAGAGAAACTAAAGATGATAATAGTGATCGAAGTTGATTTGATTTGGAGTTGCATTGTCTTATGAACAATGGTGGTTCACGAATTATAAAAATAGGGAATGAATTTTCTTAAAATGAGTCTAGATAAAGAATAACTAAGGGTAACTGTCTATTTATTATAATGAATAGATAATATAAAGGTAAGAGTAAACAATTGATCAATTTTATATCATTCAAAACTGTGTTTGCTTTGGAAATAGCTAAAGATGATGACATTTCGAATTCAAGTTTCAAGAGTAGAAATACTCGACTTTTAATAGTTATATTTTGATTTGAACAGTTAACGCTTTAATACAGGAGTAAAGGTAAGAGTAAACAATTGATCAATTTTATATCATTCAAAACTGTGTTTGCTTTGGAAATAGCTAAAGATGATGACATTCCGAATTCAAGTTTCAAGAGTAGAAATACTCGAATTTTAATAGTTATATTTTGATTTGAACAGTTAACGCTTTAATACAGGAGTAAAGGTAAGAGTAAACAATTGATCAATTTTATATCATTCAAAACTGTGTTTGCTTTGGAAATAGCTAAAGATGATGACATTCCGAATTCAAGTTTCAAGAGTAGAAATACTCGAATTTTAATAGTTCTATTTTGATTTGAACAGTTAACGCTTGAATACAGGAGAGAGTCAAATAGGGTATGGAATTAGTTAAGTATGAAGGAAATCGCGTAAAATTTTCACTCTTTCATAGTTTACAGATCAGAATATTGACTCCTTCACAACGAAAATCTATTGAGAACAACAATACATGAAGTAACATTTTCGTCAAACCTTAATGTCTGTCAGTCTGATTTCGTAGTCTACTTACGAAAAACAATTTGACAATTTATGCGAATTATTGGAAGAGTACTCTCGTACTATAGAACTATGTAGAGTTTGAAGTCGATAGATTAAAATAGTGAGGAGTCGAGTAATTTCATTCTTATTACAGCGATGGTGCAGTGATCATAGCTGGATTATCACTAGAACTACAATAATTACCATCACATTGGATAATATATTACACTGCAATAAATGAGAAATATTTTTAAAATAATAGAATAGAATGACTTGTTTGTTTTCGTTGACATGGCGAAGTTTGGACAATAATGTCCACTCTACCACTTAACCACGTCGTAAGCAGACAATACAATACAAAATATGCAGATATAACAAACAAATTGAAGCAAGAAATGACAATAAAATGTAATAAATATGAGAGATCAATATTGAATAATAATTCTGTCAAATAAGTGTGAGGACATTCACTAAATTTGAGTTTTCAATCTGATATCCTTCCAATCCCGCATGATTGCCATTTAAAAAGTTGCTGTGATTGAAAAGAGAACGCCTCTGAAGAGATTGGTGGAACAGTTTTTATAGGGCTTGACATTTTCCATGTGTCACATGTGTTATGATGGATCTATTAGTAACTCCAGAACACGGACGAAAAAGACAATGGACTCTGGTCACCACTCACGCTGGTTTATTTTTTGGATGGAGAAAGAGAAAGAATAATCATGACGGGTGATAGTAAAAGAGAGAAAAGTAAATGTGTGATTGATTAAGAGAGGTAAAGAATGTGGTGACAAGTGAATTCAATGACTGTCAACTCCTGTCACTGACCTGTCAGCCTTATAATTTTGTCACTGCCTCTTTTGTCTTTGCAAACTCTATTTTGCTTGAAAATTGGAAGTGAATCGTCAACTTCTGATTCAATATAGAGAGACTGACCTTTTATTGTTAGTGAATCAATTTAGCTACTATCCACATCATTCATAATTTATCAACACGGGTCGATAAGAGAGTATTGAGAGAAGTTTTGGAGTATCGACAGTCTCAAAGTATGGTAGTATTATAAAAAATATTATCCCTCTCAATATACCACTGAATCAATGTAACAGTATTATATTGAATCTATTAGTAGGTACGAGTAACTTTGCCTACATCAAACTAATTTATCTATCTTTCTCTTTTTAATGATCTGATATTTTTCCTGTTGATTAGAATTGACTCGTTTTACAAAAATTTCAACAGTTGATTTGCATTCGTTCCTGATTAATGAAAATGGGAATAACTGCGATTTTCTAATACTGTATATTTTTTTGCTGGTACAGTAGAACTCCAATTATCCAAACTCCGACTATCCAAATCACTTTCAGGAAAAAAATTGTCCAAAAAAGTCTAAGTGCGCTATTATTCTTCCCCTCACGAAGCCAGTGCTTGCGCGTTCGCTCAATATTGTCCTTCCCTCCGCATTTCATTTATATTTAAAACATGTGAAAATATCGTGTTTCTTCCATTCAATTCAATAAGAAAAAAATAGTGCAATATCAAAACGTAGCTTTTTCTCTCCAATGGCAATTAAAAAAAAAACTCCGATTATCCGAATATTTGATTATCCGAATGGGTCCCGGTCCTCATTTATTCGGATAATTGGAGTTCCACTGCATCTGTTTTTCTATGTTATTTTTATGTAAAATTGCTCATGTACCGTTTGGAGTTGAATAAATAAATTAAATATAAATGGCAATGCACTATGATTACGAGCTTTGGCTAAAAGAAGCTGCAAGTTGCATTAAGAATACTGACGGGGTTCGGATCTCTGTGAAATAATATTAATTTGATGAAATGGATAAATTGAGATAATAATATTGTTTCTAATATGATTTGAAAGATTTCAAAACTTTCAAGAGAAAAATAAATTTATTGTTGATTATGAAATGAATCAGTGATCGGATTAGTGATGTTACAGGAATCCCAATTATTGTGTAGTTAGTCCAATTCATCTACTTTGAAAATAATTAAAGGCTCTTCGATCATGTGAGGAGGAGAGAGAATTCCTGCTTTTCATTCCAGGTTGGATAATACTTGTGGGAATTTGGCACGTGAGTAATATGTACTATGTATGAAAAGAATATTCTGACATAATTCAAAGTGTGCGAGAGAAGTTTGTCCAGAAATTTTTTTTATTAATAATCTATATTTTGTACTTCACCCAGGTAAAAGAGCAATTCATTGATACATGAATGAATAAATGAACGACAAACTCAATGTTTTATCAAGGAAATATTGAAAATGCAGTGATTTATTTTTGATTATGGAATGAAGAACGTGAGGTTAGTGATATTACAGGAACCCAAAGCATTGTGTAGTTAGTCCAATTCATCTAGTTTGAAAAAAATTAAAGGCTCTTCGATCATGTGAGGAAGAGAGA